>NC_090266.1:896679443-897294776 GCF_040414725.1 Anabrus simplex
TCACAAGACAGATGGAGCAACGTGGTTTCCTCGTGAGTGGAATTACGACGTTTTCATTACCTACCGCCGATATATATACATACCGGTTGATCCACCAGCCCCTTGCGATCCCATTTTATGCGTCTCTTCACCTTTACTGCAATAATGAAATACACCGGTCCCTCTCCCTAAACCGGGGTAACATAACGAGATGTGTGTATACGGGCTAGAAGACGGCAAGAATGGTGAGCGCCACTATTAATTAATTATGGGTACCTCGAATGAACCCGTAAAACGAGTACAGATACGCAGAACACGTACTTGAAAACAGGAGGTGGACGCACAGACCGGGAGCACGGTGCTGTATAGGCTGGGAAGTGGGCGCCGTTGGTCAAGTAGCTGAGTAGCTCACATGGTACGCGGGCGGAGAGGTGTTTGATAGTGGATAATACTCGAGGTAGGAGGTTCGAATCACACAGCATAATATTTTTTAAAATCCAGGTTGTTGGGATGTGGTAAGGTTGCATATTTTATAGCTTCCAAGGACTGATTTGTTTCTTCTTCTTCTTAATCCGTTTACCCTCCAAGGCCGGGTTTTTCCTCTGACTCAGCGAGGGATCCCACCTCTACCGCCGCAAGGGCTGTGTCCTGGAGCTTCAGACTTTGGGTCGGGGGATACAATTTGGGAGGACGACCAGTACCTCGCCCAGGCGGCCTCACCTGCTATTCTGAACACGGGCCTTGCGGGGGAATGGGAAGTTTGGAAGGGATAGAGAAGGAAGAGGGAAGAATGCGGCCGTGGCCTTAAGTTAGATACAATACCGGTATTTGTCTGGAGGGGAAGTGAGAAAACACGGAAAACCACTTCCAGGATGGCTGAGGTGGGAATCGAACCCACCTGTACTCAGTTGACCTCCCGAGGCTGAGTAGACCCCGTTCCGGCCCTCGTACCACTTTTAAAATTTCGTGGCAGAGCCGGAAATCGAACCGGGGTCTCCGGGGGTGGCAGCTAATCACACTAACCACTACACCACAGAGGCGGAAGATTCGTTCATTTGATCCTGTAAAGGACCGTATGTACGTTGCATTGGGTATGGTGCTGGGTTGGACGAGGATGTGGAGGTTATGGTCTGTGGCCAGTGCAGGCTGGGAAGGGGGTGCCGTAGGTCAGGTGTCGCAGTACCTCTCATGGCTATCGGGTGGTAGGATGTATGATGGTTGACAGCGCTCGAGGGTTAGAAGTTTCAAGTCCGATGCAATTATGTTTTTTAAGCCTCCTGCCTGGGATGTGGCAAGGCTGTATACTTAATACCGGTAATTTTCACAGACTGATTTGTTTATTTTGCCCTGAAAAGGGCGGGTTGATAGAGGCTAGGAAATATGCGACATGATTTCAGTTATCCACGTCGTTTAACGCAGCACCTGCTCGAACTGACGACCTCCGTGGTCGATACAGAGCTGCGCGCGATGTTGTAAGGACCGTCTGGCACTTTGCAACATCCCTGGCGACACGGATCGGCATGACTCGGTGATGAGCTGCATATGGTGACAAAGACTGGCCGGCTTCTGTGCGTACACCAATATTTTACATGGCTCTACAGAAAAAATCCAGCGGCATAAGATCGGGAGATCTAGCGGGCCAGGAGACGAGTCCTCCCCTTCCTTTCCATTTATCAGGATGCGTCGCATAGAGATGGTTCCGGACGACCACCGCCAAGAATGGCGGTAGTTCATCTTGGAGGAAGCGCAGGTAGCGTTGGCTGGTCAGAAGGCCCTCAAAGAAATGGGGACCGTTAAGGTGATCACCCATGATTCCTCACAATACATTCACGCCCCACTGCATCTGAACAGCTGTCTGTCGCAGCCAATGGGGATTATCCACACTCCAGTAATGCATATTGTAGCGATGAACGGTTCCATTGTTGTGGAATCGTGCTTCGTCCGTAAATGAGAGAGTGGATAGAAAAGCAGGATCAATGTCCACATACTGTAGGATCCATTGACAGAACGCCACCCGAGCATCGAAATCATGACCATGGAACTCCTGGTATTAGTGCAGATAGTACAGGTGAAACCGTTGGGTATGCAATATCCGCATAAGAGACGCTCGTCTCCTGTGCAATGGCCCGTGTGCTAGTATTTGGGTTACGCCGGATAGCTTCAAGCACGTTCTCTTCATTGTCAGCAGACGTCACGGGATGATCTTGAACAGGCTGCGTCCTTCCCAGGGATGCAGTATCCCGCAGGCGTCTTTCCACACTCCGAAATGTCGTGCCCGTCGGTTGTCGTCTACCCGGATAGCGTTCTTGGTACAGGCGTTGTGCCTGGTATGCATTCTGTCTAGCTTCTCCATAGATAACTAGCGTATCCTCATACTCGTCCGTGGAATACATCTCGAGGCAGTGAACAAACTTTGTGTTGTGAATTGCTTTGAAGGACGGGAGTTCGCGCAGCGACATATTTACTTGCCATCGCATGTTGTTATTGTTCCAAAGGGGCATACTTTGCCCTACCTCTGGTCTACGAAGCTTGAAACATTACGACGTAGCTAACTGGCCACAGACCATCATCTCCTCATCCTCGTCCAACCCAGCATCATACCCAACGCAACGATACATACGGTCTTTTACAGAGTCAAGTAAACAAATCAGTCCTTGGAAGCTATCCAGAATGCAACCTTATAAAATCCCAGGCACATGGATTTAAAAAAATTCTTATGTGGTATTTTAACCTGCTACCTCGAGCACTCTCCACTATCACATATTTCCCCGCTCGCTTCCCATGTGAGCTACTCCGACACTCCACCTACGGCGCCCACTTCCCAGCCTATACAGCACCGTGCTCCCGGTCTGTGCGTCCACCTCCTGTTTTAAAGTTCGTGTTCTGCGTATCTGTACTCGTTTTACGGGTTCATTCGAGGTACCAATAATGAATTAATAGTGGCGCTCACGATTCCTGCTGTCTTCTAGCCCGGCATTTGCCTGGAGGAGAAGTGGGAAACCATAGAAAACCAGTTCCAGGATGGCTGAGGGGGGAATCGGACCCGCCTCTACTCAGTTGACCTCCCGAGGCTGAGTGGACCCCGCCTCTGTGGGGTAATGGTTAGCGTGAATAGCTGCCACCCCCGGAGGCCCAGGTTCGATTCTCGGATCTGCCACG
Source organism: Anabrus simplex (assembly GCF_040414725.1). NCBI lineage: Eukaryota > Metazoa > Arthropoda > Insecta > Orthoptera > Tettigoniidae > Anabrus > Anabrus simplex. The sequence goes on from NC_090266.1 coordinate 896,682,582, forward strand.
AAATTTGAAAAGTAGTACGAGGGCTGGAGCGGGGTCCACTCAGCCTCGGGAGGTCAACCGAGTAGAGGTAGGTTCGATTCCCACCTCAGCCATCCTGGAAGTGGTTTTTCAGTTGTTTCCCTACTTCTCCTCCAACCAAATGCTGGGATGGTATCTAACTTCAGGCCACGGCCGCTTCTTTCCCTCTTCCTTGCCTTTCCCTTCCAAGCTTCCCATCCCCTGCAAGGTCCCTGTTCAGCATGGCAGGCGAGGCCGCCTGGGCGAGGTACTGGTCATCCTCCCCAGTTTCATCCCCGGACCCTGAGTCTGAAGCTCCAGGACACTGTCCTTGAGGCGGTAGAGGTGGGATCCCTCGCTGAGTCCGAGAGGAAAACCGACTCTGGAGGGTAAACAGATAAAGAAGAAGATATTTACAGCTCTCCATGTATAGATTTGTTGGCAATTTGTGCCTAAATGTTTCTTTCGTAAAGTGAGCGTTTAACAAGAAAGTTATCAAATCCATATCCAAAGTTATCGAATCCACATCTCCTATGTAATGGAAGGTAGGGTTTCTCTTGGTGACGAAGCAGAAGTTGAGCTACTCTAGCTTAAAGAACACATCGTCTCCTTGGCAGGCTGGGTTTGTAATGAGGTGAGACGACTACTTTACCTGTAGAGGTAATGTTCCTCCGAGGAAGTTGAAGCCTGTTTTTTTTTTTTTTTTTAAACATGTACATGCCACAGTAGCCAGGAAGGAAGAAAACCGGTTTACTTCCAGGAAAACCTGTACTCCGTATTGCAGTGTTCTCTCATGACTACATGATTGCCGAGTACATTTCGAATTACATAATTGTAAAGTCTAATTAGACTACTACCGAGTGAGTTGGCTACGTGGTTTGCGTCACGTAGCTGTTAGATTGCATTCGGGAGATAGTGAGTTTGAAACCTACTGTGGGCAGCCTCAAAGATGTACTCTTTCTTTCTTTCTGTGTGGTTTCCCATTTTGACACCAGGCTAAAGAAGGGGCTGTAGCTTAACTAAGGCCGCGATCGCGTCTTTTCCTGTCGCAGGCCTATTCTATCCCATCCTTGCCATATGACCTGTCTGTGTCTATGTGACATAAAATAAATGGAACTTCATACAACTTTCTAACAGACTTTTTAGTCAATCATATCATGAATACTTTAGTTTTCAAGTTTGCAATGAATTACATTAGGAACTGTACTTTCATGATAATAATTTTAAAAAATAATAATGGTTTCACGTCCCGTTAATTCATTTTACCCTTTTCGAAAACTTTAAAGTGCCAGGATTTTGTTCCACAGGAGTTATGGTGTATTTTAGCACAATGAAATACCACCGGACAGCCGGATCTTGAACTTAAAAAGTCAGCTTTCTATGGTCTGAACCACTTAGCCCGACATGTCATGTTGTACAGTATATAATATTTTGAATTTGTAAAGTTACCTATAGCCAAAATATACTTCATTTACTACGATTAGAGTATACAATATTTACACTTGGGTAATGTTGGTGAACTTCACATATTTTGACTCATTTATAGGCTATTTTCATTTTCACTTCATTCTTCAAGTCCGTGTGTCACGAACTAATATTCCAAATAATCTGTAGATTAGGAAAATCTTTTTCACTTTTTTCTAAGTCCCAAATATTGTCTTTTGTCATAATTATTTATTATTTATTTATTTATTTATTTATTTATTTATTTTATGCCTTTGTATGTGGTGAAGTTAGGGCTCACGGCCCTCTCTTACACTTAACCACTACGTACAGTACATAATCACATAATTTGGTAAAATAACATTAGCAGACCCTAGGAGCTACCTAAATTTATGGAGTAATATTATAACAGATTATAATTGTTATTTTTAATGATTAATATTATCTAGCCTATCTACATCTACATCACCTAACAATAGTTCTAAATCACGCTTGCAATCATACACACTAACATTCATACAAGCTGGTCACGTATTTAAGAGGAAATCTCGACAAGACCGTTTAAATGAGACTGCTGAAGTGCTATTACGTATACTGACAGGGAGTGTGTTCCATAGCCTTGCCCCAGATACTTGGAAAGAGTGACTGTAAACAGATGAATGATTAACAGGTATCATAAGGGTAGAAGTCGATCTGGTATTATGTCCATGGAAAGATGAGAGGAAGTTAAAATGTGAGGATAGGTATTCAGGTGTAGATTCGTTGAAAGCAATAATTTGTTCGTATCAGTTCTGAGATTTAAGTGTAAGTAAATTCGTTAATATGTACTTTTTAAAATTGGAAAAAAAATATTTTATGTTCGTGTAGAAAACACGTCGGTAAGGGAAGATTAATACTACACAGTTCAAAGCAGTTAGGGGAACATGTTTTTGAACGTATGCCATGCTCCACAAAACAATACCTCACAGCCAGGTACATCACCAACTAAAACTTTATTCTATACCGTTGAAGTATACAAAATAACATCGATGGACTGGCGTTCATTTTCAAAACACAAACGGAAATGTCCAAATAGGGGCGAAAATAATGTAATAACAGTTCTCCAGGGTGGATGTTTATCACAGTCGGGGAGTTTCAGAATAGTGTATGTCCTCCAAGAGCATTTATCACAGCTTGGCACCTCCGCGGCATGCTCCGTATAAGTCGACGGAGGTCACGTTGCGGTATCAGGTCCCATTCTTCAATGAGAGCCTGTTCGAGGCCTTGGAGAGTCTGTGGTGGAACAGGACACCTACGAACACTTCTGTCAAGCCTATCCCACACCAGCTCGATGGGATTAAGGTCGGAAAACACTGCTGGCCATTCCTGCCCTTCAATGTCCAGTTCTCGCAAGGCATCTCTGGTGATGCGTGCCACATGAGCCCTGGCATTGTCGTGCATGAGTACGAATTCAGGGCAACACCGTATGCAGCAACTAACACATGCTGTAACAGTATCAGCTAGATGTACCCCACAGCGGTAAGATTACCACGGACGACAAGATCCGTACGGCCATCAATACTGATGCCACCCCTTTACATCACAGAACCTTGTCCAGACATTTGGCATGTACTGCTCACCACGGCGTCTCCATACACGCTGACGTCCATCACGCTGTATCAGCGGAAATCTGGGCTCGTCTGTGAACAACACAGGCTTCCATTGGCGAAGTTGCCAGTTGACGTGAGTACGGGCAAACAGAAGGCGAGCTGCGCGATTTTGCTGCGTTAAACGGGCACACAAACAGGACGTCTGGATCATAAGATCACTTCTCTTAACCTGTTCCTTACTGTCTGGTCAGATACCGTGATTCCAGTGACCCTCCTGAGGTCTTGTTGCAGTTCTCCGACAGTTGCTGAACGACACCGCAACGCACAGATGGTCAGATATCGGTCATCTTGTGGGGTTGTCATGCGTCCACGACCTTGTCCAACCTTCTTTGTGAACTGGTCTGTCTCACTGTAGCGATTCCACAAGCGTTGAATAACTGACGGAGAGACATTGAGATCCACAGCAACACGACGAAAAATCCATCAGCCTGGATCAAAGTGAAGGCCCTTGAGACTTGGACCTCGTTGTGGTGTTTCATGGGATGTGCTGGTTTACGTAGAACGTGCTCAAATGACCTTAGTAGTCTGTGTACCTCAGAACGACACACGGACGCTCCGCTATTCACTTTGTTTCGAGTGGTCACTTGACAGTTTGATGCATAGCTACGCCTATATTTGGAGTATAACTTCGATTTGAACATACCCTGAGTAGCTAAGTTCTCAAGGTATGCTGAACGACCATTATGTTATTCTGCGGGTAAATATGCCAGTCCAGTGTGCTATAAATCAGTCCATACACAACAGGTTGACACTATACTCAACGAAAGCTGCAGAATCATTACTGGATGCCTGAAGCCTACTCCTGTTGAGAAAATCCTCTGCTTACTTGGTATTGCTCCTGGGGAGATACGCTGAGAGATAGCAGCGAACAAGGAAAGATTTAAGGTATCCCCATCACAAAAACTCCGACTATTTGATTATTGCCCCGCCCGCCCTCGCCTTAAACCTAGGAAAAGCTTCCTTCGGACAACAGTCGGTCTGGACATGAACGCTGATTCCGCTAGAACGAGAATGTGGAAGGAAAGAACTGGTTATCTATCCAACTGTACGCCTTCAAGGAAAGCCTACCTCCTTGCCACAAGGAAGACTGGGCTACATGGAAGGCGATCAACAGACTACAAATTGGGGTCGACAGAACCAAGTTCAATCTGCAGAAATGGGGGCTTTCGAGTGAATCTCCCCTCTGTGACTTTCGGGAACTACAGAAAACTGAACACCTTTACCAGTGCCCATTGTGTCCAATGGAGGATTTAGTGCTTGCCAACCCGAATGCTATTGACATCGCCTGCTACTTGGCACAGAACACGTAAGAAGATGAGGGCTACCTGGCGATCAGAACTCTTTGAATGGCTCAATTAGCTTGTATCTCGGTGTCATGAATTCACGATGTTTGGTTTAAAACAGTTTGAATACTTTATTTTTATTAATAATTCTCTGTACTACAATCTTAATTTATGTATTTTACTTCTTACTGTCCATCATCTATGTTGCATTTAAGTGGTGCTTCTAATACGAATAAAGAAGGAGACTCCTCGCAAATATACATAAATTATAGTAACGTTTATTATACCAATTTATATAGTTTAAAATACGTTTCCATGAAACTTGCAGGTGTGTTGTAATGTTAGAATAAGTCACTCGCGAATCACGATCAAACTATAATTATTAACAATATTAATAATGTTACGAACAAATCTCCGTCTGCTGTATTACTCTAATTTATTTCAGGATGTCCCAATAAATGCACACACACACACACACACACACACACACACACACACACACACACACACACACACACACACACACACACACACACCATGAATGGCCACACTTACTAATTGCTGTCTATTTACAAGTCTCTCTTCCTTATAGCACAGCAAGCAGTCAGTTCGTTGCTATTACCTCTAGACGGCTAATCTTTACTTTTACTTCCCCAAGTCAGTCACTTCATACAGCAGCGTGTGTAGTCCGCTGGATTTGAACACAGGGCTACGGGCTACACAACAAACGATGACTATTCCTTGGTTCGACTCCAGAGACAGTCCAGCAATTCACACAGTCACATGCTGTGAACAACTAAACAGCAACAGGTTAAGAGTATTCAACAACAGGGCGATACTCGTAACAGAGAATATTAACACAGGTCCATTTACCCCACACTCACGATAGCGACACACGACCACCCACAGTCCTCAGAAATACACAAACACATAGTACTCTCAGGTCGTACACGGTCCAGCCCACCTATTCACTGGACTCTCCGACACCATCACAACTGGCCCTCAGCGGCCTTGTATTTATACCTCGATGATCGGTTACTAGAACATTTCAGGGTTCGGCTGGATATGGAACATTTCCGCTGTACCTTCCAGATACTAGATGAAGGGAAGAATAGAGGAAGGGACGCGGCATGTCCACTGGCGGGCTGGGAGGTTCGCCGAGGTGGCGTAGTCATCCCTTTCCGGTAATACCGAAGGGACTGTGACAAGGCTGGCTGTCGCTGGAGCACGTAACAATAAGTTAATTGGCAGTCAGAACGATACTACGGCGAGACTTGTGATGGCCGAGTACGATTTTTGACTAACTAACTTCACTTAATTTCTCCACGTATTTACTGAAAATATGGCCTCTTATGTGGGAATAACGAAAGTAACAAAAATATGTACGCTAGGAAATAGGAGCCCCTAATCTCTTGGATTTTTTCTCCAATTCCTGTGGCTTCCAAGCTGTAGCACATCTATTGGGTTTCCCTCATGCTAGAGGCTAGAGGTTCCCTTTGAGGCGTTTATTCTTGCTTTCGAATCAGGGAATGGCCTTTTGTTAATCGACTGACGCAATTAGCGGTTTTACAAACTCAATTATTCTATGGAAAATTTAAACTGATATAAATTATTGGTGACCACTACGAAATGTGTAAAATTATTTCTTTTTTATTTATAAGCATGAATTGACAATAGCTACTGGAGACGAAATTTTGTAGGACTCCGACATATTTGTGATTGAAAGTGTGTTAACAAAATCGAGTCGATTATTTAAATTCATCGCTATAAAATATAAAAAAACTCTCTTAAGAATGTTTATTTCAGGCTCTTAAGTATATCTGAAAGTCCGGCTCCCAGGATGGATAGTTAGCGTATTGGCATAGTGCCCGGGATTCGTTTCAAGGACGGGACAGGGATATTAACCACGTTTGGTACATTCTTCTAACTGGGAGATTGGGTGCTTTATTACACGTCTTCAGCTACACAAAACTCATCACACTATGGCATGCTCCTGTTCACGTGGACTGTCAAAACTGAAGACAAAAGTATCAAGTTTCTAGGCTCATAATCATTCGAATATATACGTATTCCAACATGTATAATATTAAAACAAAATACTTTACGTTTTCAGTTCTCTGTATTTATACGACGCTAATAAAAGGCCCAAAAATACATTTTAGACAATACTAAGTTGGTCTGCAGTGTAAATAATTGAATGATAGTGCAAAATCTATTTAAAAAAAAACAAATCTCACCAAAATTAAAATTTTTAATTAATTTTTAATTAATTTTTCAGTAAATGTGCAAGCTATATTCATTGATAAGCATTAAAAATCTGCACAGTTTTATACGTTGAATTCAATTGTTTTATTATACAATTTCTTGATTTCTAAATAGTTTTGATTTAATGGGATGATTTTTCGATAACCTGTATGTACTGTTTAAATTTGTCACGGGGAGAGGGCTTGAGCCCCCACAACACCCCCACCCCCCGTGGGTACGAACTTGCAGGTAACATTTGTAGCAGCTCTTAATAAAATCTACAAGAAGTCCGCTACATCATAAATTATGTTTATCTTCAATAGATAACTCGCAAATAACCTTTTATGGTTACTGTTTTTACGGTTCATCAAACAGCAGTCGGAGACACTACAATGTATTCGGACACAGGGAAAACAAAGTGACACGTTTCAATCAGCGGGTGACCGAGATATTTGACAAACACACCCCAGAACGTATAGCTCGAGCGACAAGGCCGTTGGCCCCATGGCTCAGTGACGAATTACGTAACATTATGAAGAAACGTGACTTAGCATATCGACTGTTTAAGACATCCTTCTTCGGACAGTCTGTTTACCGAAGACTTCAGAATACCACGACACAAAAGACCGGATACTCTAAATAACGCTATGCTTATAGTTAAACCAAGAAAACTGTATCGACAGTCATGATGTGGAAATCGGTGAAAGTAACGTAGCCATTTTCTCCTCCTGACGTAATTATTCCTCTTGACAAACTGAGCAACCAATTCATAGCATTCCATTCACCACCCATCCTGATAAATCAAGAACAGGTGTTCAATAAGAACTATACTTATACTAAGCGGTCTGACATATACATTTTATCTTAACTCCGCGAGATATTCTCAAGTTAGAAACGCAATAATACTTATAAAGCCCATGGCCAAAGGACTTAATAAGATTGGATTTGGCATGATAACCTAATATTTGACGTCATACTTTCTGTAATAACTCAATGTTTTTTTGTATACCTTGCTTTACGTCGCACCGACACAGATAGCTCTTATGACGACGATGGGGGAGAAAAAGCCTAGGAAGGGGAAGGAAGCGGCCGTGGCCTTAATTAAGGTACAGTACCAATATTTGCTGGTGTGAAAATGGGAAATGACGGAAAACCATCTTCAGGGCTGCCGAGAGTGGGTTTCGAACCCACTATCTCTCGGATGCACGCTCACAGCTGCGCGACCATAACCGCATGGCCAACTCGCCCGGTACACAAATTTTTAACTAACCTATTCTTGACGAGAATTCCTACTACAATGTATGAAAACAAGCAAAAGTACGGCCTGCATCTGAATGCAATTTTAATCTATGAATAACCGATTATATGAGTAGCTAGGCCTATATTCTACTACTGTAGATCCTCTACAGTCGAGCTTCAGACGAGAACACGGTACTACCAATGCATTGCTAAAATTAATTTGACGACGTACGTAAGGCAATGGACGAAAAACAGAAAACTATTCACTGCGTTGCTGGACTTAAGAAAAGCATTTAATACTTTCTTACTTTCTAACTTTTATTCACTTCACTTTTCAACAGTATATTCTTACTTCCATGACCAACGGTAATGTATTTCTTACGGTCAGATAACATCGTCATGACGAACTGAGAAGAGTAGCTTACCGCAGGGCTATGTGCCGGGTCCCCTTTCCATTCTCTGTACGTTAATGAACTATATCAGGATTTGAAGTACTGCGAGTATTATGTGTGTACTGATAAATAACCTATAGATTTATGTGCATGTGGCTCCGGATGACCTACCCTTAGATCTAGATCGCCTAAACTAAGACCTCAAATCCATAATGTCATGGTTTTCATCGTGCAGTCACATAATTAACCCCAGTAAATATCAAGTCGTACTTCTTGGACATCCGAAGCTACCATCAAAGTTGATGAAGTGGATCTTCCTCCCATTACAATTTATAGTTGCAAGATAACACATCCATAGCGAAATGCCTTGAATGAAAACCTGTCTTGGACTGCTCATGTTTCAAATATAATGAGACGAGTGTTTTATTTTCTTCGCTCTCTAAACAGGCTAAAATACATTTTGCCGTATAAACTAAAATGAACTTTGGCAGAAGCTCTTATATTGACTGATTTTGGTTATTGTGACATGATGTGGAGGGAGGCAGAATTGAGCCTACAAAATCGGCCGCAGCGAGTATAGAACGCATGTGTACTCTTACAATGTCATGCAAATGTCGGACCTGTTATAGACCTCCTCGGTATTTCCTGGAAGGGATGAATGAGCCAGGCTGGAGAGCTCCAGTCGTCCAGAGGGCATGTGAAGGCCTTTTATTCTCTTGCGCGTTTCAGTAGGTGTCTCCGTCGATTTTCTTGAATGTGAAGTGAGAAATTAGAACGTTCCTATTCTGGGGGCACCACGATGCTACTAGAACTTTATGAGCATGCTCGCCACGATCAAAGTAGTGTTGAATTGCTTCTGTTGAGTTGTGTTGTGTTGTTGACTTGTCGGGTGATGTGTATTGAGAGTTCAGAGCGAGGAGCAATCTCATGAATTGATTGTGCGAATCTGGAGTCGACGTCGTGCGTCGTGGTACACAACGTTCGTGTTTTAGAAACTGACTGCATGAAGCTGCTGTGTGTTGTCATTCTTTGTCAAGTATAACTGTGTGTGTGTGTGTGAGTGCTAGTTGGATCATCCCCCCCTTAAATTGGTCCTAGCGTGCTATTCGTAACAGCAGCCTACTATACATATGCAGTGTGAGGTGATTCCACCACGTATTGCCTGGTCGGGGATTTTAACTTTCATTGGTTAATTCTGATGGCTCGAGGGCTGGGTGTGTGTGTGTGTGCCGTCTTGATCATTAGAATTCATCACATGTAGGGCCCCATTCTCATAGACGCGCAGGTCACCTATACTGCGTCAGTTTGGAAACCTGCATCAGGCCTCTTCGGCGGCCACACGCCGTTATTCTCATTCTTCTTCTTATTATTCATAAAGTACTGAATTCTTCACAACGCATGAACTTGAGAAATTCCTATAAAAAACCTCTCTTCACACCATGACAGAAATATCAGAGCGCTTAACACCACCATCTGGGCGCATCGCATTACCTACCCACAGAACCACCATGTTATCAGCTCCATCAGAGATATCCCATCTGATGAAGGGAACATTTCCTAGAACATCAGGACTCTACATAGGGAAAACGCTTTCAAAGCAGCTGTTTGCAAGTTCTTGTGCAAGTAAGTGACTATACCATTTAACTTCTTCTTCTTCTTCTTCTTCTTCTTCTTCTTCTTCTATTACTTTTACTACCACCACTTTACCCACTCCTCTGGGGTTACGGGTGTGAACTGTGTTACACGTGTGGATTTGACCCCGTTTTATGGCCGGATGCCCTTCCTGACTCCAACCATGTATGGTGGAATGTAGTCACTTTCTGTGGTTAAAACCTTTAAAGTATGTTGTCTTTTATATCCTCCCGATGTAACTCACTGATTCTTGTTATAATCATTTATAATCGTGATTTGTTTTGTGTACTTTTTCTATACTTCTAGTTTAGTTACTTATAAATAATAAGAAACCGCCTCTGTGGTGTAGTGGTTAGTTTAATTACCTGCCAACCTCGGAGGCCTTGATTTGATTCTCGGCTCTGCCACGAAATTTGAAAAGTTGTAGGAGGGCTGGAACGGGGTCCATTCAGTCTCGGGAAGTCAACTGGGTAGAGGGGCGTTTGATTCCCACCTCAGCCATCCTCGAAGTGGTTTTCCGTGGTTTCACACTTCTCCTCTAAGCAAATGCCGGGATGGAACCTAACATACGGCCACGGTCTCTTCTTCCCCACTTCCTTCTATATCCTTTCCAATCTTCCCATCCCCCACATGTCCCCTATTCAGTGTAGAAGCATAGGAGTTGGCATTTATTTCCTAGGGGAGGTACTGGTTCTCCTCAACAGTTCATCACCCCGACCCGAAGTCTCACGCTCCAGGACACTGCCCATGAGGAGTTAGAGGTGGAATCCCTCGCTGAGACGGATGGAAAACCAACCCTGTAGAGTAAACAGATAAAGAAATAATAAATAATAATATATTAATTACTTATTTTGTATTATTTGAAATTAATATGTTGGATGGAATTTTCTTAGGGGTTTTGCGGGAGAATTAGACACCAACAACATTGTTTCGTATTGTACCGGGATTGACCGTACATAAAGAGTTTCTTAAATACTATTCATCATGAGGAAATTACAAAGTACTGGCGTGCATATTTTTGAACGCTGAGAGAAGCGAAGTTCTACAGGAGCAAGTAGTCTACCCACACAACGCCGCTTGCGTCATCGCCTGCCCAGCGCTCTCCAAGAACATGTGACATCATACGTTCTCGAAATATCGGTACAAGATTTAAAAAAAATCTGAACCAATTGAGATATCAATTTAGAAACGAGGACATCTTTTAGTACAAATTTCAAACGTCTCCTCATGTTAATTTCCCCCAAACCGAGCTCGATAGCTGCAGTCGCTTAAGTGCGGCCAGTATCCAGTATTCGGGAGATAGTAGGTTCGAAACACACTGTCGGAAGCCCTGAAAATGATTTTCCGTGGTTTCCCTGTTCGCCAGGCGAATGCTGGAGCTGTACCTTAATTAAGGCCACGGTCGCTTCCTTCCCACTCCTAGCCCTTTCCTCTCCCATCGTCACCATAAAAACTACCTGGGTCGATGCGGAGTAAAGCAACTAGCAAAAAATTTCTCCAAAATCTCCACAGGGATTACGGAAATATTCCAGGTTTAGTAAAACGTTACGTCAGAGCCAGTTTTATAAAAAAGGGATAGCATTCTGAAACCTATCAGCCAGTTCATCAACAATACAGCTAGTCTACACCTCGACGATGTTGGTTCGTTGCGTCCTATTATCAAGATAGAACTCTGTCCGAGTGAAGCATGAACTTTGGACAAAGAATAATTCAGGTGTTACGGAACACATTTGCAGTGAGTAGAACATTTTTTTTTGTTTGCTAGTGGCTTTACGTGGCACTGACACGAGTAGAACTTTATTAAGGAACTGGTAAAGATTCGAGTTTGACTCCAGGACTTGTAAATCATGGTATAACCAATACTTACGTATGTCACATATGTCAGAACAATTTCAAAGTGAATATAATTGAAACTTTAACATTACGACTTGAGTGATAGAATATTCAGGTACTTTGCTAATGGATTTTACGTATTGCAAGTGTTCTAGTAGATCACTTCAGACATTATGAAGAATGCAGTAATTATGAGTGACATGTTCAAGTGAATTGAACTCTACTAATATGAGATAATAATAATAATAATAATAATAATAATAATAATAATAATAATAATAATAATAATAATAATAATAATAATAATTGTTATGGGGATACCGTGGTTTACAGAGGTGAAAGAAGGTGGGGGCATGAATGGGTGGATATATGAAAATCGAAAAATTGATTAAAAACTCTAAAATTGGCAGTTATTTCTTTCCTTGGCCTTTCCTTTTTTTTCAAATATTAAATATTTACACTTTGCTGAGCAAATAACAATAAACCAGAAACGAGGGTAGCTCGTTATCTTGCGTGACAAAATTAGAAAATACAACAACTATTTACATCATGAGCTTGAAGCTCCCATATTACAAAGGCACCGCTCAACCTTTACATTAATAGGAAGAACTCTAAAATCTATTTCCGAAAATTTACACTTTTTGGGCCTATCAAACAAAAACCAAAATGGACCAAAAACCAAAATGGAAAGGAGTCGATCTCTTGCGCTCCTATAAATTTACAATTGAATGCATACAAGCATGCAACACTATTTGGGCTTATGGCCCGACGTTACAGAGGCTAAGCCTATACTACTGAGATGACTAGATGTAGAAACATATTTAGGTTGCTGAAATTATAAGATAGAAAAAAGTTACAAAGTCACAGTCACCTCAAAATCAAGTTGAGAAGGAATACGAGAAGATACCTCACTCTCTATTCCCTGACTCCGGATAACTTCATTCCACTAGTTTGAAATTACATTTCGAGTTTGAAATTTACACTTTTAGAAAATGAAGTTACATTACTAAAGATTTTAAAACTTCCTCTCGAGCTAGTTTTCAAAGACTATCACTTGGGTATACTGAATCTGCCATTACCTTGCCCTGGAATACCTCCCGAAGATGGGCGAGGCGCTCCCGCCTCCTTTACTAACGCACATTCAGTAGACTGGAGCGATCACAAAGACAACCTGGTCCCAAAAGTGTCAGCTTTTATAGCAGAGGGGAAAGTTCCAGAAAAATCTGGTCTAAGGCCTAACACCTCCAATTCTGATTGGATAATTAAATAAATACCAGAAAAGTTTGATTGGTAGAAAAATAAATGTACCAAATTTGTCATTGGCCAACATCTTAAGTTGGCGGGAAGAGACAGAAGTATTGTAAACCTTAACACACCGAAAACAAAGAATAAACAATTCGGTTTAGTAAACCTTAACATACACAATTACTCTAGAATTTTAATAGTTCATCTTCACACCAGAGGGCATAACATAAGTTTATAGTAGCGACATCTGCTGAGACATGTTGAAACTTCTTGCGCTAGTTGTTGCAAGTTTTAGAGTTTTGATGGTATTCTCGAAGTCACTTCATTTCAATGTACAGGGCGGGTGTACATCCGGTTTAATAATAATAATAATAATAATAATAATAATAATAATAATAATACTATTAATAATAATAATTGCTTCGTGTGAATTGTACTTTGCGAATGGACATTCAATGGCACGAGTGCAGTCTTAAATCGCTTTAGACATTCTGTAGAATGCAGTAATTACGAGTGATATTTCCATTTTGAACTGTGATGTGCTAATTGACACTTCTTCTCACAACTGTTTTTGGTCGGTCGCTGCAGACATTTAATTTCATTCTATAATATTCAGGAATCATTTCATAATGAACCTATTCCATCCGACGCTATATTTTCTGATATGATTAAGAATAAACTGGGCATTTATTAATGCACAGAAACCATGTTAATTTCCAGTTTCGTGGGAAGACACCACGTGTGAAGGGATTCAAACTTTATTTTTTCTTTGTGTGTGGGAAAACAACCACAATCCTTTCACACAAGTGCATCTTATTTTTCCAAACTAACATTTTTGTTCTAAGTCAGGGGAGAATGAATGATTAGATATTACGTCACCATTACGAAGTGCTGTGATTTACGTGAAACCATTCCATACTCGCGTAACATAATCAGTGAGTGGATACCCCGCGCCAAGTCCTTCTAGAATTAACGACGACCAGCTTACAACGGATCGTGTATCCATGTTTCGGTTGCTGAACACGATGGATCGTGTTTCCATGGTTCGACTGTTACCTACAAGGGATCCTGGTTCCATCGTTCGGTTCCTGAATACGAAGGATCGTGTTTCCATGGTTTAATTGCTGCTTTTGAGGGATCGTGTGTCCATGGTTTGGTGGCTGAGCACGAGGGATCGTGATTCTATGGTTGGGTCGCCGTTCCACAAGGAGTACCTATGGAGACAACTTCTCTGCAACCAGCACAATTGTAAGGTGAACCTTATGTGAATAAATTCCGTACTTTAAATTCTGAACGTCGTCTCGACGTCTACACCCAGTGTGCCCTGCGAAATGATATGGCGTATTGAAACCGTACAGTGTCCTGTACAGCTCATTGAAAGCATAGGTGCCTTTCTACCCTATTAACATCATTTTAAAAAGTCGCGTCATTTGTAGGATGATGGGCGAAGGGATCGAGCAGCGTGTGGCTAGAAAGAGACCCGCGAAAAATCGCCTGGAAAACAAAGGAAAGGTTGGGCTGGAGCCAAGCCCTCATGAAAAAGTCCTCTCAACTTGCAGACAGAGTTGGAGATACGACGCTACGCTACGGTAGTCTAATACGCCCAGAGGTGTGGCCTAATTTCCCAGGGTTCCACACTAACAGAAGGAACTTCCGGTTTTTATCCACTTTCCACGGATGCCAAAGTCGAATTTTGGCGAGTAAAAATTATATTATATTTTGATCCAGACATGGGAAAATTATGGGAGGCACACCAATGAATAGAGCTGAATTTTCTGCGTACCCCAGACTGAAAATATGGAATACTTTATTCAAGGGGCGAAATGAGGTCACTAGATGTCCAGCTGTAATGTATTACTAACACATGTGAATGTAGAGCGTCACCCAAGCTAAGAATCGCGCTCAAAGATGGCTCCTCGCCCAAGCGGACACGAGTAAAATAATTAATGGCGGGAGCCTAATTACGTGAGAACTGCCGATCGCAGTACAATCACACCTGGCTCCTATGAAAGAGGAAGTAGAGGGTTACAATACGCACATTTAAATGTCTTGAATTCCCGAGATGAAAGGAGCGGGTGTCTTTAATGAACCGTGACATGCCTACGCCCCCAGTCTTCCGGCACGGAAATAAAAAAAGCTGGACGGGCCCTCGCTGAGCACAGTTCCTAGAGGGTCGTTGAGGGAGGACAGTGTGTTACATTGTGTTCCAGTTTTACAGTTTACCGTCCGCAATCTACTGACCGCTTACAAAGACAGAGTTATTGTGTCCGTCGCGGCCGTGAATTATAAATCCCTTGTGTAGGTGGGAAGTCAAGTAATAGCCAAGCGAGCCAAGGCAAATGTCTCAGTGCCGCGTGTCAATTAATTAGGCTGCGAGCATAATTTATGAACGAGTAGCGGGAGTCGGCTATGGACAATGCCGGCCTAAATGAGTACGTGGATTCAATAAATTGGTCTTATCCAATCCGCTACTTTGAGTCAGGGTTCTCAAGTGCTGTGAGCCATCCGATTTATTCTGTAAAGGCGTGCCGCTTGTGATTAGAATGACCTGCCTGCCTAAAGAAATATCTGGTGTAAATTCTGTGTGTATGTCGCTGTAAACAGAGGAACGTGTGACGAGTTGTGGAGTGACAGACTTTTGGATTACTTTAAGATTGTAGCAGTGAACGAGCCACCCAGGATGACGGACTTGTGCAGACCAGGGTCGAAGGACAACACGCTCGTCTCCAGCACCGAGGTCATGCAGCAGTAAGCTCCACCATGGGTCTCCTGTGGAAGGAAAAACACGGCCACCAAACAGATGAGTTGATGTCATATATAATTTCTTAGCACGATAAAGTATAACCGGGTCATAGGATGAGCTCTTTCTGTTTTAATACCTAAATTTTGTAAATAATGCATGTCCTAATATGGACATTTTATTGTTCTTTATCATGATAACGTAAATTCAAGGGAGCTAACTCTGCGGACAACCCATTTCTTTCTTAGTGATTAGTTTTTCGTGAGGAGTAATTATTAGTAATATGTATAATATCTTAACAAATATGGGAAACAAGGATAGAAGAGTATTTCGAGTTCCCCTAGGAGTGGTTGGAACAATAGTGTTGATGAGCAGGGAAGACCATGTCCAAAGGTTGTTATTTAATGTCCAAGATGGCTATCGTATATGCTGGGGGAGCTCATGGGTCAGTTAGATACGTATAATTAAGGCATGAACAGCAAGAGAGAAGAATTCCCGACTGAGAGAGGTACAGAACTGTGTTATTTAGGGAAATTATGTGAGGGACAATATGCAAGTTCCCGTGATTATTGATTGTTTGACCAGAATTTGTCTGGAGTTTCTTTGTTCTTCGTTACCAGTGTGACATTACAGAGAGGCCGGATGCTTTAATGGATGGTCAGTATATATTTATATATATTTTGCGATGTGCCAAGAGAACTAAGAAGGGTCTAGAAAGCAATCATGAGAGCCCTATGCCCCGAGGAATTATGATACGCGATATGAGATGTAGTGAGAGGGCCGAGTGCCCATATGGTCTACGATGAGATAATTCGGATGTTATGTTGCCCTACGTGTGGCGCTCAACGATAAGAATGAGAGGGTAGAGAATAAACGAGTATTTCTTGGGAATTCTGCGGTAAAATGGAAAAAAAATGAATTGGACCAGAAATATGTGTCTTTGGCAAAGGAGAGCTGGCCGTTGTAATTGAGAGAGATGAGGAACCTTGCGTAGCCAATGAATGAGTGACAGTAGCAGCGCACAATGACATTCCCGTTCGCTTTCTCTCCCCTCGCAACAAAGCGGCCCTACCGTGTTACTGAAGTTAAAGACTCGGGAATCTGGATTCCACACTGTGCTTGATTGTTTGTTTTCAGTGGTTCGGCTAAGAAAACTTGTGTAATTGATAATATCACGGTGATTTAGAAGGTAGTTAATTAATGATTATGGATCCCCCAATATCCGGTAATTTGAGACCGTGGATAATTTAGGGATTTTCAAACATGTACCTCTCAGTCGGAAGGCGTCCAGTTCGAGCCCAGGTCAGAATGGGCCGCCTTGTGCGAGCTTCCACTAAGCTTGTGCCGGGGCAGAAGATATTGACAACCATGTTTTTCTTACAGGAATGGCCCCATTTATACATGATGTGAACATATGATTGTGTTTAATGTTAGTGTGTATTACTTTGAGTTCAAACAGAACCGATGTCCAACGTCGTTCGTCTTGGTGCCAGGTTAGGGAGTCCGGGAGTTTAGCTCAGTAGTATGTGTGTTTTTGTCTGTGTATTATGTAACCATATTTTTAATATGTCAATTATGTAGCGTAGGGACCGGTTAATTACGTGCTAAGAATAGAATGTATTATGTAGGGGGACATCAGCTCATATTACTCTGTGTGATCGACAAAAGAATAAAATTAACGACAAAGGTACGAAACTAATGAGGGAAAGATGGACGATATTGGTTGGAAAACCTCAATTATACCTTTGTGGTAGATGAACGCCCTCAGGCGAGTCAATTTGAAGTGTTAATTCCTTCTTTTCCTCCCGTATGCGGAGAATTCATTGTATAGGGCTGTTTTCTTTATGTTATAATTCAGAATAAATTAGTCTTCGTAACCCCCATTACATGATTCTTGTCATTTATAGTAGTGCTAAGCAGTATCCAGTAGACAGTTGAACCCAGAGATCCTACTTTCATGTTATATAAGTCTCCATCTTAAGTATTTGTTGTTCTTCTTGCGAACGTACCACCCCCATGTGCTCGAGTTGCCGAGGCCAGCACAGAAAGTAGGAGGGGAGCGGTTCGAAATTTTTTATGCAAATTCGGGCCGTTCTTCACTCTAGTCTCATCCGTGGTTGTTACCAGTTTACGCGGATGCATTATTATGCGTGGTTCGTCCATTCGAGGCCCGTAAGGGTACAGTATGGCTTTTAGTGCCGGCAGTGCCGGAGGACATGTTCGGCTCGCCAGGTGCAGGTCTTTTTATTTGGCTCCCGTAGGCGACCTGCGCGTCGTGATGAGGATAAAATGACGATGAAGACGACACATACACCCAGCCAAAGGCCCCAGCGAAATGATGTTTAAAATTCCAGACCCTGACGGGAATCGAACGCGGGGCTCTTGTGACCAAAAGCCAGCACGCTAACCATTTATCCATGGAGCCGGACAGTGTGACTTGCGATTAAGAAATCTTAAAAATCTCCGAAACAACTAGTCGTAGCCAATCATTCAATAATTTCCCAGTATAGTATTTAGTTTGATATTAAGGGGCAAAATAGACGTACATAAAAATGGATTTCGGGGAAATATTTTGGGAGTGGGGTTTGGAGGATTTTCAGGAGTTATCACATAAGTTATATCCTAATATTTCGGGTCTATGCCATATTTCGAAATCTACATGTTGCTGTCACCTGTACGTTCGAATGAAAAACTGCAAGAAATTTATTATAAACATAAGCGCAGATGTATCAAGTATGATAAAACAGTTCAGCACAAGTTACACTTATTTGCCTAAGCCAGAAAGAAACACCTGATGTATTAAATGTGATACACAGGGTTGATACAGTGCTGCATATTATTTAACATTTCAGTTATTATATCAACCTTTATATACATCATCTTTTAAAAATATTCAGTAACTGAGGCAAAATATTCGTATCTAATTTATTTTCTCTAGGGACACAAAAAATTTAGGTATTTTAAAAATTCTTTTTAATGGACTTTTAAGGAGAAAATATGACAAATTTGCGAAAACAAATGGGGAAAAATGAAGGATGGGTTTTTATTAAGGGTTTTGCGCGAGAATTAGACACCAAAACATTGCTTGTTTCGTATTTAGTTTGATATTAAGGGTCAGTATAGGAATACATGTAAAATAAAGGTATTTTAGGGAAATATATACACACAAGCGAATGTACCCGTGCTTCGCTACGGTATTCTACATTGTATTCCAATATCGAAGTAAATAGTGTACATGCAGTAAATAAGATTATTTTAAAATTGTATGTCTCTTAGCGTTATCCGAGAAAGAGCATGGGGAGGTCCCCGTACGTTGTTTCCAATGTAAAAGGTTTGTTATGGATTTGTGATATAACGGCAGGCTCACTTGCCTACTGCCATTCACAATCGAGTTGGGAAGTTTACATTATAATTGCAGGCCCCATTGCCTACTGCGCGGACAGAATCGATTTGGGGAGTTTTCGTTAAAATGGCAGCCCCCTTTCCTACTTCCAGACAGATTACAGTTGATGAGTTTCTATTATAATGGCAGGCAATTACCCTACTATCACCCGAAATTGAGTTGTGCAGTTATCATTATCATTCCAGGCCCATTTTCCTACTGCCAGCCAGCTTACTGCCAGTCACACCAAGTTGGTGAGTTTCCATCAAAATAGCAGGCCACTATGCCTAATGCCAGTCACATTTTAGATGAGGACATTTCTTTAGAATGGCGGGCACCCTTGCCTACTGCCAAACACAATCGGGTAGGGGAGTTTTAAACAAAACTGCATGCTCACTTGCCTTCTGCAAGTCAAATCGAGAAGTGAACTATTCATTACAATTGTAGGCCTTCCTTACTAATAACAGTTACACAGGAGTTGGTGAAGGAACCCTTTCCTACTGCCAGTCAAAGTCGGTGTGGGGAGTACTGATTTCAATAGCAGACCCACCCTTTCTCGATCGCTACCAATCGACATCAGTGAATATATATAGATCGACATACGAAAGTATATGCGTGTTTACAATATTGAAGACCTTCATTTACAGATTAACTGCTACTAAACGTACGTCATATCGACAAAGGATTATACCATAAGACACGCCGGATTTAGTGGCCTAAATGGCTGGTCCTATGATATGTCATCTATTCTTGGATCAGATTGAGTTAGAAACGTGGAACAGGGTAAAGGTTTTGTAAGATTATCTCACATTACATTACTTTTCGGATAATTATGTGACAGCTACATACATAGCATTTGGCACACACATGGCTACTGGGTGGGCCAATTTTCGTGAAGAGTTTGATGATTCTGTATTTGATATAAGTTATTGAAAGTATGAATTATGCATGTGAAAATTCCAAATTGACTTAACATCGATTAATAAAGAAAAATCAAACGTAAAAGGGATACAGATACGGCAAAAGTCATAAGACCAAGGTTGTAGATCATTCCGAATTGAACGGAGATTGTACAATCCGTTATGTGATAGGAATTTCCGAAGGTATGCACCATCATTAAAATTGCCTGCATATTTCGACATTTTTCGCGGATAAAAAGTGAAAAATTTAATGATCTTGGATGTTTTCCGTTCATTACAGGCTAAAACGTATAATTTTGTCAAATTTCAATTATCTTCTTTTTCTTCTGGCAGATTATGCCGCAATCTGGATTTTGGGCGAGGCGGGTAAAAATTAGGACTTTCAGAAAACTAAACCAAAAATTATGGAGATGGTCATTATTACCCCTTAAACGGAAAGCTGTACGAAAATTTCGCCAAAATAGTCAGTGTAGAGGCACACAGTCGTTACGATTTGATTTATATAGATAAGGAATCTGCTCCATGTAAAACACCTTTTGGGCTATGTCCGCTGGACTTAACCTGCAAAAGTGACCGTTAATGATATCTCCCTTATTAATCCTCTTGACGAAAAAATGCATATGAAAAAAAGGTTTAGAGGTGGAATTCCATCACGTTTGGTCGATTTCCCGTCAGGTTGGTCTTGTTCTGTATATATTGTGGAAGAGTAAAATCACCATTTCAGTTCCCTATAAACCGCCAGTCCATTCCGGAACATGAAATGTTATTTACGTTTAAAACCTACCTTTGGACAGGTGGATGCTAAATATAAATTTTGGTTCGAATGCCTTCATTAGTTTTCAAGTTGTAAGGAATACGCTTTACACGCACCCGCTCGTGAGTCAAGTCCGATGGGACTTGTACAGGAAAACGGTCCGTTAATGATATCTCCCTTATTAATCGTCGTATCGAAATGATGCACATGAGAAAAGAGGTTTAGAAATTAATTTCTACCAAGGTAGGTAGACTTCCATAAAGTTTGGTTGTGTATATTTTTTGGAAGTGCAAAATCACTGTTTCGGTTTCGTATAAACCCCCAGTCAGTTCAGGGATTTAGAAACAATATTTGCCCTAAAACCTATCAAGGACAGGTGTATTCTAAATACGAATCTTGGTGGAAATGCATCCAGTAGTTTCTAGCACTCACGTACATACGGCGTAATTAAGGAAGAAAATAATACAGTTAAGAATGTTGAAACTAATAGAAAATGGATTATAACTGAGGACAGCCGGATAACGACAAATATGTAAATGCCAAGTGAATGTATTGGAAAATCAAATGCCCCTCATTAAATTATGCTAGTGTGAGTTATGGATATAATAAAGCGGTAACAGAGGAGAAATTTAGGTCCAGTGATTCTTAGGTAAACAAATAAGAAGATGACTAATGGTGTTATTACTTAATCTATTCGAGGGCGGTTATAACCTCCAACGATATTCCGCCAATATCCCGCAGATGAGCCGATTGACGCCTCTCTTGCCATCTACCCAAGGAACAACCACGAATTTAAAAGCATGATGAGGAAAATGGCAATACGTTACTTCCCTACTGGCATGCAGTCAGAGACGTTGCCATGGTAACCTGTAGGTTGTTCGTTGTCGGTCTGTCGCTCACTAAATGCAGAGCATGATACCAGCAGAAAATTGAAAATTTCTCCGTCATGTGAAGAGTAAGGTAAATTATGAACATAACGAAAGTTGTTTATAATGCAGAGACGTTTCACGTACGGTAAACGAAGTTTATAGAAAATCAACAGTATAAGAGAACATGGAGGAAAACCAATGTGGTTTTCCTATAAACACCCCGTCTATTCAAAGATTTTAAAATTATATGCATATCGGAACCTTCCCCGGGATGAGTATACTCTAAATATGAAGTTTGGCTGAGATCTATCCAGCCGTTTCGACGTGATGGTGGAAAAACCATTCAGATTTTCCTATAAACCCCCCGTCTATTCAAATATTTTAAAATTATATGCATATGGAAAACTTTCTAGGGATGAGTATACTCTAAATATGAAGTTTGGTTGAGATCTATCCAGCCGTTTCGACGTGATGGTGGAAAATCCATTCTGGTTTTCCTATAAACCCCCCTTTTATTCAAGGATTTTTAAATGATATGCATATCAGAACCTTCCCCGGGATGATTATTCCCTAAATATGAAGTTTGGTTGAGATCTATCCAGCCGTTTCGTCGTGAGGATGGAAAAACCATTCAGGTTTTCCTATAAACCCCCCGTCTCTTCAAGGATTTTAAAATGATATGCATATCGAAACCTTCCCCGGGATGATTATACTCGAAATATGAAGTTTGGTTGAGATCTATCCAGCCGTTTCGACGTGATGGTGGAAAAACCATACTGGTTTTCCTATAAACCCCCCGAATATTCAAAGATTTTTAAATGATATGCATATCAGAACCTTCCCCGGGATGAGTATACTCTATATATGAAGTTTGGTTGAGATCTATCCAGCCGTTTCGACGTGATGGTGGAACAAACAAACAGACACGAAACGTAAAAAACCACCGATTCGGTCTTGAGTTGACCTAAAACAGATAAATATCTGAAAAATTGGCAAAACAAGAGAAATTACAGACAGCGGACCCCCTACAATTTTATTTATATAGATTTAAAATGATATGCATATCGAAATCTTCCCCGGGATGAGTATCTATATAAATAAAATTGTATCTGTTTGTCTGTCTTTTTGTCTGTTCCACCATCACGTCGAAACGGCTGGATAGATCTCAACCAAACTTCATATTTAGGGAATAATCATCCCGGGGAAGGTTCTGATATGCATATCATTTAAAAATCCTTGAATAAAAGGGGGGTTTATAGGAAAACCAGAATGGATTTTCCACCATCACGTCGAAACGGCTGGATAGATCTCAACCAAACTTCATATTTAGAGTATACTCATCCCTAGAAAGTTTTCCATATGCATATAATTTTAAAATATTTGAATAGACGGGGGGTTTATAGGAAAATCTGAATGGTTTTTCCACCATCACGTCGAAACGGCTGGATAGATCTCAGCCAAACTTCATATTTAGAGTATACTCATCCCGGGGAAGGTTCCGATATGCATATAATTTTAAAATCTTTGAATAGACGGGGTGTTTATAGGAAAACCACATTGGTTTTCCTCCATGTTCTCTTATACTGTTGATTTTCTATAAACTTCGTTTACCGTACGTGAAACGTCTCTGCATTATAAACAACTTTTGTTATGTTCATAATTTACCTTACTCTTCACATGACGGAGAAATTTTCAATTTTCTGCTGGTATCATGCTCTGCATTTAGTGAGCGACAGACCGACAACGAACAACCTACAGGTTACCATGGCAACGTCTCTGACTGCATGCCAGTAGGGAAGTAACGTATTGCCATTTTCCTCATCATGCTTTTAAATTCGTGGTTGTTCCTTGGGTAGATGGCAAGAGAGGCGTCAATCGGCTCATCTGCGGGATATTGGCGGAATATCGTTGGAGGTTATAACCGCCCTCGAATAGATTAAGTAATAACACCATTAGTCATCTTCTTATTTGTTTACCTAAGAATCACTGGACCTAAATTTCTCCTCTGTTACCGCTTTATTATATCCATAACTCACACTAGCATAATTTAATGAGGGGCATTTGATTTTCCAATACATTCACTTGGCATTTACATATTTGTCGTTATCCGGCTGTCCTCAGTTATAATCCATTTTCTATTAGTTTCAACATTCTTAACTGTATTATTTTCTTCCTTAATTACGCCGTATGTACGTGAGTGCTAGAAACTACTGGATGCATTTCCACCAAGATTCGTATTTAGAATACACCTGTCCTTGATAGGTTTTAGGGCAAATATTGTTTCTAAATCCCTGAACTGACTGGGGGTTTATACGAAACCGAAACAGTGATTTTGCACTTCCAAAAAATATACACAAAGAAACTTTATGGAAGTCTACCTACCTTGGTAGAAATTAATTTCTAAACCTCTTTTCTCATGTGCATCATTTCGATACGACGATTAATAAGGGAGATATCATTAACGGACCGTTTTCCTGTACAAGTCCCATCGGACTTGACTCACGAGCGGGTGCGTGTAAAGCGTATTCCTTACAACTTGAAAACTACTGAAGACATTCGAACCAAAATTTATATTTAGCATCCACCTGTCCAAAGGTAGGTTTTAAACGTAAATAACATTTCATGTTCCGGAATGGACTGGCGGTTTATAGGGAACCGAAATGGTGATTTTACTCTTCCACAATATATACAGAACAAGACCAACCTGACTGGAAATCGACCAAACCTGATGGAATTCCACCTCTAAACCTTTTTTTTTTCATGGGCATTTTTTCGGTCAGGAGGATTAATAAGGGAGATATCAGGAATGGTCACTCTTGCAGGTTAAGTCCAGCGGACATAGCCAAAAAGGTGTTTTACATGGAGCAGATTCCTTATCTATATAAATCAAATCGTAACGACTGTGTGCCTCTACACTGACTATTTTGGCGAAATTTTCGTACAGCTTTCCGTTTAAGGGGTAATAATGACCATCTCCATAATTTTTGGTTTAGTTTCCTGAAAGTCCTAATTTTTACCCGCCTCGCCCAAAATCCAGATTGCGGCATAATCTGCCAGAAGAAAAAGAAGATAATTGAAATTTGACAAAATTATACGTTTTAGCCTGTAACGAATGGAGAAATCCTATATCATTAAATTTTTCATTTTTTATCCCCGAAGAATATCGAAATATGCAGGCAAGATCTTCGGAAATTCCTATCACATAACGGAGTGCACAATCTCCGTTCAATTTGGAATGATCTACAACCTTGGTCTTATGACTTTTTGCCGTATATGTATCCCTTTTACTTTTGATTTTTCTCTATTAATCGATGTTAAGTCAATTTATAATTTTCACATGCATAATTCATACTTTCAATTACTTATATGAAATACAGAATCATCAAACTCTTCACGAAAATTGGCCCACCCAGTTGCCATATGTGAGCCAAACGTATGTAGCTGTCACATTATTATCCGAAAAGTAATGTAATGTGAGATAATCTTACAAAACCTTTACCCTGTTCCAGGTTTCTAACTCAATCTGACCCAAGAATAGATGACATATCATAGTACCAGCTTTTTATTCCACTAAATCCGGCGTGTCTTATGGTATAATGCTTTGTTGATATGACGTACGTTTAGTAGCAGTTAATCTGTAAATGAAGGTCTTCAATATTGTAAACACGCATATACTTTCGTATGTTGATCTATGTACACTGACTGATAGTGACAATGCAACACCAAGGAGGAGTGGTTCGAAAGGGATGAAAGTTGGGGAAAAAACAGAGACGGCACGGATGAATAATTGATGTTTATTTCAAACCGATATGCAGGTTACACAATGGGCACGGCATCGACTCAGTAGGATGTAGGACCACCGCGAGCGGCGATGCACGCAGAAACACGTCGAGGTACAGAGTCAATAAGAGTGCGGATGGTGTCCTGAGGGATGGTTCTCCATTCTCTGTTAACCATTTGCCACAGTTGGTCGTCCGTACGTGGCTGGGGCAGAGTTTGCAAACGGCGTCCAATGAGATCCCACACGTGTTCGATTGGTGAGAGATCCGGAGAGTACGCTGGCCACGGAAGCATCTGTACATCTCGTAGAGCCTGTTGGGAGATGCGAGCAGTGTGTGGGCGGGCATTATCCTGCTGAAACAGAGCATTGGGCAGCCCCTGAAGGTACGGGAGTGCCACCGGCAGCAGCACATGCTGCACGTAGCGGTGGGCATTTAACGTGCCTTGAATACGCACTAGAGGTGACGTGGAATCATACGCAATAGCGCCCCAAACCATGATGCCGCGTTGTCTAGCGGTAGGGCGCTCCACAGTTACTGCCGGATTTGACCTTTCTCCACGCCGACGCCACACTCGTCTGCGGTGACTATCACTGACAGAACAGAAGCGTGACTCATCGGAGAACACGACGTTCCGCCATTCCCTCATCCAAGTCGCTCTAGCCCGGCACCATGCCAGGCGTGCACGTCTATGCTGTGGAGTCAATGGTAGTCTTCTGAGCGGACGCCGGGAGTGCAGGCCTCCTTCAACCAATCGACGGGAAATTGTTCTGGTCGATATTGGAACAGCCAGGGTGTTTTGCACATGCTGAAGAATGGCGGTTGACATGGCGTGCGGGGCTGCCACCGCTTGGCGGCGGATGCGCCGATCCTCGCGTGCTGATGTCCCTCGTGCTGCGCCCGGACCCCTCGCACGTGCCACATGTCCCTGCGCCAACCATCTTCGCCACAGGCGCTGCACCGTGGACACATCCCTATGGGTATCGGCTGCGATTTGACGAAGCGACCAACCTGCCCTTCTCAGCCCGATCACCATACCCCTCGTAAAGTCGTCTGTCTGCTGGAAATGCCTCCGTTGACGGCGGCCTGGCATTCTTAGCTATACACGTGTCCTGTGGCACACGACAACACGTTCTACAATGACTGTCGGCAGAGAAATCACGGTACGAAGTGGGCCATTCGCCAACGCCGTGTCCCATTTATCGTTCGCTACGTGCGCAGCACAGCGGCGCATTTCACATCATGAGCATACCTCAGTGACGTCAGTCTACCCTGCAATTGGCATAAAGTTCTGACCACTCCTTCTTGGTGTTGCATTTGCTCTGTCAGTCAGTGTATATTCACTGATGTCGATTTTTAGCGATCGAGAAAGGGTGGGTCTGCTATTGTAATCAGTACTCCCCACACCGATTTTGACTGGCAGTAGGAAAGGTTTCCTTCTCCAACTCCTGTGTAACTGTCATTAGTAAGGAAGGCCTACAACTGTAATGAATAGTTCCCTTCTCGATTTGACTTGCAGAAGGTAAGTGAGCATGCAGTTTTGTTTAAAACTCCCCTACCCGATTGTGTTTGACAGTAGGCAAGGGTGCCCGCCATTATAAAGAAATGTTCTCATCTAAAATGTGACTGGCATTAGGCATAGTGGCCTGCTATTTTGATGGAAACCCAGCAACTTGGTGTGACTGGCAGTACGCTGGCTGGCAGTAGGAAAAGGGGCCTGTCATTATAATGATAACTGCACAACTCAATTTCGAGTGATAGTAGGGTAATTGCCTACCATTATAATAGAAACTCCTCAACTGTATTCTGTCTGGACGTAGGAAAGGGTGGCTGCCATTTTAACGAAAACTCCCCAAATCGATTCTGTCCGCGTTGTAGGCAATGGGGCCTGAATTTTTATTTTGTAAACTTCCCAACTTGATTGTGAATGCCAGTAGGCAAGTGAGCCTGCCGTTATATCACCAATCCGGAACAAACACTTTACATTGGAAACAACGTACGGGGACCTCCCCATGCTCTTTCTCGGAGGCATGCTAAGAGGCATGCAATTTTAAAACAATCTTATTTACTGCATGTACACTAATTACTTCGATATTCGAATACAATGTAGAATACCGTAGCGAAGCATAATTTTGTCAAATTTCAATTATCTTCTTTTTCTTCTGGCAGATTATGCCGCAATCTGGATTTTGGGCGAGGCGGGTAAATGTTAGGACTTTCAGGAAACTATACCAAAAATTATGGAGATGGTCATTATTACCCCATAAACGGAAAGCTGTACGAAAATTTCGCCAAAATAGTCAGTGTAGAGGCACACAGTCGTTACGATTTGATTTATATAGATAAGGAATCTGCTCCATGTAAAACACCTTTTGGGCTATGTCCGCTGGACTTAACCTGCAAAAGTGACCATTCATGATATCTCCCTTCTTAATCCTCGTGACGAGGATTCGTTTTTCATGTGCATTTTTACGTCAGGAGGATTAAGAAGGGAGATATCATGAATGGTCACTTTTGCAGGTTAAGTCCAGCGGACATAGCCAAAAAGGTGTTTTACATGGAGCAGATTCCTTATCTATATAAATCAAATCGTAACGACCGTGTGCCTCTACACTGACTATTTTGGCGAAATTTTCGTACAGCTTTCCGTTTAAGGGGTAATAATGACCATCTGCATAATTTTTGGTTTAGATTCCTTAAAGTCCTAATTTTTACCCGCCTCGCCCAAAATCCAGATTGCGGCATAATCTGCCAGAAGAAAAAGAAGATAATTGAAATTTGACAAAATTATACGTTTTAGCCTGTAACGAATGGAGAAATCCTATATCATTAAATTTTTCATTTTTTATCCCCGAAGAATATCGAAATATGCAGGCAATTTTAATGATGGTGCAGACCTTCGGAAATTCCTATCACATAACAGATTGCACAATCTCCGTTCAATTTGGAATGATCTACAACCTTGTTCTTATGACTTTTTGCCATATCTGTATCCCATTTACGTTTGATTTTTCTCTATTAATCGATGTTAAGTCAATTTGGAATTTTCACATGCATAATTCACACTTTCGATTACTTATATGAAATACAGAATCATCAAACTCTTCACGAAAATTGGCCCACCCAGTAGCCATATGTGAGCCAAATGCTATGTATGTAGCTGTCACATAATTATCCGAAAAGTAATGTAATGTGAGATAATCTTACAAAAACGTTACCCTGTTCCACGTTTCTAACTCAATCTGATCCAAGAATAGATGACATATCATAGGACCAGCCATTTAGGTCACTAAATCCGGCCTTGTCTTATGGAATAATCCTTTGTCGATATGACGTACGTTTAGTAGCAGTTAATCTGTAAATGAAGGTCTTCAATATTGTAAACACGCATATACTTTCGTATGTCGATCTATATATATTCACTGATGTCGATTAGTAGCGATCGAGAAAGAGTGGGTCTGCTATTGTAATCAGTACTCCCCACACCGACTTTGACTGGCAGTAGGAAAGGTTTCCTTCTCCAACTCCTGTGTAACTGTCATTAATATGGAAGGTCTACAATTGTAATGAATTGTTCACTTCTCGATTTGACTTGCAGAAGGCAAGTGAGCATGCAGTTTTGTTTAAAACTCCCCTACCCGATTGTGTTTGGCAGTAGGCAAGGGTGCCCGCCATTCTAAAGAAATGTCCTCATCTAAAATGTGACTGGCATTAGACATAGTGGCCTGCTATTTTGATGGAAACTCACCAACTTGGTGTGACTGGCAGTAAGCTGGCTGGCAGTAGGAAAATGGGCCTGGCATTATAATGATAACTGCACAACTCAATTTCGTGTGATAGTAGGGTAATTGTCTGCCGTTATAATAAAAACTGTAGTCTGTCTGGAAGTAGGAAAGGGGGGCTGCCATTTTAACGAAAACTCCCCAAATCGATTCTGTCCGCGTAGTAGGCAATGGGGCCTGCAATTATAATGTAAACTTCCCAACTCGATTGTGAATGGCAGTAGGCAAGTGAGCCTGCCGTTATATCACAAATCCATAACAAACACTTTACATTGGAAACAACGTACGGGGACCTCCCCATGCTCTTTCTCTGATAACGCTACGAGACATGCAATTTTAAAACAATCTTATTTACTGCATGCACACTATTTACTTCGATATTCGAATACAATGTAGAATACCGTAGTGAAGCACGGGTACATTCGCTAGTAATTAATAAACTTGTTGTGTTGGATTGGACAACATGTCAATGTTTAGGCGTTTTGAAGTCAATAGATCCTTATAGAAAAATTCCGTTCATCATGTGCAGAAACCAATGGAACGTATCTTGTCAGCACTCCTAAAGGTAGTTCAGTCAAAGTTGCAAAAGATTTCACAAATGGATTGTTCTTAAAATTTAATTTGAATTTGTCTTTAGCAAATCCATCAAGGTTTCTACTCCTCCATACCTTCTTCTTCCAAACCTTGAATCACATCAGTCAAATACTTGCAGCCATGCATAGCAAACATTTCCATCTCTAGGTCTTTGTTGCTGGGTAATTATTGGACCTGTTTGATGGCTGCTGAGTCCGTTGAGTCTCGGGCAGATATGCAGGATTTGATTTTATGAACGTTTTCGCACAACAAAACTGTGTATCTCATCCAATTACCCCACCTTGTGCTGACATGAAACTGTGGTAGTCACTTGTTGGCACCAAAGTTGACGAGTGAGAGTCTTTAAGAGAATCTTCTTCACAGCAACAATCAAGCCATTTACTCTGCTGCAATTATCCTCTGATTCCATCGCAATACAAGTCACATGGCTGAGGTAGAGGCACATGCCCTTCAGTTGTTGGAAAGCCGAAAGCATTTAGCGTGCTTGATAAGTCACTACAAGACTGACCTTTTCGCATTCTATTGCCCCTTGGCCACAGATTCATACATGAGTCATTGAATGATTGCATCATAGTGCAGGAATTTGTCTTCTGGAGTTGGTACATTTAAAAAGCAACGGTTTCACCCATTCTCCCGATAACGGAAATACCAACACATTCAAAATACACTCAGCACAAAAATTAGGGGACCAGGTCTCTAATACTGTGTAGAATCTCTACGTATGGATTTGTGAAAAGAACCACATGTTTGCGCAGGAACTGCATGCTTTATTTTAATTAACAACCGCAAAACCATCATCATTGCACTTAGCCATTCACCACAATTCTCAATACAACAGAAGAACTACCAAATCACAATGTGAAGTTCTTGTAGAACACTCTGCATAGCCGAGCGACAGTTGTCTAATGCCATGTTGCATCTCCCATTTCTTCAATTAAAGCTGCACACCTGCGTGGCATGCTGCGTATGTAACGCCGGATGACTGTCTGTGGAACGGGATCCCACTCAACAAGTGCTTCACTGAGGTAGTGTAATATTTGCGGAGCATTTTTTCGCTGCCGAATCCGTCTGTGCAATACATCCCATAAGTGCTCCAGTGGATTTAGGTCGGGGCTCCTTGCAAGCCACTATACCACAGAGATGTGCAATCGTTGACGATGATCTCTGGTGTCTCGTGCATTGTGAGCTGTCGCATTATCATGCATCAGAAAGAAATCTGTCTCTATACCAAGAGCAGCAGGAGCAATATGATTGTTCACGATATCGCTGACGTATACCGCAGCTTTCAGACGGAAAGGTACCACCACAAGATCCGTACAATTATCAATCATGATCCCTCCCCATAACATGAACGATCCACCACCATATCTGTCCACTTTCTGCATAACACCTTCATCGAATCGCTGTCCTCGTCGTCTCCACACGCATTGACGGCCTTGTGGTCCATGCAAGGTAAACCTGGACTCATCTTTAAACATTACCTGACGCCAGTGTCTCAGTTGCCAATGACGATGTTCTCTGGCAAGTGCAAGACGAGCTCTACGGTGTTCTCTAGTGAGTAGGATTATACGAACAGGTTTTCTAGAGCGTACGCTATTCTCTCTTAATCGATTGCGTATGGTCTGAACACACAGATGAGTACCAAAGGCTCTTGTAAGGCCACATTGGAATTACCTGGCACTACCGTACTGGAGGCCCATCTTAGTGCTGATAACCGCAGGAATCTGTCTTGTTGAACAGTGTTTTTCTGTTTGCGGTTTTGTCCACGGCGTCTAACTTGTCCTCTTGTCTCAGCGGAACAATGCCAGGGCCTGTGCACAACGGATGGAGACACTGTGAGGTCGATAGCTACATACTGCATTGTTCTTGTTGTAACCAAGGTTGAGATTTACAAAACACAACTTTATTATTCGCTTCAAATGCAAAATACACTATTTACACAAATAAAACTGAAATTTAACTTGAAGCAAAATGAATTAGGAATCTTGAGAAAGAGTTTATCTTTTGTACACTATATACAAGTTTGCAGTATTTACATCCACTACTATCTAGAAAAGAGAGTCCTTGTGATAAGAAAAGTCGATAGTCGAAAACTATCCGAAGTACTGACATAAATGTTTTGGAAAGTCCTTCCTTGCTGAGTTCATAAAAGCAAGTTCAATGTTGGAAGAATTCTTACTTGGCGAAACCAAGAGAGCTTGCATTAATTAGGGAAATATAACGGTATGT
This sequence comes from Anabrus simplex, assembly GCF_040414725.1. Lineage (NCBI taxonomy): Eukaryota > Metazoa > Arthropoda > Insecta > Orthoptera > Tettigoniidae > Anabrus > Anabrus simplex. The sequence goes on from NC_090266.1 coordinate 896,714,588, forward strand.
AATAGTATGACTGGATATGGGCAGCGGAAGAGGAGCGGTGACCAGAGGTGAGACCTCGTACTGCCAGAAATTCAGTCCACCTGGTCGAAGCACATTTTCAAGAGGAGTAGCCTCCGTGCTCGACGTAGGGTGTATTCTGGAGCTGGACACCGGGGCAAGTGGGCATCTGGACAGGCTGGGAGTTCCTCTTTATAGTACACACACGATGGTTCAGGCACGCGCACTGAGGGCTGCGCGTCGAGGCTAGAAGAATGACACTTGGCGCGCGTGTAGCTGGCTGGCGGAGCGAGAAGGGAGCGCCGGACATACAACACCCTCCCCTCCTAAATACGCCGGTACGGCGTGAAACGGCGGCGGCGCTGGCGGCGGCTGCGATGCTGGGCCGGAACTGCTGATGTCTCTGTTGGATTGTCCGGAGCCGGGACCGGGCGGAGTGGCGCTGTCTCGTCCTGAAAGGAACCCATTGTTATTAAATGGTCTAAAGCTCGTTCAGCAATAGATTTATCTGGCTGAGCAATAGAATCAATAGCTGGACATGGGCGGTAGCGCAGACGTATCTGGTCTTGATGGCGGCAGATACGTTTCTCCGTAGTCTGTATTTCGTAGAGACGATGACCCAAAGATCTGCAGATGACTCCAGGTATCCAGAGTGGGTTTGACCTGAATGTCCGGGTGTAGACCTTGTCGTTGACTGAGAACTTCGTTGGTGAGGTCTGAGACTGGGCCGGAAGAGGCTGCAACAGAGAAAGTAAAGTTCTATGAGGTCGTCCATGGAGCTTTGTGCAGGAGTGATATTATCAGCGCCGGGCAGAGTTCTGTAGTTGCTTAAGAGTTGGAGCAATGCTTGGTCTTTAGTTAAGCCTGAAGAGACAGCTTTTTTCATACTTCTCTTAAATGTTTGTACAAAGCGTTCAGCTTCACCATTAGATTGAGGGTGAAAAGGCGGTGCTAGGATGTGACGAATGCCATTATATGTACAAAATTTCTTAAAAGCAGTAGCTGTAAATTGAGGTCCGTTGTCCGAAATGAGTACTTGAGGTAAGCCTTCTGTAGTAAATATTTTCTGTAGAGCACGAATGGTAGCTTCGGTCGTAGTAGTCGAATGCATATCCACTACATATGGAAAGTGCGATAGTGAGTCGATGACTATTAACCACATGGAATTGAGGAAAGGACCTGCGAAATCGATGTGAACTCGTTCCCATGGAGTAGTAGCAGGAGGCCATGAAGCTAGATCAGAAGACGGGGCGTTCTGATTCAGTTGACATTGTTCACAATGACGGATGAGCTTTTCGATGGCGGCATCAATACCGGGCCAGTAGCAGTGTTGACGGGCTAGTTGCTTCGTTCGGGATATACCCCAATGGCTTTGGTGTAATAATTCGAGAACTTGTTTCTGTAGGCTAAGTGGGATAACCACTCGGAAGATGGTGCCTGCTTCTAGGAGTACGACTCCAGCACGAGTCGTGAGACGATGCTGCATACGATGATAAGGTGCAAGGTGGGCGGGAAGATTGCTCTGAAGAGGCCAACCGTTGCGGATGTAAGTACGCACAGTAGCAAGTGTACTGTCCTTATCCGTAGCGTTAGCTATGCAGGTAGCGTCAATAGGAAAACTGGAGACAGTATCTTCAAGTTCTATGTCCAACTGAAGACATTCAGATTCTTGAGAATCGAAGGCAGTATCAGGACCAACTGGTAAGCGTGAGAGGGCATCAGCATTACAATGCTGGGATGTGGCTCGATAGACAATCTGATAGGAATAATCAGAAAGGAACATGGACCATCTTTGAAGCTTTCTGAGGGAATTCTCAGGGATCTTATTACCAGGATGGAATAAGTGTACGAGAGGCTTATGATCAGTAATGATCAGGAAATGGTTGCCATAGAGATATTCATTGAAACGGCGAATACCAAAGATGATGGCTAAAGCTTCTTTCTCTATCTGTGAGTATCGACGTTGATGGTCATTAAGTGTTTTCGAAGCGAAAGCGATGGGGCGTTCCTGTCCATGACGATCCTTCTGGGAGAGAACGGCACCGACACCGTAGTCTGAAGCGTCAGTAGCTAGCGTGATGAGCTTGTCGGGCTGAAAATGAGTGAGTTGTATAGCTTGAATTAAGGCGTTGTTGATGGTTTTCCATGCCTGTTGGCAGTGCGGAGTCCATTGAAATTTAACACCTTTTTTACGTAGAGCGTTTAATGGTGCTGCCACTGTAGCGAAGCGGGGAATGAACTTATTATAGTAGTTCGCTTTGCCTATGAAGGACTGTAGCTGCTTGAGGTTCTGAGGTGCTGGCATGTTGACGATAGCTGAGACATTCTGTGCACTAGGGCGAATTCCAGTCTTATCAAGTATATGTCCTAGGTAGTGAACTTGAGGCTGAAAGAATGTACATTTAGTGAGATTCGCTCGTAGGCCATTGTCTTTCAATTTCTGGAGAAGGAGGCGTAGATTGTTTAGATGTTCCTGATGATCTTTTCCCGTAACAATAATATCATCCAGGTAGTTAGCACAACCGGGAATGGAGGCAGTGAGTTGAGCTAAATAGCGCTGAAAAATAGCCGCTCAGGATGAAACGCCGAATGGGAGCCGCTGGAGCTGGAGCAGTCCGAGAGGAGTGTTGAGTGTTAGAAATTTCTTAGAGTCTTCGTCTAAAAGTAGCTGGAGATATGCTTCTTTAAGATCAACTCGAGAGAAGAATTGTCCACCAGCGAGACGACGGAATAAGTCTTCTGGACGTGGAATAGGAAAGATATCTGTGTCGAGTTGTGCGTTGACTGTAGATCGAAAATCGCCACAAAGTCGAACATTACCATCAGGTTTCTTGATTACCACTAGTGGAGTAGCCCATTGAGTAGAAGTAACTGGTACCACAATGCCAGTTTGTATCCATCTTTCTAATTCTTTCGTGACCGGGTCTTGAAGTGCTAGGGGTACTGGACGTGCTTTGAGGAAGCGAGGCTTAGCTCCGGATTTCAGCTGTATGTGAGCTGTATAGTCTTTTGCTGTTCCGAGCTGAGAGTCGAAGACTTCAGGAAACTGCTTTAGGAGATCGGTAACGTCAGAAGTAGGATGCAATGTAGATACAACGTTAATGTTGTCATGTATCTGGAAACCAAATAAGTTAAATAGATCCATGCCCATAATGTTGGATGCAGTGTAGTTGTTAACTACGAGAAGAAGAATGGCCTTCTGAATTCCTTTATAACTAGCCTGAAGCTGGATTTGACCTTTAATGTCAATTTTCTTTTTGTTAAACGTCACAAGCTGGATGTCAGCTGGAGAGCATGAAGGGGAACCTAAGTCATGGTAGGTAGCTAGATTAATAATAGAGACAGGTGATCCAGTGTCTAATTGAAAATCGACAGATCGAGTAGAGAATGAGAGAGGAACGATGATCTTGTGAGAATTCCTTGTGGGAAGAATAAGATTGATCTGATCAACTTCCATGTCTTGGCGGGGCTGTATATGCTTCGGGCGTGCTGCAGGAGTCTTAGCAGGGCGGAGCGAACTCCGACATACAGTCTTAATGTGTCCAAGTTTATTACATCGTTCACAAGTGGCTTTGAAAAAACGACAGTCACGACGTTCATGATGCTTGAAACAGCCTCGGCAGGAAGGCAGGAGTTTCGAGGTGCTTTTAGAATTGGGCTTCCTTGTAGCATTACGAGAGGGAACCTGGCGAGAATGCTTGGTAGAGAGCGCCTTATTTGGACGGTGCACTGTAGCAGAGGACTTGCGGGCCTGAGTCGAGACTTGAGCAACTTCGTGTGGAGAAGCTATGGCTGCGGCAGTCTTGGTAGTAAGCTCATAAACCGTAGCAATACGCTGGACGTCTTCTAAAGAAGGGTTACTTTGCTTGACAGCGTCAAAACGTATCTTGTCCTCAGGAGTATGTAAAATTACCATGTCCCGAATGAGAGAATCAGTGTAGCGTGAACCACAACCGTCCTTGGAGCATATGAACTGGCAGGGTTTAGCTAGACCACGCAATTCAGTTATCCATTCAGTATGTGTCTGATGGGGTTGCTTTCTGCTCTGAAAAAATTTATAGCGAGCAGCCACTATGTGAGGAGCTTTGGCATAATGTTCAGTGAGACGGACCAGGAGCTGTGCGAATGGTACCTCAGAAAGGTTTTCTTCTGGACCTAATTTACGTAGTAATTCACACGTAGCATTGCCAACTGAACTAAGAAATAGTGCGCGGCGGCGTTGATCATCTGTGACAGAATGGCAGATGAAATGCTGTTCTAAGCGTGCTAAATAAACTGACCATTCTTCCTTAGCCGGATCAAAAGCAGAGAACGGAGGAATAGCTGATGGCTGTGTAGAGACAGAAATAGCTTGAATAGCCTGAATTAATGCTGCCTGTTGTTGTTGCATAAACTGTTGTTGTTGCTGCTGTAAGGCTTGGAATACCGTAGCGAGTTGCTCAGCTGTAGCCATGGCGAGATGCGTGCAATAAAGAGCAAGGAGAGCTGTGTGTCAGAACTTGGTGTAGGCGCGACCTTGACCGATATATGCTGGGAGTGAGAGAGAGAGCAAGCAAACACGCTGGAGCGTGCCACACAGGTGGAGCGCACGACAGAGAGCTGTGGAATGTCTGTTGAGTGGGCGACACACTGAGCACTGATTGACTTCGTCGCCAATGTCTAAGTGTATGAGGGCACTGAGTTTGCTGTACCTCGTTGTGAAGGAGTGGATGAATTGCAAGTTATTATCCTGTCGCCACTGAGTTGGTGACTGGGGCCGATGAATTGGAGTGTTTGTTGCGTTCCTTTTTTTTTTACCTCGTCGCCATAGAGTTGTGTTGTAACCAAGGTTGAGATTTACAAAACACAACTTTATTATTCGCTTCAAATGCAAAATACACTATTTACACAAATAAAACTGAAATTTAACTTGAAGCAAAATGAATTAGGAATCTTGAGAAAGAGTTTATCTTTTGTACACTATATACAAGTTTGCAGTATTTACATCCACTACTATCTAGAAAAGATAGTCCTTGTGATAAGAAAAGTCGATAGTCGATAACTATCCGAAGTACTGACATAAATGTTTTGGAAAGTCCTTCCTTGCTGAGTTCATAAAAGCAAGTTCAATGTTGGAAGAATTCTTACTTGGCGAAACCAAGAGAGCTTGCATTAATTAGGGAAATATAACGGTATGTAATAGTATGACTGGATATGGGCAGCGGAAGAGGAGCGGTGACCAGAGGTGAGACCTCGTACTGCCAGAAATTCAGTCCACCTGGTCGAAGCACATTTTCAAGAGGAGTAGCCTCCGTGCTCGACGTAGGGTGTATTCTGGAGCTGGACACCGGGGCAAGTGGGCATCTGGACAGGCTGGGAGTTCCTCTTTATAGTACACACACGATGGTTCAGGCACGCGCACTGAGGGCTGCGCGTCGAGGCTAGAAGAATGACACTTGGCGCGCGTGTAGCTGGCTGGCGGAGTGAGAAGGGAGCGCCGGACATACAACAGTTCTCCCTTCTTGACGTAAGGCGACAGCTCGGGACACTTCTGCTTCGCTTAGATGCCTCATACTGACGGTCTCATACTCGAATAATGCGTATCAATGTCACCAGTAAAGTGGCGAGAGCTGTTCATGTACTGCGGACTACATTCTATTGAAACCCGATCGGACTGGAAGCATGCTTATGTTAAATAGGGTAACCCTTACGTAATTGAACCACCGTGACTGCGTTACAATGGTGTTAGCAATTCGTATCAACTTGTACGTGTTTCATGCTCCACGACATAATCTTTTACAGCATGTCAAACATTTTTTAGCGTAATTTTTGTGCCGAATGTATATCTTTGCAGCTCGTGTGCACGTGCGAACTGTGCGAACTGTGGCTATAGCACATGATAATTTGGCCCTGTTTCATGGACGGATGACCTTCCTGACGCCAACTCTCTGTGGAGGGATATATTCAATGTTCCGTGTTTCTGTGTAGTTGGTAAAATGTTGTGTTTTGTGAATATGAAGAGGAGAGTGTTGAGACAGACACAAACACCCAGTTCCAGAGCCAGAAGAATTAATGAAACGCGATTAAAATTCCCCAACCGGCCGGGAATCGAACCTGGGGCCCTTAGAATTAAGTGCCAAAATGCTGACCACTCTGCCAAGGAATTGGACAAATATAAATCTGTTATCTAAATCACTGAAAATTTTCATAATGTCAAACAAGGAATGTTGCTCGCAATGAAGCAACAGGGGATGTAATGAGGTCTTCGATGATTATGCATGTACTTTTGTCTAGTGAGAAGTAAAAAGGGACGGGCTGAGTGGCTCAGTCGGTTGAGGCGCTGGCCTTCTGACTCCAACTTGGCAAGTTCGATCCTGACTCAGTCCGGTGGTATTTGAATGTTCTCAAATACGTCAGCCTCGTGTCGGTAGATTTACTGGCTCGTAAAGGAACTCCTGCGGGACTAAATTCCGGCACCCCGGCGTCTCCGAAAACCGTGAAAAAAGTTGTTAGTGGGACGTAAAGACAATAATATTATTAAGTAGACAAGAGCTGCTCACCCCACCGCAAGTGAACTGCTCGGAGTTCTCGAGAGGACAACTCATTCATTATCTCAGCTCAGACCTAGAAGAGTGCCAGTTAGAAGTTCTGTTATTACCTATGTAATAAGCAAGAACTTGAGAGAATGTAATGCTGCATTATAGAAGGAAAAAATGAGGGAGTTTGCCGCAGAGTGCGTGGGCGTAACACACCACAGACAAGTTACCCATTTAGCACTAAGGAAGAGTAGAACACGGCGCACTGGTCGTCCAAGTCCGTGTGTCCGCACAACTGTCCCTCTCCAAGACTTATAAGACTTTGCCAGGATTCATAGCATGTTCCCATTAAAACCGTCCATCTTCTCCAGCCCGTTTTCCCTCCCGACCTCCGCCTTTTCTATACGATTTCGCCATTAGACGAGTGAAGAAAACCTCAGTGCCATTAGACTTGGCTAGGTTAGGCTTAGCCTGTAGGTTTGGATTGCCCGCCGAGGCGGGGGTGTGGGAGAGGGAGCGGAACGAAATCCGCTTCAACCTCCAGCAGCATGAGAGCGCCTTAAGCACACTGCACTATACGGGCAAGCGATGCACTAAATTCTTCACAGATCAGACACCGTGAACTCGGGGGACACAAATCTCGTGAGAAGAGAAAACCTTCTTCACGTTTACGTCGTGAGGATTCTCCCCTTCTCCTCCTCCTCAAGCAAAGTGTCCCAACCCTCTCTTCTGCTCTCTCTATCTCTCTCCTGTTGCGGCCGTCCATCTTGAAGTTGTCTTGTCCTTCTCTGTTCTTGGGACAGCCCAAGAGCTATGGCAGGGAGGTGTGTGTGTGTATGTGTGTGTGTGTGTGTGTGTGTGAGTGGGTGGCTGGAAGGGGGAGAATTGGGATTATAGGATAGGGGTGGGTTGTTTCCAAGCCGAGGGATAGCAAGAGAAACTGTTTGAATGGTGGAAGTGTGGTAACGCTTAGGTATTCTCTTTCTCTGTGAGACACTGGAGTGGAGCACACGAGAAATTCTTCAGCCTTTGACAACCGAAGACAGACTCCTGGGTGTACACTTCCACAAGGAAGCGCCCAGCAGTAAAAGCCGTTAAGAGTTACAGTAACGAAATACACTGAACTGGAAACTCGGTGTAAATCAATACTGGAGTCTGAATGGAGTTTAATGTTACTTCGAAAGAATGTAAAATATATTGAAGCTATGCTTCACAATAATATGTAACTCGATAGTAGTTTCGAAGTTTACCCATTGAAAAATAAGTTGTATTTTACAAAAGAGCGAAAGGAATGTGCTAAGAGCCAGTGTGATTTTTTTTGAGATTTTATATTGGGTGATATAAAGTGCGAACTGGCCTATTGGTCCTGGTATAGCGAGCCTGCCTCTTATGCTGAGGCCCCTGGTTCGAATCCCGGCCACGTTAGCGACTTTTGCTTCGATGTCCACTCACCCTACGTAAAACAATTGGGGAGCTATCTGTCAGTGAGATAGTGGCCCTGACTGTGAACCCATTAAGGTTTCAACGTGATATCACACGCCACCTCGTGATCTTAGGGTCTTCGGGCTTAGTAGCGGTCACTTGAAAGGCAAAGTCCCATCGGGATTTTAGCGCCATGACGTTTTGGTTTGATGTGAGCTGCGAGGGCCATCGTCCTTCTTTTTTATACAGTGAGTGAACATATATGATTCTGTTAGGATAATATAACTCCACATCCTCTTATATGTATTCTCTTTTATACCACACTTGGGAGTGAATCATCAATATATCCTTTTTGAGGCCAAATACTGTGAGATTTTGAGGAATGAAATGTCCGAGATGAGGCGGCAGTATAAATACATCTCTTTTATTTTCTCAGTTCAACTTCCAGTGAAGCTTCACCCTCGGACTGATCGAGGAATTAAGCTTTACCCCAATAACGAGATGTAGGCCTTCTGGTATATTGGAACTGATGACCATCTTAACTGTGGATATTACTGGGGATAATATAAGCTTAAGTGGTAAGTTCAGACGCCATCGTCGACAGCCCGTCAGTGGATTTATACGATTTCTTGTTTTTCATGAAGGCAGTTTCCTAGACTGTACATAAGGACAGTTTTTTTTTCTGTTCTATCATTCCCGCAAAACTATAGGCTGTATGAGTTGGAGTGTCGTTAAAGAAAAGTGTACCGAGCTCGATAGCTGCAGTCGCTTTAAGTGCGGCTAGTATCCAGTATTCGGGAGATAGTAGGTTCGAACCCCACTGTCCGCAGCCCTGAAAATGGTTTTCCGTGGTTTACCATTTCCACACCAGGCAAATGCTGGGGCTGTACCTTAAGGCCACGGCCGCTTCCTCCCCATTCCTAGCCCTTCCCTGTCCCATCGTCGCCATAAGACTTATCTGAGTCGGTGAGTCGGTGCGACGTAAAGCAACTAGGAAAAAAAAACTGTGGTAAGTTTACATAGTCTTCCAGCCCACTAAGGGCGTTCGCCTACCAAGACGAATGCCACCCAGTTATATAGTTTGCAGGTACTGGAGTGACATGTGGTCAGGGTAACGAGGTCCTCAGCCGTATTGTTTTAATCACCCTCATGTACGTCCCATCCAAACTTTATATTGATATTTTGACAGAGGATGTAATAGGCTATTATATTATTAATATTTTAAAGTTACTCAACATTCAAGGTAAGGCCGGGCGAGTTGGCCGTGCGGTTGGGGGCGTGCGGCTGTGAGCTTGCATCCAGGAGACAGTGGGTTCGGATCACACTGTCGCCAGCCCTGAAGATGGTTTTTCGTGTTTTCCCATTTTCACACTAGGCAAATGCTGGGCTGCTTCCTTCCAACTCCTAAGCCTTTCCTATCTCGTTGCCATAAGACCTATCTCTGTCTGTGCGACGTAAAGCCACTAGCAAAAAATATCAAGGAAGGAAAACATTAGGCCTGACAGTAATTGCCTCTTGACAAGTGTGTGACCAAGTGAATGGTTGCGTTGTTTGGGTCACGTAGCTGTCAGCTTGCATTCGGGAGATAGTGGGTTCGAACTCCGCTGTTGCTAACCTTGAAGATGGTTTTCCTTGGTTTACCTTTTTCACACCAGGCACATGCTGGGGCTGTACCTTAACCCGTAGCTTGCATGGTGAAAATCTATTACGTTGCTTACACCCATGAGTCCAAGGCACCCAAGTGTAAATAAGTTTTTCTACCACATATTGCATCAGGTTTTGAAAACATTCTGAAATTGCACAAGCTTTAACTGATCATTTTCTGTTAAAACATACATTTAATTGTCAGCTCCTCTTCTAAATTATTCTTCAAATCTATTTATTTAAAATAATCACAATTCCAAAAAAACACTTATTTTTGTTGTTGCAAGTTGCTTTATGTCGCACCGACACATATAGGTCTTATGGCGACGATACACTTATTTTTAATATCCTATGACCATACTCAAATTTTTGCTTTAAATTATTAAAAGTTATATGGTTCTGTCTGAAAGAATAGGATTTACATATCTACGTAAGGTTTTTCTCATAATTGTCACATTTGCACAGATTTGCATTGCGGAAAAAATCTCTCTATCAGTCTGTCCTAATAAAGTTCAAGCAATGGGATCATACCTTCAAAGAAGGAGAAAATTACTCTTTAAATTACCAAAAGGAAGCTTTAAACCATTATCATTCAGTACACTTCAAGCAAATAACAGTTCCACTAGGCCCGTATAGTGGAAATTGACACTTAGCACATGCACGACAAGCCTTCCTCCTCCTCACTTTCACTAGTACTTGAATTATGTTTTCTAATTTCAAACTCACTTTCTGCGTCCGATATATCACTTAAATCTTCTGCTAACAATGGTCTCACATCATCACTACTTAGTGACATATTATTCCAAAAATAACGTTTTAGGGCACACACAAACTAGTTACTTTTCTTACACACATGGGTCCCAGGGACCCAAACGCTGTAATTACAGACAAACGGAAACCTGACCCTGTCCTCACCTGCCAAGGTCATGTAGAGGGCGAACGGAAAGGAGAGTTACAGGGAAGGTAAACGCAGTGCGGGCAAAATGTGAAAAATTACTTACACAAGAAAACACTCGTGGGTCCCAGGGACCCAACAGTGTAATTTACGGGTTATATGAGGCCACGACCGCTTCCTTCCTAATTCTAGCCCTTTCCTATCCCATCGTCGCCATGAAACCTATCTGCGTCGGTGCGACTTAAATTGTGAAAAATAAAATAAAAAAGCAGGTACTGTAAAACTGTATATGCCATAAAGAATCGGAAATTATATTTCATATAACCTGTTATGTAATATTTAACGTTAGGACCGATTAATAACAGATATTTGAGAATTAAATTGTATATCGTCTCTTCAACAACCATTTCACTCAGCATGAATAACATTATTTATAGCCTAAAGTGTAGTGCCTTATTACTCAACTTCCCATACCGATGCCATTTTCTAGTGATGCGCGTACAGATAGAGATGGCGGAAAATTAAAAATTGCATTTCGATTTTGATCTGGACGTGACCGGTACAGAAATATCATTGCTTTCAAAATTCTGAACTATGTGAACAATTTTATATAGTACTTCAACTTGAGAGCCGGCACTGGCCATACCACATCAGATCCTTCGCCGGTGCAGCAAGCTGATTCCTTGTGATCCGAGCCACACAACTGGAGTGTACGCATGTACAGTACAAACATGTCTTGTGAATATAGTGTGATGTATCTCTAGGGTATGCGAGCGAGGTGGAAAGCTGCAGACAGACTGACAGGGTTCGTAACGCGCGCCTGTCGTGAAGTGCCGTAGCCTAATGGGTACGCACTCAGGTTCACAGTAGGAAGGTGTCTGGTTCGAGTCCGACTGGGATGTTCTTTTGACTCCGCCGGCAGCAACAGCGGGCAAACCAGTCAGATTGCAGGATGCCCTCATCACGCTTTTTACACAAATATCATTCTACCGGCAACTAAGACACACCAAGGACCTCACATCCGAGAAAGGATAGTTGCTCTCGTTTAACAAGAACATCTGTCCACAATAGAGGCTAGACGGCGCTGTGGCATCCCATAGAGTACGGCGACGATGTTGGGTAAGCCGATGTACTGGCTCGGGTTCGTGGCAGCTCTTGAACCGGAAAGAGGACGCTCGCTTGATTATTGAGGCCCATGCGACCCCATCCGTGACACCGTGCAGCTACGCCAGGCCGCGCCTTTTCCTGGCAGCTCGAGGAAGGTCTTGAAACGCCTGAATACGGCAGTGATACAATCCCAGTGAGCGGCTAAAAAGAAAAGCTCACAGATAAGCAGAGAATGTTTGTAGAGGACAACGTACTAGGTGATTGATCGAATGTCATATTATCCGAAAAGAGCACGTTTTTCTAGACGAATTGTAGGCCGGTACGCGTTATTCGACCTTTCGACACCCGACAAAATCTAGCATACGTGGCCGAGCATCGGCGTCCTGGCCGTGTATCTGTTGCGTGTTGGGACTGAATGAACTCTCGCGGGATGGGAATATTGCACAGAATCGAGCAACGTCTTACCGCCGGGAAATATTTGCACCTCTTAGAAAATATTATCCCTTCCATTTAAGTGCTTCATCCCGCCAATGTTACACTTTTCAGCAGAGCCTCTCGTCAGTCCACACGTCCCGATTAGTTTGGGAATGGTTCTCAATATAAGGTCAGGTCGAGGTTATCGACTAGCCTCCTTGCGGGGCAGACATGAATCCCATCGAAAACATTTGTGCAAAGACGAAGAGAGAAATGTTGGTGACCTGGTCCGATCCCACGCCAGATGGAAACGACGTTTCTGGAATGTTGTTAGTGCAGGCTGGGACGAGATGGCGTAGGCGAAGATGCGTATCCTCTGTCCTAATCGATTCCATGGCCGCAAATAAGTCCACTCGCTGTCAGTAATGGCGTTATAAAACAAGGAAGTTAGTGACTCGCCATATAAGTCAATGTATGAATGTGCATATGTCTGCCCTTCAAACCGTTTCTAACTCGGCATATAAGTCCATATAGGAATAAAAATAAACATATTTCACCCTACCGAGAAACGAACTCTCGACACCAGAGGCGAGTGGCATAACTTACGATTTAGCACCCAAGGCTACAGCCTTGGTTGATTCACCCTGCACGTTCTGAGGCACTTCACAAAACGACCGCTGGACAAACTATAGTTCATTTTACGACATTAAGAATACATTAATCACTGGACGGATATGTTATGTTCCAGGTCGAGAGTCGTCACAAGCCATGCCCTGTGGCCGTATAAGGGCAACGAAATAGAAAGTAATTCGGGAAGGCCATGTAGCATGTCCTATCCTTCCAACTGTGCGTGTCGCGGACAACCATACTTTCCAGGAGATGCACACTTTCCGCGTCGCCAAGTGTATACTAGCACTCATTAAGATCTCGTGGCCAGAAATATTCATTTCAGGCAAGGAAATAAGTACAGCCCTCAGAACCGCCGATTACCAGCTTACACATACTCTCTCTCATTGGTCAGATCCATGCTAAAGCATAACGCATCGACACACCTGAAGAGCGAGGGGAGAGAGAGAATGATGGAAGATCTAACATGAACTACACACGCACAGAGGGGAAGGTACCTTCTACCCCGCTTGCCCACGCGCCTTCCTGGCCTTTTAGAGCTTTCTCTAGATGGGCTAAATGTTTTTCGAACATCTCAGAGAAAATAACATCATGTAAATAATGGTAAAGATATTCAAATTTAATATCAGAGAAGACCCTACTAGCAGCCTAGTAAGGAACGCTGCTCCCGTGGGGAGCCTGAAAAGCACGCGGTTTATTCGTACAGGCTCCAGTCGGTGGCGAAAGCAGTCAGAAATTTCGATTCTTCCGACAGAGGTATCTGATTATAGGCTTGGTTTAGACCTAAGATGGCCTTACGAAATCAAGAAAAACATGAATGCAAGTCGGGAAGGTGTACTGATTGTAGAACAATCTTACGATTCAACGCCCTGTAATTAACTACTGGGCTGAAGCCGCCTTGTGGTTTTGGTACCAGAAAAATAGGTGAAGAATACTCCGACTTGGAGGGTCGAATGATGCCATCATCATTACCTATAATTTCCTTGAGGGCCTTCGTTTTATGCGGAGATAGCCTATAAGGAGGAAATCTTACGTGAATAGAATTCTTAATCTCTATCTTGTATTCATTTAAGCCAGTCATTCCGAGATTTTCCGAAAAAAACGCCGGGAAATGACTGACATCATTTACGAATGCACTTAGTCTGAGCCTCAGGTAGATGCATAAGGTCTAACGCCATCTCACTCTGAGGAGGCGAAATAAGTGAATATGAAGCAGAATTACACGTCAAAATGGGTGTATGGACATTATTATCAAACTTGAATGTGCATGCCTTATTTTGAAAATCAAGTACCAGGCCGGATTGAGACATCAATAGGCCCCAAATATCACAAGGCATTACGTACTTTTAGTAACAAATAATTTTCCAGGTAAATTTCGAAACACGAATTTTTGCATGGATAAAACCAAAAATTTCTGGTAGGGGAGATTTAGCCGAAACGCATTTTACAACAGTACATAGAATACCATGCTTCAGAAATAATAGACACAATACTTCCTGAATTTAAGAGGGTAGTAACACGTTCATTGTTTATCGCAATTTTGATGAAGGGCACAAATCCTGAAGTATCGTAGGTAATTTTGAGGCATTCTTTAGGACCTTCAAATAAGCCTTGAGACGGCCTTCTTTCCTCAGAACATACAATGGTATCGTCAGATTGAAACAGGGCTGAGCCTGGAGAGACAAACTGAGAAGAGTGCTCAGCCGGGCACTCTAGTCGTAAATGATCCACAGCCTTCAGAAGACGACGATCTACCCCTCAGCATGAAGAAATCGAATGGCAGCACGCACTTCACAATTGGCGGGAGACTGTATTGCCCTAGGCATGTTTACGTGCTCACTGCGTGCGAAAATTCTGCCAATACCTTGAGTCGCTGGGCCTTCCGAACGCCACCCGCGGCGCCTGCTTCCTGGTTCGTGTCCATACACCCTCCTCACACTGGAGCAATTCAAACATTACCACACTAAAGGGCCCAGCTTTTAGAGTATTTTGTGGGGAAGCTTCCAGAACTTTTTACTGATAGGCTGGATTCCTGTACATACTCCCATTTTTAAATGGCTACAGAAAATATTTACAAGTTTCTGATAGGTTGATTATATGATTACTATTGAAGAAGAAACCAGCAGAACTTTTGACAACTTCGGTATATAAAAAATAATTTGGCGCATGTCTCTTTAGGGGAGCCTGTCGTGGTTTTGCGAGATAAGGCAAGAACTTGCCAGGAGTCCGTGGGCCACCTTAAATATCCGGGTCCGCCTGCAGACACTAAAGTTATGCCATTGACTGACACGTATGGCGTAGACACTTCCTGTCCTAACTTAAAGGAGTGTTATTCGTAGATATTGTCCGCTTCCTTGGCTGAATGGTCAGCGTAGTCGTCTTCGATTCTCGGCAAGGTCGGAGATTTTAACCTGAAATATTCCCAACATTCCTGCTATTAACACACCACACACAACACTATCCTCAGCTACAAAAAAAAAAAAAAAAAAAAAAAAAAAAAAGAGGCAGTTCGCATACACGGCAGATGCTGCCCCTTTTTGTCGTATGGTCTGCCTTACAAGGGCTACACCAGGGGAGCTGACCATGTCCTCAAAACAGCCGGCATTAAAAAGCCATACGATAAGTAAAAAATAACTACATTCGCAGACATCAGCGTTGATGGTTTCATCTATATTCTCGATCATGAACTCAACGGTACAATTGTAATAATAATGCCATTTGCTTTACGTCCCACTAACTGCTCCCTTACGGTTTTTGGAGATGCCGAGGTGCCGGAATTTAGTCCCGCAGGAGTTCTTTTACGTGCCAGTAAATCTACCGACAGGATGCTGACGTACTTGAGCAACTTCAAATACCACCGGACTGAGCCAGGATCGAACCTGAAAAGTTGGGGTCAGAAGGCTGGCGGCTCAACCGCCTAAGCCACTCAGCCCAGCCGTAAAATTGTACTAAGTTTGGCTATGATATACGCATTCGGTGGGTTTTGTATCTCCAAATAATAATAATAATAATAATAATAATAATAATAATAATAATAATAATAATAATAATAATAATAATAATAAGGGGCGGGCGGAAAACCCGGGATATTGCTCTTCTAAATACATTCTGAAATAGAAACTCAATATTTTTATTTGTCCCTCTTGAATGTCTTTCTTTCTTAATCCGCTTACCCTCCAGGGTTAGTTCTTCCCTCGGAATTGGCGAGGGATCCCACCTCTTCCGCCTCAAGGGCAGAGTGTAAGACTTTGGGTGGGGATACAACTGGGGTAGAGGACCAGTACGTCGCCCGGGCGGCCTCAACTGCTATGCTGAACGGGGGATTGATGGGGGGAGGGGGAGATTGAAAGGAATGGGCAAGGAAGAGGGAAGGAAGCGGCCGTTACCTTAAGTTAGGTACCATCCGGCATTTGTCTAGAGAGAAGTGGGACACCACGGAAGATCATTTCGAGGATGGCTGAGGTGGGAATCTAACTCCCCTCTGTTCAGTTGACCTTCGAGGTTAAATGGACCCCATGCCAGCCCTCGTACCGCTCTTCAAATTTCGTGGCAGAGCCGGAAATCGAACCGGGGCCTCCGGGTGTGGCAGCTAATCACACTAACCACTACACCACAGATGCCCCTCCTGAATGTTTTCTTGGAAGACCAAGAGAAGTACTTTTCAATACACTTCGAATCAGTGTTACATTCGTGACGAGAGCCATTAATTGAACACAGGCAGCCACAGTCTATGGCTCCAGATTTGTGAATGAGGAGTCAATGAAAGAAAAATTGACCTGTAACTGTGGCGGCAATATTGGGTAAGCCAATAGCTTAACCAACTTACGTCCATGTTGGGCTCCGCTGTAAGAGGAGTCATATTCATGCGTGAGTAGTGAGTAGAACGCACCGGAGCACATGCAAATGACAGCAGTTACCCGCAGAGAAAGTTTACCTCTGATTTTCCCTCACTTCACGCGAAGGACGTGGTTACACCTTATCAAAGTCTGACGCTGACCTTCCCATCAACAGACCCAGGAACATTCAATTATGAGCACGTTTGGAGACAGGACGATACTTTCCACTTTCCAAGCTGATGCAGAACAAACCTCAGCAGGTTACTTCGTACATTTCCTACGAGTAGTCAAAAGTACTCTCATTTAAAAGTTACAATCGTAGCTTTCCACCTGGTTGACTCGAGTTTGGCTCTTGGCGTTGTCACAAATATTAGACGGGACTAGAAAGTGTGAACCTAAATTTAGGCATAACAAGTGAGAAAAAGCAAGAAGCACGTAGTTGTACGTGACTGCTCATATCGTGAACGTATCCATGTTACCTCAAGATTTACATGGAACCCAAACCACAGGAATGTGACTTTTTACTTAAAAATTCCACGTGAATAAGTGAGAAGAGAACTGGATTGTAAATCTCATCCTCCGCCATCCATGAAGTGGCTTTACGTGGTTTCTGCCCTTCAATATCGAATCAATGTGAGTATGATGGAGGAACCTAACACATAGACCACCTTTTCCATCCAGCGCTACATAGGCCACACTACGGTAAACACTACATTGCATCGGCACACATCTTGTACACGAATACGTTGACTGGGATAATACTAAAAGAACTAGCTGCCATTCTGCCGTAAGGTATGGGTAGGGGTTGTACTCTGCCCGAAGGTAGGTCCGAACCTCCGTAGAGGTGTGCCTGAGCCGGAGGTTATGTACGGTAGGTGGCCAGTATCTTTCCGCTCCTCCATTCCTTTACCCCCACCAACAGCGCGTGGCAACCCATCCAAATCTTGACCACGCCCAATGTTGCTTTACTTCGGAGATCTCACAGGATCCGGTGTTTCGACACATCAACGGCCGTTGGCTGTGATGGAAGGGAAGAACCCAATTTCGTGGTATGTAGGCCTACAGCCAATAAGAGCCTTGGAATATCAAGTTGGCCTGCAGATACAAAGTGCCCGTGTTCAACGGAACGATATCTTCAACGGTATCGGCTTTGGTTACCGAATCCATTGTCTCTGGTATCACAGCTCCTTAGTTGGTCTGTCAAGGCTACATTGAAATCCTTGCAGTGGTCGGGCATCGAATCCAGGGTCTCCAAGTACGACGACACAAGGCTAGCGACAGATACTACATACCTATGTTGTTGTTCTTCTTCCTCTCCTTTTCTTTTTATTTTACATTTGGCTTTACGTAGCACCGACACAGATAGGTTTTATGGCGACGATGGAATAGGAAAGGGGTAGGAGTTGGAAGGGAAAGGCCGTGGCCTTAATTAAGGTATAGCCCCAGCATTCGCCTGGTCTGAAAATGGGAAACCGCGGAAAACCTTCTTCAGGGCTGCCGGCAGTGGGGTTCGAACCTACTATCTCCCGGATGCAAGCTCACAACTCCGCGCCCCAAACCGCTCGGTGCTCCTCCTTCTGTCACTTTTCCCACACTCGGTCGGGGTTGCAATTGCAATTGCGAACGGTGTCGTACAGGTGCGGCTCTAGTTTACAGCCGGGTACCCTTCTTGACGCCAACCGTATGTGGTGGGATGTATTGCCTATTGCTTGTGTATGTTGTTTAGCAGTGGTGTCTTGTACAATTCTCATCAACTTAACACAGGTATTTGGGGGGCGTTGTGCCATCTGAATTATTTTGGATTTTGGCACTTTCTGACGCCACGTGATTTTTCAAACCGAGTTCGACCTGAAATCAAATCTCGCCCGTCCAAGTGGATAGCCGGCTCCACTACACACGTTACTGTAGTGATGTATGGTATTCGTGGAGTAAATCAAGCAGTTACGGTTTCTGAGGTTGTGGATATTGAGTTAAATGTTACGGTGGAGGACGCTTCTAAAGCGGTACGTGAAACTGGTGAAAAATAGTCTAATAGTATAGAGTACAGAGCCTCCGTGGCTCAGACGGCAGCGTGCCAGCCTCTCACCGCTGGATACCGTGGTTCACATCCCGGTCACTCCATGTGAGATTTGTGCTGGAAAAGCGGACCCGGGACAGGTTTTTCTCCGGGTACTCCGGTTTTCCCTGTCATCGTTCATTCCAGCAACACTCTCCATTCTCATTCCATAGCATCTATCAGTCATTAATAAATAAATAAATCAATCAATCACTTTGGGAATGGCGACCCTATTCATGATTCATTCTTTACATCCGTGGCCCGGTCAATGACTGGAAAACACGTTGTAGGTTTTCATTTTCAATCTAGAGTAACAAAAATTAATTTCAATGTGGTTTCTGCAAATATTGGATGTAGAAATAGGGTTGATGGAAAAACTGAGGGATAAGACGTGGATTCCTGTCAGTGTATAATTCACCGAAGGATTCTGTGTATTGAAGAATGCTAAATGCCTAGCTGATGGAGTTAAGTATAAAATGAAAATATAATTAATTAAAACATCAGCAATATATACTGCTGTTTTTGGACCTGGGAGAATGAAGGGAAATTATCTTCTTTCCGTGACGTTAGGTGGCTTAGGACAGGCAAAAGTAGTGCACTGTTTTGTCAATCATCGTAATGTAATTCCATACTTCTTGTATACAGCCAGACACTGAACGAGATCGGCTAAAAATGTCCAAGTGTCCAAGTACAAGCTAATCAAAAGAAAAGGCTACATTGTCAAAGAGATTTCATGGCTAGTTAATGCACGGAGTTTTACTTAGACTTCATCAATACTAGAGTGAACATCTTTACACTGCAACGAATATACATGATGACGTTCGCTGCAAATTGCCCTGAATGCTGCTTATCAGTTTTAAACCAACAGAGTTACGTATCTTTAGGTAAATGTATATTAAAGGGTAACCGGTCTAGAAAGCCAAGAATAACGGCCGAGAGGATTCGTCGTGCTGACCACACGACACCTCGTAATCTGCAGCCCTTCGGGCTGAGCAGCGGTCGCTTGGTAGGCCAAGGCCCCTCATGGGCTGTAGTGCCATGGGGTTAGGTTATATTAAAGTGTACGAGAACAAAATATATTTTATCTCGGCTTTTGTGTCGGGGGTGTATGTTTTCCGCTGAAAGCACTGATATTCGAAGGTCTTCATTGTTGTCCCCTCCCAGAGCAGCGCGCAGCACTGAGCACGTAGGACGATACTCACTTGTTAGCCGCTACCTCATTTGCTCCGACAATGCCACTACACGTTCAGGTAAATCCGGGAATGTTGATCTGCGCACGTCCTGGCTATTAAAAACTCTTGGTCCAAGAGGTCATGGGTGTTCAGCAAAGAGTCTCGTATGGTTCCGTAACAGGCACTTGGTCTAAATAATAATAATAATAATAATAATAATAATAATAATAATAATAATAATAATAATAATAATAATAATAATAACTTGCAAACATTCATAAGCTTTTATTGTTTCACTTTTGGAAACGTAACTTTTCCGTGATGAATTCTGGGAGTGGTGCCATGCTAACTTCGTATCGGCCAGTGTACCTTCACCCGCCTATTTTGTAAAATGTCGGTAGTTTTATGATGTTTTACTACTTACCTGTCCAAGGCTTCAGTACATAAACAAGTTACCGTGGTTCACGAATATGATAATAACATGGAGCACCTCCGATGAGCTTCGAACTCAGCACGGTTATCGAAGTCTTACCTTCCCCTACCAGAATGATTCGCTAGCTGAGTCGATATAGCATTTCGGGTCTGACTGGAGCGTCCGATGGGGCTATAATTTTCTAATAATCTCTATAGTACGGGCATATTAATTATGCGAGGAACACTAGTTCATTACTAATGAGAAGAGAAACAATATCTTGTATAAGAATTTTACTATACTAGTGAAACACATATTATTAACATGGATATGCCATACAACGCACTTTGCAAATAT
This sequence comes from Anabrus simplex, assembly GCF_040414725.1. Taxonomy (NCBI): domain Eukaryota; kingdom Metazoa; phylum Arthropoda; class Insecta; order Orthoptera; family Tettigoniidae; genus Anabrus; species Anabrus simplex. Next base: position 896,735,042 of record NC_090266.1, read on the forward strand.
TATTTAGATTGATCTTGACGTCGTGAATGTTCGTTAGTCTCTCTCTACACCTCATTCGACGTTAAATTATTTCAAATTCAAAGAAGCATTTCCTCTTGAATTACTCACACTATTTCAGACTTAGAGAGGCGTTTCCTCTCGAATTATTTACATTTATCACTTTGCGCACACATTTAATTAGTATAGGCATACCCTGCTGTAATTCTGTTTACCTGTTGAAAATTTATTTATTCAAATTATATCAAGTTACGATATCATATGAAGTGAAGTGAGTGTATGTTTCTATGAATACATTTTGGAACCTTTGAAAGTCGTATCACAACATTTCCCTAAATTAATCATTGCTGAATATGCAATATCATACCCATGCTCGTTTAATTAGGATTTTTATCATTACACATAACACGACATTATTTACACAACATTGCTACCTGTGGACAATCGTAAAGTAACTCAAATATCCAAACATCATAAACAGAGTATCATAGCACTTCCTGCAAGAGATGGGCAAGAACAAATACATTTCAAATACACACGATGAGTCACAGATGGTACAAGTCGTCTGCTGCTGGGGACAGTGAGTAGAAGCTTTCACTGTCTCCTGGAATGAACTCAGGATCTTCTGAGACGGGGTATATTTAACCTGGAATTCCCTGCAAGCTGTAAAAAATTAAGGTAAGAAATTGGAGGGATCCTTCCTTTAATGCACATTGGAATCTATGCGACGTTGGTAATATTTAAATTGACGCACGTAATCGCTGTGCCGAGAGGAATGAACCAACCATTTGTATTCTGTTCCCTTTCAATGGAGCAGACACTTTACTTCGTCCCCTTTGACGGGCTCGTAAGTCACCCAGCTGTGAGTCGCCCACGACCCACTTCCAAATAGCGGGCCACTGGGTCCTCTCATACAATTGATTCACGGCAAATAATCTCCTTTATTTCCTGACCACAATGGCAGCACATCAAATATTGGCTCTAAATCCGGCCGTAATCGTCATCTTCGTAGCACGGTATCCACTTGGCGCATATTAATGACAGATTCCATGGGGAACTTTACATTTCTACTCCACAATATACATTAGGGCTACAGCCTGCCTACGCCCCCGTTCCTCCTCTCGGTACTTCGAATACAATGCTATTTAATGATGAACCCCTGCCACACGGGTTCGAATTATATCACGCACTCACGAGCTAAATAATTCAACGATGTATACCCCAATGTCATGTCTCAATCCGTTGTTTCAGCAGCCTTAATTACTAGTTAGAAGGACTCCCTACTAGGTGTGAAGTGCAAAAAAAAAAAAATTACTGAGAGATCTTGATGACTCATATTTGCTATAGAGGAGACGATAACTGGAGTCGTTTTTACAGAATATTTAAGCCCTCCTTACTCGACAGCGCTTCACACTTAATTAATCTAAGGTCCTTAGAATTATGTCATGCATTACCAAAAGCTCTTATAAAACGGAAGTAAAATATGGTTGTTCCAAACCATGATGAATGTATTCCATAAAAAACCCTAAATAAAATGAAATTATTTTTATTATTATCCCTTTGAAATGGCATATTGGTGATCTACGTTACATCTACATGCACATTTACTCTATATTTACAATAGGATATGACTTTCAAAGCTACAAACAGTTGGAAATGTACTCATCCTTCCGGAAAACCACGAACACAGCTTTACAGGAGGGCACGCCCATGTATTTACTCTGCCCTCATGATGCCATCAGCGATGTGAAGTCCTGTGATGACCAACTGGCAAGTCACGAACATGACGGCTTGATCTCGTGCGAAGTTCCAGTCGATCTCTGCTACACCAGGCGAAATTCCGGCAGGCAGCTAGATACCTCGTTCACTCCGACGTTCTTGTAGACTCCTTGTGTAAATGAGGGGAAGTTATCTCATGTGAATGCGTTAGTTTATATTACACATCACAGATTAAATATGTGGTTGGGTCTGCTTAATGACACAAGCATCCCAACCTAACGTCGGTTGTGTCTCTGAAGCCCGACATTATTCCCTTCTCATCTACCTATCCTTATTATTGACAGCTACTCTAGGTCCTGAAGCTCCACTGGTTCACTTAGAAACGTCACTGGTTAGGCCACTAATGTGTTAGCACTCTCGTATTACACAACAATAATTCAGGCATACTCTACTGCACTTAGTCATACATAAGTCGAGCTCTCTACTGCGTTATGGATCGAACTAACGTGGCACTGCCCTTAATCATGCCGACAATGAGCCGTTCATTCCCTTTCCTTATATTTCACATTCATATCGAGTACACTCGCTCCACGCACTTAGTTAAATACGTGCCTATTTATGTTAATTGAGCCGTATTAGTTTAGGTATATATGAGGCTCGATGCACGACATCTTCGACACACGGACAGCGATCATCATGGTTTCGTACCGTTCCTACTATATTTGTTAGCGGCATACTGTATGCGCAAACAACTTATTCAGATTGTGGTTATTTCCACATACATTCACAGACTTTAATAAATTACTGAATTACACTGCTCACATTACAGAATGATTTCTTCATAAAAGACTCACACGACGAACTGGTAACGAACTGGCGTTGAACTGAAAATGAACTGGTGGTGTCCGTTCCTCAGCTATTTACTATATAAGCGAGATGCCCTGGTGCTAGCAGTGGGGGTAAAACACACCCCCTTCTCAAAATATGCTCCGGTAATACGCAACGTACAGTGACGAACTGGATATCAAATTGTAGCTTCTGTATTTCCATTTTCACTGAGTGAATATTATTAAAATAGTTTCGTGGATTCTCAAGCAATCTTAAAAGCGTCCTTGTCTCTGTCGGTGAATGATCACGAGCGCCAGGGGAATCCTTGAGCTGGCTGCCATGGTTGGGACCCAACATCTGGTAACCATTAAGACGGGCCCTTGTTACGGCGTAGCTACCGTTCTTTTAATTATATAGAGCACTTCTCGGTCTCATAATTATGTGTAAAATTCTCTGATTCCAATGAATGTTTGCACGTGACTCTCCGTTGAGTATTTCGTGATTTATAATAATTATCAGGGGAAAAACAATTGAACTCTATGAGTTGGCAGTGGTGAATGAATGAGGGAAATAGGGTATAATGTTAGTTCTCACGTTGGATGTACTCCCTGAGCTCTGCTAGTAACCTAGATTCTCTGTCACGTGATAACGCGTCTCTTTCCGTCTCGCTCGTGGTTGGAGTGAAGTAACTTCGAGTACCAGACCTCCTGCAATGCCTCGCTGCTAATTACCGACAACTTGAGTTGGGTCGCGCGAGTGGGCATACTGAAAATCGCATCCCGGAGCGGGTGGATAAATCCTAACTTGGACAGTTTTTACCGCAGAATGACGCGGGAAACGGCGTATTTCATCTCCTGGGTATCATGACATACTATATGTGACGTTGTGAACGGTCACACTACAAAAGTATAATTACATGACAGGGTGGGTTCGTCGGTCCTCATCAGTGGCAATGAACTCTTCCATCTCTCCCACATGTCATAGAAGGTGAGATTATAAGGTTTCACATCCTAAATCATACATGAGGGGCGTAAGACCTGGGGGACCGAACCTAGTACTGCCATGGCAGTTATAACCACAGTATGTAATACATACATGTTTGTTAATCATTTTCAATAGCATTTATATTATTATAATAATTATTATTTATTATTATTATTATTATTATTATTATTATTATTATTATTATTATTATTATTATTATTATTATTATTATTATTATTATTATGATAGGGAACATAAATGCTCGAACCGAAGAATGAAGAATATATATTTGTAACTCTGGACCTCTTTGCGACGTTAGTGCACATATAAACGAACTTTCGTTTACACCTTGCGTCTAGAGACAAACAATAAGAAATAAAAGTAGAACATCTCACATACGTAAAGTGTAATAGAGTCTTTTAGCGTAAAGCTGGCTGGTTCTTTGGGTGGAAAGAATGGCAAAGTAGCTTCAGTTAACTGGGTTCCTGAAGAAGAGTGTGACGTTTACTCTAAACCGTTCATAATATTCACCTGTACCTGGTGAGCCGAACATGTCCTCGGACGCTCCCGGCACTAAAAGCCATACGCCATTTCATTTACCATTGTTAGCCCTTATAACTCCTTCCAAACCCAACTAAACAAGTCCCGAGTGTCTCTTTAAATGCCTTAGCAATCCATCCCTCCACTCGGGCAAAATGCACTAAATCATAGCATTTTCATTTACTAATTATTTACTAATTTCGCATATCACTTTTCAAAGACTTCTGTTCGATTTTAGAGGTTTGGAAAATACAACAGCACTCTTCATGGATCCATTCTTAATTTGTACACAAGATTTAACGACACATTAACTCAGATTGGCTTTTGATGACGCTGAGATATAAATAGTTAGGGCAGTGAAGGAAATGGCGGTGGCTTCAGGTAAGGAAAAATCGGAAAACACTGGAAGCCACCTTCAGGGCTGTCCCTGGTAGAGTTCGAAACCATCATCTCCCGAATGCAAGCTTAGGCCTAGAGCTACGCGGTACGTTCCACGCAGCTAACTCGCTCGGTGCGGAATATTAGTAGGTATTATGTACCTCAGGTTATTCATGCATTCGATACTTTGTTGCTTCTATATTAGTGATCTTTTCTTTAATCCTCATGACAGTGTGAATAGTTGATTTTACAAATACAAACAGTGAAATCATAAAATGAAAGCGGGGTAACTGATTAGTATTTTGGTTGATAATTGCTACCACTAACTTTAGTCCAGAGTTTGAGACTCACCTATCTCGCCAAGAAAATGCAGGAGAGTTTTGTTATAAACTTGAGGGAAATACGGTAATTATTTATTTATACTTTAATTATCAGTAATCTACCTCGCAAGAATTGCTTGGCAAACTTCCCTTCACTCCTCCGTATCATGTGAGTTGCTCCGCTAGTTTGATACAAAAATGAAATCCATGCCAATAGAATTGTGGCCATCACTGGGAAGAGACGTACTAGTATACAGCTGTTTAAAAAAGAAAGAAGTTGCTAACACTACTTATGTTTAAGAACACAGTCCATAGAACACATCGTAAGCTAATTTACTTCTTCTTCTTCTTAATCTGACCTAGCTCGACAGCTGAAGTCGCTTAAGTGCGACCAGTATCCAGCAGTCGGGAGATAGTGGGTTCGAATCCCACTGTCGGCAGCCCTGAAGATGGTTTTCCATGGTTTCCAAATGCTGGCAAATGCTGGGGCTGTACCTTAATTAAGGCCACGGCCGCTTCCTTCCCATTCCTAGGCCTTTCCTATCCCATCGTCGCCATAAGACCTATCTGTGTCGGTGCGACGTAAAGCAAATAGCTTTAATAGCTTCATCATCTGCTTACCCTCCAGGGTTGGATCTTCCCTCGGACTCAGCAAGGGATCCCACCTATACCGCCTTAAGGGCAGTGTCCTGGAGCGTGAGATATTGGGTCGGGGGATACAACTGGGGAGGATGACCAGTACCTCGCCCAGGCGGCCTCACCTGCTGTGTTGAAGAGGTGCGATGGCGGGTGATCGGAAGACTGGAAGAGATAGACTAGAAAGAGGGAAGGAAGCGGCCGTGGCCTTAAGTTAGGTACCATCCCGGCATTTGCCTGGAGGAGAAGTGGGAAACCCTGGAAAACCACTTCGAGGATGGCAGAGGTGGGAATCGAACCCACCTCTGCTCAGTTGACCTCCCGAGGCTGAGTGGATCTTGTTCCAGCCCTCGTACCACTTTTCAAATTTCGTGGCAGAGCCGGGAATCGAACCCAGGCCTCCGGGGTTGTCAGCTAAGCACACTAACCCCTACACCACAGAGGCGGACTAATTTACTTTCTTCATGTAAATATTGACCGTTGGACGATAAGTTTTATGATAAGTTACCGAAGTTTAGTATGTTTTAGAATGTAAGATAAATTAGATATGTGGATGTGGTTTGGCATAATATCAGGCTCTATAGCCTGAGCCATACAAAACAAGACGTTAAAAATTTAAATAACAAACGTCATGAAGGTTCATTAAGTTGTGGAAGGTAAGAGCTCGTGAATATTTTAATCCCGGTAGCAAGGCTGGCTTGCTTCGTTTCCTTTGGGGCCGTGCGGTCAGGGGCACGCGGCTGTGAACTTGCATCCGGGACATAGTGGATTCGAATCCCACTGTCGGTAGCCCTGAAGGCGGTTTTCCGTGGTTTCCCATTTTCACACCAGGCAAATGCTGGGGCTGTACCTTAATTAAGGCCACGGGCGCTTCCTTCAACTCCTAGGCCTTTCCTATCCCATCGTCGCCATAAGATCTATCTGTGTCCGTGCGACGTAAAGAAAATAGCAAAAAAAGTCCTTTGGGTACTTGCTTAACGCCGCACTGACGCAAGTAGGTGTGTATACAGCTAGTACAGTGCAGCCATTTCTTACTGCTTGTGGCTGTGGTAATTAACGTGATACTCACTTAGCTTGTGGATTGTCGATCTTACGATGTTCCAGCTAAACCAAACACATTCTTAACACTTCAGTTAATTTGTCATTTGCTTGCTTTCTTGTTGTTTAAAGGGTCATCGGCCCAATCATTTGCCACTATGTCTCATAATTAAATATGGACGATATTGCTCAGTTTTCAAAATAACCTAGGGATTGCACTCTCCCAGTTCTTTGTCTAAAAGTTTGGTATGATGTTCTCGTTGCTTCTTATGAGAGGCTTAACCTACCTTTGATCGTAAAATCGTTGTGGAAATCTGTATGATTGAGGGGTCTTTATTAAATAATACAACTGTAATTATTTCATCCTGCTATTTATATAAATGTCCATATATTTTATATTGGCCTAAGGTTTTTTTTACTGTATGCTGTTATGGACTAGATGCGGGAAACTCAACGATAAATTGCCGCTTTCAGCGGCAGGATTCGTTTGATGGACGTCCCAATCGTGCATTTTTAATATGCGTTTAGCCACGAATATAGATTACCTTCACGTGCAGTAATAAATTTGTTACTTCCATTCATCTGTCTCAGTCTCATCCTTGGCTTTGGTGAGGTATTAGCACTGATAGTAATGCCATTTCTTACGCAGCCAGTCCCCGTTTTCAATGGTGTGAAAGGGTCGGTTGCTGTGTGCCTTGCAGTAGGCTCTGTAGATTGTAATGTAATAGCACCTTCTGGCATAGTGAGGAAAGCAATGGTAACTATCTCACTCATCGTTTCTCTAGCGCACCTCTTCTGTGACACTTAGGTTATCTACGGTAGCTTATGGTAGATTTGATGAGGATCCAAACAGCCTTCGGGATGAGGATTAAACAAACAAAACACTTGCTTAAGATAATTATTCTGAAGACGTTCATTAGAAGCCCAAAATATTCTTCCCATTTACTTTTGAGAGAGAGAGAATAAAGGAAAGTTTCATAACATTGGAATGATCCCCTTTTCATTGAGAACTCACATATTATGAGTTTCAATGGCCTCTGCTATGCGGGAACATGCACCTTGCTTTTCATACTGTTTCATTATTTCCGATTCCACCGTTGAAGCCAGTATCTAACTTACGGCCGTTAAGATGTCGATTAGTTGTGCCGGTGGATTATCTTCTGTCTTTGTCTCTCCCAGTCTTGCATATAAAAGAAAAGGAAGAAGAACTTCCCCCATCCCCCCGTCAGATGTCTAAAGAGCGAGAAGGGACGGTGTCCCACAGTGTCGGCAATTGTATTCTGCCTCTCATTTGAACACACCAAATAATAACAAAGACTAGGCGAAGAAAACGAATATCAACGGTCAGAATCGAGTTGCAGAAATGAAAAGGCGAAAAGAGGCGTTCATTGTTAAAGAGATGAGCAGCTGAACAATCAGAATGCATTGTCATTACTCGGACATCCAAGTGAGTGATTAATGACGAAGTATCTGACTATGACGGACGCGAAAATAATAGGTCTTGTTCCACATACATACCAGACTCATGTGTGCTACTAATTAGGCCAACTGTATTTGCTTATGAGGAACACAATCAACAGAAACCTGAAATAATGAGCGTCTGCTTGAGCTCAGTGAAAAGTAAGCAATTGAATATAGGACTCTGAATCTCCCTGACCCCATTGTTATTCAGGGTGACTGTAAAATAATGGTCCTGATATTCGTTGAACGTCTTCGGTTTGTCGACACACAGCAAAGAATTGAAACAGGAAATTCGTTCGTCGAATTGTTAATAATAATGTTACTTGTTTTACGTCACACTAACTACTTTTTAAGGTCTTCGGAGACGCCGAGGTGCCGGAATTTAGTCCCGCAGGAGTTCTTTTACGTGCCAGTAAATCTACCGACACGAGGCTGTCGTATTTGAGCACCTTCAAATACCACCGGGCTGAGCCAGGATCGAACCTGCCAAGTTGGGGTCAGAAAGCCGGGGCCTTAACCGTCTGAGCCACTCAGCCCGGCATCGAATTATTAAGACAATAAACCGGAACGAATGGTGAAGAATAGTAGGTACTGATTTCTTTTTTTTTTTTGCTAGGGGCTTTACGTCGCACCGACACAGGTCTTATGGCGACGATGGGATAGGAAAGGCCTAGGAGTTGGAAGGAAGCGACCGTGGCCTTATTTAAGGTACAGCCCCAGCATTTGCCTGGTGTGAAAATGGGAAACCACGGAAAACCATCTTCAGGGCTGCCGATAGTGGGATTCGAACCTACTATCTCCCGGATGCAAGCTCACAGCCGCGCGCCTCTACGCGCACGGACAACTCGCCCGGTGGTAGACTACTGATTTCAAGGTCATCAGTCAACAAACTGGAATTTCTTTGAGTGGAAATATGACTCCTAAAGTTTGTAATGCCAGATGTTTTACAGTGAGTTTTCTTAGTTAATCATGGTTTTTAGTGGGCTGATGACCTAGATGTTAGGCCACTTTAAACGACAAGCATCATCAACATTACGGTTTTCAGTCTTCAGTTCCCAGAAGCACAACAGCGAATTGTCTCACATAAATAAAAAAAGAGACTCAGTAATCCTCACAACGACCGGCTGCGTAATGCAGTTGCTTAAACGCTCGTCTCCTGTACGGTATCCAAGGTTTGAGGTCGAATCCCGTCGCAGATGGTTAACGGCTTAAAATAAATCACCATGTCAGTAGATTTAATGGCATTTAACGGCAGACCTCCAAAAAATGAATAGTACGGACATCATAGAAGATCGTGGAGCCTTTAGTAGAATGGTAGCCAAACACTTCGTGGAGAAACCTAAGAAGAAAACTGTTAGGAAGTGGTCCACAGAACGCAGGATGCAACACAGTGCATTCATGAAGAGTTTTTGGGAGGATAAGAAGGCGAAAACCATCAAGCCAACGAACACGTTCAAACGCTCTCTTTGAATGGGAAAAACGAAGAAATAATAATAATAATAATAATAATAATAATAATAATAATAATAATAATAATAATAATAATAATAATAATAATAAAATGTGCAATAACCAGTTTCTCTGTCCAGACATAAATATCTCAAAGATTACAAGGCCCAGTAAGCTGCATGTTAGGTTGACGTTAGTCCCTAACCAGTTAGATTGCTGGAATGCAGGAATACATGGTGACCGAAAATTCGCACGGAGATTCCAGCAAATAACTTTTCCGAAGATACCTGAAATAGCGAAATAAATCCTTTCCAATGTCGTAAAGAGGTCGTACACTTGTAGGAGGAGCCTGTTGCTCAACTGGGGGCTGTTGACTTAACTCACCTTCTGTGCACGTTCGTTAAACGCACCGGATTTCTTCAGCCCGCCAGCGATCTCTATTTGATTTCCTCTCGCAAAACGAAGGCATCGAGAGTGCATCTTTGTTTCATTATTGCTGATTCTTTAATTAAGAGCTTTCACTTGACTTGAAATTTTTAACTGGCTAAACATAAATAAATAAATAAATAAATAAATAAATAAATAAATAAATAAATAAATAAATAAATAAATAAATAAATAAATAAATAAATAAATAAATAAATAATGCCGTCGATTTTCCAATTTTTATTATGCTAATAATAATAATAATAATAATAATAATAATAATGATAATGATAATAATAATAAGAATAATAATAATAATAATACACTGATCTTAGCGGCCAGAGCAAAATATTGGAGGTACATGGTAGCTTTCCAAACTACTCTGAACATGTATAACAAAAGGTGCTTTTGCAAAAATACCAAAATTCATCATTACAATACTATCATAAGCCGGTATCTCTATGCTTCAAAATGCTTTATCCTCTCTCAGGAATATGTGCTTGCTAAGTTAGAGCAAAAAGAGAGAGAAAATCTTCGCAACGTACTTGGCCCAAATTTAAAAAAAAACGAGTTCGACACTGATTAGTGGACTCCGCAGAAGTCGGAATGCCGAAATGTTGGCCCGAAAACACATTGTCCTGCCAGTAAGTTAAAATTTTCCAACTTCCGGAAATTCTCTCTTTGGCTCAAATTGTCTTGTCGATCTTGATTCCCTTTCAGGTAGATGAATTCATACAAAAGTGAAGGGAAGGATTCTTGCCTGCTCCTCGCTGGTGATTTCCGTTGAATGAATTGTTCATTCTGCAGCGATAATTTCGCCGCATATGGCTATCCTGTGACACCAGAGGCCTGCATAAAAATTCCTCAACACTGATCAAATATTGTGTGTTACTGTAATATGTATAGAAATACATTCCAAGTTGGCGTGGTTACGAAGCTGTGTACTGAAATACGTAACACCTAATTGATAAACATTGGCAGGAGATTTATTGCAGCTGGCTGACAGCATGGAAAGTTAGCATTGTTCTGTATGGTTAAGTAAAACAACATGCTAGACATAGGCGTATTTATACGGAATAACTGTTATTACATCTAATTTTACTAACCATCAGTGAAACATCAGAGTGCCTGGAAATGGGCAAGCCGTGCGCTAATTTTATTGATAACACCCTCACGAGACTATGGTGTCATATATAGGTAAGTTGTCAATAGACGTCAAGCTACGAAGAATTCAGAAATGTGAGGAGCATTCTATGTTTGAAAGGGTAAAACACGGAGATTTGTAAAATTGCTCTTCGTATTTAGTTTCTAAAGCAAATTGTACATCGCATTTTATCCACTACAGATTGAAATAAGTTACCGTTCAAAAATGAGTTTGGCATCCTCACAATAAACAAATACCGGTATTAATCACTGATATACCGTGTAGCGTTGGGAGTTTGAAAAGAGAGTTTGTTAATTAGGGTTGAATCTCATTTTTGAAGCTTCTGATGTCGAATACACTGTAAATATAACGACTTAATAAAGGCTTATAATAAACTTACTACAGCCTCCGTGGCTCAGTCGGCAGCGCGTAGGCCTCTCACCGCTAGATACCGTGGTTCAAATCCCGGTCACTCCATGTGAGATTTGTGCTGGACCAAGCGGGGGCGGAACAGGTGTTTCTCCGGGTACTCCGGTTTTCCCTGTCATCTTTCATTCCAGCAAACTCTCCATCCTCATTTCCTAGCATCTATCAGTCATTAATACATCACTTTGGGAGTGGCGACCCCATTGTACTAATCTATATATATAAAATAGCTTGTCCTGACTGACTGACTGACTGACTGACTGATACATATCGCCGAGCCGAAACTACTGGACACAGAGAAATGAATTTTTGGGGATACATTCATATTAACATATAGGTGCTCGCTACGGGAGGTTTTTGGGATATTCCCTCGCTAAAGGGATGAAAGGGGGGTTAATTTTAAAAATGAGAATATATATCTCAAAACTTAACAAAAATTGGCATTTGGAATCTCCTTTACAAATAAGGACACACGTATTTTTTTGTTTTCGGAAAATCCCATGAAGGGAGGTGAGAACGGGGGGAAAAGGGGTTTAACACCTTTTATGAGGAGACTTATATCTCAAAAACTGAAGATGTTATAGTCATAAAAATTTAAATTTGGAACCTCCTTTAAAAATAAAGAAACACGTATTTTTTGTTTTTGGAAAATCCAAACATGGGGGTGAAAACGGTGGTCTGAAATTTTAAAATGAGTGTATCTATATCTCGAAACTGTAAAAGTTTTCAGACGTAGTAGTTGTTAATTAAAAACTCCTCTCAAAATAAAGAAACACGTATTTTTTGTTTTCGGAAAATCCCAATAGCGGGGTGAAAAGAGGTGAAAAATAGTTGAATGCCTTTAATAAGGATCCTTGTAACTCAGTAACTGAAGATGTTACAGACCTGAAAATCGGTATTTGGGATCTCATTTATAAATAAAGAAACATGTACTTTTTGTTCATAGAAAATCCAAATAGTGGGGGGTTGAAAGGGGAGGGTGACATTTTAAAATGAGTGTATCTATATCTCAAAACTTTCGAAGTTTACAGATGTAAAAATTGGTACTTAGAATCTACATTCAAAATGAAGAAACACCTATTTTTTATTATCGGAAAATCCCAATGGGAGGGATGAAAAGGGGTGAAAAATGGTTGAATGCCTTTAAGAAGGATCCTTATAACTCAGAAACTGAAGAATTACAAACCTGAAAATCGGTATTTGGGATTCCTTTCATAAATAAAGAAACATGTATTTTTTTTTTTTGTTAGGGGCTTTACGTCGCATCGACACAGATAGGTCTTATGGCGTCGATGGGATAGGAAAGGCCTAGGAGTTGGAAGGAAGCGGCCGTGGCCTTAATTAAGGTACAGCCCCAGCATTTGCCTGGTGTGAAAATGGGAAACCACGGAAAACCATCTTCAGGGCTGCCGATAGTGGGATTCGAACCTACTATCTCCCGGATGCAAGCTCACAGCCGCGCGCCTCTACGGGCACGGCCAACTCGCCCGGTATTTTTTTTGTTTTTTTTTTGTTTTTTGTTTTTAGAAAATCCAAGTAGTGGGGGGTGAAAAGGAGGGGGGGGGGTGTATTTTAAAAATGAGTGTATCTATATCTCAAAACTTTAAATGTTTGCAGATGTAAAAATTGATATTTAGAATCTCCTTTAAAAATAAAAGAACACGTCATTTTTTGTTTTCCGTAAATCCCAATAGGAGGGGGTGAAAAATGTGAATAAGTGGTTGAATGTCTTTAATGAGGATACTTATATCTCAGAAACTGAAGATATCACAGACCAGACATTTATATATGGAATCTCCTTTAAAAATACCGAATAATTATTTTTTTTTTTGGAAAATCTAATTAATGGGGGTCAAACAGGAGTGACAAATTGGGGTGCATCCTTAGAAAGACTATATTTACAGCATATCTCAGAAACGTAAAATGTTACAGGCGTAAAAACTGGTATTTGGAATCTCCTGTTAAAGTAAACAAACAGGTATTCTCGGAAAATCGAATGAGGGGAGGTGGGGGCGAGGTGAAGAATTGAAAAATTATTTGAATTAATTGTATGAGGATACTTAAATCTAATAAAAACTAAAGTTGTTACAGGCGCGAAAATTGGTATTTAAATCTTCTTTAAAAATAAAACGACGCGTATTGGGGTGGGGGGGGGGGAGAATATTCTTTGGGGGCGTGTGTGAAAAGGAGTTGAATTCGTTTCATGAGGACACACATCTCAAAGACTGAAGATAATCGGTATTTAGAAGATCCTTTACTATTTTTTTTTTTTTTTTTGCTATTTGCTTTACGTCGCACCGACACAGACAGGTCTTATGGCGACGATGGGACAGGGAAGGGATAGGAGTGGGAAGGAAGCGGCCGTGGCCTTCCTTTACTATTAAAGAAACAAATATTTTTTTTGCCGGAAAATTCACTTAATGGAGGGGGGAGTGTGAAAGTAAGTGAAAAAAGTGAATTATATTTATGGGAATACATATTTCTCAAAACTGAAGTTAACACACACACGTGAACCAATGGTATTTGGAATCTCATTTAAACATAAAGAAACACGCCTTCTTTTTCTTGGGGGGGGGGGGATAAATCAATTTAACCGCGGTGGGTGAAAACGGAGGTGAGAGCAATTGATTTTAGTGTTCCTAATGTACTTAGAAGAAGCTGCCGTGGCACAGGCGGCAGCGCGCTGGCATCTCACCGCTGGGTTTGGTGGTTCAAACCCCGGTCACTCCATTTGAGATTTGTGCTGGACAAAGCGGAGGCGGGACAGGTTTTTTCTCCGGGTACTCCGGTTTTCCCCGTCATCATTCATTCCAGCAACACTCTCCAATATCATTTCATTTCATTTGTCATTCATTAATCAGTGTCCCAGAGGAGTGCGACAGGCTTCGGCAGTCGGCACAATTCCTATCCTCACCGCTAGCTGGGGGCTTATTCATTTCATTCCTGACCCGGTTGAATGACTGGAAACAGGCTGTGGATTTTCAATGTACTTATTCTGATCATAAACCGATCATTTTTTTTTGCTAGTGGCTTTACGTCGCACCGACACAGATAGGTCTTATGGCGACGATGGGATAGGAATGGCCTAGGAGTTGGAAGGAAGCGGCCGTGGCCCTAATTAAGGTACGGCCCCAGCATTTGCCTGGTGTGAAAATGGGAAACCACGGAAAACCATCTTCAGGGCTGCCGATAGTGGGACTCGAACCTACTATCTCCCGGATGCAAGCTCACAGCCGCACGCCTCTACGCGCACGGCCAACTCGCCCGGTCTGATCATTTTTAATCTTTCCTGGGTTCGTTTTCAAGAGCCATCTTTTCCTTTGGAGAACCTTCTTAGATTACAGTAGATTCTTCTTGGCGTATAAATAAAAATTTAAACAAATTTGAAATAAGCGATAGGTATATGATGGATCGTGCAATTGTTCATTTCTATAATAAGGCCAATAATACACGGAAGTATGTCATTCGTATCGCCAGAAGTCCTGCGCACTTGCCTACGGGCGACAATGTTGCTGGTCAATCTGTCATCAATGACAATGGCAGCACATGTAATTTACCGCCAAGTAGAGGTCTTGCATCTTGCTGTGGGGTCCAGAACATCAATAATAATAATAATAATAATAATAATAATAATAATAATAATAATAATAATAATAATAATAATACCTAAATTCAACTAATTTCACCCACCCTAATAATAATAATAATAATAATATTAATAATAATAATAATAATAATGTTCTGGACCGTCGTCAAATGTGCGGACCGTGCCGGAAACAGGTCCTGGACGGGTAATGACTATGATTGCAGTCCGGCCGCCGGTTCAGTACCGCCAAGGCACCCAAGACGACACCACGCCGGATCTCCTCAAGGATTTGATCCACATTAAAAATGCTTATGGAAAAACATGGTAAAGATTTAGGGAACCAACTGACCGGGAGGAATACCTGGACCTGATTGAAAATTGGGGGGAACGTTGCCGTAATCTCTCAGAAAGGAATTTTGGCGGAATCTCTCAGAAAACGAGTCGGATCGCGAATATCGGCGGGTTATATATAAACCGGTATGCATTCAATTATACATTTCAGTATAATACCGTAGCGAAGCACGGGTATCTTGCTAGTCTATATATATAAAATAACTTGTCCTGACTGACTGACTGACTGATTCATCATCGCCGAGCCAAAACTACTGGACATAAAGAAATGAAATTTCGGGGACATATTCGCAATAAGATGTAGGAGCACGCTAAAAGAGGATTTTAGGATATTCCGTCGCTAAGGGGGTGAAAATGAGTGTGTCTATATCTCAAAACTTTAAAAGTTTACAGATGTAAAAATTGGAATTTAGAATCTTCCTTAAAAATAAGGAAACAATATTTTTTTGTTTTCAGAAAATCCCAATAGGAGGGGTGAAAAAGGGGTTGAATGCCTTTATCAGGTTACCGGTACTCATATCTCAGAAACTGAAGATATTAGAGACCTGAAAATTGGTACTTTTGATCATTTAAAAATAAAGAAATACGTATTTTTTGTTTTAGGAAAATCCTATTAATGGGAGCATGAAAAGGGGGGTGTATTTTTAAAATGAGTGCAACTATATTTCAAAACTTTTAAAGTTTACAGATGTAAAAATTGGTATTTAGAATCTTCATAAAAATAAAGAAACACGTATTTTTTTGTTTTCGGATAATCCCAATAGGAGGGGTGAAAAGGGGTGAAAAAGGGGTTGAATGTCATTAATGAGGATACGTATATCTCAGGAACTGAAGATATTACAGACCTGAAAATTGGTGGTTGGGATCTCCTTTAAAAATAAAGAAACACGCATTTTTTGTTTTTGAAAAATCCAATTAATGGGAGGGGGGTGAAAAGGGGGTTAATTTTTAAAATGAGTGTGTCTACATCTTAAGACTTTTAAAGTTTATAGATGTAAGAATTGGCATATAGAATCTCCTTTAAAAATAAAGAAACACGTATTTTTTGTTTTCGGAAAATCCCATTAGGAAGGGTGGAAAAGGGTGAAAAAGGGGTTGAATGCCTGTAATGAGGCTACTTATATTTCAGAACCTGAAGATATCACAGACCTGAAAATTGGTACTTAGGATCTACTTTAAAAATAAAGAAACACGTATTTTTTCGTTTTTGGAAAATCCAAATAATGGGGGTGAAAAGGGGGGGGGTGAATTTTTAAATTGAATGTGTCTACATCTTAAAATTTTAAAAGTTTAAAGGTGTAAAATTTGGTATTTAGAATCTCCTTTAAAAATAAAGGAACATTTTTTTTGTTTTTGGAAAATTCAATTAATGGCGGTTAAACAGGAGTGACAAATTGGGGTGAATTTTTTGAAAGACTATATCTACAGAATATCTGAGAAACGTAAAATGTAACAGACGTAAAACGTGTGTATTTGGAATATCCTGTAAATGTAAAGAAGCGTAGGTGATTTGTTTTTGGAAACTTCACTTAAGGGCAACTAAAAAGGGTGTGAAATTTTAAAATGAGAATTTCTACATTATATCTCAAAAAACGTAATATGTTACAGAAGTGAAATATGGTATTCTTCTCTCTATTAAAAATAAAGAAACGTGTATTATTAGTTTTCGGAAATACCACTTGGGTGGTAGGGGGGGGGGTAAAAGTGACTGAAAACGGTGTTGAATTCTTTTAATTAGGCTACTGATATCTCAAAAATGAAAATGTTACTAACGTGAAATTTGATATTTGGGATCTGCTTTAAAAGTAAAGAAACACGTATTCTCGGAAAATCCAATGAATCGGGGTGGGGTGTAAGAATTGAAAAGTTAATTGACTTAATTGTATGAGAATACATACATCTAATAAAAACTAAAGTTGTTATAGACGTGAAAATTGGTATTTTGATCTCCTTTAATACAAAGAAACACGCGTTTTCGGGGGAAACCATCTTGAGGGGCGGGAGTGAAAAGGAATTGAATTTCTTTCATGAGGACACATAAATAAAAAACTGAAGAAGTTAGAATCGTGATAATTGGTATTTAGAAGATCTTTTACTATTAAGGAAACAGGTATTTTTTTCCGGAAAATTCACTTTGGAGGAGGGGGGGGGGAAGTGTGAAAGGAAGTGAAAAAAGTGAAATATTTTTATGGGGATACTTATATCTCAAAACTGAAGGTAATAGACGTGAACATTGGTGTTTGGAATCACCTTTAAACATAAAGAAACACGCCTTCTTGTAATTTTTTTTTTGGGGGGGGGGGTGAATTTAAATAAACTTAATGGTGGTGGGATGCAAAAGGAGCTGAGACCAATTGATTTTACTGTTCATAATGTACTTATAAGGAGCCTCCGTTGCTCAGGCGGCAGCGCGCCGGCCTCTCAGAGCTGGACTCCGTGGTTCAAAACCCGGTCACTCCACGTGACATTTGTGCTGGACAAAACGGAGGCGGGACAGGTTTTTCTCCGGATACTACGGTTTTCCCTGTCATCATTCATTCCAGCAAAACTGTCCAATATCATTTCATTTCATTTGTCATTCATTAATCATTGCCCCAGAGGAGTGCGACAGGCTGTGGATTTTCGATGTACTTATTCTGATCATAAACCGATCATTTTTAATCATTCCTGGGTTCGTTTTCAAGAGCCATATATCCTTCGGAGAACGTTCTTAGATTACATTGGCATTTAAATAAAAATTTAAGCACATTTGAAATAAACGATAAGAATGAGATTGACCGTCCAATTGTTCACCTCTATAATAAGATCAATAGTGCACCGAAGTATGTCATTCGTACCGCCAGAAATCCCCCACACTTGCCTACGTGCGACAATGGTGCTGGTCACATTGTCAACAATGAGAATGGCAGTTGATGTATTTTACCGCCAAGTAGCGGTCTTGCACCTTGCTGTGGGGTCCAGAACATTAATAATAATAATAATAATAATAATAATAATAATAATAATAATAATAATAATAATAATAATAATAATAATAATAATAATAATGTTCTGGACCGTCGTCAAATGTGCGAACCGCGCTGGAAACGGATCCTGGACGGGTAATGACTAAGAATGCAGTCCGGCCGCGGGTTCAGTACCGCCAAGGCACCCAAGACCACACCACGCCGGATCATCTGAAGGATTTGATCCATATTAAAAATGCTTATAGGAAAAGATGGGAAAGATTTAGTGACCCATCTGACCGGGTTGAATACCTGGACCTAGCCCGGGAAGTACGAAATCGATTGCTGGAAAGAAAGATTGAAAAATGGGAGGAAACTTGCCGTAATCTATTAGAAAACGAGTCTTATCGCGAATTTTGGCGGATTATGTATAAAAGAATAAGCATTCAATTACAAATTTCAGTATAATACCGTAGCGAAGCACGGGTATCTTGCTAGTAGCCTATATAAATGCTTCATTCATTACATCCCTGATCCGGTCATTGACTGGAAAACAGGTTGTAGGTTTTCATTTTCAATAAACTTACCTCTTGTAAAGGTTGTGTCCCATTTGTATTCACTCCCATTACAGTGGAAAACACAATGTGAAGAAAGACTAGTTCGTGTCCCATTTCCGACCAGTGTAAAATTATCAGCAGCCTATCAGGATTTTCCAATGTCCATGCAGCAGGGGGGCTGCTAATTAGGGCGTACTCCACACAACCTCCCTCTTGAAGGATTTTTGGGATAATATTACTCTATAGTTTTTAACATACTGTAATTATTCCAGCTGTAGACATCCATCGTTGATGAAGCTTTTGTTGTTATGTTGTTATCTGCGTACTTACTTACGACATGCAGGCCACTGAGACGAATAAAACCGAGCTCGATAGCTGCAGTCGCTTGAGTGCGGCCAGTATCCAGTATTCGGGAGATAGTAGGTTCGAACCCCACTGTCGGCAGCCCTGAAAACGGTTTTCCGTGGTTTCCCATTTTCACACCATGAAAATGCTGGGGCTGTACCTTAATTAAGGTCACGGCCGCTTCCTTCCCACTCCTAGCCCTATCCTTCCCCCCGTCGCCATAAGACCTATCTGTGTCGGTGCGACGTAAAGCAACTAGCTTTACATAATGGATACGCTCACAGAAATTTACGGAAAAGTCAGGGATGTTTGGTGACATGGGTTTTTTATCGCTGGATTTACATCGCATCGACACAGATAGGTCTTATTGCGGCAATGGAATAGGGAAGGGCTAGGAGTGGGAAGGAAGCGGCCGTGGCCTTAATTAAAGGTACAGCACCAGCATTTTTTGCTTGTTTTGAAAATAGGAAACCACGGAAAACCATCTTCAGGGCAACCAACAATGGGATTCGAACCCCTTATATCTCGAGTGCAATTTCATCTTTTCGCGCTATCATTATAGAATTATAATTTCTTCAACTTATTTTAATCTAAATATTTTCTTAACATTAAGTTTAGAATCTTGCACATCTAATCCGAGCGTACAGACAAAAATTATCATTTTATTTCTAGAGGTGAAAGTAAGCTGAGTGGCCACGCGTTTTAAGGCTTACGGCTATGCTGCCAAGCCCTGCATTGGGGAAACGCGTGGGCTCGAACCGCACCGTCGGCTGTTCTCAGAATGGTTTTCTGTGGTTTAATATTTTCACTTCCAGGTGAAAGTTACCGTTCCGTTACCCAATTTCATTCACCATAACACATTTCATCTTCATTAGCTCTTCAACGGAGGTGCCAGGACGGGCATCCGGCCGTAGAAACATCCCGTATAAATTAATCTCATCTCATCCCGACTCGATATCAAGAAACGAGACTAAGGGTGTAGACATACATATACAGTATGTGTCTCTGTTATTCGTACAGGCTTCAATTTCTTATCAAGTCTCGTATATTCACATTAACGATTGAAAAAGTGAAATAAAACGTACATTATGGGTGAAAACACGATTTGTTAATGACAATTAGTTAGTGAAAACCATACTTATGTACATACAGGCAAGAAGATTTGATATTAATGTGCCGGCATCGACAAACGGGTGTACCAGTTGTATTCGTACACATGGACAGGTTGATGCCCACCGTTTGGTTGCGATGTACGGAAAAGTCTCAGTGACAGTATACGACTGGTCAAGTGCGACAGTCTCTTTCCTAGTGTATCTGTGGTGGACATGGGTAGGAGTGCAGATTTAAGTACGGAGCTCAAGAACACTATACTTAAACTGGCACTTAAAGGACTTTCATTACGAAAGATTGAACAGCTGGTCAATAGAACAAAATCTACGGTGCAATATGTGGTTGATACATTTAAATACAAAGGTACTATCAAGAACACACCAAGGAAACTCAAGAGAAAGTGTTTAACTGAATGGAAAGAACGGCTTATTGTCCGGCTTATTAAGTCAGATTCCAAATTAGGTGCACCAGTATTCAGGCAACTCACGGAGGAAGGAACTGGAAAGAAGATAAGCAACTCCACCATCCGTCGGATCCTATATCGTCATGTATGCTGTGGAAGGATCCCTCGGAAAAGGCCATACGTGAGTAGAAAAAACGGACAGCTTAAACTGACATTCGCTAAGGAGCATATAAGTAAGCAGAAATAATTCTGGAATCATGTTATCTGGTCTGATGAGACAAAAATAAACCTTCCTTGGGTCAGATAGCACCCACAGAATATGGAGAAAAATTGGTACGGACAATGATGTGGTGAATACACTCCCAAATGTAAAATACGGTGGTGGGTCTGTAATGCTTTGGGGCTGTATGTCAGCCAGAGGTGTGCGTAACATACATTTCATCGACGGAATAATGAACAAGGAGGGCTATAATGCAATCCCATGGGCAAACGTGAAGCAGAGTGCCGAAAATCTGGGGATGCCACCTGTTTATATATTCCAGCATAATAATGAACCAAAACACACTGCTGATATTAAAACAGACATGGTTGATCCGGAACATTCCTAAGCAGCATAGAACACCTTCCCAGTCTCCGGATTAACCCTTTCCGGCCCTTAGCGCCCGAAAGCGCCCGGCTGCATTATCTGCATTCGTCTGCGATCTGTGCGATAGTTTTTTATTTTTCTCATCAGTGAAGTGTTTATAAGGCATTCATGAACACGCAGTGCAATCTACAAGTCTTAGGAAATAAAGGAAGAGAGATAATCTGCCTTGACGTTGCCTAGGCAACGGTCTTGAACTTCCGCGAGCGCGGGTCAGCTGTTTTGTCCGTAAACATGGCGGGATTGAATATCGCGTATATTGGAACTGAGCTGAATATGGGCGAAAATGTGACACAGAATCCTTGAGTAGGGGTGCATGTGAATTTTTAATGAGTGAATAATGTATCAACGAAGATAATTTTAGTGATAACAGTGATATGAATGAAAACGAATATCGATAAATCGGACCTGATAGCGATGCCACGGCTTTTCAGGTAACACAAATATTTCGTTTCGTTACTCCGAATGATTAAATGGATGATGTTGAACCTGCGCATAATTCGGAAAGAGTATTAGGGGAAAGAGATTGTTTTCTACGTATGTTAGGAGGAGAAAAATTATTCAGTGACATAGCCTATTGCGCATATAACAATGCAGCCTTCAAACAGTCGCATTCCGGTAAGATAAAAACAGAATGGGAAGACACTTGGGCAGATCAAATAAAATCTTATATACATGGGCATCATTTCACTTCCAAAATCACATGATTATTGGTTTTGTGGAATTCAGACAACGTGGGAATGTGACAAATGCAGACTGTCTCTGTGTCGAGTATCACGAGGAGGGGGGGGGGGTTGAAAAACACATTATGACTCAATAAACAGAGAAATGGATGTGATGGTATATTTTCTAATGTTATTGAAAATTTGAATTCATTGTGATCAATAGTTTTAACTGTATTTAAGTTTTTCTGAAACAATACGGTCTGTTTCAGTTTTTGCTAAATAATAGGTTGAAACCTGGGGATAAGCGGAGTGAAAATGCGGGCGGGAAAGGGTTAAAATCCCATCGAACATCTTTGGGCTACGTTGAAGAGGAATCTCCGTAGGCAACGCATGCGTACGAAGGAGGAACTTAAAAGTGTGATTATTCAGAAATGGCAGAAAATGAGCCCCGACATGTGCAAGAAATTAGTGTATTCTATGCGGCGACGATGTCAGGCAATTAAAGAGTCTTGGGGACATCCCACTAGATACTTACATGTTCCAGGAACCCTTTATTTTTTTGTTTATTTCAAGTCTTCAGTTTACTTGTACGAATAGGAATGATACAAAATTATGAGCGCGCTTTTCTTTATTAGAAGCTGTATGTGTGGTTAACATGATTGCGGACAGATACAGTAGATATATGTTTTCGGAAGGCTTTGTTGAATGTATATTGAGTGAATAAAATCCTTTTTAGTTTATTATTTTCTGGTAGTGCGTTGAAGTACTAAAGCAAACAGCCCGTACGAATAGAATAGGTACATACTGTAGATAGATGAAAGTAGGCTAATTATATTTTGAGCAGCTGCTTACATAACGTGTCAGTATGATGTTTGAACAGTTTGAGCATTATTTAAGCAATCATTTTTTTGCTATTTGTTTTACGTCGCGCGGACACATTTAGGTCTTATGGCGAAGATGGTATGGCAAAGGCTAGGAATGGGAAGGAAGCGGCCGTGGCCTTAATTAAGGAACAGCCCCAGCATTTGCCCGGTGTGAAAATGGGAAACCACGGAAAACCATCTTCAGGGCTGCCGACAGTGGGGTTCGAACCCACTATCTCCCGGATGCAAGCTCACTCGTCCGGTAAGCAGTAATTTAATAGTGTCCCCTATTGTATAAGAAAGTGTAGGTTAACAGTTAAGTTTGAGATGAGCTACAATTGCTTCAAAAAGGGTAGCACTATCGAAGAAGCAAAAGTGTTACAGCAAAATCCTTTGTTTTGAAATTGGAAAGTGTACAATTCAACGGTTTTAATACGCCAATCTTTTGTCCTCGTTCTTAAAATTCATTTAACCGCCTTTACATCCACAACCATCTGGTAACTCTAAATAAAAGGTTCCTTTGAGTCCTGTTTGTTCTCTGTCAGTCCTGATATTAACTCATCAGTCTCAGACGGTAAATATAAGTAATTTAATGAGTTTCAACACACAATTCGTAAGAATCCTGGTACTGTATGTAGTTTCGCTAGTTACTTGAGGGATGTCCTGCTGTACCAGTCCTTCAGGAGGGAATTCCCTCACAGCAACCTGGCTGTTTGTATGTCACTGATAAGAGTGATCGCAAATGGGACAATGCTTAACCCGTCAAAAATAAATTAGTCTTATATTCCACCTGAGTGATCGCAAATTGAACTGATCGCAAATGGGACGACACCCTTGTAAATAGGAATGACTTCTATTGCAACATCATATCACCGTGACAGGTCACAAACAAACTTGGAGCTTACGAAATAAACAATTTGTTTGATCCCTTTTTCGTTGAGAATTCTTGGATCTGCTGCTGTTCAGTTAAATTCAGGGCCAGACCTACTCGACTGTCGCGTTCTCCGAGCTGCTGCAGAGCAAGTAAGCGAGCAGAGAAACGTTGAACACAACATGACCATACCCAAGGTAAAGCCATTCTTTCACATATCGCTGCTAGATGTAAGTATAACGTCATCGAGCGGTGGAGCGTGTCCTTATTTATGTGGCATCCATGCGGTGAGTAAGGGAAACAGTATCATGCAATTCTTCAGTGACAGATGAACTGAAGGGAAGTGGAGAGAAATACGTGTGGACGGATACAGATGAAAGCATAATAAGGGAAGATGTTTTGTTAGCTTTGCTGTGTTTTCTGATGGAATGAAAGAAGTAGTGGTCATAAGAGATTGAAAGACGTGGTGGTTATGAGTGTAAAACTGAATGAAGTGTATTATTTCAGTTAAGTAGGCAACATAAAATGAATTTCACTTTCCTGTTTTAGAAATAATTTTGGGGAAAATAAGCGAAAAAAATCTTATTAGAAACAACTGAACAACTCTGGTATGGAGGCTTAGTCACATTTTGCATATTTTGTGTTTTACTTGTATGGTATCTATGGTATCTTACTGCTGCAGTAAGGAAGTAGTCTTCCACTTCAGTATTGAAAGAGCACGAGTAGTGATCATTGGCCACTTTTCCTTCTTTTAGAATCCTGAATTATCGACAAGAACAAATGAATTAATTGAAATTAGACAGTCGATGTGTGCAGCATCATTAGCCTAAGGCTAAAAAAAGGCTTCCCCCACTCCACACACATGAGCATCGAACTCTGCTCTTATCGTTCAGGTTCAGAGCGCTTGTGCAGGGCTGCTTAAAGTGGGTCTCCGAAGTGAGTCACGGCTGCTCCGTGGTCCGACGACTCTGCACTGCGACGGACCAACCGAGCAGAGGAAGGGTGGTCACGTCTCTACCGGGGCCCTTACGCCTCTGTACTCGGGATATGGAGAGGGGCTGGTCCCCTCCGTCGGCTGTCCTGAGAATGGTTTTCCGTGGTTTTCCATTCGCCTGCACTAAGGCGAATGCCAGGACAGTTCCTAGTATAGGCCACGGCCGCAAACCCTCTCACCTTTTCCGCACATCTCCTTCTCCGATACAAATCTCCTGGCCTGGGAGGCGGTGTCACCATCTAGGAGCACCGCCTCCCCCTTCAGGGACGGAATGAAAACATTTAATAGTAGTAGTAGTAATAATTCATCAGTAAAGTTTTCTAAAGTCATCTGAATTTTGTCGGAGATTTTTGGAATATTTCGTCATGAAGTTTAGGAATCACCTTGGTAAGAGGTGATCCACGATGCTTACAGGACTTTTCTCTGGTAACTTTATGACAAAGTTTATGCTATTCCAGTTGGTTAATGATCTTGTCCTTTGGGAAGTCAAGCATCTGTAACATAGAAATGAATTATCTGAACGAATAAGTGCTACTTTTTCTAGTCGTCTCTCAAAAGATGTAAGTAAACATTTTTCATCGTATTCCTCTTATTACAAATATTCCCTTACCTACATCGGGTCATAATAATTAAATTCTCGATAGCTTCTCAAAAATATGATTTTCTCTAAGTGTCAAAGATGGGTTTGGGTTCTGTAAAATTCTTATATCATAGATAGTAGAGTACAAAGCAGAATTCTTGCCACCAAAATGATTTTGAGATCATCATATAAAAGACAATGCTCTTGACTAACGATTATGGCTGTTGAGTCAGTACTCTTAAAATATATTTGACTTTTGCGCTCAAGGTACTCGAAGTGCACGAAACAGAGGCGATATAGTACGAGCCCAGCGTACGCTAATCGATATATTTACCGCCTTAAGTAGGACAGTGCAAGGCACGTATGCCATATAACATATTCAGTTCAAAACGAAAAGGGACGCTGCGTATTTGGAATGCAAACAAATACAACATTTGAAAAAATATAATGTTGGCTTTACGAAACACAATCTAGAAGATAAAATTAAAAATATCCAGTGTAACGATAATTTTACAGCTCGTAAGATGTAAAAGTAATATTCCAGATAATTATCTAGTTATATATGTTATGCATTTACATATTTTAAACTAAGTAGCCACCACGATATGTCAAATACTTCTTAACATAGTTTCTGTACAAATCTTGGAATTACCTTCTAACAGTTTGCGACAAAGTATACCTCCTACTATATACAGCTTACTTTAATACTTAGAATATATTGATATTGTTTGTAAAAATGATGTATTTATTGATGTATTTGGTCTAAATATAATTAAAATGCTAGTTATTTATATGAATATTCGATTTAGTAGTAACACAATCACTGATCTCTATACATGGATGGCTGGTGGCTTGGGTAGCAGTAAGCCGAATAGAAGATGACTGGCGTAGTAAGATGGCAGTGAGCGCACGGTGCAGTAGACCCATTGAATAGACCACGAGGAGCGCGCTTGCTTTGTTTATGCTTAGTTCAGTGACGCCAACCCTCTTGATTGTAGTTCCACGGGTGTTCTGTGCTGTGTTATTTCAAAAGAAATAGTAGTGTATTTTATGAATTTAGGTTTGTTGCCTCAAGGGCAGTGTCCTGGAGATTCAGACTTTCGGTCGGGGATACAACTGGGGAGTATGGCCAGTACCTCGCACAGGCGGCTTCACCTGCTATGCTGCACAGGGGCTTTGTTGGGGGATGGGAAGTCTGGAAAGGATAGAGACAAGGAAGAGGGAAGGAAGCGGCCGTGGCCTTAAGTTAGGTACCATCCCGTCATTTGCCTGGAGGAGAAGTGGGAAAGCACGGAAAACCACTTCCAGGATGGCTGAGGAGGGAATCGAACCGCCCTCTACTCAGTTGACCTCCCGAGGCTGAGTGGACCCCGTTCCAGCCCTCATACCACTTTTCAAATTTCGTGTCAGAGCCGGGAATCGAACCCGGGCCTCTGGGAGTGGCAGCTAATCACACTAACCACTACACCACAGAGGCGGACACTGCTTATTTCGCATATTCTGTGAGCAAAATGGCAATTTTTCTAGGTTTCCTTTCTCGAAAATTACAAAATTAAATTTAAATGTGCATGTACACTGACTGACAGTGACAATGCAACACCAAGGAGGAGTGGTTCGAAAGGGATGAAAGTTGGGGAAAAAACAGAGACGGCACGGATGAATAATTGATGTTTATTTCAAACCGATATGCAGGTTGCACAATGCGCACGGCATCGACCCAGTAGGATGTAGGACCACCGCGAGCGGCGATGCACGCAGAAACACGTCGAGGTACAGAGTCAATAAGAGTGCGGATGGTGTCCTGAGGGATGGTTCTCCATTCTCTGTCAACCATTTGCCACAGTTGGTCGTCCGTACGAGGCTGGGGCAGAGTTTGCAAACGGCGTCCAATGAGATCCCACACGTGTTCGATTGGTGAGAGATCCGGAGAGTACGCTGGCCACGGAAGCATCTGTACACCTCGTAGAGCCTGTTGGGAGATGCGAGCAGTGTGTGGGCGGGCATTGTCCTGCTGAAACAGAGCATTGGGCAGCCCCTGAAGGTACGGGAGTGCCACCGGCCGCAGCACATGCTGCACGTAGCGGTGGGCATTTGACGTGCCTTGAATACGCACTAGAGGTGACGTGGAATCATACGCAATAGCGCCCCAAACCATGATGCCGCGTTGTCTAGCGGTAGGGCGCTCCACAGTTACTGCCGGATTTGACCTTTCTCCACGCCGACGCCACACTCGTCTGCGGTGACTATCACTGACAGAACAGAAACGTGACTCATCGGAGAACACGACGTTCCGCCATTCCCTCATCCAAGTCGCTCTAGCCCGGCACCATGCCAGGCGTGCACGTCTATGCTGTGGAGTCAATGGTAGTCTTCTGAGCGCACGCCGGGAGTGCAGGCCTCCTTCAACCAATCGACGGGAAATTGTTCTGGTCGATATTGGAACAGCCAGGGTGTCTTGCACATGCTGAAGAATGGCGGTTGACGTGGCGTGCGGGGCTGCCACCGCTTGGCGGCGGATGCGCCGATCCTCGCGTGCTGACGTCACTCGGGCTGCGCCTGGACCCCTCGCACGTGCCACATGTCCCTGCGCCAACCATCTTCGCCACAGGCGCTGCACCGTGGACACATCCCTATGGGTATCGGCTGCGATTTGACGAAGCGACCAACCTGCCCTTCTCAGCCCGATCACCATACCCCTCGTAAAGTCGTCTGTCTGCTGGAAATGCCTCCGTTGACGGCGGACTGGCATTCTTAGCTATACACGTGTCCTGTGGCACACGACAACACGTTCTACAATGACTGTCGGCTGAGAAATCACGGTACGAAGTGGGCCATTCGCCAACGCCGTGTCCCATTTATCGTTCGCTACGTGCGCAGCACAGCGGCGCATTTCGCATCATGAGCATAACTCAGTGACGTCAGTCTACCCTGCAATTGGAATAAAGTTCTGACCACTCCTTCTTGGTGTTGCATTTGCTCTGTCAGTCAGTGTATTTATGTGAAATCCGAATGAAGAAACATCCTACCGGGTATTAACATACCACAGTGTTCAGCTTATGGATGTACAAACAGAAACGATCAGCAGAAGGAGAAATAATTTCATCGGTGAGTTTTATACTGTACATAATAATCTTCCTAGGGTAGTGTTTTGAGTTTTAGGTTATTGTATCTTATTTCGCATATTCTGGGAACAAAATGGCAATTTTTCTAGGTTTCCTTTCTCGAAACCCGAACATCTAAGATCATGGATTAGGAGTATCAGGCGGGAGACTTGGGAGCCTTCTAAAACAGCTGTTCTCTGATTCCATCACTTTGAGGAAGACTGTTTAGGTAAAAATGGACAAACTGCACTCCTTAGAAGTGATGTATAGCCAACTGTTTTCAATTTTACTTAACATTAACTGCAAGTAAAGATTTACTTATATTTTTATTTATTTGTCGTAATTAAACTGACGGTTTTGATGAAATAATTGACGTGACCTTATAACAATCTTAGAAAATGAGGTCTGGAGGATTTCTAGACCTTATTTACATCAGTAATAATTATGGGTTTCAGACACTGTAGTGGTGGGAGAAGGCAAAGTGTGGTGGGTGTTTTAGGCTATTCCATTATACTAGTTGTGGTATTTGGGGCTCATTTAATGGGTGTTACATATTTCTGATGATGACCATCAATATTGCTTTGGTAGCTGAATTTAATTAAAGAGGTCTGTAATAGTAAATTAAGCTGCAGGTAATGTGATATATTGACAAGTTTTGAATATTTGCTGGTTTTATGAATGTGTACATTTGCTTCAATTATATTTTAATTTGATAAAATGTGCGTTATTTCATAGAAACCGGAATTCATTTTCAAGTACCGATTTTGGTATGTCGAATCTAGGCCTGTATAGTGAGCTACGTTTATAGGTACATCATTTTAAGAATGCATAATTTCGTGACATACATGTATACAATTTACAGCAATGTTTCCAGAAACTGATTTTCACTCGTATTGTGTTACCGATCGCTAATTGCATGTATTCAGCACCTAAGTTAATATTAGTCGGCCGTTATTATACACTCATTTTTATTGCTATCCCGGATTTTTACTGACCTCGGAACGACGTGTCAGCTATCTCAATATCCTTATGCTTTGAGTGAACATGTCCCTATATTTTTAATTATTCCAACGCGCCATTAATTGCGATTTAAAATTGACTATATTATCATTGCTTCCCCATAAGGAGAGCTCTAGGATGGGTACGCCAACATGGCGAACCGCGCGCTCAACTTGGCGTACTTTCTCCTGCAGCGGAGAGCTGCCATCAGCGATCCATGTATAGAGATCAGTGAACACAATAGAGAACTTTAGATAATAGAAGAAATGAAATGGGTTTTGTATTATACTCTTTATCGGAGTTGGTATAGCGGCAGCAGTTCTGTTTCATGTTAACAGCAGTGAACGTGGCTTATCCCTTTCACTTAAGGGTGGGTTTCCATTTGAGATTAACTGGGAGAGTAACTCTCGATATCCACTCTCAGGTTGTTGTCCATTTGAGAATAAATTTCGGCCGGAATAACTATCGAGAGTACTCGGCGAGTCCCTCCCCAGGATAGCTTTCACGAGTTCTCGTCGCACCCTGTCCACTTGTCCACCTGCGGAGAGTGGAGAATAGTCGAAATGTCATCACACTACTACAGACAAGTCGCAGCAGCTGTGATAATTCTATGTAAAAACGTATCTAAAGGAAAAAGGTGCTGGATTAAGCCATGGATTGAAAGGAGAAGTGCTCTAGGTTCCGGTCATGTGCTAATTCGGGAATTACAAATGGAATACGCACAGCAGTTTCGAAATTTGTGTAGACTGACGAGCTCTGAAGTTGAGTTTATTATCGAATCTGTGGAACTGGTAATCTTCAAGAAGGACACTAAAGAGAGAAAAGCTATATCAGTGCGTGATCGAGTGATGGTTACTCTAAGATTTTTTGCCACAGGTAAGTTTATGTGAATTATTTGTGTTTATAGTAAGGTGTATTCTATTCATGCTAATTGTTTACTGTATACAATGCAATTCTTTTCAGGTGATTCGTTTGGCAGTCTTCAGTATCTTTTCCGTATCCCTGCATGTACGATAGGAAGAATAGTAAAAGAAGTTGCTCCCGCTATCTACAATGCCCTCAAAGGAAAATACTTACAGGTAAAGAAATCACTCACGAAATAATATCCTTATATAATCTTATTTATTCGTGAATGTAATTACACAAGTTCTAGTAAAGAAAACT
Organism: Anabrus simplex; assembly: GCF_040414725.1. NCBI lineage: Eukaryota > Metazoa > Arthropoda > Insecta > Orthoptera > Tettigoniidae > Anabrus > Anabrus simplex. Next base: position 896,765,565 of record NC_090266.1, read on the forward strand.
GATAATTCAAGGTAAAGAAACCGAAAAGTACAACTTTAGGCATACATAAGTTTTCACTTCGTATAGGAAGGAAAGAAATATTGTGTACATCATTTTGCATTACAGATGTGCCAAATTAAAGGTATTAATAAAATATCTTGCCGAATTCGACTCAGAAGTCTGTGGTAATGCAGGAGGAGATGAGAGAAAATCATTGTATCCTGGTGAAGTGCTGTTACTGGCACTCACTGAAGAGAATGAACACGTTGTTTCTTGTCCTCATCTGCCGCATGAATTATGGCTTTTCTCGTATTCGTCTGGTGTTCCTTTCGCCAGTACGTCTAATGCAGTTTTTTTATAGCAATGTCATCTTCTTCCTCACGCTTCCTTTCAGACGATTTCGAAGTTATTTTCCTTTCTACTACATTTAGAGTAGTCTCCTCGTTTTCGAAGGGCTTTTCCGAAGTTTCAAAAATTTCTCCATCCTTTGGTATGTCTATGTTGGAATTTGAAGAACTCTCTGCCTAAAATTAAATACCAAATTACCAAATTAAAAATAAATCTAATACTAAAACAATAAAGTCAACTGTTAATTTTTATTATTATTATTATTATTATTATTATTATTATTATTATTATTATTATTATTATTATTATTATTTTATTACTACTATTACTATTACTGTTATCATAATATTATAACAGTAATGTATTAGTACACTTTCCTAGTTATTCATTGACTAAGCAGATTGTTATTCTATCATTACAGTTTCCACAAAACACTGATGGATGGCTTAAAATAGCAGAAGATTTTGAAAGACGATGGAATTTCCCTCATTGTCTGGGTGCCATGGATGGAAGCATGTAGTTATACAAGCTCCTAATAACAGTGGGATCCTGTTTTACAACTACAAAGGAACGCACAGGATTGTTTTGTTGGCAACCGCAGATGCTAATTATGTATTTATTTACGTAGACATCGGTTGTAAAGACCGAATTTCTGATGGAGATGGAGCAGTTTGTTCGATGAATTGGAACAAAAGGCACTACCTTTACCCTCTCCTGAACCACTTCCATGAATAAATATGCTGGTGTCATACTTTCTTGTTGGTAATGATGCATTTGCAATGAAAACATATCTTTTGTAACCTTATCCCTTTCGTGTGATCAACCAGCACCCAACCGAATTTTTAATTATCGCCTGTCAAGGGTTCGTAGAGCTGTGGAAAACAGTTTCGGGACTTTAACGAACAGATTTCAAGTACTAAGAAAACCTATGCTCTTGGATTCGAATACAGTTAAAGACGTTGTGTCGTCAATATGTGCCCTTCATAATTTCCTACTGAACGCAAATGAGTCAGCGTGTTTTAAAAATAGAATGATTGATTCCGAATTGCTGTAAGTCGAGATGTGATATCTGGACTTTGGCGTGATGAAGATAACCTTGAAAATACACTTTTTCCGCTGGAACGAGGCAAAAGAAATACAGTAACTATACAACTTCACAAAAGGATGTGAGAGATGAATTCAAAAACTATGAGGTTGAAGTGGACTGGCAGCATAGACACATCGCAACCCACAACAGAGAATAAGAAACTTGTGTTGAAGAGGTAACTTACTAGAATATGAACTTATCAAAGTAAATAATGTGTTGAAGAGGGAATAAGTCCCGGGATGACGAACTGCTGAGCATTGAAATAAGGCCAACTATTTTGGTAATTGTCATCTGTCCCGCTACCGCCTTTTCTGTTTTTCATTTTTTTCAATTCTTAAACAATAGAGAGCATCGCATTATTGATTAATTTAAATATTGTATATATATATATATATATATGATATTATATTTTTATTATAACAATGACCAGGCTACAATCATTATAACATATTTATTTCCATGGAAATTGATGTGATTATAATAAAATATAAACTAACAATTTACTTCTAATTCAACTTTATTAAACAGTCTTACCTGATTCCTTAAGTTGTGAAGTTTCCTTTGAACTTTAGCTCCGGAACACGAAAACTTCACTCCTATTTCCTGTAAAATTTTATGTTTCTTCACTCCGTCACGGTAATCGGTACATTTCACATCCCACAAAATTTCTCGACTTTCATACATTCCAGTTAACAGTTTTGTTTCCTCCGGTGACCGATTTTTAGCCATCTTGCAATTGAAAATAGAACCAAGCTCTCGATAGTTTCGCCACAATTCGAACACAGTCCGTATCTGGAGAGCTAATCTCCGAGAGGGCCGGGGAGCACGTGTCGACTAGCGAGCATGTTGAGTCAAGTTAGCTCTCGGAGAGTTGCGAGGGACTTTCCGATAGTTGCTCTCGGCACTGTGTCCATTGGCGAGTAACTGCTATCGAGAGGTTCTCTCCGGTATTTACTCTCAAGTGTACGGGCACCTTAATACAGCGAACGCTTCACTCTCGTTGATACTTCAAGACAATACACCATACGTGTGCATGGGTCGTCAACACTGCGTTAGTGATGAACAGTATTAGGATAAGAAAGCCTTTTCTTAATTTTCCCACTTCCTGTGGAGCTTAAACATACGATAATAGTTCTGGAGAAATATGCTTACGAAGTGCATTATGCAGTGCACATAATTATATTACTGTATTTGGGATTAGAAAGTATATATTCAATTTGAAATATTGTATGAGGAAGAAACCTATATACCTCACTACGTACCTTCGCATATGAACACATGTTCTTGAGTTACTAAACTTCCATAACCTTGCTGAATATAACTACAAATGAACGGAATACTTAATAGAAATCACACACCGTAACCATATCTTAAACTGTGTACAAATAGAAAAAAATATTCATAATGATATATTCTCCTGTTCATTCTTCATACGACTGAAAAAAACAACGTTTCTATGTTTCGACCTTGGTGAAATACTGAATACACGTACCTTTTCTTATCACTTCCTATGATGTAATCTATGTTATTCCTTTCATTTATCCTTCTTCAGGAGCCTCCGCGGCTCAGACGGCAGCGCGTCGGCCTCTCACCGCTGGGTACCGTGGTTCAAATCCCGGTCACTCCATGTGAGGTTTGTGCTGGACAAAGCGGAGTCGGGACAGGTTTTTCTCCGGGTACTCCGGTTTTCCCTGTCATCTTTCATTCCAGCAACACTCGCCATTCTCATTTCATAGCATCTGTCAGTCATTAATAAATCACTTTGGGAGTGGCGACCCGATCGTACTAACAGCCTATATCTGCTTCATTCATTCCATCCCTGACCCGGTCAATGACTGGAAAACAGGTTGTAGGTTTTCATTTTCATTATCCTTCTTCAGAAACAATACAAATATTCTTCACGTCTTTCAATGCCTGTTACATTTATTTTTCCGTTCATCAAATACTAAAATCGTTTACACTCAATCAGTTAGTCTGTCTATAACATCAACGATAAAAAATTGACAGTGGCTCTGTCAAATATATTTAGCTTTTTCCGACACGTGTGCTCACACAACCGATGAACAGTCTTGCCAACTTATATTTTCAAGATCCGCTAAATACTACTAAAAATCCGCTAAAATTCCGCCAAGACATCCGATCTCAAATAATGAGCAATAAAAATGAGCAAACCGGGCGAGTTGGTCGTACGGTTAGAGGCGCGTGGCTGTAAACTTGCATCCGGGAGGTAGTGGGTTCGAACCCTACTGTCGACAGCCCTGAAGATGGTTTTCCGTGGTCTACCATTTTCACACCAGGCAAATGTTGGGGCTGTACCTTAATTGTCGCAATGGCCGCTTCCCTTCCAACTCCTCGGCCTATCGTCGCCGCAAGACCTATCTGTGTCGGTGCGACGTAAAAGCACTAGCAATAATAATAATAATAATAATAATAATAATAATAATAATAATAATAATAATAATAATAATAATAATAATAATAATAAATGTCTGCACTCACCTGACCCGGTGAGCTAAAGCTTGTAGGCGTTTTAGTGCTGGGTCCAAACTAGGTGAATCCCCTATCTCAACGGCCACACACAAAACAGACCAGTTCATTAAACTGTCTTCCTTCATAGCATAAATATAAATGCTACTCTCTCACAGTTTCATTATCTGTTGTCATTCGTCAACCAAGAAAAAAGTACCCTTTCCCCACGCATTACAAATTTATGACAACATGATCTCATAGCATCAAATCCAAATAACATGTTTTCCTCATGTGACTGCTAGCTCCTGACAAGAAATACGGAATAGCTTAGAGACGGACTGGAGTACAAAATTTGGAAAAAATATAAAATGGATAAACCACTAAATTCCGCTATAATAAATCTAGAATTCCGCCAAAAACCGGCTGCCCGCTAAATTATATATTTCTCCGCCGGCAGTCTTCTAATTCCGCCAAATTTAGCGGAAAATCCGCTAAGTTGGCAACACTGCCGATGAAACACGTTTGACAGATTACATAGTAATAATAACCCATTCTCGACAAATAGTTTTAAAATAAATTCCATAACTAACTTAGAAACAAGAAAATTCCGTAAGAGCTCGGCTCGTTTTACAACTAAAAACGTTTGAGCTTCTCGTTATTTCACGAAAGGGATTTATTGAACAGGATGTATTTAAGTACTGATATACTTGTCGCTTTACATTATTTGTGATTGGGCCACCACTGAGAAGCGTTCGACCGTTGCCCCATAGCTAAGTATCATTCCTGCCTCGTGTGGAGTTGAATAGGAAAATCCGGGGAAACTGCTGCGGGGAAGGTTGGGAGAGCCACTTAAATGTATTTCTCTTCTCGATTGTACCGGACGAGTTGGCCGCGCGGCTTTGGGCTCGCATAATGGAGGTGGTGTGTTCGAATCCCACCGTCGGCAGTGCGGTAGATAATATTACGTGGTTTTCCATTTTCACACCTTAATTAAGGACACGATCAGTACTTTCCCATCCTAGCACATTCTGTTCTTTGCGTCACCGAAAACGTTCAACGTGTTAGTGCGACATAGTTAAGCCACTATTTTCTCGATCGTTCGAAAGAAACTGAGTGCACACAGCTTCAAATAATCAAGTACCGGTACGTAGGCCTATTTAAATCCTCCAATCAGTATTGAAATCCTCCATGGCAAAACAGATAATCGTCGGCATCTCTCACGACTGTTTTCCGTGGTTTCACATTTCCATGCCAGGCAAGTGATAGGTCTGTACGCCGAGATGAGTAGCTAATACAGCAGAGCCTTTGTCTTCTGAGCTTAAGTTCGTGGGTTTGATCCCGTCTGAGTCTAGTCTTATTTATAGGTGCTCAGATAATACAACCTCGCGTCGCTAGATTTATCGGCTCGTAAATGAACTCCCGTGGTACCAAATTTCGGCATCTCGGCATTCCCGAAAACCGTAAAAGTAGTTCGTGGGAAAGTTAACTTGTTACATTATTATTATTATTATTATTATTATTATTATTATTATTATTATTATTATTATTATTATTATTATTATTATTATTATTATTTCCGGCTCCTTCCATAAATAGTCAGCGTAGTGGTGTTCGGTTCTGAGGGCTCCGGGTTCGATTCCCGGACGGGTCGGGGATTTTAATCTTACATCCCTGTCACTCATACACCACACATAACAATATCCTCCACCACACTAACACGCAGTTTCCTATACACGGCAAATGTCACCCACCCTCGCCAGTAGGTCTGCCTTACAAGGGCTACACTCTGCTACCAACAGCCACACGAAATTATAATTATTTTTGCAATATGTTTTACGCCGCACCGACACAGATAGGTCTTATGGCGACGATGTGATAGGAATACGCTAGGAGTGGGTACAGTCCCAGCATTTTCCTGCTGTGAAAATGAGATACCACGGGAAACCATCTTCGGGGCTATCTCCCGAATGCAAACTGAGAACTACGTGACCCAAACCGCACGGCAAGTTGCTCGGTATTATTATTATTATTATTATTATTATTATTATTATTATTATTATCGGTACTGTACCAGACCATGGGTGCTATCTTCCAAGTCCTAGCCCTTTTCGTGTTACATTGTCACTCAAAACCTTCGAGTTAGTGCTACGCTAAATAAGTATAAAATTAGAAGGGATTTGATTGCTGTCGTTGGTGTGAAATACTAGCGACTTTATTGCGATACTGTTACGTTTCTTTTAAATGTTAAGAATAGTTTCAAATGTTATCACTAAAAAAAAGACATGGAAGAATTAGTCTTCTTGTTTGAACACGTCCTGATCTAACGGAACTGTGTCCACAAATCCCAAGAGGGTACACTACGGTGTGGGATGCTTATGTGAAGATTATGACGTATGCTCGTATGTGGTGAACTCTTTGTGTAGTGGGTGGGCCACTCATAAATTGTTGTTTCAAAATGACGTCAACACGAGGGCCTTATTGAGCTAAGTCTCGAGCTTCATACAAGAAATTTACTTAGGAATGATCCAAGAGCGTCGACACAATCCTGTAATAACGAATGATGCCTGAGCATGGATCAAGTAGAGTAAGTTATGGCAGAGCTGGTGCGCAGTATTTAAGTTGCGTATATCACTCGTATGGCTAAGAAGGCAAACAATAATAATTGGCCTTAACTTAATTTAGTGGGGTTCCAAGCCGACATTAATTATTACAGCGCTCCAAGGTCAGACAAAGCGTCAGCTGGCCGAATGGTGATAAAATGCATCAGATAGGTGGACACCAGTGCTCATTAGTTTGCGCGTGCGTAGTTAAGACTCCTCAGCTCAGCAGGAGTCTCTACTTCGCATCCAAGTCAATAACGTATTGGTTAGGAATCTTAAATTGGCGCATTCGTTACAGTATGTCTAATCTTGATGTCGGTCGCTAAGTTATTCGATGTTAAGTTCTCTGTAAGAGTAATCCCTCTGCTGTGTAGGACTAATAAGAACTGCTGAATGAAGAATAGTTCTGAAAGTGGTATCTCATTGTCAGATAAACACCCATTTCCTTCATTGACTGACTTCAGTCATCTTTCTGTTCCTTGTGGATCCGAGGAGCTCCCATCGGAGGAAACTATAACGTGACTGGCTCAGACGATTGAGGCGCTGGCGTTCTGATCCCAACTTGGCAGGTTCCATCCTGGTTCAGTCCGGTGGTATTTGAAGGTGCTCGAATACGTCAACCTCGTGTCAGTAAATTTACTGGAACCTATAAGAACTCCTGCGAGACAAAATTCCGGCACCTCGGCGTCTCCGAAAACCGTCAGAAGTAGTTAGTGGGACGTAAAAACAATAATATTATTATTACAAAATTCCTGCCATGAAATATGATCAGTCATAGAATTGCTTTGTAATAACTAGAGATTTTAAAATGAATGTGTGTGCGTGTGTGTGTGGGTACAATAGAAAGGATCTCGGTTTAAAATTTTACCGGAGATTGGTTCACCGATAAAATGGGAAATCTAAGAAATAGCCTTCCAAAATCAGACAATCACTACCGATCTGCATTTAGGGCAGACGCTTATGTGGCAGATTCCCTATCTGTTGTTTTCCCAGCCTTCTCTTGAATGATTTCAAAGAAATTGGAAATTTATTGAACATCTCCCTTGATAAGTTATTCCAATCCCTAACTCCCCGTCCTATAAACGAATATTTGCCCCAATTTGTCCTCTTGAATTCCAGCTTTATCCTCATATTGTGATCTTTCCTACTTTTAAAAACACCACTGAAACATATTCGTCTACTAATGTCATTCCACGCCATCTCTTCACTGACAGCTCGGAACATATCACTTAGTAGTGCATTCTCCCTTCAATCACCCAAGTCTTCCCAGCCCAAACTTTGCAACATTTTTGCAACGCTACTCTTTTGTCGGAAATCGCACAGAACAAATCGCAGACCTGATCACAGAAGACATTACAGATACTTGGTAATAGTTATTTATGTAACAAGGGCTGAACGTGAGTTTTCGCCTCTGAGTTGAGATTATTCGAAACGAATGCGTGAAACACCCTCACGTAATGTACGATATTGTATTTCATACGATGCCGAATTCCATTACTTTTTGTTTAAGTAATGTTAATATGAATACATTATACTCAGTTCAGGGCTCAACTTTCAGACAGTCGGCGTTATCCATGAAAGAATTAATATCATTCAAGAATCAGTCGATATATGTATTGACACATCCAAATGACGCAGTGTAGCCATCTGTTAAGTACCTAAGTAACTATTTTACAAGCGATGAAAGAAAGGTTTCTGATGGTATGTTTTTATATTGTCAGAAGTTGAGTGCAGTAAGTAACTACAGTATCATAAACTATTCTTTTTCACATTATCCTGAAGAATGTAAACGTATGAAATTCGAACAATTATTTTAAAAAATCGAACCATCTCTTCTCTACCCCAAGTAACGTTGTGACGTTTTGTAGGTTTCTTTTTTATGCTAGCTGTTTCACGTATCAGTGGTATTCTGTAATAAGTCAGCTCTCTAGCCGTGCGCGTAGAGGCGCGCGGCTGTGAGCTTGCATCCGGGAGATAGTAGGTTCGAATCCCACTATCGGCAGCCCTGAAAATGGTTTTCTGTGGTTTCCCATTTTCACACCAGGCAAATGCTGGGGCTGTACCTTAATTAAGGCCACGGCCGCTTCCTTCCAACTCCTAAGCCTTTCCTATCCCATCGTCGGCATAAGACCTATCTGTGTCGGTGCGACGTAAAGCCCCTAGCAAAAAAAAGTCAGCTCTCAGAAGAAACAATAAGTCCGTCTGTGTTCGGACCGACTTTGCTGTACGAGAGTGAAAGGTTGGTGGACTCAGGGCATCTTATTCGTAAGTTGCAAGTAAAAGACATAGGAAGTAGCAAGAATGATAGCTGGTTAAAAATAAATGGCTCGTCGCTGATAGAAATTTAACCCACTGTTTTAAGTTACCGTGATATGTGTGTAAGCCAACAAGTTCTCATGTTAGAATATTTTTTTTGTCGGGCTGAGCGGCTGACACGGTAGAGCCCAAGTTCTCGGGTCGATCGCAGCTCAGTCTGGAGGCATTTGAATGTATGCAAATAATGCAGTCTCTTGTCGATAGATTTCATGACACTCAAAAGAACATCTGTGGACAAAATTCCAGAACTTCACTTCTACAAACGTCATACACATAATTTAATGGGAAGACGGGACGTAACCAATTTTATTAATATTATTGTTATTATTATTATTATTATTATTATTATTATTATTATTATTATTATTATACCAGGAATTAAATAGTCTATTATAGAGCCGGAAAATGAACCTACACTAACCAGGGACTAAGAAAATATTTTCTCCCAGATTCCGATATTCGTCCTTGGAAATCGATGGCAAAGTCATTAGATTCTTCGGTATAGAACGCCAGTAATAGAACATATGTTCGCCATTATTTCCTTGAACTCCAATTTTGTTCATTGTTCACATAGTGTAGCCAGCATTTTGGATAGCAGGTTAACTTTAAATAGCATAAAACACAGGATCTTCCATAACAAGGACTGTACATTACACAACGTGAATAAAACTAACCTGGCGGTGATCGTTTGATAATGAATATAGCAATGTATTTGTGGCAATTCAGTGGAACCCGTTTCGACGATATGGCATGTTTGTTGTTTCCCATAGGATAATAAATTATGTACGAAGACAACACTGAAGCGAGCAATATATCCAGTAATCGAACGACTAATAGACTGAAATTTATCGGTGCCTGGCCATATATTAATTGCATAAATGCTTGTCCTGCAATCTAATACCGAAAAATGAGTACAATATTCACACTACGTATTTGTCACTCAAGTAACAGAAGGAAAATTTTGAACGGACAAAGCACATCTTACGGTAAATTTTGGTGAGATTTTATTTTTGAAGATGTGATTAGATAACAAGCGAGATAAAATTACAATTTGTCATTTTTATTTATACTGCTTCAGACAGGTACAAACCTGATGATAGATACATATACCATTATATTAAATTAAAAGAAAGATCAGTTTAAAATAATAACAACTCCTAGGAAAGTCTTTGTAAAAATGAATAAGTAAAAGCAAAATCAAAAAGAATTAATAATACACTTTTTTTTCCGTAGCATAACACTAATAATCGAAAACAATACTAAAATATTCAGTTTTATTATGTATGTCTTTAAAGCTACGGCTAGACCTAAACTCTCACTTGGGCTCAGACGGTTAAGGCGCTGGCCTTATAACCCCAACTTGGCAGGTTCGATCCTGGCTCAGTCCGGTGGTATTTGAAGGTGCTCAAATACGACAGCCCCGTGTCGGTAGATTTACTGGCACGTAAAAAGAACTCTTTTGGGACTAAATTCTGGCACCTCGGCGTCTCCGAAGACCTTAAAAAGTAGTTAGTGGGTCGTAAAACAAATAACATTATTATTATTATTATTATTATTATTATTATTATTATTATTATTATTATTATTATTATTAAACTCTCACTTGTGGCTCAGACGGTTGAGGCGCTGGCCTTCTGACCCGAACTTGGCAGGTTCGATCCTGACTCAGTCCGGTGGTATTTGAAGGTGCTCAGATACGTCAGCCTCGTGTCGGTAGATTTACTGGCACGTAAAAGAACTCCTACGGGACTAAATTCCGGCACCTCGGCGTCTCCGAAAACCGTAAAAGAGTAGTTAGTGGGACGTAAAGCAAATAACATTATTATTAATTCTCACTTCGCGAGAAGACATTAAAGGATGAGTCAAGAGGCTCTACTCCAATCAGTGGCGGTGATGGGTTGTGCTATTTAGGTGTATATATTGAACCAGGAACGCTGATACAGCGCCCCGTCTTGAAGTATTTGAAGTTAAAAATACCCGCTGCGCACGGGATTAGCCGACCGCAGCTGGCGAACAAGGAGCGAGCTTGGAGCTGGTCGGTCAAGGACAGGCTACGTCATATAGCATGTTCTATAGTTCCATGCCTGATAACTCTAAACCAGCATCGCGATTTGGACTAAATCACCGTGTAGCCAATGCTAAATTATGCGTAATTACCAAGTCTCAAGCAAACCCATGGACAATTGACGAAGTTATTGCAAGTTGAAGTTGTAGGGAAATCTCGTGACGCGACCAGCTGATTTCGAATACATTGAGGACCAGGCGACACGATAGACAGTGTGTGATTCTACAGCCTAGCCATGCTGGCTGACTGTAGGACGGCCGAGGACGGAATTGTACCAGTGTGTTACTGTGAATGTCGACAGAAATCCATCGAATAAAGGTGACTGAGTATTTTCTACCAGTTCATATTTCGAGTAGTGTACGTCGGACTTGAATTTTTCAAGTTATATTAGAACTGTGCAATTCAACTTAGATTTTGGAACTGTCAATTCAAACTTAGTTGCATGTCGTATGCTAATCTTAGGACTTGTATTTCCAAGTGTAATTCAAATTCTTCACTCCTTTCTTCGAGTGGAGATGTTGACTCAGTCTTTAAGACTAGGAGTTCGTAAATACAGCTGGAAAACTGATTAACATTTATTCTACATTACAGTTGAATAGACTTAACCAAGTAGCTTCAGTAAAGAGAAATTACTTTCTCCTACAAGTGGTTGAAGGTGATGACAATACTATCTGTATTATTAGACATAACAAAGTGGCCTCAGTGAACAAAACGTTATTTACCTTCGTAAATGAATAAATAAGTACCTCATATTAAACATTCTGTAAATATCAAGTATCATGTTACAATAGCTTGTGAATGGAAATAAATTCATACGTCTGTACTTAACATGTAGTCTCACCGACTTGTAAATAACTCAGACAATAGTAGGACGTAACGAAACTTCTTACGCATTTGTGTCTTCTTACTTCATGTACTGTGAAATGCACAAGTGAATCATTACTGTGAATTTATTTAAAACTGTGCTCAATGAAAATTTCAGTTAAAAACTATGCCAAGTGAATAATTTATTTTCAAAACTGTGCCAAGTGAAGTGTTTCCTTTGGAAATCTTTAAAAATGGCGTCAAGTGAATTTTACTCTTGAGTGCGTGTTTGGATCCATTAACATTCAACCAGCAAAACAATCTCTTTAGTGTAATAATGCAGTTATAGTAAAGAAGTGTTCGTGATAGATTCTATTGACATTGTACGCGGTATAACCACATTTCTTTACTCCCTTCATGGGAACCATTCAAACCATTCGATTTAATTTCAAACTGCTCTAATGATCAGTCAAGTGTATACAATCGTACGGAGTTAGTGAACCCTGGAACTTTGACTTCCAGACCGCCTGCGATCTGCCGGAACTTCCAGAGCTTCTAGTCGTCGTGGGTATTCGCGTGGTCCCATAGTACAGAGAGCTGACCTATGGTGTGGGAAGGAGTACAGGAATCGAGGGACATCGCCTGCCACAACACAAAGGACATTAACTCCTATTTCCAAACTCTGGCTGTATTAAAGGTGATGTGCAACTTGTCTCCTTTTGTGAATAAACAAACAGTTCAATTTAAAAAGTTTATTTCGAAAATCTCTCTCTCTGTACTCATTCCAAGTATGGACCGTACACTCCTTGCGTAAATCCGTGCTCTGCAAGGTAGCTAAGTACGGGCGGTCCCGATACAATATGCGTGTAAATGGAATTATTTTGAAGGTGGCCATTGAATTAAGAACTTATGTATCATTTCCTAGCAATGGCTATGTTAAGGATGGGATAGAAAATCTCCTTTGAAACAACTAATGAAAGTTACAATGATCCACGATTTTTTTTTTTTTTTTGCTATTTGTTTTACGTCGCGCCGACGGAGATACGTCTTGTGGCGACGATGGGATAGGAAAGGCCTAGGAAGTGGAAGGAAGCGGCCGTGGCCTTAATTAAGGTACAGCCCCGGCATTTGCCTGGTGTGAAAATGGGAAACCACGGAAAACCATCTTCAGGGCTGCCGACAGTGGGGCTCGAACCCACGATCTCCCGATTACTGGATACTGGCCGCACTTAAGCGACTGCAGCTATCGAGCTCGGTGATCCACGATGAAATGTATGTATGTATGTATGTATGTATGTATGTATGTATGTATGTATGTGAGAGATATGGGAAAAGAGATGGCAAATGGTGTGATGCAAGAAGGAATCATTATTGAAGATCAGCCCCGTGGAACTCGCGCAGTCATTTTTTCCATGTAAAGTAAACACTTGTCCTCGTCCAGAGGTGGCACAGCTCTTTACAGAATGGGGCATTGCAGACTTTTCCACTACTAGTAGGAATGATTGCGAACAGGTGAGTGCTTAGGCATTACTACTTCTTCAGTCTGGCTTTAGGTCACCAGAAGTTAGTCAAAGAGGGACCTATTGATTGAAATAATATCACTTTTCTTGATATTCCGTCACACTGACTACCTTTACACTTTAGGGAGACGACAAGGAGCCGGAATTTGGTCCCATAGGTGTTCTTTTACACGCTGGTAAAACAGCTGATAACAGGCTGACGTCATATACCACCGGACTAGGCTGTGATCGAACCCACCTACTTAACCACATAAAGCTAGTGCACTCTACCGTCTGAACCACGCATTCCAGGCTTTCTAATTCAGTACAACGTCAAGGTTGGAAATACACCGATCCAGAAAGCATTTCCTAGTAGATGCCTGAATTCCAATGAGGAGATACTGGGAATTATAAGTCAGTGAAATACACACAACGAATTCATAAAGGCACAATACACTTCCTATTGTACCCGCTCAAAGCCTGAGTCCCAACCAGCATTTATCTCAGGGAGTGTTACGGTCCGAATCTATCGCAACTCATAAACAATAAAAAAAAAATATATTGAGATATAAGATCTCAAACTAGATGTAAGGGCGCCATCCAATCAGTACTACAGGGTTGAACGGGACACTCTAATCTTTAACTTTAAGGCTCATCATAAAACACACAAATTATATATATATTCAGATCAAAGGGAAATTATGACGGCTCCGTCCTAGGAATGGGGACGGATATTTAAACGGTCACTGAAGGTTTACTATTCTACAAGAACAAGAACCTGGAACAGTTTCCTTGTAAATGCTAAAGGAGATTTTATTTAAGTAAACAAAATAATTTTTACACACAATCAAAATCTGTTGACCCGTGATTTGCCGGTATTTTGGCAAATTATTCCTGAAAATGATTACACAATATTTATCACTTTTGACCACCCTTCCATTTGGGTGGTGGAACCGTTGATGTCTGAAGGTATCAGATTTACCTTCGTTAACACCATGACCATATTTGATCATGGACCAATTACCTGTTGGCTAAGTAGACGCGATCACATGGACCATGTTATCGCCTCCACTTTGATTGAGATGAGACCAACCCGGGAAACTACAAACTCTCCCCGGGTTCCTAACCAAGATATGCTAATCGTTAGTTGAAGGAAACGACAAAGGGACTCTAACCTAATGGTTCAGATGTAGGGATTTGCCTTCATTTTACACATATTAACTTAACTTATTATTTACAACCAATTGACATTATTACGTTAATTTGCCAGCTGACTTCCCTAGTACCATCTATCATCATCATCATCCGAAATAATAAAATAAAATAAAAAATAAAAATATTTTATTAAATATTATTATTATTATTATTATTATTATTATTATTATTATTATTATCTGTGGAGATCATGATTATCGTAACCCGTAATCATCCTCGGAATAATATTTCAACTTTTCGCGATTTTTATTTTCATCTGAAATAAATAAAAGTAGCTTCATTAGTTATTCTTCTTCTCCTTCTTCAAATATTCTCATTATTATTATTATTATTATTATTATTATTATTATTATTATTATTATTATTATTATTATTATTATTATTATTATTATTAGTTAAAAATCTCAAATTTTTCATTTCAACTCCCAACATCATTATTATGTCCAAAATATATAAAAAAAGTAAATTCTTCTTCAAAAAAGTAGTTTTTTATATTTATTATTAATTTTAAAAAAATTTAATTTCGCTTGTTGCACGGTAGTCCACTCTTAATATGTTTAACGCATAACCCCTTTTACAATTCCGATTTATTTTGGCACTAATCAATCCAAACATGATTTACTTGGAATATTATTATGATTAATAGTATTATTATTCTTTCGAGAATCTTTATTTTTATTCCCCATCTTTATAATTTAGTCACATACGTTCTCTCCCAAACAGAAATCACCAAGATCCGAATTCACATCGGTCGGGACATAATAGTGTTCGAACCCGCAACCTTATTTTCGTACTGTCGTTAATTCATGGAGACCGTATGCTCCTAAGACAATTCTCAAATCCCATAACACCTCGCAGTTGGGCAAATACCTCCAATCTCTGCAAGTGTTAAATTATTCCTTCCTTTTCCATTTTGAAGTCCATTTATCCATTGGAACTCTTCAAAACATTTTCACTAATTAACCCTCGGTGTGTGGACTCTATTCTGCCACTCAATACACCGGTATAGAAATACAACCTCTATGTAGGCCTTAAGATCCATCTATTTCTTCATCAACATCAGTACAATTCACTTTTATTTCGGGCCGGATTTCTGTTCCACAAAACTCCAAATCTCCACCTTTGGCTCAAAACACTCTGGGCCTCAAACATAGCGTGACCATATTATCAAAATTGCCTATCTCGTTTCTACCAAATTTATTTATGATTATTGTGGAGTCCAAAAACGTTAAATCAAACATTAGTGTTAAAACCGGATTCACTGCACAAATTATAATTATTCACGGCACATGTGATCTCCACATTTAAATTACTTTAATTTGCAATCATTCTATTCAACTAGGCCCGTGCCTTTATTCTCAAAGATTATTATTAAGCACGCCTTTACACATTACCAAATTTTAATGTACTACTTCGACACTTGTACAGATTATTATTATTTTGTCCACTGGCGAACTTCGCGATATTTACAAACAAATCAATGGACTTCATTCCGTCCCACAATAATTTTAATCACTTGGCAACCCTACCTCTGGATTATCTTAACACCATGCCTTAATATCTATGAAAATTCCGATAACGGAGAAACACTTTGGAAGCACTTCTAAATGAATATTAACATTAACTTTACGTGAAACGTGCTCCATATCATATCAAACAACTCAAGCACTTGAATGAACAACTCAACCCTACTATACTCTATTTAATAATCAAAATTATGATGAGTGCTCGATCTAATCATGTACATATTAATTTGTCCCTTTGTCTATCTATCTTTGAATTTATACGAGCCGGAAACGGCTCGTTTCACAATCAAGTTACCATGATAAAATAATATAATTTCCTCTCCCTAACGATAGCAATCTACAAATATTTGAAAAGGTTACTCATCTCTTTTTTGTAGTCTGCTAAGCCGGACGAGAAGCACAGGCCCCGTTCAGTCTTTAGCCCTGCATTCCACTCGTATTCATGCCAGCTTGAAGAATTAATCCTTGACCCTTTTCAACTTTACACATTTTGAATAAAAACAAATAAAATAACTGTTGCACTCTGGAATAATTTCCACCCTAAATTCTACTCACAAAATTTACACTCTCGACCTTGTATCTAGCCCACTTAATGTACATATACATTCTTCATTCCTTTCCCGGACACTAGGAACATGGGATATCTCGGGATCCCCTTTACAACGGCCCGTGCGCGCACTTGAATTCCCCGTCTCACGTTCGTGTAGCTGACCAGGTATCAGTTTAGAATCGACTGTTTACTAGGTGACATAAACACTCGTGACCGTTCTCACGTAACGCACTTCCTAATCTGTTGGTAGAATCTCACACTCCGTAAGTTGTGCTTTACTGAGTCCTGTCTATGTGAAACACTTCATACTAGTATACTGCTCAAGACTGTAATATGAGCTACTTCACGTCATGAATCACTGTACTATGTAACAATATAATACTTCGAACCCTACTCCACGAGTAAGTACACACACGCACACCTGGCGTAATCACGGCTCGAACAAATATCAGAAGTAGTTGTCACGCACCCCTGGCGTGGTGACCGCTCGAACACTTTATCAGAAGTAGTTACGCACCACTGGCGTGGTGACCGCTCGAACACTTTGTCAGAAGTAGTTACGCACCACTGGCGTGGTGACCGCTCGAACACTTTGTCAGAAGTAGTTAGTCCTTGTCCACGACCTCATATTTATACTCGTATCCCTTCTCTTCCGAGTTCAACGGAGGTCATCTTGGGACGCACAGTTCCGATACCCTCATACGACAATTTGCGGTTTGGCCCGTGGCTTAAATATATGATCCAATGATGTAATTATGTTCTCAAATGCTCTATACCAATTCTCAACTATTATCGTTCGCTGGTAATGGATATATTCGCGAATTTAGCTGCCGTATCCCGGCCTGGGATTTCGCGCTCTTTTGTGGCGTCCTTTGCCTCTAGCCAATCAACGAATAGCGTCCATGAATTCTCAGAATTACACCATGCAATCTTCCGCAATTATTAACTTTTTATAAGTTTTATAATATAGTAAGGCTCCTAAATTCCACCTTATTCTGAATTGATAACTCACTTCCTTCCATCAGTTTAATCCACGGAGTTAGCTTCGCTAGTGCTTCTTACAATACGAAGTTGTCGCCTTGCTTTGGTCAAGTGAATTTTTCCATTGGTCCACCTAAACCACGTGACCGGGAAGGCTCATATTTTTTTCTTCCAGTGCCAACCCCGCGTTCAACTCCCGCTAGTTACATGGAGATACCCTGCCATGAATTCTCAGAAATTTGCACCCGGCTCTCTGCTCTATTGCCACTACCTAGACTGCCCGGGGCTATGAAAATCTTCCGCAACTAGTCAACAACTCGTGCCTTTCTCTTTCCCCCTCGTCACAATTTCTGAGAATTCTAATTCTGCCTTTCATTGTGTTGGTTAATCTCAGTGGAGACAATATTCTGTGCATGTTTCACCATACCATCTAGGCCTGGCCTGTTCTTACTGTATGTACAGTACGATCTTCTCGCTTCTGAAAATGAAATATATATTCCTCCATAACTAATTATAATTGCATGACGCTTATCACACCCCCACCAGGGCGCACTATCTTTAACCTTGGACTTGAAAACGTTAATTTGTAATAGTGTACTCTACAAGATTATTTCCACTACAACACCATCGATTTTTAATATCTTCTGCCAAATCTCCGAGGGAGTTTACTGCGCGATACGCGCTCTGTAGCTGTGAGGTTGCATTCTGGAAATGGCGGGTTCTAACTCCTCAATCGGCTACCTTGAAGAAGATATTCCGTGGTTCCTCATTTTCACACCGCACAAATACCGAGGATGTACCTTAATTAAGGCCACGGTCATTTCTTCATCTTCCAACTACTAAATTAAACGATCTTAGACTTTACTGGAAGAGTTTCGATTTACTACGAATAACACTTCCTTTAGACTTACTGTGCACCGAGATCGATAGCTGCAGTCGCTTAAGTGCGGCCAGTATCCAGTATTCGGGAGATAGTAGGTTCGAACCCCACTGTAGGCAGCCCTGAAAATGGTTTTCCGTGGTTTCCCATTTTCACACCAGGCAAATGCTGGGGCTGTACCTTAATTGAGGCCACGGCTGCTTCCTTCTTACTCCTAGCCCTTTCCTGTCCCATCGTCGCCGTAAGACATACCTGTGTCGGTGCGACGTAAAACAACTAGCAAAAAAAAAAGACTTACTGTGCTTTCATCTCGTCAATCTAAATAACTTACATCTTGTTTGTTTACGTTTATAATTCTAGTCATTTCCTATCCCATCGTCACCGGAAACCCATTCGAGTTAGTGTGACGTCCTTAGAAACATAAATCTGGCTAAATTCAAACTCTTGGTGTTGTCTTAAATTTTCTTTGTGAATTTTGTTCATGACGGCCATGATCGTGTTTCATTCCTCATCTACCAGTTACTGAACAATACGACTTTATGTTATTAGAAATAATTCCGTTTAGTATAAATAAGTATGTATCACTGATCTCTATACATGGATTGGTAATGGCAGCTCTCCGCTGCAGGCGAAAGTACGCCAAATTGAGCGCGCGGTCCGCCATGTTGGTGTACGCATCCTAGAGCTCTCCTTATGGGGAAGCAATGATAATATAATCAATTTTAAATCGCAATTAATGGCGCGTTGGAATAATTAAAAATATAGGGAGATGTTCACTCAAAGCATAAGGACATTGGGAACACCGACACGTCATTCCGAGGTCAGTAAATCTCCGGGATAGCAATAAGGTGTATAATAACGGCCGACAAATACTAACTTAGGTGCTGAATACATGCAATTTGCGATCGGTAATACAATACTGGTGAAAAACAGTTTCTGGAAATATTGCTGTAAATTGTATACATGTATGTCACGAAATTATGCATTCCTAAGGGGAGGTATGACTGAATTTTTCGTACTTTGAGCCAAAAACCCGGTTTTTCTTTTTATTCATACAAAAATAGCCCTATTCTTCCTCTTTCAGAAAATGTTCTTATTTTAGTTATTCCGGCTTTGTTAAAGCTTGTAGAAGCCATTTAATATGAGCCCGTAGGACATTTAAAAGCCCAGAACCACACCCACTTCTCCTGTCACGGCATAATGATAGTTTACTGTGTGTTTTCGCTGGATATTCAAGTATTTCGCGGCGTATTTGCCGTAGAAGTACACTTCAGTATGACAATCATTGTTTACTACGTAATCAATATAATTAGGCTTATGTTAGGAAATATTGTAATTTGAACTGACGGAGACAATGTCGTACCTCTTCCAAATAGTACTCAATTTATATCTACCACAAATGTATACTTTGATAGTTTAAATATATTATGCATTTTTATTACATTTAAGAATTCGTATTTGTGTTAATCGTAGTAGTACAAGCAGGGCTTCCTTGGATGTTTATATTTTACTAACATGCAAAAGTAACATGTGGTTTGAATTCAGCAAGTGAAAAATCTAAACTAGTGATTTTTCATTGATGTATTTCATCTTAATTACTTTGCAAATGTGTGGGGTATTGCAATAACAAAGCACAGAACACCCGTGGAACTACAATCAGGAGACTTGGCGTCACTGAACTAAGCATAAACAAAGCAAGCGCGCTCCTCATGGTCCACTGCACCATGCGCTCGCTGCCATCTTACTACGCCAGTCATCTCCTATTCGGCTTACTGCTACCCAAGCTACCAGCCATCCATGTATAGAGATCCGTGGAATGTAGTGTCTATCAAAACACCGAACAATGCCTTTGGATCTGATATGCATTCATCTCATCCATCTATACAACATACCATTTTTTTTACATATTTTATAAAAGGTTTTCTTCTTTCGGAAATCGTTCCGGCCAAAATAAATCTAACTTCGTTGATCAATAACAATCAATCTGACACCTACTGATTTACATTTGGGGTTGTCGACCAGGTTTCAGATTCCCTGCCACTTGCTTACTTAGTTTTTCTTAAACGATTCCAATGAAGTTGAACATTCATCGAAGATCTCCCACGGTAAATTATTCCAATCCCTAATTCCTCTATCTCTCATACTTCTATAAACTCCATTTTAAGTATCAAAGCCTTTTCACGAACTTTGGACACCGTAAATGCTTGATCAGTTCGATTTATATCTTCCCTGAATATATCAGCCTTAAATTAGTCTCCTCTGCGAATTATCTAATGTAGAATCATTTTAATAAGATGTATGTTTATGCCTTTTCATGCTGCAATGAATATGCCATTCCATATGGTGTGAGCGTTACTTCATTCTGTTCACTGATTTTTCAAGAAATGTGTTAGAGCAAAACCCTGGTTAACCGAACTCGGGTTAACTGAAATCCAGGTTATCCGAAATGCCTCCGAAATATTAAACTGAAGAGCATGTACTGTACTGGACGGAAATAATCGCGAGGGCGAAAGCGCGCTGGGCTATCGCTAGCGGAGAGGTGAACGCCGGACCTTTAGTTGATTTGCTAGCCATCAACTCCCCAGTTCAGCAACAGCTGACGATTGTTTTAGAGCATTAGGTGTAAGCCTAAGTTAAGAATTTGTTATGTTTTTTGTGGGAGGGAAACAAACAAAAATTACCGAGTTTTCTGAATGAGCAATATATACTAAGTATATATTAATCGTAGAAGTGTAATTTTAACTTTAATAAAGGTAATTTATAAATATTCGGTTCTTCAGTCTGCCGAAACTAATTTTGAATAAATAAATGTGTTAAATACCTGATAAAGAAAAGAAATTGTAACAGAATTATACCTGAAAAAAGGAACAACTTAATTAAAATAGAATGAAATGTTTCATTCTTGTTATGTTTAAGTCCTTAAACACTTGACATTTGGAACTTATCTTAATGAAGTCCTCACTTCTCACCACTCTAGCATAGAATGCAAGTTGTTGCAATACCGGTACTCTATCGTTGGCGTGATTCCAGCTGGCTAGTCAGTCCGTTAACCCTCCTCCATGCCACACCACCCGCCCTGGCTAGGTCAATGACATGTTTTAGGTGTTTTATTTTTAGTGCTCCCCTTATTATTGTTGTTTCGGGTTGCCATTTATTTTTATTCTGAAACAATTTCTTTGACCCCTCCTACTGGCCTTTTCCCCCCTCGTTCATTGAGGTCGGTAATTAATGTGAATCTCACCCAGGTTTACGGCCGGACGCACTTCTTGACTCCAATCCTATGTGGAGGGATATATTCACTATTGCATGTTTCTGTGGTTGTTGGTTAAGTGGTATATTGTGGGTAGATGATTAAGAAGAACACAAGCAACCGGCTTCTGGGTCAGAGGATTTAACGATACGCAGTTAGAAATCACCGATCCGTCTGGGAATCGAACCTGAGCCCTCTGAAACGAAGGCCAGTACGCTGCCAATTTAGCCATGGAGGCAAATGAACCATTTCCATGATCTGAATATAATTATTGATAATTTACTTTTTAAATGAAGAAAGTGAGGTTCAGCCCCCACATTGCCTTCGAATTTATGTTACGTGTTTATACTCTTACATTACCTATCCTTGTAGTGAAACCACCTGATATCATTATCTTGTATTTGATGATCTCTCCACTACTAGATTACTCTGTGTATAAGAGAATGTTAATCACCCTGATAGCACGTACAGTATTTAATATGGGTGCAAGTAAGCAATCGCAATCTATTTCAGCAATTTCTAAACGCAAATCGACGTATTTAATATTTACTGTACGTTCCTAAAATCGACCATGTTGCATTGAAAGTATTTTGTACTGAGCAATTATATCTAGCTACCTTTGCCACAATATTCTTGATTTAACGTCCCACTAACTAGTTTAACGGTTTTCGGGGATGCAACGGTGCCGAAAATTTAGCCGCGCGATAATTCTTCTACGTGCCGGTTTATCTTTGAACTTTCAAATGCTACCGGACTTGCCCTGGATCGAACCCATCAACATGGGCTCAGAAAACCAGCGCTATACCATCTTAGTCACTCAGACCTACTTGCTCTTTTCAAAACCTGACAGCAGCCCCATATTCAGTTGGCATCGGATAAATGGTACATACAAAATAATCTCGCCTACAAACTTCGGTTTATGCAGGAACAACTGTGCATTAAGATCGCATTATTATTACGTAGGATATACCGACCAAATTCTTGTTTCAGTACCATGAGTCGCCTTAACAATTATTTTGAAGCGGTACAGGAACTATGCCGATATAGTAGTTTATTACGCATAATAGAAAACTGGTTATCAATTTGGAAGGAATGGGTTTTCTTTATCATATGTATACTATCATTCAGGAAACTGTACCTTTCCTGGTGCGGTGATAGGTGTGCATTTACCCTACTTTTAAAGACCAAGGTCATGTACGCGGAGAGTTAACCAAATTTCTCTATAATTATGTTTTTTTTTTTATCATGGTCACATATTAGTATGATTACTAACGCTTCCAGTATACTTTTATTCCTTTTAATCGACCTTCGGATCTAATATTCAGCCTAGAAGCCTATTGTTGAATACGCTGAACAGCTGACGTGTCATTCAATTTGTTCAAAGTAGGACTAACCCACGTACGGAGTGCTCTTTCTGCTCTGGAGGACAATCTGTTGTCTGCGAATCATCCCGTAATAAATAGCACATAATCAGTCTCCTCGCCTCAGGTCTCAAATTTTCAATGAAGTTCAGGTCTGGTAATTTAGCTGGCCGATCGAGGACCTCGAAATTAACTTCTCAGAAATCCAGGTCACAACATTCCTACTTGTGTCTACCAGCGAGCCATCCGCTTGTATAAATTCACATCATAATGATCACATTTCCTGTACCTGAGGCCGCATTATTCTCAACATGCTAGAGATATTGATCTGCCATGGGGTTTCCGTCAAGTCAGTAAAGCAGTACAGTTTCAATGGATGATACCCACTTCACTTGATATTCACGACACCAAAACACGAGCACTTAAGTGGACACATAATATGGACAAAAACGGACTTATTGTGTGTATACACAAGTAAGCGATGTACTTTCGCCGGGTAAAATATAAACCCGGGACTAAAGACGACATGTCTCCATGTATGGCCCACACTGGAGGGGAAGATCATGCGGCCTTTTGATAATGACTTCTCCAGAGCAAAGACAACCGATCTTTCCTCAGTCAGTTCGGTTTATGTGTCAGATAATCAGCAAAAAGTATAAAATTCCAAACGTTCAATAGATGAGAACGCGTCATCCTAAGAGTTTCGAACTAGTAAAATATTTATCAGTCCACCTCTGTGGTGTAGTGGTTAGCGTGATTAGCTGCCACCCCCGGAGGTCCGGGTTCGATTCCCGGCTCTGCCACGAAATTTGAAAAGTGGTACGAGGGCTGGAACGGGGTCAACTCAGCCTCGGGAGGTCAATTGAGTAGAGGTGAGTTCGATTCCCACCTCAGCCATCCTGGAAGTGGTTTTCCGTGGTTTCCCACTTCTCCTCCAGGCAAATGCCGGGATGGTACCTAACTTAAGGCCACGGCCGCTTCCTTCCCCCTTCCTTGCCTGTCCCATCCAATCTTCCCATCCCTCAACAAGGCCCCTGTTCAGCATAGCAGGTGAGGCCGCCTGGGCTAGGTACTGGTCATTCTCCCCAGTTGTATTCCCCGACCCAATGTCCGAAGCTCCAGGATACTGCCCTTGAGGCGGTAGAGGTGGGATCCCTCGCTGAGTCCGAGGGAAAAACCGAACCTGGAGGGTATCCAGATTAAGAAGAAGAAGAAAAAGAAGAAAATATTTATCATCACCGTGATTAGAAACCAATTTAAACAAGACTCGTCGTTTATCAGCATCTCCCACTTACCAAAATTTTTTTATCCACCTTTGTGCTCCTTGAGGTGGTGTACCGTACGGGACTAAAACACGTCGGATGCTATATCAGTCCTCAACGTGACATAAAACTCTTATTTAAAACCGCGTGTACAGTAGATATATTGTAAGGCTGTCCCATGGTGTAGGGGTAGCGTGCCTGCCTCCCACCCGGAAGACCGGTGTTCGATTTTAGCTAATCCAGGTATTTAAATTCTGGACTGAGGGCTGGAACGTGGTTCTCTCCTCATGAGACAAACTGAGGAGTTGTCTGATGCGAGAGGCAGTGGAGCCGGTCGTGGAAGGAAAAATTCTACTGTGGATATTGTAGGAATGACTATGTATCACTCCAACATCTCCAGCTAATGTGGGTTGCCGTCAGTCGCTAATGGGCTGCTGCGTCACGTGTTTGTTTGTTTATTGTTTGTCTGTCTATCTGTCTGTTTTGTCTTTTTTGTCTGTCTTGAACCATTGTGCATTGTAGTCTAGTATCCGTAATTCTCCGGCAAATACAAGTAGGCCTAAAACATGAAGTTAAAAATCATATCAGTCCATGGATGGCCTTTCAACCTGGACACGAGCAAATCATATATTTGCGTACCGGGGCTGGAACTGTGGTTAGACTTTCCAGGATGACTGCTTCCCAGCCAGATGCACAGTCTCGTGATCAACATGATTACGTCCTCAGTAGAATTGTCCGCATCGAGCTCGATAGCTCCTGTCGCTTAAGTGCGGCCAGTATCCAGTAATCGGGAGATAGTAGGTTCGAGCCCCACTGTCGGCAGCCTTGAAGATGGTTTTCCGTGGTTTCCCATTTTAACACCAGGCAAAATGCCGGGGCTGTACCTTGATCAAGGCCACGGCCGCTTCCTTCCAATTCCTAGGCCTTTCCTATCCCATCGTCGCCGTAAGACATATCTGTGTCGGTGCGACGTAAAGCTAAAAAAATAAATGAATTGTCCTTGATGATCGGAATTCTACTTCTCATGTTTCACTGTTCGTCTATGATCCCGCGAACCCTGTTCATAGTAAGGTAAGTGGCAATTAGAAACATTACCAAAAATATGACTTTCGTGAATTTGAACTCATCTGAGATAATTGTCTGGTTGTATTTTATTAATAATAGAACAAGAGGGAGTATTTTATTAGGCATATAAATGTTCGTACATTATCTTCAGTATTATCTATGATCACACGTTTTACAATGCAAGTGTCTCTTCCTGTAGGTATTAGCAGATGTTGATCAGCCTGTTTTAGAGTATCGTTCAATACTCTTAAAGATCAAAATCAAAATAACTTTTTTTGCAAATGAAGTGTCTACCTCGGTAGCAAATGATACCCAAAAATACATTATTATCAAGCCCTAAATTTTTAAGGGGCTGCCTGGCCGAGGCGGTAAAGGCGTGCTCGGTTCGCCCGGAAGGACGTGGGTTCGAATCCCGTCAGGAAGTCGTAAAATTTAAGAAACGAGATTTCCGAGGTGCATATGGCCCTGAGGTTCACTCAGCCTATATCAAAAAATGAGTTCCAGGTAAATTCCTGGGGGCAAAGGCGGCCGGGCGTAGAGCTAACCACTCTACCCCATCACGTGCCGAGGTTAACAATGGTGGGAGCCTTTACCTTCCACCCCTCCAAGGGCCTTCATGGCCTGTACTGAGGTGACTTTGCTTTGCTTTTCTTCTTCTTCTTAATCTGTTTACCCTCCAGGGTCGGTTTTTCCCTCGGGCTCAGCGAGGGATCCCACCTCTACCGCCTCAAGGGCAATGTCCTGGAGTTTCAGACATTGGGTCGGGGGATACAACTGGGGAGAATGACCAGTACCTCGCCCAGGTGGCCTCACCTGCTATGCTGAACAGGGGCCTTGTGGAGGGATGGGAAGATTGGATGGGACAGACAAGGAAGAGGGAAGGAAGCGGCCGTGGCCTTAAGTAAGGTACCATCCCGGCATTTCCCTGGAGGAGAAGTGGGAAACCACGGAAAACCACTTCCAGGATGGCTGAGGTGGGAATCGAACCCACCTCTACTCAGTTGACCTCACGAGGCTGAGTGTACCCCGTTCCAGCCCTCGTACCACTTTTCAAATTTCGTGGCAGAGCCGGGAATCGAACCCGGACCTCCAGGGGTGGCAGCTAATCACGCTAACCACTACACCACAGAGGCGGACTGCTTTGCTTTTACTAAATTTTAAATTAAAAAGAAATGAAGACATTTTCCTAAAATACAGTATTATACAATTTACAACTAGAATTTCCCTATTAAACACACAGCTCATCGATAAATTTATATTATTTACAAAATTCTACTCATAATATCTTCTGGACTTACACACATAATCAATTCATATACAGTAGCCCATGTGGAATCACTTCAAATAATACTATATAACTACTGTACTGTAAGATTTGAATTTATATTGCATTTTATAAACTCATTTTGGTAGCTAACATGCATAACGACCTGCTGCGTCTTAACCACCGCTGTAAATCTCACCCTTCCGATAGGTAACACTGAAATTTACCACTTTTCTCCACTTCACATCTAATCCAGAGATGCTTCGATATGAAAGGGATTGTATTTAGAAGGTAGTGACCATAACCTTAATATTAAGGTACAGCCTTCGCATTTGTCTGGTGTGAAAATGGGCAACCACGGAAATCCACTTGCAAGGCTGCCGACGAACTCATCTCCCAAATGCGTACTCACGTCTACATGATCTGACGATCGTCACATTTTCATTGAAATAACACGCCTCCAAGGATAGAAGAGAACTAACGGTTACTCCTTCCCCTTCTCCCTTCTCCAGTTGATTGGGATCGTCATTTGATGGGGGTTCGGCCCATTTTTATAAACAGATACCCTTTCTGACGTCAATCTTATGTAGAGCGATATATCCATTATTGTGTGTTTCTAAAGTTGGTAATGCGATGTTTTGTATGTAAATGAAAAGAAGTGCATTAACACTAACACGAACAGCATATTTCCGAAACCTAAGGCATTAACAATACGCAACTGAAATGTATGTCCCGGCTGGGAATCGAACACGGCGCCCTCTGAACCGTAGGCCAGTACGCTGACCATTCATACAGGGAACCGGACTTCAACTAACATTTTCTATCTTAAGATCTTAAGAAAATATTTAATAATGGCTTCAAGGTATTGACAGGTAACAGGCGCCAATTCCTCCGATCAATACAAAGAACACTGGGAAAAAACGTTCCGAACGGCAACCTGCAGTATAACGAACAGTGAAGTATTTACCTCTCATCTCCATTTGACATGTAATCCATAGTTCCTAATGTAACTGTTGTTTACGGTGAATAATCAACAATAAATTTTTCCATTTGCTTCCTATAATTAACAGTTATACTAGCAAATTAATCAGCTGTTCAAAAATACACGGAGTTTCTGTATTCGTGAATTATTCAAACGCTTGCGCATAAAAGGGTTTCCATCCACTGGAATAATTCAATTAATTGCCCAGTAGATCGATTAACAAGAGGAAAAATCTACGCTCGATTAATGAATTGGATGGTTATTCTCCATGTCCCTCGTATGAACTCCACTAGGGGGTCATTACATTCGCTGGAATGGAAAAGGGAGATGGGTGATCGAAAGCGGGACTCCAGCACACGAGGAAGTTAATGAAATAACTGATTATTTTATAAAATGTTGCATAATGCCCAAAACATCAACAAGACCGCCATTTGGTTGGGTGAAATTTGAATTGCCTATGCGAGAAATAATGAATACGTTAGCCGAGACCCGCCCGATCTGACCCGACGCACCTGGCAGTTGCAACCCGCACGAATGGCACACATCACCACCCGCCTGCTGGACCCTAGGGCGCAGGGTACTCCAAACTGGATATTTCCAACTCGCCAGTTATGAGCAAGCGAACTCCTCGCTGCGATAATATTCAAGAATTATATTCAAGAATTTGCGATGCTTTGGAGGGATGTAGATGCCAAAGCAACTGGCATGTATTTGTGTGGTAGGGGTGGCTGAATTTACAATATCAGTTGGTACGTAATAAATTAATTAATTCATGCTTCCTTGGTCATCCTCTTCCCATCTTACCAACGACTTAACATTCGAAGTTGCATAGAAAGTTCCTCTTTCATTTTATTTAATGATACCTTTTTTTCATTTATTTCTTGGAGAAAATGGGTGTCATCTCTTTGTATGTAGTAGATGTTTCTTGCTTTGGAAGGCATTCTTAGCCATGGCTATTGACTGGTGGCAGTGCTTCCCAGATCAAAATAATGGGCCCATTTGCTCATTTTGGGAATTGACGATCTTCATTTGAGTCTCTTAACTCATAGCCGTCTTCTTAGTGTTTAGTCTGAAGTTCCACTTGGGGAGGATCTCGACAAATTCTGTTAGTGTTTTACTTATTTATTTTTAATGATTCTATAGCTTTAGTCAATCACATACAGTAGCGTATTGTGTATTAGACATTCTAAAAATCGCCGATCAAGCGAGTAGCTATGAGGTTTGGATCATGTAGCTGTCAGCTTACAGATAGTACAGATAGTACAGATAGTGGGTTCGAATCCCACGATCGGCAGCTATAAAGATTCTGTGGTTTGCTATTTTCACAACGGAATGGGGCTGTACCTTAAATTAAGGCCACTGCAACTTCCTTCCTACTCCTAAGCACCAGCTCAGATTTTCGCGATAGGAAAGAAAGCGACTGTGGCCTGGTATGAAAATGGGAAACCACGGAGAACCATCTTCAAGGCTGCTGATAATAGGGTTTAAACCCACCTCCCCCGACTGCAAGACTCCAAGCGAACAGACTGTCCGGCGCAGACAGCGCTTTGTTTCAAAACTACTTTCTGTTACCCAGACTTAGATTGATGGTAAAAAATTTATCTTTTAGAAAAAAAAGGCGTTATTTTGTTACTCTCGGGCGCGCAGTTCAAATTGACGAACTCGCCATGTTCGGTATGCCAGAGCCCAAGCAGCTGTCGTACTTCAGAGAAGAGAGGAGGGAAAAGGGGTTCTATAATTGAGACAGAGATAATTCTCCGCGCGTATGCACAAATTTCCTCCTTCGACTCGCATAGGATTGTACTTGTATCTTACAGGCAATATCCACTGTTCTTTTATTAAACAGATGTAACTGCACACATAGTACTGAACCCTTTTGGTCCATATTGGAGGATACCTACCTTTCTTACCTATCAGCAAAGTTCATGAGATCTGTCTCTTGGGTCGTATCGGGTTCTTCGTCACTTGCTGAGGTAAAGGTAGGGCTCAGTAATTCTAATCTATCTACTCAAATGAAAGGTCTGTTTAAAAGATTCCTATTTATTCATGAAATTCTGAAGCATTCTGATTTGTCAACGGTATCATTTAACTCCATTGTGTCCACTGGACACCAGAATTACTTTACATAGAGGGTCAGAACACTGGTGTAAGCCTTTGACGTAACTGCCTGATGGGCATTCTTACTAGAAACCATTGTCTCAATTATTAATTAAAGAAAGGAAAAATCGGGAAATCCTTAAATTCGGCTTCCATGTGAGACTACATGTACCATCATAGTGATTCTTTATGGCCCAGCCCTCGTAACACGAACTCTGGACTCTGGGTATAATTAAGGCAGTCCAATCGGTGTGTGCCACACAGTGGTTATACGGCATGGACCCTTAATTGAATCGATGTGACCTGCGACTATGTCATGGACCGACATCTAGACTTCTAAGTAACTTTAAAGTCATTGTTGAGGATGACCGCAAGGAAAATAATGCTACAGTGGCATATGGCCCTAATCTAAGTCACTGAGGTTGCTGACCCCCTGACCATCCAAGTTTCTAAGCTGAAGGCTAAACACAATTAAGTTACATCGGTTGATGACCACAGTTTCCACTTTACTATCCCCAGCACATTCACTGCTCAATCAATCAAAGTTAAATAATACAACAGTAGCAATGCTCACAATACTTTGTGGCAGTAAAATCCACCTTAGGATATGTCCCCTTAATCGTCACGTTAACATTTACACATTGCCCAGAAAACGAACTAAGATTTCCAGAATGCATCTCCAAGTTATTCGCTTGATGTAAAGTTACTTCAAAATGCGGTTTCACTGAATTTAATAATTAAATAAATTTAAATGATTTAATGAAATCTTAAAGAACAACAAATTCTATCTCCGCGGACTAATGGTTTCTTTACAAATTCCTACGCAGTTGTGATGTAAAATTTTTTATCCTGTGATGTTTATCTGTTGATTCCGATAGCTGGAAAAGAACTGTTACATCATTCATGTCCCGTTTATATCTTGTTTCATGACCTCACACTTTAAATCTAATCTAACCCTAGCCATTATTAACACTTGGATAACCCTAATAATCTACGTATAAACCGAAAGCAACTCCCCATACAATTACGATGTCATATCTCCTTATAACATTTTATAAAGTTTGCGCACCCCTCACAGACAAACAATCATCACTACCATCGTTCTATATTTTGGACAACCCTGAATTTGGCTTGTCTTGTTCATTATACCCTACGTCCGTGGCATCAAATGCTCATTACGTCCCCAATTAAACAAATTTACAGTATCTAATAACACTCAGATTATTCCCGGATGAAAATTTCAACTAAATCCAACATTTAACCTTATCCCTTGCCGAGAAATACAATCTCAATTCCACGCGTAACACTCTTTGCATGCCCCGTTATCCCCGAGGCGAACCCTATCAGCTGACGGCCTCTCGCCCAAGCCTGCTTGGCAGTGATATGATACATCTGTTCCGTTCTACCTGACTGGCTTCTCAGAATGCTCCCTTTTAAACTCCGCCGACATAATTAAACAAATACGATATTCTAACCAACAAAATGCACATAGATTATACTTCAAAATGCCCACAATAATTATACACGTCGCAAATTAATACCGCCATGGATTCCTGTATATTGCTTTCCACTCCCAACATTATAAAATCATCCTCGGGGTTCCACAAGTCCCGGCTTCGTTGACAGGTCTTCAACCTAATTCACAAATCTCATCTCGACTCACACGGCAAAACTAACCTCTGTTTTCCAAACTCAGGATTATCACTGACAAAAGAACTGGAATAAAATCCTTACTAGAATCCACGACGTCTAATACCGCACAGTGCTTTAATAATGAATAACTTCGCATAAAATGATATCGTATTTAATAACTGGATTTTCACGAAATGACTGAAAAATTCTACTAAATCTTTTTATATTGTCAGTCAGACACAGTTTAAATGGGCCTAGAAAAAACGTTTCACTCCGTGACCAAATTCATCACACTATACTCTCACCCGACAACGCGTTTCCACTCGATTGAAAATGAGTAACCATGGATTTCTTATATTATTTACGTCAAAATTTCAGACAGAAATTTTTTACGTCGAATGAACATCTTAATTTGACATCACAAAATATAGGCAATAAACACACGGAAATGACGATCTACATTGGACGTGATATCACTTCGAAACCCTATTTAATAACTTTTTACAAGATGATACGGCACTCGCAAGACTTCAAAAATTTATTCAAGTGGAAAATAAAACAAATGACCCTTTTCATCGTATTCTGACATTTACAAAAACCACATAGGGGTGACTAACTGTGTCGTATATACCCCATTCAAATACACATATTTAGAGATCATGAAATAAGATATAATAGGTGGTAAGATTGCAAGTAACATACCTTAGGTGGTAACGCCAGTATTCATCATAGGGCTCACCTGCGACCCTGGCATTTTTATTTAGCCATTTTTACATTTCTGGCTTTACAGATCATTTTATTCTTCCGGTTTCCTGGAAATAAAGCATTAAAAAAAAAGAAAATGCCCTTCACTTGTTCTTGTTGAGCGCACACGATGGACTGTAATTATTTCCGCACACGAATTACTTTATTTATCACTTAAGAATATATTCGGTACTTTGACCGTCCTATCAAATACAATTATTTCCACTCAAGAAAACTATCTCCACATGGAGTCAAGACCCCAATTACAATGGCTAAAATCTGCGGTTTGGACTTAGTCTGCCTTTGTCGTTCAATTTCACAGAGCAGCTCAACCCTCTGTCATCAGCTTCGTAACACAAAATGCAGGGGCTTTGTCATGGCGTCAATTCTTATATATTCTTATATATACCCCCTCTCTCCGGGCATCTCCCTTTGCCGCGAAGAAAATTTCTATAACTTTTCTGACTTAACTAAACTGTAATTACAAGTGTTTTGAAGGTAACTACATACTCGCTACAGTTCCGGCGGTAGTGTTCATGGACATTTAAAATTTATACATGTTCAATTAGCTGGATAAATGACCTCATTTGATAGGCACTATATTTTCGACTTGGCTTGGGCACGCCATATACACGTGCTCTTCTTAAATAGTTCAAAAAAATGACTTAAGATTCTTCCGCCGTTGACACGTGCGACTGACGTCACGTATCCCAGAGCGTTGGACCGAACGTAATCACCCCCTCGCCACGTGTCAATTCCATGCTATCAAGAATCGAACTTCTTATTCTAATTGATAATTTAATACATAATATTCTCAGGGCACAATGGTCATGGGTTCAGTACAAGAACACTATGTAATTCAGACACACTTGTCAGTGAAGGAATGCACCGGGTCGTTTCTCCTCTCGTCTGTTGGTTGCAGTCAGTTCTTTATTATTTAAGTGGGGACGTCAACCAATATGCACGTACACGGAATGCAACAATATATCTCCCACACCTCAATTCCCAGACACATGGAAATTGATAGGCCCATTACTAATACAATTAGCTACACGTTCTGCCATTTTCAGAATTGTAATTAAAAAATTCGAGTTTATGTTGAAATTCCAAATTTCAACTTTGAATACCAATTTATGTACTTTTTTCAAGAAACTTTCGAATCAAATTTTCTGAAAATTGAAATTTAATCTCTGCAGTAGTGTTTAAACAAATTGGTGCAAGGATATTTTTCTTGTTATAATATCAAAGTTTTTTAAATATTTTAAATATTTGCATTTCAAAAGTTAGGGAAAAATGTTCACAAATGCCTTTCAATTTCATTTTGTCAAATATAACATTTCTGTTGCGGTAAAATATGTGTTCTTATTAGTTTATTAAGTGTAAAAATTCCATTCAACTACCTTTTATAGTTTCGGAGAAGAAGGAATATTTGTTACAAAAATGGTTATGCCGGAAATCATAAATGAACGTTTGTCACTTGCAAAATTATATTTATTGAGCTAAAATGTTCCAGGACTATAGTCTTTGTCTTTCTCATCTTCTGTTCTTCTGTTTTCACCCCTCTTCTGTTGCCGTCTTTGTTTCCTTCCAGCCAGAACTTCAGTTTCGTCTGCAGAAACACGTTTTTTGTCGATAGTTCTGACGATGCGGCATGTGCAGACTCCAGTCTTGAAGCCCATATTTAGAATAGTATTAATTCTTCCTTCATTTCCATCATTGTAAACAAGGACAGCTCCATTTATGGTAGTACTGACGGTGTTGAAGGAGCAAAAGGTGATTTTAGGACATATCTATGTCATTGAGTTCAAGGATTCATTGCGATTTTGTGTTTTCGATGGAAAAATCGGCGGAGAAGGTCGGGATTTCAAAAGGGCGCGGTATACCGGCTTTATTACTGGTTCAGGTAGACTGTGTGATTGGATGTCAGTTAACGTAAATCCAGTGTCTTCCTCCAGTTCATCCCTGTAGGTTAGATTAAGACTCACTTAGAGGTGTAGAGATACTAGGCACAACGTTATTTACGTCACTTTTGCCAGGTTCACATTTCGTCCTCCGAACATTCGATCAGAGATTTCTTGTGTTCCCTAGAAATGCTGTTACTTCCAGGCATATTAGCTGTTACCACGAACACCGCCCACGAAAACAATCAACAATACATAGCAAGTTACATGGCAACCACAGAGATTTCAACTAAAGTGATACCCGCGCCAATTTCACCGCCTTCTGAATCATAAACACAGTCGTTGTGAACTTTGTCGGTCACGTTGTAATTATAATACGCCTTCCAGTACAAAATTCTACTAATATGCACGGAAAAATAGCAAGGAATACAAGAAGACTTGAACTGGTATGATTTCATGTTGTGTAAAGTGGGCGTGGCCTACTTGCATCATCAAAAACTTTTTTTGCTAGTTGCTTTACGTCGCAGCGACACAAATACTGTAGGTCTTATGGCGACGATGGGACAGGAAAGGCATAGGAATGGCAGGGAAGCGGTCGTGGCCTTAATTAAGCTACAGCCACAGCATTTGCCTGGTGTGAAAATGGGAAACCACGGAAAACCATCTTCAGGTCTGCCGACAGTGGGGTTCGAACCCACTATCTCCTGGATGCGAGCTCACAGCTGCGCGCTCCTAACCGCACCGCCAACTTGCCCGGTATCAACAAAAACTTTAATTTCATATTTTGGTGTATTCCATTGACGTCCCCCCTTAACATGATCGAAGATGCAACGCTGCCGCCCCACGATTGTGTATTCCTTCACTCACAATGTTGTAAACGGAGTGAAATACTGAACGAAGGAAACATTACGCCCAATGGTTTGATTACAGTAGATGTTCAATATCCCCAGCACCACCTACTTCGATGCACAGTTCACAACAGTGTAGTAGTGATATCTGGACTCTGTTCAGGTTGTGAGTTGTGTCGCGAACGACCTGGAAACCTTCCTGTATTCTTCGTACAAGTTCATCTTCTCTTCCTACGGGGTTTGCATAGTAGCCAATTTGTGCAGAAGAAACCGAACCCGGCCTACTGGGGCTGCGAAACGAGCATTATCTCTGTCTCCTACTTCCCACTTCCCCTGCCTTCCCGCCCCTCCCCTGACGCACAGCAACAGGAAGCGGCTGGCTCTCTGTCAATTTGAATCGCGCGCCCGTAAGTAACAAAGTAACTGTATTTTCACAAAAATGAACATTTTGTCCGCTAATCCGATTACATTATCGTTCTTAACATAACACGAAAAGCATCCCTGATGTTTTTGTCGATATATTTCTGATACACCCTGTATTACTTCTTCTGTCCGGCTCTTTGGCTGAATAGTCAGCGTACTGGTAATCGGTTCAAAGAGCCCCAGGTTCGATTCCAGGCCGGGCGAGGATTTTAACTGCATATGGTCAGTTCCTCTAGTTTGGAGGCAGGGTGTATGTATTCGTCTCAATATACTTCTCTTACGTACAACACACTAACTATTACCGAACATGCAATAGGCATAAAACTAGGCCACATCCAATCAAGTGCCAACTCCAAAAAATGGGATTAATGCCAGTGAGAAGAAGAATTACACACATGCTCTCGTAGGATGGACCAAGGTTGTCTTTAAATGTCTCAAATTAAATAGCAGACAAAAGTTATTAGAAATTCAATTAGTAGAAATAAATCTGTCCCTGTTTTATTTGTCATTGACTTCTCAATTAGATGGCCGCAGTTCGAGTTCCCGTTTATGTATATGAGATTTTCGAAATGAAAAGTCATACTACAGTGGTTCAAATTGCACTTTAAATGGGAGATCTCGAGGGTATGATCACAGTGTTAAGACTAACTATAAGCTTACTTTTTTACGTGTTCTTTCTGTATTATCTGCTGTTGTTAGAACATAAAATACAACGTTCAGTGGTACTTCAAATTGAACGAGAAATAAAGTGAGATAGAAAAATACATAGATAGTTAGAAATAAATAAATAAAGAAAGAAATGCATAAAGAGCATACATCCGTTCACATTCTATCATAAGTTCACGTGATTAATGATAGAAGTGGTATCGGTTATGGGATATTGAGTTTTAAAGACATGATAGCCGATTGGCATAATCTACTATTGGCTTCCCTCGAAGTTTGACTTTCTTCGGCTGATCCCAGATTTTTCTAGGATAGCTGGAGTCATCCAGGCTCATATTTGAAATGAAGTCACGTCGCTGTGGTTCGGAATCCACGTAATACTCGGGGTCTCATATCTACGATCACAATATCAGCAGTCACGTAGACCTCCTACATATCTGAATGAACAGCCTAGTAGGATTTAGTCACCAGGGTCCCGAGTCCACTTCCGAATCATGCAGTAGTTTTTACCTGCATCAGGTTAATTCTTCTGACTCGAGGACTGGGTGTTTGTGTTCGTCTTGAGTTATATAAGTTCACTGCATCGTGTTATATAAAAAGTAATGATCACATATCGTAGCAAATAATACAATGCCGCATAAAATGAGTTCCATCAACGCTTGTAAAAATACAGTACAAACTGAAGCTTGCTGTGCGGTACAAAAATACCTTCTTCTTCCTCTTCCTGGCCATTTGATGATATTAGGGGTCGGTACTAAAGTGGACCACGCCCAGTTTTAGGCCGAATGCCTTTCCGGAAGGCAACCTAATGCGGCGGGATAAATTAATTATTACGTGTACCTATGATGGTTGATATTGTGATGTGTGTTAAGACGAATAAAAACTACCAATACCCGAACTAAATGAATTAACGAGACGTGTTTAGGAACGCCGGTTCAGCCGGGAATCGAATATGGGTGCCTCTGGACTGAAGGTCACTACGCTGACCATTCATCCAAGGAACTGGACGTGGTCGAGGAACTGGACGTGGTCGGACAAGACCAAAACCAAAAATTAAAAGGAAATAATGCAGTGACTTAAAATACACGTTGCTGTCTTTTGACAGAGTTCTGTTTGTAATGTGGTATTGCATGGACACTGTTTGATGTCATTGTGAACGTATTTTAATAGAGTTGTTAATGTATCTGGTGAAGATTTTCGAGGAGTGAGGATTATATTATTGACATAGTTCTTACCACTTACTTACTGATCGTCGCAGAAGTGGTAGGAAGATTTCAAGATGCTGATTCTGCGTAGATCTCTCGTGAAATTCCCATAATTAAACAACACTGTAATTAGGGAGTATTACTAATGTCTCATCTTTAAGCATTCGCATGGAGAACAGTGTACCCGTTGCAGGAGGTTGACCGAGCTCGATAGCTGCAGTCGCTTAAGTGCGGCCAGTATCCAGTATTCGGGAGATAGTAGGTTCGAACGCCACTGTCGGCAGCCCTGAAAATGGTTTTCCGTGGTTTCCCATTTTCACACCAGGCAAATGCTGGGGCTGTACCTTAATTAAGGCCACGGCCGCTTCCTCCCCACTCCTAGCCCTTTCCTATCCCATCGTCGCCATAAGACCTATCTGTGTCGGTGCGACGTAAAGCAACTAGCAAAAAAAAAAATGCAGGAGGTTGAACAACAGCATACTGCCGACCTTGGTCTAGTTTTGAAAATCCACAGCCTGTTTCTAGTCATTCGACCTGGTCAGGAATGGAATGAATGAAGCCCCCATCTAGCAGCGAGCATAGGAATTGTGCTGGCTGCCGACGCCTGTCGCACTCCTCTGGGGCAATGATTAATGAATAACAGATGAAATTAAATGATACTGGAGAGTGTTGCTGGAATGAAATGTGACAGGGAAAATCGGAGTTCCCGGAGAAAAACCTGTCCCACCTCCGCTTTTGTCCGGCACAAATCTCACATAAAGTGACCGGGAATTGAACCACTGAACCCAGCGATGAGAGGCCCGCGCTCTGCCGCCTGAGCCACGGAGGCTTTCGGCCTAGTTTTATCATTAATTAATTTATAATAATAACAATAATAATAATAATTCCCGCCTCCGTGGTGTAGTGGTTTGTGTGATTAGCTGTGTTCCGAGGTATCTGTGGAACAGCAGAGGTGAAAGAAGGTGCTGGGTGGAATAGGTCTCAATTAGGAAATTAAAGTTAATTTAAAATTTAACAAAGGTTATATTTTCTTTTCAAGATCAAGAAATAACAAGTACAACAGGCACCCAGTAGCATATCAACAAATTAAGAAAGTACAATTTTAGTTCGTTACAAAATTTGGGCTTCGAGCCCGACACTCACGAACCTTGAGCTATAAGCCCAACTTTACCTATATACCAAGTTCAAACAAAGGGGCAGAAAACCCCAATCATGCCAAGGAGCACTGGCTCCTGATTACCATATTAAGCCTCCTCGAGGCACACAGAAACCAAATTTAAGAAAGAGCAAACCCGCTCTCAAGGTTCAAGCCCATCAAAGGCCACAATAAACTATACTTCAAACTACCCTCAAGGCATACCAAGAACAGGGGCAATAAATACCCAACCTACTGGGCCTATTCAATAAAGAAACAGGTTAATTACATGGCCCAAAATACCAACTTGACTGGAGGCGTAACTTGCACTCCTAATACACTTTTAAAACCTACTTGGCTCTAGGCCGCATACACAAGGGCTAATCCCATACTAAGGAGGTGACTTGTATAAGAAGACTTTATTACATTAAGAAAGGAAGAAACGGTTGTGAAAACAAAGTCACCTCAAAACAATAGGAGTGGGAGCTCGAGAGGGTTTAGCACTCTCTATCCCAATTTATAGTTAAAGAGACGAAGTCTTACCAAGTGCCTATTACATTTTAAAGATAGGTTACATGAGAAAAGTTTTCGAACCTGCCCCGAGGGTTAAACTGCTGAGCTAGCGAGAAATGAAGTTATTAAATGGCCATTACCTTATGGATGAACTGCTGCCCGAAGAAAAAGGCGCTTCCCGCCCCCTGCTACATAATCACACTAGGAGAGATGTTACTGAAGTGGCGAGGAGACCAGAAAATCAGCAGTTTATATACCCTCGTGGAACATTCGAGACCTTTCATGAATGATAGGACACACCCACAGCAGTTTATTGGTTACAGAACACAGTTACAGCGCAGGTTGGGGAGGAAAGCCCCGATTGGCCGAAAATTAATTTAAGAAATTCGGGATTGGCTAATTTCAAAACTGGCGGAAAGAAAGGATTAACATTGCCAACTCTCAAACCACAGAACCAAATTTAGCAAAAACAAAACTTATGAATGTTAAATTTCTTCAGGACAGTTCATTCCTTTACACCAGAGTGCGTTATTATAGTTTTTTGTAGAGACATCTGTTAGAGAACGTCCAAATTTCTTGATCCGGCGGAAACAAACACAAGTCGAAATAGACACCGTTCAGAGACTGCAAAATTACCAAATTTACTGTGGTGACATCTTTCGAGAAACCTTTGAATTAGTACTGTTTGTTAAAGTTCAGGCGTTCTCCTGTAGAGGAGTTTAAACTGACGCAATATTTGAATTTGCATTGTGGAGGTGTACCGCCCGGTACAAGCTGCAACCCTCGGCTCAGCCACGAAATGAGAAAAATGGTACGGGGGCCGGAACGGGGTCCACTCAGCCTTGGAATGTCAACTGAGTAGGGGGAGGGTCCGATTCACACCTCACCCATCCTCGAAGTGGTTTTTCGTCGTTTCCTACTTTTCCTCCAGGCAAATGAGTGGATGGTACATATGTTAAGGCCACAGCCGCTTCCCTCCCTCTTCCTTGTCTGTCCCTTTCAATATTCCCACCTTCTTCCCAAGGCCCCTGTTCAGCATAGCAGGTGAGGCGGCCTAGGCGAGGTACTGGTCTTTTACCCCAGTTGTATCCCCTGACCCGAAGTCTCACGCTCCAGGTCATTGCCCTTGTAGGGGTAGAGGTGGGATCCCTCGCTGAGTGTGAGGAAAAAACCAACCTTGGAGGGTAAACGGATTAAGAAATAATAATAACATTAATAATAACAATAATAATAATTTATTGGTTTCTACATCCCACTATTTATTTTTACGGCCTTCAAAGGTGACGACGTGCCGGAATTTTGTCCTGCAGGAGTTCTTTTACGTGCTGGTAAATGTACCAGCCCGGAGATGGCGTATTTGATCACCTTCCAAAACCACAGGACTAATTGAATCTGCGGGCTTGAGCTCAGAAGGCCAGAGTTTCTATCGCCTGAGATCCTTAGGTTGGTGGCTCTAGTTTTCGTTTCAGTTCTTCTTTTTCTAATATTTCTTGACTCTGACATCTATAGGATGTGTAGAAAGATTCAAGGGTAGTCCGTTCATGCTATTCCATCATTTATTTTAATAACATACATTTCTAAATGTATTACACTCATCACTTTTAAAACGAGGATGTTAGACCGAGCGAGTTGGGCGTGCGGTTAGGGTTCCGCACATGTGAGGTTGCATTCGGAAGATACTGGGTTCGAATCCCACTGTCAACAGCAATGAATATGGTTTTTCGTTGTTTCCCATTTAATACCAGGCAAATGCTAGGGATGTACTCGCCCGGTGGTGCAGGCGTATGTATTTTTTTTTTGCTAGTTGCTTTACGTCGCACCGACACAGATAGGTCTTATGGCGACGATGGGACAGGGAAGGGCTAGGAGTGGGAAGGAAGCGGCCGTGGCCTTAATGAAGGTACAGCCCCAGCATTTGCCTGGTGTGAAATTGGGAAACCACGGAAAACCAACAAGCGTATGTATTTATTATTATTATTAATATTATTATTATTGTTATCATCCGGTGCCGTGACTGGCTCGTCAACGTCTTGGCCTTCAGTTATCGAGGTCCAAGATTCGATTCTCGACCCGGTCGTGGAATTTCAATCTTCAAACTGTTTATTTCCTTTGCTCGCGTGTTTGTGATGTCCCCAACATTTCTGCTACTCCTAAAAACACACAACTCTACCCTTCACCACATTAATTACACTTTGCTACAC
The DNA here is from genome assembly GCF_040414725.1 of Anabrus simplex. Classification (NCBI taxonomy): domain Eukaryota; kingdom Metazoa; phylum Arthropoda; class Insecta; order Orthoptera; family Tettigoniidae; genus Anabrus; species Anabrus simplex. The sequence goes on from NC_090266.1 coordinate 896,806,430, forward strand.
AATGTAGACGCCGCCCACCCTCGTCAGAGGGTTCGTACGCAACAGAATCGTGATATGACACACTACTTTCCGTAGCATCCAGGTCTCCTTTCGGAAGAGGTAGGCTACATATAGTATAAAGTAGGACTACTTGCACTCATAATACGGAGTAGTGCCAGGGCCCCGTTGAGTATACTTTGAGATGTTAGCTAGTCGCTTACCGAGAGAGTGGCTGCGTGGTTTGGGTCACGCCGCTGTCAAATGCATTCGGTAGATGGCGGGTTCAAGCCCCACTGTTGACAGCCCTAAAAACGATTTTCCGTGATTTCCCATCTTCCCACCAGGCAAATGCTGGGGCTGTACCCTGATTAAGGCCAAGATCACTTCCTTCCCACTCCTAGCCCTTTCCTATCCCATCGTCACCATAACATCTATCTAGTCGCTTCATTGCGTTGTGGGCTTCTTTTGAGATTCAATACATTGTGTTATGGAAACTGGCTACTTTTCATTGGTCGTTTTTACATGTACTCACCCCCCCCCCCATGGCACTACAGCCCTTGAAAGGCCTTGGCGTACCAAGCAACCGCTGCTCAGCCCAAAAGCCTGCAGATTACGAGGTGTCGTGTGGTCAGCACAATGAATCCTTTCGGCCGTTATTCTTGGCTTTCTAGACCGGGGCCGCTATCTCACCGTCAAATAGCTCCTCAATTCTGATCACGTAGGCTGAGTGGACCTCGAACCAGCCCTCAGGTTTAGGTAAAAATCCCTGACCTGGCCGGGAAATGAATCCGGGGCCTCCGGGTAAGAGGCAGGCACGCTACCCCTATACCACGGGGCCGGCTTACATGTACTCGCGAAATTTAAATTATTCACGGCAAGTACTGGAATTAATTTTTGAAATGTTCAAGAATTGATTTCTGTACATATATACGTACTGTAACTTCGAACACTGTACATGCAATTTTCTGCCAAAATTCTTGCATTTATTAATGCTTCAGTCCGCCTCTGTGGAGTAGTGGTTTGCGTGATTAGCTGCCACCCCCGGAGGTCCGGGTTCGATTCCCGGCTCTGCCACGAAATTTGAAAAGTGGTACGAGGGCTGGAACGGGGTCCACTCAGCCTCGTGAGGTCAACTGAGTAGAGGTGGGTTCGATTCCCACCTCAGCCATCCTGGAAGTGGTTTTCCGTGGTTTCCCACTTCTGCTCCAGGCGAATGCCGGGATGGTACCTAACTTAAGGCCACGGCCGCTTCCTTCCCTCCTCCTTGCCTATCCCTTCCAATCTTCCCATCCCTCCACAAGGCCCCTGTTCAGCTTAGCAGGTGAGGCCGCCTGGACGAGGTACTGGTCATTCTCCCCAGTTGTATCCCCCGACCAAGAGTCTGAAGCTCCAGGACACTGCCCTTGAGGCGGTAGAGGTGGGATCCCTCGCTGAGTCCGAGGGAAAAGCCGAACCTGGAGGGTAAACGGATGATGATGATTAATGCTTCAAATAATGTGAAAACGAACGCTTGTAAACAATTTAACTTTCATCACGAATATGGAATTTAATTGTTAAATTTTAATTTTTTTCCCCCTGTACGCAGTGAAGTTGTTTTGGTGTTGGACAGATTCCGCTAATTTTTAATGAATTTCAGCGTTTATTTCATGAGACCATGGAATATTTTCGTTAACACCGGGTTTCTGCTGTTTACAGGTTCACAATTGTACAACTGGTCTCGTGTGCATAAATCCACGAGTTTGACAAGGAAAGATATACGAAGTCATAAGATACATCAGCTATACGTACTACCATCACCTTGTAATATAAATGTAAGCTAAACTACTGGTAGTGGTGTCGAGCTTATTTTTTGTTATACCGGGCTCGCTTAAGTGCGGCCAATATCCAGTATTCGGGATATAGTGGATTCGAATCCCACTGTCGGCACAGCCCTGAAGATGGTTTTCCGTTGTTTCCCATCATCAGGCAAATGCTGGGGCTGTGCCATACATAATGCCATGGCCGCTTCCTTCCCACTCCTTGCCCTTTCCTGTCCCATCGTCGCTATAAGACATCTGTGTCCGTGCGACGTAAAGCAATTGTAAATAAATGTTGCTGAGCCGATACTAAAAGAGGCCATTTAATTGCCTTCATATTATGTGAAGCCGACCTCAATGGGTTAGTTGTTTCATCCCTTAAGATATTAGGTTCGATTTCGGCTGAGATCGGTGACATCGGAGGGTATTCGTATCATTGTTTTCTTGAAGCACGTAATGCCGACACCCCAGCGCCTCTTAAATCTATAACATTGGAAGGGACGTGACGTTAAATTTCAGTGGTTCTCCAAAACTTAAGGGAAAGGATAGTTAAATAAAAAAATTACGGCCGGGCTGAGTGGCTCAGATATTTGAGGCGCTGGCCTTCTGACCCCACCTTGGATGGTTCGATCTTGGCTCTGTACGGTGGTATTTGAAGATGCTCAAATACGCCAGACTCGTGTCGGAAGATTTACTCGTACTGGCAAGTAAAAGAACTCCTGCGGGACTAATTTCCGGCACCTCGGCCTTTCCGAAAGCCGAAGGAGCAGTTAGAGGGACTTAAAGTCAATATCATTATTAAAAATCTCACGCACCGTTTAAGGACTCTTTAGCCCGGACGGTAAAGGCGTGCTTAGTTCAACCGGATGGACGTGAGTTCGAAATCGAAACATTTCGAAACGAGATTTCCATTCCTGGAGAGGCTCATGGCGCTCAGAGATTCACTCATCCTACTCAAAAAGTGAATATCGGGTTGATCCCGTGGGCAAAGACGGCCGGGAGTAAAGCTAAATACTTTGTCCCATACAGTACCGAGGTTAACCTTCCACTCCGCCTAGGGCCTTCAGGGCCTATTTACTTTGGGTTCTGCACGCACGGAGTGTAGGGGTAGGGAATCACACAATCGCCACTCACCACACAGATCTCGCTCTCTGGTGAAGTTAGGAGCACGTGGCTTGTGACGGAAGAGTGAGCCGGCTTAGCGCTAACTGCTGAGTGAGCTACGGAAAACATACCAAGTTGACAGGATGGCGTCTGACTGAAATAGTGGACACGGTGGAAAGTTCTAGGGACATGCGCGAAAAGAAAGCACTTCCACATGTCAGCGAGCTTGTTTATAATAAATAACGGTGGTGCATACACACGAGTGGAGGGGGAGGGGAAGCGAGTTAGTGCACTTCCCGCCACGGCGTGATGACGGAAGGCAAGCAGGCGAGCTTAGCCCCATTAGTTTCCATGTCACACCTCCTGACAGCCAGTGTATACTAGTCGCTAGTTATCTGTTCCGGTAGCTGACATCCTTGAGGGGCTACTCCGAACTACACGCACCACACATCCACCGAACCAATTACATACCCCCGGCTCAAAGACTTGAGGAAAACAGGTCTTTTTTCTTTCAGCACAATATCCAGGAATGGGATGTTCTTCTCATTGTAAGGAGACGAAGGTAACCGTAGTATGGGGCATTCATATCGCCTTCTGTACAGCAAAGAATAAGATGAATGGTTTAAAAAATCCCGTAAAATCCTATTGTATGTACCGAATACAAGAATTGTATACTCTAAGTAGGAGTATCGTCCATTTATCGGAATGAAGTAAGCAATTAATTGTTTAGTCAAGACAGAACCAAGATAATTATGGTTAGATCTTTTGAAATTTTGTGAAATATCAAATGAACTTTTACTAACCCGGAACAAAGTCATGGAATAACTACTGCCCATTAACAAAAATGGGGATTGCCGGGCTGAGTGGCTCAGACCTTCTGACCCCAACGTGGCAGGTTTGATCCTGGCTCAGTCCGGTGGTATTTGAAGGTGCTCAAATACGTCAGCCTCGTGTCGGTAAATTTACTGGCACGTAAAAGAACTCCCGCGGGACTAAATTCCGGCTCCTCGGCGTCTCCGAAGACCGAAAAAAAAGTAGTTAGTGGGACGTAAAGCAAATAACATTATTGCTACTTGCTACTTGCTTTACGTCGCACCGACACAGATAGGTCTTATGGCGACGATGGGACAGGAAAGGGCTAGGAGTGGGAAGGAAGCGGCTGTGGCCTTAATTAAGGTACAGCCCCAGCATTTGCCTGGTGTGAAAATGGGAAACCACAGAAAACCATTTGCAGGGCTGCCGACAGTGGGGTTCGAACCTACTATCTCCCGAATACTGGATACTGCCCGCACTTAAGCGACTGCAGCTATCGAGCTCGGTAATAACATTATTATTAACAAAAATGGGCGCTACAGGTCAACATACGATGCTCCAGTTTTGAACAATAATAATGATAGAACACTATGTTCTCATCTCAGGTTTTGTGTATCAACTGGAAATATGGTATTTTGTCGTTGGGCCTAATTCAAAGCGATGAAATAGGTAGGAGCGTGAAATTAGGCTTCTAAACATGAAAACTGATTGTACGCTACACTACGTTACACGTTAATAAATGATAGCAAAATTCCTCAGTCTACATTAACAAGTAATCCTTCTCAACATCTCACGTTGTATAACATTCATACACCCCCCCCCCCCCCAAAAAAAACAACCCCCACATTATTTACATGATACATTTTTTTCACTCTTTCCTTCCTCTTCCATCACTTCTCTTTAGTATCTTACTGGATATCACAGTGTTGAGTAAGTAAGCATGCCTCGCGTAATGCCTTCCTAATATCTCGCTCCACCACGAAGTCCGCATGTGCTTCTCAGCTGACAGTGCCTCCACAGCTCTAATGCCGTTACGTCCATGATGTGTCGTACTCTTATGCTCTTGAACAAAAGACAAACGTTCTCCCCGTCCCATGAGATTTGCTGCAAGCTAGTCACACAGCTTCACCAGGATAGTTGTTCGTTCCTAGTGAATGAATCGTGTTGCTGGTTCTATTTGGGTTAATTACCTGCTCCAAAACATACATTGCACAGAGATTTCACAATAACATTATCCTGTACAACTCTTCTGATCCTACCGCTTTTCTCACACTGGTGGGGTTGCGGATGCGAAATGTGTTTCACATGTGGATCCGATTCCGTTTGACGGCCGGATACCCCTTCTGACGCCAATCGTATGTGGAGGGATGTATTTACTACTACGTGTTCTTGTGGTAGTTCGTAGTGTGATGTGTTGTGTTGTGTGAATATGAAGAGGAAAGTATTGGGACAAACACAAACACCCAGTCGCAGAGACATAAGAAACAACCATACACCCCGCCGGGAGTCGAATCCGGAGCCCTCTGAACTGAAGACGGTAGGCTGACTATTCAGCCAAGGAGCCGGGCATTATCCTTTACAATATACTCGCATTATAATATCTGCCCGATTCTGGCTGTTATTATCGCTATATATATTCTGTTGCATTAATTTAACAAAACTAAGTGAGTTGGCTTGGCGGATTCCTTCGTGTGGTTGTGACCTTCCATTCGGGAGATGGCGGGTTCGAATCCCACCGTCTGCAGCCCTGAAGTTGGTTTTCCGTGGCTTCCCATTTTCACACCAGGAATACGCTGGGGCTGTACATTATTTAAGGCCAAAGGCACTAGCTTCCCCATCCTTGCGTCGCCGGAGACCTTCGATGTGTTTGTGCGACGTAAAACCACAAGCAAACAAAGAAAAAAGAAGAAAAGAAAAGAAAGATACATGCACAATTTTCCACATTGGGATAAAATATGCATGACACCTATAATTAAACTTGGCCTTTTTTATCAATGGAGAGAATGTAATATGACACAGATTACAATATAATAATTACACTGATCCTTCCCAAAACAATGTTGATTAGTTTACATACAAATTAGCTAGACTACCTTGTACGTTGCAGTGATCATTTAAACTAAACTTAACCGGGCCGTCTTGTACTTTTTACTGACCATCTACCACCAAATTTAACTAGGCTACCTCGTTCTTTGTACTGACTATCTTACATTAATCTTCACTGAGCTACCTTGTACCATGTAGCGCCCATCTACACTACACTCAACTGAGGTACCTTGTACCCTGTAGCGACAACTTACACCGAATTTAACCAGGATAACTATACCTCGTACTTTGAAACGACTACAATAAACTTAACTGGGTAGCGTGTACCTTGTGGTAATGATCTACAATAAACTTAACTGCTCTACTTCGTACCTTATGGTGACCGTTTACAATAAATTAACTCATCTATCTTGTACCTTCTAGTCACTAAAGTTAACTGAACTATCTTGTACCTTGCAGTGAACATCTACGATAAGCTTACATTAGCTGTATTGTACTTCTTACTCTGTAGTAACCAGTTACAATAAACTTAACCAAGCTGACTCGTAATATTTAGTGACCATATACACTAAACTTAACTGAGCTATCTTGCACTCAGGAGTGACTGTTAACAATAAACGTAACTGAGCTACCACGTGCCTATTAGTGACCAGTAACACTAAACTTAACTGAGTTATTTTGTAACTTGTAGTGACCATTAACATTAAACTTAACTGAGCTATCATGCACTTTGCAGCGAGTTAGTGACCATTAATAATAAATTTATCTGAGCAACCTCGTACCTTGTAGTGACCAGTAACATTAAACTTAACTGAGTTGCCTCGTACATTGTAGTGACCAGTAACACTAAACTTAACTGACCTACATCGTACATTGGAGTGACCAGTAACACTAAACTTAACTGAGATACCTCGTACATTGTAGTGACCAGTAACACTAAACTTAACTGAGATACCTCGTACATTGTAGTGACCAGTAACACTAAACTTAACTGAGCTACCTCGTACCATGTAGTGACCAGTAACAGTAAACTTAACTGACCTACCTCGCACCTTCTAGTGACCAATAACACTAAACTTAACTGACCTACCTCGCACCTTGCAGTGACCAGTAACAGTAAACTTAACTGAGATACCTCGTACATTGTAGTGACCAGTAACACTAAACTTAACTGAGATACCTCGTACATTGTAGTGACCAATAACACTAAACTTAACTGAGATACCTCGTACATTGTAGTGACCAGTAACACTAAACTTAACTGAGATACCTCGTACATTGTAGTGACCAGTAACACTAAACTTAACTGACCTACATCGTACATTGGAGTGACCAGTAACACTAAACTTAACTGAGATACCTCGTACATTGTAGTGACCAGTAACACTAAACTTAACTGACCTACCTCGCACCTTGCAGTGACCAGTAACACTAAACTTAACTGAGATACCTCGTACATTGTAGTGACCAGTAACACTAAACTTAACTGAGCTATCTCGTACATTGTAGTGACCAGTAACACTAAACTTAACTGAGCTACCTCGTACCTTCTAGTGACCAATAACACTAAACTTAACTGAGCCACATTGTACCTTGTAGTGACCAGTAACACTAAACTTAACTGAGCCACATTGTACCTTGTAGTGACCAGTAACACTAAACTTAACTGACCTACCTCGCACCTTGCAGTGACCAGTAACACTAAACTTAACTGAGATACCTCGTACCTTGTAGTGACCAGTAACACTAAACTTAACTGAGCCACATTGTACCTTGTAGTGACCAATAACACTAAACTTAACTGAGCCACATTGTACCTTGTAGTGACCAGTAACACTAAACTTAACTGAGCCACATTGTACCTTGTAGTGACCAGTAACACTAAACTTAACTGAGCCACATTGTACCTTGTAGTGACCAGTAACACTAAACTTAACTGAGCCACATTGTACCTTGTAGTGACCAGTAACACTAAACTTAACTGAGCTACCTCGTACTTTCTAGTGACCAGTAACACTAAACTTAACTGAGCTATCTCGTACCTTGTAGTGACCAGTAACACTAAACTTAACTGAGCTACCTCGTACCTTCTAGTGACCAATAACACTAAACTTAACTGAGCTATCTCGTACATTGTAGTGACCAGTAACACTAAACTTAACTGAGCTACCTCGTACCTTCTAGTGACCAATAACACTAAACTTAACTGAGCTATCTCGTACCTTGTAGTGACCAGTAACACTAAACTTAACTGAGCTACCTCGTACCTTGGAGTGACCAGTAACAGTAAACTTAACTGAGCTACCTCGTACCTTGTAGTGACCAGTAACACTAAACTTAACTGAGATACCTCGTACCTTGCAGTGACCAGTAACACTAAACTTAACTGAGCTACCTCGTACCTTGTAGTGACCAGTAACAGTAAACTTAACTGACCTACCTCGTACCTTGCAGTGACCAGTAACAGTAAACTTAACTGACCTACATCGTACCTGGTAGTGACTCTTTACGTTAGGGTTAACTGAGCTATCACGCACTTTGTAGCGAATTAGTGACCATTAATACTATACTTAACTGAGTTACCCCATACTTTGTAGTGACCATTAACACTAAACGTAACTGATAGTTCAGTGAATATTACCTCACACTTAACTGAGCTATCCCTTACCTTTTAGTGATCATTTACACCCAAAATAACCGGGCTACCTCGTACTTTGTAGTTGATACTTAACCCTCTACTGCATGAATTATTTTTCAGTTCCGTTTGGTGAAGAAAATTTCAAGCTTTAATGTTGAACATACGCTCAGTGGTTTAGATATACCAGCAATTCTTAACTGGGCCTAATAGCTTAACACTCGTATGTGATGTGGTTTGCCATATTGGAATAAATATACGATTTTCCACGATTTTACGCTAAGCTTTTAACATTCAAAGACCGAACATTACTGCCTACTGGCCATGGGTACGTATTGCAGGGCGCAAGTATTCTTGCACGACCGTAGGTCGGTAATGTCTTTGAGGTTGAGCAAGAGGTACTCCTAAAGCCTGTGGTAATATGATGGGGAGGGCCCACGTAAAATAAACGGTGGTTGGTTCGCGTGGATGTTGACGGGGTGGAAGGAGTACCTTTGTCTGTAGGGCTGTTTTGTTTATTGACTGTACAGTTGAAGGTGTGCTGTAAAACTACCTCTGTCTATAATATTTATCCAATTACACAGGTGAAAAGTTATTTGTTGCCTAATGGCAACAGTATGCATTAGAGGGTTAAATTCCCACTCATGGTTCCTTTAAGTGAACTGAAATGGGTAAGGAATTTCTTTGCTAATGGTTTAACGTAGCACTACATCAGGTAAGTTTTCGGATACAATGTGATAGGAAATTGCTGGGAATGGAAAGGAAGTAGCCATGGTCTTAATTAAGTAAAACCCCCAGCATTTGTCTGATGTGAAAATCAAAAATGACATATTGCCATCTTCGGGGCTGAGAAATAGGAAGGTCTACTCCACTATCACCCAAATGAAAGCTTGCAGGTACGTGGCCCTTATCGCGCAGCCAACTTGCTCAGTTAATGGTTCTGTATAGTATTATCGGTGCCTTTGAAATGTGGCGTTGCGGCAGAATGTTACACGTATGTTGGACCCATTACACTGAAAGCAGGAGTTTAATCGGAATCCACCTTATCAACACATAGATTCCAACTAACACCTGATTTTAAATAGTGACGAGAATAAAACTGTCTCTTATCGTGTCAGTTAAACGTCCTTCAGTTTCCAGGGACTTTTTAAAGGACATTCCTAATTCAGAGAAACGTACCATACAAGGCAGAGTTGAGGCTGTATACCTAGAGGAAGGATGGATGGATCCGACTTAAGGACGGTTCTACCACCTACTGGTAAAGTAGCGCGTAACTTGCCCTCCGCGTAAAAGGACGTTTCCGTTCGGCGACTCTCAGATAGCGCTATCGGCAGCATAATTCGTAGTTACCCGGCGCGTAATTTATAGGCCACTTCGAGGTCCCGATAAGACTTTAGCTCATTTTCACACCAGGCAAATGCTGGAGCTGTACCTTATTTCAGGCCACGGCCGCTTCCTTCCAACTCCTAGGCCTTTCCCCTCCCATCGTCGCCATAAGACCTATCTGTGTCGGTGCGACGTAAAGCCCTTAGCAAAATAAATAAATAAATAAATAAATAAATAAATAAATAAATAAATAAATAAATAAAGACTGTACCTGCCGGGCAAGTTTTGAGAGCTGAACATTATTAGCTGTATTTCTGGTGACATACAACTTAAACTACCTTAAATAGTGACGAGAATAAAACTGTCTCTTATCGTGTCAGTTAAAAGTCCTTCAGTTTCCAGGGACTTTTTTAAGGACATTCCTAATTCACTTTTCACCACTTTTCAAATTTCGTGGCAGAGCCGGGAATCGAACCCGGGCCTCCGAGGGTGGCAGCTAATCACGCTAACCACTACACCACAGAGGCGGACTGGTAATCATTTCAAATGGGATTTAATTTTCTACTTTTTTTCAGTTTTCAGACACCAGGTATAACTTAGTGTATGTATCCCAATTACCAATGCCCCTAGCTTTCTCGTAGCGTAATGGGTAATGCACTCGTGTCGTGATGGGAGGTATACAGGTTCGAGTCTTCATTATGACGAATCTTTTTTATTTTCATGATTAGCGTTGTATTAAATCTGTATGCATGTTTTCGCACGTTCGTTTGTTAATAACATATTTCATTGAAATGTTTAATCACAATATTATGTCTACTAGGAAAATGCTTTATATGAATGCTACTTATAGAAAGTGATGTTATGATTAATACAGCATTATAGGACTGACGCCCAGGTAGCAGATTCCCGATCAGTTGTTTACATAGTCTTCTTGTAAATTATTTCGAAGAAATTTAAAACTATTCCAATCTCGAATTCCTCTCGCTATGAATGGATATTTACCCCGATTGGTTCTTTGACAGTACCTTCCAACTTCATCTTCACAAAGTTAAACATTAGAATGAAATGCATTATCAATAAATGGAAGCATGTGGAACTAAACGAGGTCACAGAGCTAGTTGCAAATAGAGCATCGTGGAGATAATCAATTCACAGAAGCCTGCAGATAGATTGCTCAAAGACAATAAGTCCGTGAAGAAGATGCGTGTGTATGTATACGTATATGGAAGCGCGTAAAAAAGAGTTAAGAACAACGGCAGGGAACGAAAATAAATATTTAAATGCAAATTAGAAGGACGATGAAAACCTGTGTACTTTCTATTACGGAGCGAGCGATTTGACCAATCTACTACGAGAATACTTTCCAAAAACGCTGCCTTACATGGCAGGTTATAACTGGGGTAAGAAAATATAATCTCGAGATGTTAATCCCAATTAGGTATTGATTTTGAAGCTCATAGATTAAAATCACGAAAGCTTGACATAACTCGTTGTCCATAACTCTTAAGACTTCCCTTATTTGGCTTTTTGGTGATATCAGCAGATGCAAGCACAGGAAAATAAGACAATCGAAATGCGCTTCATACATCTGACGACAGATAGCACCACACTCGAAAGCGAGAAGTCGCTGAAAATCAGTCTAGCCAACTCCGTATATCGGTGTCTAGCTCCGGGTAGCTACCCAGCGCTTGCGCGGAGGTGGTTGCATGCAAGGCAAAGTACTAGCTGATTTACACCACCAGGTAGTTTACCTCCCGGGCAGCTGCCTGCCACTTTACCACAGATGGTAGTACCGGCCCTAAGATGATCACCAGCCTGCCAACGTCTCGTTAGGGATGTGATTGTACAAACACCAGGCAATGGGGTCAGGCAGCTAAGAAATAGGTAAATCGACCACAATGCGTTTGGCAAGAACAGAGACTCTTTCCGCTCTTATTTTAAAACGAATGTTGCGTGACACGTGAAAGGATGCTAAAAGACACTTGTAGTTTCAAAATGACATGGCCAGCATGATTTTGCAATGAGGGTAAACCCAGAGACCCAATACAGGTAGGACAGGCATTTGTTAAAATTTCTGTAGCTACGAAACTATCCTGAAGGTCATTCGTCGTCAACCTCCCAAACCTAAATTGCCTAAAGGTTAGGTTAGAACAACCTCTCTGCTCGCCATTCGCATTATGACGATAATGGTTTCAGACCGTAAGGAGCGAACACGTGGATGTAGTCTTAGTCAGGAAATAAAAGTCCTACAAACATGGATCCTAGTAAAAAATAGCGTATGGCTTTTAGTGCCGGGAGTATCCCAGGACAAGTTCGGCTCGCCGGATGCAGGTCTTTTGATTTGATTCCCGTAGGCGACCTGCGCGTCATGATGAGGCTGAAATGATGATGAAGACTACACATACACCTAGCTCCCGTGCCAGCGAAATTAACCAATGATGGTTAAAATTCCCGACCCTGCCTGGAATCGAACCCGAAACCTCTGTGACCAAAGGCAAGCACGCAAACCATTTAGGCATGGAGCCGGACATGGATCCTAGTAGGACAAATATATTCATGAAATGAAATTACCTTCACTATGGATTTGCATTTTTAGGAGCAACACTCTCTACAGCAAGTGTTCAATGTCACTTCCTTTAATTTTTTTTCCTCCAAGGATTCAGAGAATTTAGGTCTGATTAACGTTCCTTAATCCATCAGTTCATGTGTGTTATTGTATCTGAGAGAAAGGCTGCTGAGGCAGACTAACTAAGAGCGTTCTGTGGAAACTTCCTCCATATGTTGCCATCTAATTTATTTTGAAATAGCTGTTCACATTAGCTGAGGTAGAATACAAATTTACAATCATTGTATGGGCAGGAATTTTTTGCGCCAGATTAATAGGATCCTGCAATTTACGCCAGAGATTGAACGGTGTTATGTGTCATCGCCAAGGAGCTCACAGTAGAAGAAGTGCTGTTCTTGCGGTAATGACAAACATGTGCACATTTCTGAGAAGATATACATTTTAGGAAACATATAAGTAAGACTTACTTGCACGTTTCACCAATGATATTAATTTGTGGGCAAATTATTGCAGGACTTTTGTACTCGCACATTTCTCAGAATATATTAATGTTAGGAAAGATGAATTTTATTTCTTATTTTGATGCATACTACCTCTTCTCCAACTATTGGAATTTCTTTTTCAGAACACTCTCTACAAATGGAGGGTTCAAGTAATGCGCTGGAATGAAGTACAGTTGCACACTGTTGAGTTATGTGAAATTATATTGATTTAGAACACAAATACAAGAGCGATATTTTTGTTATTACCAAGACTGAAATTTGAATCTTGAAGGTGTATTCGAGGAAATTACAATTCGAGAGAGTTCATAGAATGCGGCATATAACAAGAGGACTTCATGCTAGAAAGCTGCAATGCGTTCAGACGACGAGAATTCACCCCGACCTCCCGGATTGACTTGTTTGTATATTAATGTCATATAACTCAACTGACATCATAGGCTATGTCCCACATGGGTACCTTCAGCAGTGCCTGCTCCACAAGGCGCAACTGCTTCACATAACACATCACAAAAGTTCCATGATACAAACTCTCGACACTGATAAATATTTCAAGTATACGAATACACACAACTACGTTCTGTTTGGTGGAGAGTCACGAATAGAGACTATCAGAATGTACAAAATTTAGAAAGAAATTGAAAACTATGGCTGTTTGTAATCTAAAGCAAAATATATGTGAATCTCGTTTGGGTTGATAATGGAATTAAAGTACCTTGAAGGTTTGATCACAATCAAGTCTTTTCCACCGGTCAACACGTTAACTTAAAACTATGCATCTGTAAGACTTCTTACCAGCTACCCGTACTGTTGTCTTAAAATGTAGGGGAATATAAGGTCAGCGTAACAGCAACCTCAGCTGACAGGCATACGATCAGGGGCATGAAACAAACCCTATCCACAACAGCCCACAAGGACCTTGGCCTGCCGGAAGTCCTGAAGATATGGAGTGTCAGCGTGACGACAACTTTGACATAATACATCACATCCGCGATCAGGTCCGTTGCCTCTCGTATCAAACAGCTCCTCAGTAGGTCTGACGAAGTTCAGTGTACCCCACTCCTCTCAGTGGACCTCATTCCTGACCTCAACTCAGAATTAAAATGACGGAACTGACCGGAAATCAAGCTCGGAGCCTCCGGGTAAGAGACAGGCGCTGGCGTCGGGACTTCAGGCTCTAATTCTTATGGGAAATGGCTTCCCAACTGTTCTCAAGTACAGTAGATAGTTCAATCCTGTCACCATGTTCCAGAGTACTTATTCAGAGACGGGAATGGAGCCAAGGATGTCAAGAGCATTAGCAGCAACGCTAGCATTTAGATTTCGATGAACGGCAACGTGTTAACTGCTTTACAACACCCACCCCCGGTACTTTCCCTGGCCAATATTGTAAATGAATTATAACAGTAATGTGATTAACGCCCCTTAACTTGTTACTCCTATGGGTGACGGAAACCTATCCTGCGAAAGAGTTCTTATGTGTAACAAAAAATATATATTTTTTACAATTGACTTTACGTAGCACAGATACACATAGGTCTTATGGTGACGATAGGATAGGAAAAGCCTAGAAGTGGGAAGAAAGTGCCGTGGCCTTAATTAAGGTACATCCCCAGCATTTGCGTGGTGTGAAAATGGGAAACGACGGAAAACCATCTTCCGGGATGCCGACAGTGGCGTTCATACCCACTATCTCCCGGATGCAAGCTCAAAGCTGCGCTCCCCTAACCGCACGGCCAACTCGCTAGGTACAAAAATATTCAATCATGGTTTTCTCACCTATCAAAACTATCAAATGCCAGTCGATTGTGTCAACATTTGTTGCTACATGAGCACAACAGACAAAAACCTTAGATACTAGCAACTTCACTAGTCAGTGGACAGTCACTTTCGTCCTACGAAGTTGGCCGTGCGTGTAGAGGCGCGCGGCTGTGAGCTTGCATCCGGGAGATAGTAGGTTCGAATCCCACTATCGGCAGCCCTGAAAATGGTTTTCCGTTGTTTCCCATTTTCACACCAGGCAAATGCTGGGGCTGTACCTTAATTAAGGTCACGGCCGCTTCCTTCCAACTCCTAGGCCTTTCCTATCCCATCGTCGCCATAAGACCTATCTGTGTCGGTGCGACGTAAAGCCCCTAGCAAAAAAAAAAAATCGTCCTACGAAGTAACTTGGTAGTTACTTCCGTAGAATGGGCAAGACAAAGCCGGAAGTACATAGGCATACATATAAGTCTATTAATGCATGCATACATACATACATACGTACATACATACATACATACATATATCTTCATTATATGTTATGCCTTTCACCGTTCAGTCTGCAAGCCTCTGTGAATTTACAAAACGACATCACAATGCTCTATTTGTAACTACCCCACTGTGGACTTAATTTATTAGAAACTGAGTCTAATCATCGTCGTTTTGGTCTCCATCTACTTCTCTTACCCTCCGTGACCAAGTCCACTATTCTCCTATGTAACTTATCCTCCTCCATTCACCTCACATGACCCACCACGATGAGGGATTTACGTGTACAGATTCATCAATCGAGTTCATTCCTGACTTAGCCTCCATCTCCTCATTCAGTGTGCCTTCCTGCCATTATTCCCACCTGTTTGCACCAGCGATCATTCTCGCTAACTTCATGTCTGTTGCTTCTAACTGATGAATAAGGTATCCTGAGTCTACCCAGCTTTCACTGCCGTGAAGCAAAGTTGGTCTGAAAACGGACCGGTGTAAAGATATTTCACCGGGCGAGTTGGCCGTGCGCGTAGAGGCGCGCGGCTGTGAGCTTGCATCCGGGAGATAGTAGGTTCGAATCCCACTATCGGCAGCCCTGAAGATGGTTTTCCGTGGTTTCCCATTTTCACACCAGGCAAATGCTGGGGCTGTACCTTAATTAAGGCCACGGCCGCTTCCTTCCAACTCCTAGGCCTTTCCTTTCCCATCGTCGCCATAAGACCTATCTGTGTCGGTGCGACGTAAAGCCCCTAGCAAAAAAAAAAAAAAAAACATATATTTTCGTCCGGGATCTAACTTCCCTCTTTCATAATAACTTACTGTTGATCGCAACTGCGAACTCACTGCATTAGCATTGTTGCACCTGGATGCAATCTCATTTACTATACTACCATCCGGAGAGTGTGTACATCCTAAATACTTAGAATTACATACCGGTTCCAGTTCTGTATTCCCAACCTGACATTCAATTCTTTTCGATTTCTTACCTACTGAGATCACTTTAGCGTTGTAAAAGCTAATTGTCATTTCGTACCCATCGCACCTAATTTCAAATTGTAAGATATTAGATTGCAGGATTTCAACACAATCTCCTTTTCAGACCAAATCGTCTGTGTAGGCTAAACTGATTAGGTGACTCCCTCCCTGCCACTTTATATTTTTCTGTGGATGATCAAGTACATTATGAAAAATGTACAGTAGGTGAAACCCCTGTAAGTATCTTGAACCAAGAAATCTTCTACCATCTGTTCTCACCGCAACCCAATTGCCATTAAAAGTGCCTTTGATTGCTTTTAATAAACTGCCTTTAATCCCATAGTCTACCAGTACGGTGAACATTTACCCCTAGTGCTTTTTAATATGCCTTATCTAGATCTAAGATGCATAAACATAATATTGTCTATTCCTCGCATACCATTTTTCAGTTACCTTGCGCATACTGAAAATCTGATCCTGACAGCGTCTATGTGGTCTAAATCCACACCGGTTTTCATCCAAATTACTCTCAATCAATTATCCCACCCTCCCTTCCAAAATGCCAGAGACCAACTTGTCTGGTATACTGATCAATGAAATACCTTTTCTAGTAGTTGGAATCCTTCCTGTTCCCTTGTTCAAAATTTGCCAAGTTATTGATTTCGTCCAATCAGAGGGTGCCTTATTAACCTTCCAAGCTAATCTTATTACTCTATGAGGCAGTTTAATCCGCGCCTTCCCCCTGTATTTCGCCATTTCAGGTCTAGTTTCATCAGTTCCTGCTGGTTTATGGTAATGGAGTTTATTTACCATCCTTTCTACTTCCTCAAAGATAATTTCGCCAACATCATTGTCTTCCTCCCTATGAGTTCGGTTGTTCTTACCATCATCAGAAAGATTTTGTTTTACGTTGAGACGATTTTCAAAATATTCCTTCCACCTCTCCAGAGATTCCCTGGGCTCTATTATGAGTTAACCTGATTTACCCATAACACTACTCATTTCCCTTTCCCTTCCCTTTATGAAGTTCTTTATTACTGTCCGAACAGGTTTCCCTGCCGTTGAGCTAGCGTTTCCAGGTTTTTACCGAAATCTTCCCAATACTTCTTCTCGGACTCAACAATTATCTGTTTCGCTCTGTTTCTTTCATCTACGTACAATTCCCTGTCTGTATCAGTTCTTACTTGGAACTATTTTGGTCCTGCTCCGTGGCTAAATAGTTAGCATGCTGGCCTTTGTTCACAGTTGTCCCGGGTTCGATTCCAGGCAGGATCTTAAATTTTAACCAACATTGGTTATTTTCGCTGGCAAGAGGGCTGTGTGTATGTGTCGTCTTCATCATTTCATCCTCATCACGACGCTCAGGTTGCCTACGGGCGTCAAATCAAAATACCTGCACCCGGCGAGCCGAACATATCCTCGGACACTCCCAGCACCAAAAGCCATACACCATTATATTTCATTTGGGGCTATTTATCATACGCCTTCTTTTTACGTTTACAAGCTGTTCTCACTTCATCATTCCACCAAGGTGTTCGCTTTTCCCGATCTTTACACACACTTGTTCGTTCGTATGCCCTTGCTGCTTCTACTACAGCATCCTTGTATGCCACCCATCGTCTTTCTCTATCCTGAACCTGTTTACTGTCTATTGTTTGGAACTTTCGCTAATCATAACCATATACATGTGTATAATTTATTCCTGCTGGAGATTTTATACTCTTATTCGTCTCCTGACAGATTTCACTTTCTCTATCCTAAGCTTAGATATACTTAGTTCACTACAGGTCAGATCATTGGTCTGTATCATCAAAAATTCTCGGTATACCCCAACATCTCTGACAGATTTCCTGAATTCAAAATCAGTTATCATACGGATCTATTATGGATCCGATGCCTTTGCCTCCCATGTGTGACGGTGAACAGCCCTATGCTTGAAAAATGTATTCGTAGCTGTTAATCCCACACTACCGCATAAGTCCCATTCTTATTGGCATCCTTGTCTTCCCTACATTTACCAATCACCTCATAATCTCGCATTGAAATAGCCCATTAGCACTATCCTATCCTGTACTTGCTGTTGATTTTGACGATGATGTCACACAGTGCTTCATAACACTAGTCAATTTTCTCCTCATCTGCACCCTCACATGGTGAATAGACTGAGATTATTTTCATTCTAGTACCTCCAACTGCCAAATCTACCCATACCATTTGCTCATTTACATGTCTAACAGAAACTGTGTTGCGTGCGATAATATTTCAACTCCCCTTCCTTATTATTACAAGTCGCTTTCCATTGCACCGACACAGGTAGGTCTTATGGCGATGATGGGATAGGGAAGAGGTAAGAATGAGAGGGAAGCTTCCGCGACCTTAATTAATTAATTTGCCTTGTGTGGTAATTGGAAACTACGGAAAACCATTTCCAGGGCTGACGTCAGTGGGGTTCGAAACCACTAACTCCCGAATGAAAGCTCACAGCTGTGCGCTTCTAACCGCGCGGACAACACGCTCAGTCCTTCTCTGTTTAACACCTGTCAAGAACACTGTAATTTCCTATCTCTTCCTCTTTATCTTCCCTTACCCGAATATCATTAATTTCTAAGACACCCAAACGCATCCTCTTTGCGGAACCAGCCAGTTAGGCGTGTACTTTCTTTCTTTCTTTCTTTCTTTCCTTCTTTCTTTCTTTGTTCCATAGTCCCCATTATTGATTTCTCCACATCAAATTACATTTTGTTCGCTAAGTTGTTTCCAGAAAGTCCCTCGCCTGTCAAATAGAAGTAAGACTTCGTCACTCCCATAAGTCCGAGGCTTGCTTAAAATGTTTTGAGCTCGGTAAATTTTATGAAGAAGGATGCTACCCTACTTACACATTTTTCCAGTGAGGTTCTCTACTCTAAACGGGTGAGGGACCATCGGTGGATTGTATAGCCCTAGGCGCCTGAGCACGAGGGGGCCATGACTCACGATATGTCCGAGATGCTCACTCCCATTTTATAACAACTGGTATATCGCTCTCATGTCCACTTGCTAGGCCGCTCAGCCGTTGCCCATGGTTCATGAACTAGGACGTGATTACAGTAAACCACAACACGAAAGCTAGGAGTTGTTAAAAAACTGAATACCTAGTGACGATTATAAGCGGCAGTGGCAGATGGACAGAACAAATGGAAAGAGTGAAAATTAAGGGAGTAAGTGCTTTAGCCAATATGACAGTACTGGATAAGAAGATGGCAAGCTTCGAATACAAAATGTAGAAAAACGTATTTAATTCAGTCCTTAAAGCAAAGTTATTGTATGGAACAGAAATTTGGGGAATGAATCATGAAATTTTAGTATTATAAAAAAATTATAAGTAAATTTTCGAAAATAATTATGGGATTGCCAAGCTTTACAGCAAATAATGGACTGTGAATGAAGTGTAAAAGATGAGTGTACGGGCAGATATTGTGAAACGAATAATTAACTATTGGATGAGACTCAAAACGAGGGCAGGGCGATACAATCTAGACATAGCATATCAGCACCAAATGAAATAAAAAATGAGGGCTACTGGGTGGATGGGATTACATAGGAATGGGGGTGCTACTGTGAAGAATTTTTAAGGGATAACGGCACATGGCGTAACAAGTTGGTCTAAGGTGTGAAGGACATAAAAAGACAAACAATAAGGACAGAATGTAATAGCAAGAGCACACTAGTAGAATTTTGTCAAATTATTAAAAATAAGGCAATAAAGACCCAAATGTGATCAAACAGCCGATGGTTGATGGGAAAAAATAACAAAAATCATTACATTTTACGCTATACACATATGGAAGTGGTACATCTGCTAAAAAGATTGTAAAGAATCGAGAAAAATCAGAGAGAAATATATAGATGGAAAAGAGATAGGTAAAACTGAAAATGAACATAATATTTACACACATGCCAAGCTATTAAATATATAATGAAATAAACGAGGAAGAACAGCAAAATTATGTAACATTATCAGAGGAATGTGGGAAAACATAGACCGGTATATATATTTTACTATTTGCTTTACGTCGCACCGACACAGATACCTAGGTCTAATGGCGACGATGGGATAGGAAAGGGCTAGAAGTAGGAAGAGACCGTGACCTTCATTAAGGTACAGCCCCATCATTTGCCTGGTGTGAAATTGGGAAACCATGGAAAACCATCTTCAACGCTGCCGACAGTGGTGTTCGAATACATTAAATCCCAAATGCAAGCTGGTAGCAACCGCGGGGCCACTTGTTCGGGAAAAGGAATAATAATAATAATAATAATAATAATAATAATAATAATAATAATAATAATAATATTGGCTTTACGTTCCACTAACTACTTTTACGGTTTTTGGAGACGCCGAGGTGCCGGAATTTAGTCCCGCTTGAGTCCCTCTACTGCATTCATTATTTGTCTTCGAGTTTGAGCCAGAGGTAATCTTGAAGCCTGTGGTAATGAGAAGGGAACGGTCCCACAGGAAATAAATGGTGGTTGGTACTCGTGGATGTCGACAGGTTTTAGGGAGTACATTTGGTTATAGGGCTGTTTTGCCATCTGTTATGTATAAAAAAACCAACAAGGCATCACTGGCATATGTGTTTGATTGACTGTACAGTTGAAGGTGTGCCGTAAAAATACTACCTCTGTCCACAATCTATATTCACTTACATAGGTAAAAAGTGATATGTTGCCTCATGCCAATACTATGCAGTAAAGCGGTAACGTGCTAGTAAATCTACCGAAACGAGGCTGATGTATTTGAGCACCTTCAAATACCATCGGACTGAGCCAGGATCGAACCTGCCAAGTTGGTTTCAGAAGGCCAGCGCCTCAATAGTCTGAGCCACTCAGCCCAGCTCGGGGGAAAGGAATGTAAAAAAGTCAAAAACAGAGAAAAATCATGTGGCTAATGTGGAGTATCCTTGACTACAGGGTATGCAATTTAGCTGAAGTTCAGGCAATACCTCAGAAGGATAATGTAGTCCAACTTTTACGATATGTATAAATTATATTATTGGGATATATACTCACTTCTGTAGTAGGCCGATTGCTTCCCTGAATACAGTGTTTATCCACGCGGATGAGGGCAGAAGTGGGCATAAGGGTATGTCTTTTCTTCATCAGTCATCCTTAAAATATATTGTATTTTTGGAAAATAAATAAATAAATAAATAAATAAATAAATAAATAAATAAATAAATAAATAAATAAATAAATAAATAAATAAATAAATACTCCCCTGGCGACACAACACTGATAGGCCGCGGCCTAACAAGCGCTCGCTGCTCAGCCCGAAGACCAGCAGATTACCAGATGACGCATGGTTAGTGCGACGCATCCTATCGGCGTAATTCTTGGCGTTCTAGACCACCTCACCGTCCGATAGCTCCTCAGTTATAATCAAGTAGGCTGAGTGGACCTCGAAGCAATATTCAGGTCCAGGTAAGAAAAAAAACCTGGCATGGCTGTGAATTGAATTCGGGGCCTCCTTTTGAATTTTCTTGTCTTGTCTAAAATTTGTCATTGTACCTGGCGTTTCATTGTTATGAAAATTTGCTAAGGTTGAATTTAAGAAAATATAACCTTCATTTTAAGTTTTTAATTCTTTTCTTGACATTGTAGTTAGACCCATTCATCCCGGCACCTTCTTTACACCTCTGCGGTCCACAAATACCCCGGAAAATTATTATTATTATTATTATTATTATTATTATTATTATTATTATTATTATTATTATTATTATAGATATTAGTCACAATTGAGCACTTCTATATTACAGCTCATCACGTAGGATCATGTGAATGGCAATATAGAAGCTTTTTGTACTTCCTACTGAAAGCCAAATAATAATCTGTAGTAACAATGATTGTTTCTATGATCTTTCATTACGGTGAAACCTCATAACTCATTAGCAGTGAAGAAGAAACAACTCCTAGATGAGAGTCACGATGTACGATTTTAAAACTGACTGTGATTTAGTAGACAGGTCACCACTCTGTGAAAGACATAACTCTGTCGCACTCAAAAGACATGCGTCATTCGAATCGAGCTGTCACGACTGGAAGGAAATGATAGTTTTAAGGGAAGGTATACCTACAGCTAGGTTGATGGACTGCTGTGGAATACAATAGACCCACAGTACTGATAGATCTCGGGTATTGCGCTTGTGGCCTTGATCTTTACTAATATTCGGTTGTGAGTAGGGAACGGCCCAGCTTACAATAGATGAGCCCCAGGCTGCTCCAATTCGCTCCGTGATTGACATCAGAGACCTGCCTGAGGGCTGTACACCGGAACTACAGAAGGCCTTATCAACAAACCTATTCCTTCGTTGGTTACATGTGATGGACTCGTATAGAGAGCTTGAGAACTTAAACTGCAAGTGAAGTGATAAATGTTAATATGGTTGCATTGTCCGACTCGTTGGCTGAATGGTCAGCGTACTGGCCATCGGTTCAGAGGGTCCCGAGTTCGATTCCCGGCCGGGTCGAGGATTTTAACCTTAATTGGTTATTTCCAATGGCCCGGGGGCTGGGTGTTTGTGCTGTCCCCAACATCCCTGCAACTCACACACCACACATAACACTATCCTCCACCACAATAACACGCAGTTACGTACACATGGCAGATGCCGCCCACCCTTGTCGGAGGGTCTGCCTTACAAGGGCTGCACTCGGCTAGTAATAGCCACACGAAATTATATGGTTACATTTGGAGTAAATTAGAGAGAAAGAGATGAGGTTAGATCACAATACTGGGACGATAACTATGGAGGTTGGAATTTAGATGGTGAAAACGCTCAAATCATCACCGTCGACCATCCTGTATTTGCTCTTCCGTGGTCTCAACCCAGTCATTCACCTGGATGGTATAAAATATCATAGCCACGGCTGCTTCCTTCCCAGTCTTAGTCCTCGTTAATAACGAATTCACACATTAGTACAGACATCATATCGACACAGGATATCAGGCACTTTACTACATACACTGCGTACGCAGGTTGATCATCAAGATGATTCAAGACCTCTTCCATGAGGTGATGTCAACAACAACAACAACAACAACAACAACAACAACAACAACAAAAACAAAAACAAAAAAACAAAAAACGAAAAACAAAACTAATAATAATAATAATAATAATAATAATAATATTAATGTGTCCGACTAACTAGTTTTATGGATTTCAGAGACGCTGAGGAGCCGGGATTTCTTTCCCGAAAAGTTATGTTACGTGCCGGCAAATCTACCGACATGAGGCTGGCGTATTTGAGCACATTAAGTATCATCGAATGGAGCTAGGATCGAGATGGCCAACTTGGGCTCAGAATACCAGCGCTCTGCTGTCTGGGCTACTCAGACCTGCAGCTAACACTATCTATAACAAAACGTCACAGATACAAACACTATGGAACACGAGGGACTGTAGATCGTGAGAAATAAAGCTTTAAAAATTAAACAACTTTTCTTCTTATTCTTCTACTTATTCCTGGCCCTTTTCCATTACATGTCGTCAGCGATGCATGTGGATTAAGCTCTGTATGATTTTGTGTTCTTTTTGGGTGTTTGTTTTACGTCGCACCGACGCAGATAGTTTGTATGACTACGATGGGACAGGAAAAGGCTAGGACTGGGAAGGGAGAGACAATGACCTTAAGGTACAGTTGTTTTGAAAATGGGAAACCACGGAAAACCATTTTCAGGCTTGCCTTTTGGGGGGTTCGAACCCACTATCTTCCGAACGCAAGCTCAGAGCTACTTGACTCAAAACGCGTATCCAACTAGCTTGATTAAGCCTAGTATTAAGGCCGGACACCTTTTTCTTATTACATCCCTAAGTAGACAGCAGTATTCACTATTGATAGGAGTGGTAGTTTCCGCAAGAGCGATATTACGCGAAATGCTTCTAAAGGCTTGTACTTTTATTCCTTTTTCATGATCTGCAAACCACTTTTCAATGTATTTTGAAAACACGATGAAATTCGAAATGGGCCGATGACTTAGATGTTAGTCCCCTTTAAACAGCTATCGAGAAAAATTCGAAATTTGCTCAAAATTCAGAATTTACCACCGACATGCGATACAAATTCTATGCCAACAATACTTTCAAAATACAACTTTAGCTGTGGTGGTTCATAGCGAGATGTGTTGTATGTCAATGAAGATGCGTGTATTAAGAAGACCACAATCACCCAGCTTCCGAGATAAAGGGATTAATCAGACGCGGCTAAAATATTCAGCCCGACCGGGAGTCGAACTTGGTGCCCCCTCAATTTAGGCGAAAGCCGTTATTATTCAGCCAAAGAGTAGAACCAAAACGTTAATTGACAACAGTAAGTAATAATGCTGTCTGAAATGGTTGCTTGTTTTAATTCACGAAATGTCAAAACGTGACATATCCTCTCTTTCTCCTTAGAACGCCTGAATTTCCTAGCCGAGAACTTGAGACTACGTGTATATCTCAAGAACACTTGGCAAGTCCGTGAGATACAGGCACTGTAATTACGCAGGCATTAGTGACACACAGTAGGATCGATCGTCGTGGTGCCAACGATATCGATAACTCTTAAGTAAACACCACCGTAATCTACAGTACAATGAACTCACCTAAATAATACGTGACCGAAATTCTGGGCGTATGAAGTGAGTAGGTTCAGCATCATTCACTGAAAGACAGTACATTCCTTTCACAGAAGAGCCGATAATCTGGTATTCGAGCAAGACTGAAGATTCAACTTAACACTTATCAGGTAAATAAAATCCAGCCCCACGGTTGATTTTGGTCTTCGTTACATGGGGCCCTGGTTCCGGATCGAGGATTTTAATCTTAAAATTCCTTCGTTCGGAAACTGGATTTTTGCACTGTCCTCAACATTCCTGCAACTAAGGCAACACACACAACGTTCTTCCACAACACTAACGCGCAGTGTCCCATACAGTACATGTCAACGCTGCCCACAATCAACGAAAGATCTGTCTAACGAGGGCTGCACCAGGCTAGCAATAGCCACATCAAATTATTATTATTATTATTATTATTATTATTATTATTATTATTATTATTATTATTATTATTATTGTCATTGATGCTTTCACGGCCCGTACTTATAGACATGATACTGTGTAGGCTCTCGGGCTTATGCCGTGTCAAGAAAATAAGGTGAAATTCTTTACGTTTCGCAGAGAACTGTGCTCTGCTAAACGTAAAGAATTTCACCTAATTTTCTTGACACGGCATAAGCCCAAAAGCCTATACAGTATCATATTATTATTATTATTATTATTATTATTATTATTATTATTATTACCCGTGGAGCAGAAAGATGTTAAAGAACGTACCGGGGTGAATGGGTCTATCTACGATATCAAAATTAATTTAAAACTTGAACTGAAGAAGGTTATATTTTTTTCAAAAAACAACAAATCAACAAATAACATGTCAGGTACAAAAGCAATCTTGAAACAAGACTAGGAAAGTCCATGATTAGTGAATTTTACAGATTCTGGGCTTCAAGTCCCTAGTTTTACAATTTTCCAAAGGGAAGTGGTATTAGTTAAAGGCAGAAATCCTCTAGTTCAAGAGCACTTGCTCCCTAAATACAATATCTAGGCTTCCAGAGGCACTCGTTAAACTTACAAAAACTTTGAAGAAGAGCAAACAGGCTCTCATTTTCTTATTGCCCACTCAAGGCAACATTACATAAAAATTTGCAATCTCTGGCCTCACCAGCTACCATTTTACAAATTGAACTTACTTTTACAGGGGTATTTAATACCCAACCTACTGGGCCTTCATGTAAAAAGAACAGGTTAGATAACTAACTGGCCCAAACACAAAATGAATGGAGGCGTACATTGCGCTCCAAGATAATGAAAACTTAAGAACTTACAGGGCTCTAGGCCGATGAAACAGGGGCTATTCCCAAACTACTGAGGTGGCTCACGTAGAATTTACTGTAATCCATCACAAAAAGGTTGCAAAACCGCAGACACCTCAAACCAAGATGAAGGGGAGCTCGAGAGGGTAACTCACTCTCTATCCCCAATTTACAATAAAAGATTTTATGAAGTTTTTACATTAGCCAAAAGAAAAGTTACATTTTAGAAAAGTAGGTTACATAATAAAGATTCGGACCTTCCCCTCGGAATAATTTGCGGATACAGCAAGAAAGATGGAGTTATGTGGCCATTACCTTGTGGATGTTCTAGCTGCCGACGAAAGAGGCCACCCGCCTCCTGCTTAAACACACACACACTCAGAAAGGTGACGATCAATTGGCCAGGAAACATGAAAAGCTGCAGTTTATATACCCTCAGGGAAGGTTCGAGATCATTCAAGACTAATCGGGACACACCCTCTTAATTTTTATTGGTTAAAACAAAGTGAACAAGAAATGCGGGATTGGTTGAGAATTAATTACAAAAATTAGTGGTTGGCTAGATTCAAAACTGGCGGAAAGAAAAGGAAGTATTGCCAACCCAAAAATAAATGAACATAGATCAGTTATGGAAAACCTAGAAATACAAAACTTCTTTAAATTATTTCTTCCACCTTGAACCATAGTGCATGATCATAGTTTTTAGAAGTGTCATCTGTAGAAAAATGTCCAAACTTCTTGACGTATATCAAATCAAAACAAGGAGAAATTCAGTCAGTTTAGGAAACTTCACAACAAAACAATTACTTAATATTTCAGTGGTGACATCTTCTGATTAAAGTTCCAACTTGTTATGTTATCAGTTTCACCTTTTGACCGATAGAGGAGTTCATTAAGGCGCTTATTTTGTATGCGCAGCGTTGAGGTGTACCTCCCGGTACAATTATTATTGTTATTATTATTATTATTATTATTATTATTATTATTATTATTATTATTATTATTATTATTATTGTACTATCAGTGAGGCTTCTCCTCAGTGATAGGCAACACCTTAAACGTCTGAGTAGGGTGAAATCTTGCTGAGATATGCTGATCTTTCCGAAGGGCATTTGGTTTTCTAGCTTATTAACAGATGTCACTACTTTGGTTTGGAGTACCACCAGGGGGCTTGGTTTGAAAAGTCATTCGTAAAGAATTGTGACTGTTAGGGTTTACCACTCGCTAGTTTAATTCATCTGTTTCTAACTTTCCACTATTGCGATTTCGAATTAAATCAACCTATCACCGCCAAGCTGACCCCCTTTAATTAGGAGCAATCTTGAACCTCATGTATCTATCTTGATCAGGGCTACGAACAGTGAAGTTCTCGTCATACAAGGCTAAAGGCGACTGGGGCAGTTTAAGGTATACGGCTAAATCATTTATTCTATCATGAGAACTTACTTGCGAGTGGCGGCGGGAAGATACCGCCGTTCCCGTCTGGCATGTAACGGCTAGGGATGAGTCGCGTTTACCTAATTTTAATGTAGGTTTTCTCTTAATATAATTTAATCTGTAAAATGTAGGTTTCTAGGCTTTCTTGCTACGGAGTGTAACCACCCGATTGGGTGCTATGTACTAAGGATGTGCAAGTGTGGACCCTCGTTTCCCTTATTCACTTTTGATTTTCTGAGTAAGCTTTTCCAAATTTCAACTTTTCATTCATGCTTCTCGCATTTTAATTTGATTTTCCGGTCTTAGCCACAAATAAAGTATGGCTTATCCTCTGTGTTACCGGGCCTTCTACCTCATTATGTTTTGTCGTAGGCATGTCACGGGATTGCTTGAGTGGGTGTAGCATCCCACTGTAATTTGTTTTTGTCCTTTTCTAATCATTTCTATTTTAGTAATACTTGGCCTCGTACGATGAGATTTTGCCGTTGCTTTTCTGGGTCATTTGGATAACAAACCGTGCGTTGTTGCTTCCCCTTGAAGGCCAGCTGGTGTCAAATGTTGTAAAAACTGACAAGCATTTAGGTGTACTCAGAGGTCAATGATGTGTATTGTAGGCCAGTCCGGCTTCTCCATTGTACAAAAAACCAAAGATTCTCTTAAAGTCAGAGGTTTGAAGTCAGAGTTCGATATCCCTCTGAACTGGAACATTTATTCTTGGAAGTTCACGCTTCTTCATTGTACGAAAAACAAAAAGATCGTCTTACCAATGATTTTGTAGATGATAATAAGTCTGAGGAATTGGGAGTTTGTCGTCCCTGATCATATTATGAAGCTCTAAAGCTCCAGTTATTAATTTTTTGGTATATCTACTTATATATATTTATTCTCGTTTTTATTTCTTGTTAATCATTATTGCTATTGTTGTTTTGGGAAAATAGAATAAAAGAACAAAAATTATTTAGGAAATACATTCAGAATCTTAAGTTTTGTCTATGGTTATTTGTCCAGTTACCTAGGCTCTGCCGCATTGTCCCGAGTGCTGCCATGTTGTCCTTAACACTTACTGCTTTACGTGTTTTGTTTCACATTATTATCGGTGACATGTATTTAGTTACAGGTCAACGTATACCTAAAATTTCGCATACAAAACTGGCTCTACTACTATGGACATGTCATAACGAAAAATGGCTTACTGAATAATCCCTTGTGTGTGGAGGTGATTTACCTTATGTTTCACTTCTATGGACGTTTGCCACATTTTCAACTGTTTTATTTGAGTGCAGATAAGATTCATGGATTATTTAAGATATCTGAGCGTATAAAGAATGTCACTGTGTTAAAGTAAAATTTTATCATTTTTTCTGCGCCATAGGATAGGGAAAAGGCTCTAAATTTCACGGATTCTCAGCGAGAATTGATAATTCGTCTTCATCTAGTAACTCCAAGTGAAATTCAGTAAACGTGTACCGTATTTCGCATATGTCATTAAGGCCACGGCCGCTTCCTTCCCATTCCTAGGCCTTTCCTATCCCGTCGTCGCGAAAAGACCTATCTGTGTCGGTGCGACGTAAAGCAAATAGTAAAAGATGTTATTAGACGTAGGTTAACTCGTGTTGCCAGCGATGTCGAGCTGTAAATTGTTAGAAATTCGCACTTATTTCAGGAAAGATTGTGATGAAGTTAAAACAATGCCCGAGAAGATCTGCACGATCGTTTATAAGGTAAGGAAGTAGCAGATTAAAACCCCTTTGCTTGGGAACGACAGATATTTGCGGTGATAAGAAGTCTAGACCCTAGTTGGAACTTGCGATAGTGGATGCCAATAATTGTGTTTCATAATTCTATTGATTTTAAAGTCAGGGAAGGTTATTTGCGTCTTCATTTCTGTTTTAGAGGTAAGTGATAGGTTTGGTTTCAAGTAGCATTCACGCCCATTGAGCGTAGTGAAGTGTAGTGTTCCATTTCGATTATTTTGTAACACAGTGATGGTTTTTAATCAAATTCAGAATTTTATTTTTTTATTTTATTGGAAATTTGAATGATTTGGTTATCCATTCAGGAGTTTCATTTCTTTGCTATTGTCATGTTGTGTGAGATACCAGTTAGGTGTTAGGCGTCGTAGGTGATGTGTCATTGCGTGGAACCCATTGGTTAGTGGTTCAAGAGCATTCCTGAGACACAGTTCATGGGATAGAATATCGGTCATGGTCTTCTGAGAAATGATGCAGCTGGGACGTTCACCGTGAATGAGAGTTGAGTTTCCTAGTTTTGCTCAGGAATTCAGTACCACATGGGATTTCACAGAACGACGCAGGATTCCACCATTAGTCCCAGGGATCCCAATGATTTTTTGTCCACATTGTGTACAGCGGGGGAGTGTTGTAATTTTTCGTGTTCACAATTTTAGTGTAGGGTTATGTTTAAGCGGATGAATGAGGGCTAATCAAAAAGTAAGTTACGCTAGCTTGCTGCGAGGGAACGCTTTTTGTTATGACCGTGGCCAATGCGAAGCAAGCTACAGTAACTGCTGACACATCCGATAGGAAGGTTGATGTGGTATCCCATCGTGTTGTATGTGCAGAGCGGGGTAGGCACATTGACGCGTCAACTAGATGTTCACTCCAAACTGGAGGTGTGTACCACGATCAGATTTGTATGGGATAAACGGCTCAATTGCACGGACATTCATTGTGAAATCACTGCTGTATATAGTGAGCGTGCAGTTTCTCGCCCAGGTATTGTAAAGTGGTGTAAGCAATTTGACGCCGGACGCACGGATATCACAGTCGAACATCGCGAAGGCAGGACCGCAGCGTCCAGCACCGTTGCAAATGTTGACCGAGTGCATGGGATCATTAGACAAAATCGGCGCATAACATTGCAGGAAATTGCCAGCATGCTGAACATTCCGTATGGCAGTGTGTTCTCCATTGTTCACCAGCACCTAGGATATCGTAAACTGTGTCTAAGACATGTCCCGCTTCTGCTCACCGATTTCCCCAAGGAACAACGTTTCCAGTCGTCATTGGCATTTCTCAGCCGTGTTCTGTGGAGGGCAACGAGTTTCTGCGGTGAATCATCACAGAAGAAGAAAGATTGGTCCGCCACTTCACCCCCGAAACAAAGAGAACCTGGATGGAATGGGTGCACACCACATCACCACCACGTAAAGAGGCCGATTTCCAACCTTCAGCACGAAAGGTAATGGCGACAGTGTTCCTTGACATAGAGCGTATGGCGAACGTGGAATTTATGCCGAAAGGCACGGCAGTAAACTCGGCTTCTTATTTCCAAACGTTGAACTGGTTGCGTAAGGCAATTAAAGAAACGCGGCGGGAAAAATTGAACGCCGGTGTGATTTTGTTGCACCATAACGCAACACCTCACACGGCCCGCCAAACGTCCGAATTGCTGCAATGATTCAAGTGGGAAGTATTGCAACATCCTCAATACAGCCGGAATTAGCGCCATGCAATTATCATGTTTTCGGTAAGATGAAAAAGGATCTCGATGGGCGACGATTCCGGAACGGTGAGAAGCTGAAAGCAGTCTCCAGGTGGTTGACCGTTCTGAGAAATGTTTACAGTCTCCTAGGGACTATGTGGAAAAGTGTATCTGCATTGTATGTTGTCATAGCCGTGTTGCCTATGTGTAGGTGGTTTCATAAATGGCCATAACTTGGAATTGTAACTTACTTTCTGATTCGCCCTCGTAGATGGACTCCGTGACTTAAGTATATTTAGGGTCACCCATGAGCTATAAACAAATAAACGACGAATTATAGAAATATTATATTCAGTTAACTGTTTTATGTAGTAAGCTA
This sequence comes from Anabrus simplex, assembly GCF_040414725.1. Classification (NCBI taxonomy): domain Eukaryota; kingdom Metazoa; phylum Arthropoda; class Insecta; order Orthoptera; family Tettigoniidae; genus Anabrus; species Anabrus simplex. The sequence continues at coordinate 896,837,571 of NC_090266.1, forward strand.
AAAACAATTTATTCGGTCCGGAATATCATTTATTTATCCATCAGGAGTTAAATCAGAATAGTTATTCAGCGTTAATTCATTAATTTAGGATCGAGATTCATGTGTTAAATTAAATCCAAGTCATAGATTTGAATTTAACCTGTAAGTTGTAGTATGTCCATTTTCCTTGGAAATAATTCCATTCATTTAACGCAAATAATGCTGCTTTATTTTGAGTACCTAGACTGCGTAAATGTAACGTTGAGTTTCAGGGTATTATTACTGCATTTATGATGTGAATTTCTTGGCGCATGAGGTGCATGCAATCTCAGTAATCTTATATCATCCTCATGCTTAGAAGAGTTACGTTTGGTCATCAGCCACATTAACTTAATCTTAATCTCAGTAGAATGATAGTGATCGGACCATGATATGAACTGGAGGTTAACCAGATTCAATTAAGCGTCCAGGTGACTCATGAGTTATCCTGCTTTGATCTTCAGTTGGTGGAAACCCTTGATTAAGGCGACACTCCGGAGATTAAGATCGATATTTTGGTGAAGATTTTTATGACTGAAATTGAAAAGATTGAGTTTCTTTTTCTTTGTCCCAAAATTATTCGGCTGAATTCAAACAACTTATCACTGTAATAATGCTTTGATGCCAATTGTAATTTTACATTTAAATTCTATTTTCTCCCATAATATTCCACAAAATGTAACAAAATTTGTATGGTATACGTATCACAGCTATATTAAGAAACCTGTGTATGGAATTTTTGATTGCAGAATTTTTCAGTTAGTAGGGATTTTTAAGTCCTAAATTTTAGAACATAAAAACTACATAAATTTCTGTTCGATATATCTCCTTATATAAATTATGTACAGAAAAATCGGTAAGTACTGCTTTTAAAAGGAGCATTATCTACCTAATTACTAATTTACATTAACAAGTTATTTAAATTTCATGAAAAAGTGGTATTAAAAATTTTAAATAGATATTTTGGAAAAAACTACTAAATGTATACGAAAGAAATGTCCGTGATATCTCTACTTTTATGTAGGTGACATTCCCTCAAAGTTTCGTGAAAATCCATGCAATAGGTAAACATATCTTATCTCCGGAGTGTTGCCTTAAGGAGAAGGTCTAGAAAACAGTTCATAATATTTAGACGTTTCAGAATCCAGAAGACTAACCCACGGATGTTTATTGTGCTCAGGCGGCTAGGACTATAAAATCCACCGGTGGTCCCTAACCCGTCAGAGGAGAGATCCTCACTTGAAATAAGTGTAAATAAGGGTAGCATACTGATTCATAGAATTTACCGGCCTCAAAACATTTTAAGCATGCCTCGAACCTATGGAAGTAACGGAGTCCCACTCCCATTTGACAGGCGAGGGACTCTTTGAAAACAACTTGGCGAACGAAATGGAATTTGATGGGGAGCTATCGATATTAATGGGGCTTATGGAATAAATAAGTGGAACTGGCTGAGTCAGCAAAGAGGATGTATCTGAATGTGCTAGGAGTAAGTGATATTTGGACAAGAGGAGTTAACGAGGAAGAGCTTGTAAAGTGTACTTGACAGGTGTTAGAAAAGGAAGGGCAGAGCGTGGGGCAGGGCTGCTCATCAGGAATACTATTGCATGCAGCATTGATTCTATTAGGCACGTAAATAAGCGAATTATGTGGATAGATTTGGCAAATGGAGGAATCAGGACAATAATTGTCCCAGTATATTCACAATAAGAGGGTGCAAAGGAGGATGAAGTTGACAAGTATTATGAAGCATTCAGTGACATCGTAGTCAGGGTCAGCAGCAAGGATAGGATAGTGCTAATGGGCGATTACAATGCGAGAATGGAAATAGAACTGAAGATTACGAAAGGGTGATTGGTAAATGTGGGGAAGATATTGAAGCTGTTTGGAATGAGATGCGTTTGGTGGACTTCTGTGCTAGTATGGGTTTAGCAGTTACGAATACATTCTTCAAGCATAAGGCTATTTATCGTTCCACATGGGAATGTAGGGGTAACAGATCCATAATAGATTATACCTTAAACGACTTCGAATTCATGAAATCTCTTAGTAATGTACGCGTTTTCCATGGATGTTTTTATGATACCAACCACTATCTGAACTGTAGTGAACTCATTATTTCTGGGCCAAGGACAAAGGAAGTGAAATTTGTCTGCAAACGAATAAGGATAGAAAACCTCCAGGACGAGGAAATTAGACAGAAGTACAACGATTTAATTAGTGCGAAGTTTGGAACAATGGACAGTAAGCAGGGTCAGCATATAGAAATAGAATGGGTTGAACACAGGGATGCTGTAGTAGAAACAGCAAGGGAATGCCTAGTAACAACTGTGTGTAAAAATGGGGAAAATCGAACGTCTTGGTGGAATGATGAGGTGAAAGCAGCAGTAAACGTAAAAAGAATGCGTATCAGAAATGGCTCCAAACAAAGACTGATGCATACAGGGATTTGTACGTAGATGAAAGGGACAGAGCGAAATAGATAGTTGTTGAATCCAAAAAGAAGTTTTGGGAAAATTTTGGTAATAACCTGGAAAGGTTAGGCCAAGCAGCAGGGAAACCTTTCTGGACAGTAATAAAGAATCTTAGGAAGGTAGAGATAATGGAAATGAATAGTGCTTTGGGTAATTCAGGTGAACTCATAATAGATCCTAGGGAATCACTGGACAGCTGGAAGGAAAATTTTAAAATCTTCTCAATGTAAAATTAAATCTTCCTGGTGACGTCTCAAGCAACCGAGCTCATGGAGAGGAGGACAATGTTGATGGTGAAATTACGCTTGATGAAATGGAGGGGATGGTAAAAAAACTCTATTGTCATAAAGCATCAGAAATAGATGAAATTAGACCTGAAATGGTGAAGTATAGTGGGAAGGCAGGGATAAAATGGCTTCATAGAGTAATAAGATTAGTATGGAGTGTTGATTAGTTACCTTCAGAATGGGCAAAAGCAGTAATGGCAGCTATCTATAAACAAGGGATTATTATACCATGCAAATTATTGACTTCCATATTGGAACGGGTGGTGGAATCAGTGGTTGAGAGGAAATTATATCATGTAAGGGCTAAAAAGTGAGTTCCTGACGCTTCGAAATGGGGACCCACCAGCAAAGGGGGACAACCCCAAAAGAAAATATCGACCCTCCAGGATTGCTGGGGGTTGGCGTTGGGCTAACAACCAAACCTGTAAAAAACTTTCGTTACGAAATCTGAAGAAGAAATAGCCGGCCTGACCTTTTTACGACGACCTAAGCAAACGTATAAAGGACTTGAGAATTGGTTCGTGGAATGTTGTAACTCTTTACCAAGCTGTAAACCTAAGAATGTTGCTCGATCAAGTGGATGAGTATCGATTAGATATTACTGCTATTCAGGAAGTCAGATGGATTGGTGAAGGAGTGATGCCGAGAAAGAGTCACTTATTATTCTATAGTTGCCACACGAAGGATCACGTGTTTGGTACTGGTTTTATTGTCAATAAGCAGATAAAACTTCTTATCACGGATTTTCGGGCAAAATCGCATAGATTGTGTAGACTTAGAATTAGAGGGAAGTTATTCAATTAAATTCTTACCTGTGCACATGGTCCAACTGAAGAGAAGTGCGACGAAGGTAAAGATTCATTTTACGATGAATTAGATGAAATTTATAATGAGTGTCCAAGAGCAAACTGTAAAATAATCTTTGGGAATTTGTATGCGAAGATAAGAATGGAAGACGAATACGGACATTGTATTGCAAAATACAGCTTGCATGATATTTGTACTGATAATGGAATTAAGCTTATGAATTTTGCATCCTCGAGAAATATGGTAGTGGGCATTACAACTTTTAATCACAAGGACACACATAAAATGACATGGGAGTCTCCAGATAGAAGTACTTTTAACAAAATTGACCACCTCCTAATAGATTCAGGACACTTTTATAACTTCATGGATGTTAGAAGTTGCAGGGGGCCAATATTGATTCTGACCATTACCTTGTGGTACCAAATACAAGAAGCCGAATATCTAATGCAAGAATGGTGCATGGATCCAATGCATAAACGTTCAACAGTGATCGGCTGAAGGAGCCCGAAACTGCTTTGAGATATGCTTACTTAAAGAGGTCCTGAAAAATTTGCCTAATAGTGCGAGTATTGATGATATCTGGAAGAAGCTTAAAGACGCACTATTAAAAACTGAAAATTAAATTTTAGGAAGGGAAGAGAAAGTTTGGCACAACAATTGGTTTGATGAAGAGTGTGCACGAGCAACAACCTTTAAAAATGAACCATAGAAGAGGATGCAACAGAGGAAGCACACCCGAAGAAAGTGGAAGAGTAAAGAAATTCCACAAAAGAAGAAAAGAGATTGTACGAGAAGGAAACGAGACGGTATGAGAGGAAATAATTGGAAGAAATGGAACGGTTGAAAGGGATGAATGATGTGAGAGCTTTCTATCAGAAGTTGAATAAATGCCGTAAGGATATCCAGCCTAGAACACATTTGTGTAGAGGTAAAGGTGGCATAATAGTGGGCAATGAGGAAGCAATACTAGAAAGATGGGCCCAATATTTTTATCAACTGTTGAATGAAAGTCCACCCGATGACCAAGAAGCCTTATCTCCTGTAAATACCAGAAAATCAGAAATAGAAGTACCGATACCTACTACTCAGGAAGTTGAGCTTGCCATTAAGAAATTAAAGAATAACAAAGCCCAGGTAATTGGTTTAATAAAATCAGAGCTTGTTAAAAATGCTGGTAAAGAATTTGTTAAACACTTTCACAAACTAGTGACCGAGATATGGGTAGCTGAAACTATCTCTGATGAATGGAATGTAGGTATCATCTGCCCGATACCAAAAATGGTGATATCATGATGTGTTCTAACTATAGAGGAATCTGCCTATTATCCATTGATTACACAATATTTTCCAATATTCTCTTTAGCAGATTGGTGCCTTACGTGGAAAATGCGTTTGGTGACCATAAATGCGGAATTCGCCAATGAAGATATACTATTGATCAGATCTTCACAACCGGGTGAGTTGGCCGTGCGGTTAGGGGCGCGTCGGTGTGACCTTGCATCCGGAAGATAGTGGGTTCGAGTCCAACTGTCGGCAGCCCTGAAGATGTTTTTTTGTGGTTTCTCATTTTCACACCAGGCAAATGCTAGTCCTTTTCTGTCCCATCGTCGCCATAAGACCTATCTGTGTCGGCGCGACGTAAAACTATTAGCAAAAAGCAGGTCTTCACAATTCGCCATATACTTGAAAAATGTAAAGAACTTGGAACTGATACACACCATCTCTTCATTGACTTCAGATCAGCCTATGAGAGCATTGGTATAAGTAATCTCTATGTAGCAATATAAGAGTTTGAGATCCCTAAGAAATTGATCGCCCTTGTGAAGGCCACTATGGAAAATGCTCAGAATCAAATTAAGATCCAGAATATGTTATCAAGTGCTGTTACGACCGAGAACGGAGTTAGGCAAGGAGATTCATTATCATGCCGTTTGTTCAATATAGCTTTGGAGAACGTTGTTAGAGATGCGAGTAGCAACACAAGGGGAACCATCTTACTAAAATCTGTTAAAATTTTGGCTTATGCAGATGATAATAATTTAATTGCAAGAACACCAAGAGCATTGAGAGAAACTTTCACAAGTCTCGAAAAAGCAGCAAGAAATATGAACTTACAGAGTAATGAAAAAACTTAGTACTTACCCGTAACTACGAAAGACTACCATACTGGATCTACATTCACAGAAATGGGCTCGTATAAGTTTGATGTTGTGCGTAGCTTTACCTACCTTGGATCAGAAGTTAATTCCAAAAGCGATGTTAGTTCTGAAATCCATAAACGTATAATGTCTGCTAACAAGTGCTATCATGGACTCAGAAAACATCTGAAGTCTAAGCTGCTGTTCAGGAAAACTAAAGTCCTAATGTATAAAGTTTTAGTAAAGCCTGTATTAACGTATGGCTCTGAGACCTAGATACTCCCAACGTCTGATGAAAGGCAGCTGGGTATATTTGAAAGAATGAGGCAAGTCTTTGGGCCAGTGGAAGAAAACGGTGTATGGAGAAGAAGATATAACCATGAATTGTATAATTTATATAACGAACCAAATATTATTAACTGCATAAATATCAGAAGGTTAGAGTGGGCAGAACATGTGCTGCGTGACAATGACATAATGATAAAGACGATATTTAATGCAGTGCCAGAAGGAATCAGGAAAGTTGGAAGACGAAATTTAAGTTGGGAACAAAGGGTGAGAGAAGATGTAAAGATAATTGGAATCAAGAATTGGAGGAGCTCTGTACTTAACAGGTAAGATTGGGGAAAACTTCTTCAAAAGGCCAAGGCCCACAAAGGGCTGTAGTGCCAGTGATGATGATGATGAGATCTAGAGAAAGCAAATGACAGGGTACCGAGGGAGAAAATGTTCACCATACTTGCTGACTATCGGATTAAGGGTAGATTATTAAAATCAATCAAAGGCACTTATGTTGACAGTTGGGCTGCAGTGAGAATTGATGGTGGAATGAGTTCTTGGTTCAGGGTACTTACAGCAGAGTCCTGCAGTGAGGCCCAACGCAGCACTCGCAAACCCACGGACTCCGGCAGCCCAGTCCGTGCAGTGACGTCTCCTTATGACGCGGCCGCTTACTGTCCCATGGCACTGATACCACTCAGCCCACCGCAGTCAACAACAATGGGCGGGCTGAGTAGTCTACCTCAACTATTTCCTCTCAATAACGCGTGCGCCGTGCACTACGAAGTGTTAATTTGACACTTCTGTTCTGATCCCTCGCTGTACGAATTCCCGTACCGTATTGACAAATTTTAAACTATGTCAGTCGCAGTTTGAGTAAAACGATAAAGACATCTCCTGAACTGAAATAATAATAATAATAATAATAATAATAATAATAATAATAATAGTAATGTAACACAAACAGAAACTTCATTAGAAACTCTAATATACGTCCGCAATCGGCACGAAGTTAACTGAAAATGAATCTAAATTACTCGAAGCATATTCAAGGAGGTGGTGGTGATTATTGTTTTAAGAGGAGGTACACCAGGGCAACTTTCATCTGCTAACGCTAATCAGGGAGAAAAAATTGAAGGGATTCGACAGTTCGAAAAATGAATATGTCGGCAAAAAAGGCAAGGGCCACGAACAGCCTGAAAATGAAAGACTCCGTAGGCTTCGAGAGATATAATACCATCGGGGTCGGAAGGGAACAAGAGTTGATAAATGGAGGTAGGATAGGATAGACGAAAGTGAGGAGCCTGGCACAAGTAAGTGGAAGCAATGTCAGGACTCAGCTACGGGCCGCGTGGTAACCAATCCACACTCCCAAGTTAAGAGTCATTGAAGCCCCGTTTAGTCGTCTCTTACGACGTGCAGGTGATACCGTGGGTATAATTTTACCGCCCCCACCCACAGAGGTTGCATATCCAAGGGGCCTCTCTTGCGTTTAACTCAAAATGAACTAAAATACAAACTAATACGACATGAAAAAACCTGAACACGCCTTTAATTTAGTTAATGTGTGTAGCTTATTGTACATTGATTCATGGTGGTGGAATTTCTGTGAATAAAAGGAAGAGTATCAACATTGTCTAGGTTCAGAAGAGACCACTTTGAGTTGAGAATGAAGCCCACTGAACTGATATTTCTCCCTGAATCTGTACTTGACGCTTGCATACACAATACATTCTTAGCGATCTGGTGAAATTTTGGATCGTTTTGTCAATTTTTCCTCCAATAGCATGCTATATACGGTATTCTTCCATTGCACAATTTTTATTTAAATATCTCCAACTCATCTGTTGGATTAGGACCATCTTCAACGTCAGTCCACGAAGCAAACTTCATTCATTACTTTGGAAAATTGTGGCATAGTCGTGGAGTGTGATAACCTGGGAAGATTGGAATGTTCGTTATTCATACACGCTTTTTTGAGATCGTTCAGTACACGAAATTAACGTCCTTCCCATCGCTATCAACTACAGGTATGAATACCGACCCAAAACGACTTTTAATATTCGGATTCGGTTCAGAAGTCTTGTATTGTCCGGTTTCTAGTTTTTCTTTTACATAACGTTTTCTTGCTTAAATTTCTTTTCTTTTGAAGCCACAGTCGGGATTCATTTCCGAAAACAGGATAGGCGGGGAAATCAAATAGACAACCACAGTAGACGTGATCGTCTCCACTCGACCGTAATGCAACGCACTCCTCTGACATGCAATACACTGTAAACATTGAAGCAGTCAGCCCATAGCACTAACACAGCGTTGTCTTTGTTTCACCGCGTAGGTACGACATAGCGCTGCCCAGCCTGAACCGGGCTACGACGTCACGGGCTTCTTATGTTTCCAGACTTCTAAAGCCCATTGCTGTCTGTTGCCGAAGCAGCTCATTGGCTGCGCCGCTGTGCAGGACTCTGACTTACTGGGGTTAGATAAGGCTGTAATCCTTCACCTTTGTTGTTCATAGTTTATATGGGAAATGTATAAAGTGGCAGGGAGGGATTCAGTTAAGTGGAAATGTAAGCAGTCTGGCCTATGCTGACGACTTGATCTTAATGGCAGATTGTACCGAAAGCCTGCAGTCTAATACCTTGGAACTTGAAAATAGGAGCAATAAGTATGGTATAAAACTTAGCCTTTCGAAGACTAAATTGATGTCAGTAGGTAAGAAATCTAATAAAAATGAATGTCAGATTGGTAATACAAGGCTGGAATAGGTAGATAATTTCAAGTATTTATGATGTATGTTCTCCCAGTATGGTAGTGTTGTACGTGAGATTGAATCATTGTGCAGTAAGGCTAATGCAGTGAGCTCGCACTTGCGATGAAGAGTATTCTGTAAGAAGGAAATCAGCTCCCGGACGAAACTATCTTTATATCGGTCTGTTTTCAGACCATCTTTGCTTTAAGGGAGTGAAAATTGGGTGGACTCAGGATATCTTATTCATAAGTTAGAAGTAACGAGAAGTAGCGAGAATGGTTGCTGGCATAAACTGGTGGGAAAAATGGCAGGATGTTACTCGGAAAAGGGAGATAAGGGCTATGTTAGGAATGAACTCGATAGATTAAGCTGTACGCATAATCCGGCTTAGGTGGTGGGGTCATGTGAGGCGAATGGAGGAGGATACGTTACCTAGTTTAATATTGGACTCTGTTATGGAGGTAAGAGAATTGGAGGGAGACGAAGACGACGATATTTAGACTCAATTTCTAGTGATTTAAAGATAATAGGTATGGAACTAAACGAGGCCCCAGCACTAGTTGCAAATAGGGGATTTTGGTGATGTTTAGTAAATTTTCAGAGGCTTGCGGACTGAATGCTGAAAGGCATACCGGTCCATAATGATGATATATGTATGTATGTATGTATGTATGTATGTATGTATGTATGTATGTATGTATGTATGTATGTATGTATGTATGTATGTATGTATGTATGCATGTATGTATGTATGTATGTATGTATGTATGCATGTATGTATTGGGACCTTTCCCATCAATCCTGATAACTCATGGGACCATGTGACGACATCAATGTAACCCTGTCGTGTCATGTACACATGGGACCATGCTCCATGGAAGGCGATAGTCAAGGGACCTTTTCGGCCTGGTGACAATGCCGCCTCATCGGGATTTTATCAAAATAATCCACTCACATGAGACGACAAATGCCCTTTATGGCACGGCGAGGTTATCGCTACTCTCCCGTTCCGAATATCTGAACCCCGGCCTCTCAAGGGCGCAGACCGTCCGCAGCAATAAAAAATACTTCTTACAACTACCTTAAAGGCATACAGTGAACGGAAGAGGTTGTGGATGCTAAATTTTCGACATAGATTGGCACAAATAACTTTCTATAAATTTACGGGGCGCTCCTTGAAACATATGCAAAATCTACTACAACCTTGACAGGTTAACACAAATTTTACAAATAATAAAAACACGTGTTTAGCAAGGGAAAAATCCGTGCTACCATACACATCAGTTATCTCGTCCACATTCCAAAGAAAATATCTATGTGGATTACAACTGTTTGCTGATAAAGTTTATGATACAAGAAATCCTACCTTCATGATCAACGATTTGATTGTTACCTTCCTCTCTATATAAAACGTGTCCGAGAGGGTGACAATTCTTGTTAACACATCACATTTCTACCTTTTTGGTTTTTGTGATCTATCAACCCGCTGAATTTAAACTGTTGAGTGCTACAGAAACAATCAGAATAACCCTTATATATTTACAGTTACAAGCTATGCCCCTCCAAATGCAAGTATTCCACGGGATTAAATCCCACATTACTTATTTTAAAATTTATTTGCACTGGAAAATTTCGTCTTAGAGTGGCCACCTAACTTAGATTTACCGCCACCGAATACCTGTAAAATAAATTAAATTGGAGAAAAAGAGCAAATGCTCCGGCAATTAAAAAAAATCCATCAATCTAAACATGAAGATGAATAATATAGTTACGAGTCTCGCATAATAGAACTAAACTGTACACAGACTTATCATCGAAACTCGTCATTTACAACAACTATCAATGGACTTTCACGAAGTCTAAATTCAAATAGAACACTAATTAACTAAAAACATGTTCACACCCTGAAAGAGAAGCATATATTATACGCATACAAAGAAAACAATAGCTGTATTTTATCTCGTACAAATCCGCTGCTTGTGTGACCTGCCGTTTTCATTGTGCTACCGAGGTTCGAACACAAGACCTTGGTCGTCTCCATCAAGGATGCTGAAATCAAGTCCTAGCTACCGTAATCATGTAAAGTACAGTCATAAATTTCTACATTGCTTTGGATCATGGCTTGTGGCGTGTGTGGTAGTTACGTAAATATTCTGTCTTTTATTCACAGAAGAGCATAGTGGTAGAAAGAAACAAATTCCTTCGCTGGGCGGCTCGCTCAGCTGGCCTCTCCCTAAAGGATTCTCCCCTCTCTGGGGTTGTAAATCTCGGCCCTCGCCTGATTCTCTGCCAAAAGGATAAATACACCGTTCGACCCGCTTACTATAGGAGGCCAGTGTGTCAATAAATTCGCTCAATTGAACTGATGCATTCTATTCATGCTCAAATCAGCTCATATACTTTCTATATCCAAGAATTCTCTCAAATTAAGCCGCTAAATCATATCAAATTCCCTCAACTCTCCAGAGGTCTGGGGTTCAACCAAACGTTCTCTTCCCCGTAACATTCACGACACTTCCACCAGCATACAACCAAATAACAATGTTCTCTAATCTCTGACCGATGAGGCGAGAGTGTGTACCTGACATCCACTAACATGATGCACAAATATATCGGCATAAAATCTCCGATCAAATTAAAATAATAATAATAATAATAATAATAATAATAATAATAATAATAATAATAATAATAATAATAATAATAAAATTAAAATAAAATATCAGAATTTACCAACACAATCAATAGACATTTACACGAGTAGCCTAACTTGTGTAGGGGAGGGCGGATATTCGAACCTCTGCAGAGAACTCTTTGCACAACTGCCAAATACAGCCCAAATCTTACTCTAAAGTGCAAGTCAATGTACTGTTTGCTACTTTTAGAATAGAGTGTTGTAGCTATACCACGCTTATATCTGTTCAGGCACTTGTTGAGGATCCTGTCGCCCAATAATCCCTACTCATCTTAACCACTCACACAGATGACGTCCACGTCATTAACCTGACAAAATTCCTACTTATCTTCCCCCTTTTCTCCTTAACAGCACTCGTAAAACCCCAAAACACAATAACATGCTCATGCAGTCACTAAGAGGGGTCCCAAATTATATACCATCCCTCCTATTTCATTTTCTTCCCATATACATTCAAATTATTTAAACTGAAAAGGACTCGTCCGACCACTCTAAGCGAATTAACCTATCTTTACAGTAATTTATATTTACAAGGGGAAATACTAGCATTGGAAAAACATAGCTCAGTACTCAACAGTTTGGTGCATCCTGCCCCGTCCGGGTTTCCAGGGGCCTGCTGATGTCGATTACTCGTGGGGTCCTGGGTTCTAGATGTTCCTCGACGTTTCTTGAGCAATTCATATTATTGGTATTGGGATCACTGGAGAAAATATTTCACACAGATTTACACACTTCTTGTTCACACGACACCATCAAACTCCCTTTCTCCTTTCTCTGACTAATTAAAGTTACGTGTGGATAATTCTAATGGATAACTCAGCTAGTCTACTTCACTTTGATAAGATAAGACGGACATTCACGGTATTCTCACTGCAAAGTTTATCGCCTCAGATTGCCGTGACGTTAGCTAACCGTATTTATCCTGATATCCTGTCTAGTTCGTCTGTTCCTGAACATCTATCACTCCCCGTCATACAGTGCTATAATTTTATCCTGAATTCTGTTCATAATTTAACGTGGATTTTTATAGTACTTTATCACACGTCTACGTTTTTTAAAACAAAGTTTTCAAATATTATAATTATATTCGTCGAAATTGGTCTCTCTCACTGCTACGGGAAATTAGTCTCAAGATTAGCGTTCTCCGTCCGGAGTTTGTTTCCCCATAGCGTAATAACTACACAGTCATAACGTACGACGTAATTGCGCGTACTTACTGGCTGCTTCGCGGCCGATATGTCATGCACGCATCACTGCACTGCAATTACTTTCTCTATTAACAATGCACAAGAGAAACTATCTGAATTACACTCCCGTTTTCGTTGACTTTTACCATACAAAGGAATGGCAATACCGCTCGTGAACCGGCCATCGCTTCGTCTCGGAAGCTCCTTCTCGACTCTCTCGCCACCCTCGAAAGTGCAAGCATTTATGGACGAACTCAGAGTAGGGGTGGTTCCATGGACATCGCCCCCACCCTAATTCTGACATCTCCTGAACCAACAGGTATATGAAAATCAGCTACGCGCCGGATTGTGTGACCCAGTAATCGCAAGTACTCAATGTTATGCGAAATGCGGAACGATCAGTGGTTTTGTGGTAATTTATTCATATAAAATCGGAGTGGGGAAGGGAATCCCCATTGGCATCTGGTTTCCCAGTTAGCGTGAGGACGCCAAGCCAGTTACGTAATCGCATTTAGACGCATTTTCATAGGTGACATTCTTCTATCTTGGTTTAGAATTTTGCCATTCATCCAATATTCTTCTCATTGCTCTGATATGTGCTTCCTGGTTAAATTAGCCTTTATTAAGCCGAAAACACATCTGAAATCACCCCCTCCCGTTGACTCTACCGTGAGTTGGCATTTGTTTTCAAGGTGGAGTCAGCATAAACTGTATACTTCTTCGCCTTCTTCCATGACGCGCGCTCAGTTCGGGGGTTTTCTGAGCCCTCAACTGCGTGCTCGAGGCACCTCTCTGTCACGAAGTATTGTGCAATATGATGAAACTGCCAGCTTCCACACATAGGAAGCTACAAGCCTACTTCTATCCCAGTTATATAAATCGAAATATATATTCACTGTGACGATACGGTCGCAGTATGTAAGTATGTATGTATGTATGTATGTATGTATGTATGTATGTATGTATGTATGTATGTATGTATGTATGTATGTATGTATGTATGTATGTATGTATGTATGTATGTATGTATGTATCCTAGCCTCTGATTTAAAATAGATAGGTCTTCCTTTGTACTCCGATAGTCATGTCAGCAAGTCAGACAGTGATGACGAACCGTTAAGTACCCCTGAGAAGCCAGAGTCTAGAAATATATACTGCCGACCTAGAACAGGTATTTTTTTAGATACATGGCTACGAAAAGTTTTCAGTACTTAGTGGTGGAATTTATGAGATCTGGGTGGGATAACTACATGACCGTGCCGCAGTTTACGAACTGCCCATATTTGTTTCCCGAAGATGTAAGTGTGGACTGCATCTGCCATATACGGGAAACCACTTTCTATAGTATGGGAGGATAGTGTTGTGTGTGATGTAGGAGTTGCAGCGATATTGAGGACAGCACAAACACATAGTCCTAGAGCCAAGGAAATTAAGCGTTAAAGATTAAAATACCTCAACATACCCGGGAATCGAAACCAGGGCCCCGATGATTGGAGGCCAAGACGCTGGTTACTCAGACATGGAACCGTACAAAGGAACCTCGTGTCCTGGTATTCGCAGAGGTGGTGCAACTCTTTTCATGCATAACTCCAATGGAGGTGAGGTGCACGTACCATTTTAACCGTATACCAGCCCTCCTGCCAGCCTATTTCTCTGGCAGTGCCGGGAATCGAATCCGCATCTCTGAGGGTGACAATTAATAACACTAACCGTTACGCTGTGGAGGTGGACACCATTGAAGAATGCCATGGACTTCCACTCTTTCACTACCCGCTCTATTACATGTTTGATATAATGATACCATCAAGGAAAATGATGATCTTCTACTCTCCCAATATCCACACTATGAAGGATGCCATAATGATACCATAAAGTTTAGCTATGAACTTCACCTCTACTACTCACTTTACTGATATTGACGCGTGGCCTATGACCTTAGATGTTAGGCCCCTTTAAACAACAAACATCATCATCAAGATTGACGTCGGGAGATAGTAGGTTCGAACCCCACTGTCCTGAAAATGGTTTTCCGTGGTTTCCCATTTTCACACCAGGAAAATGCTGGGGCTGTACCTTAATTAAGGCCACGGCCGCTTCCTTCCCACTCCTAGCCCTTTCCTGTCCCATCGTCGCCATAAGACCTATCTGTGTCGGTGCGACGAAAAGCAACTAGCAAAAGAAAAAAAAAGATTGACGTAATGAAACCCTCAAGTAAATCTATGAACTTCTACACTCATACTACATACCCTGTGAAGAATGACATAATGATACCAAAAAGGCAAGCCATGAATTTCGCCTCTCTTTCTACGCGCCCTATCGTGGTTGATATGATGTTACCATCAAGGTCAATCATGGACTAACCTTGTCATATCATCTCCTCTATTAAGGTAGCAATGATTATACTCTCTATGCATTTAAATTCTCCTACTATCTATTTTGATAAGGTCCCCATTATTATGAAGGCCATTTAGGGACTTCCTTTATTCCACCACCTGGCATGATACAGTAGTATAGCATGTGCTGTAACATATTCTAAAGCCATATAATGGTCTATAATTTATATCGTGACATGAAAAGACATCTACGATGTAAATTGCCCTTTATTACGCCGTGAAAAGTTAGCAAGCCTTATTACCCACTTTCATTAAGAGAGAACTGCTCTGGGGCAGTACTTGAAATTTCTACACAACCAACTTCCTGATTGACGTTCATTTGATTTGATTGGCTTGAAATTCGAACTGTCAGTTCCGTGTTAGGTCTGACAGTTGTTCTCTGTTTCATCGCAAACTGAAGAAATGTGCAGATTTTCTTCTGTATTAACATTTATTTGCTTTCATAGGAATAAATAATTCGACTTTTATATCTGAATAGATTTACGTGGTATGGAATTACCTTAAATTTTTCTTGAAGACAAGCTGCCAAGCGCTGAGACTGGTGAATAACGAATGACAATTCTTTGACAACAGTAGCTCGTAATATTCAACTCACTAAGAAGAAGAAAAAAGACATTGACATACATGATACCATAATCGATAACTACGTATAAGTAGCATAAAATATAACTGAGGAAAATAATCTTTCTGCCTGAGAAATGAAAAGAAATACAGTAGGTAGATGGCTCTACGTTTGCTTGACATCAGGTGGAGAGGATATGGTTTGTAATTTTTTGATATTAATGTGGATCACTCATTGGTTTCAATGATATGTGAATTTATGGAGCCAAATAAGTTGACATTTAAAACCAGGAGTCTATAATATGAAATTAAATTTATATTAATAATTTATGTTTGATTGATTTGAATGACTGAATCATTCTCAGCCGTCATCTTAAACCAGTGAAGACGATTACTTTGATAAGATTTGTCAATGTAGCCCTTGGTAGGAAGTTGGTCACGTATTTAGTGATTGGCTTCGATACATGTAATGCATTCGTTAAATTTCTTGTGAAACTTTACGGGAGAAACACAGAGATCCGAAACTGAATTTATATTCTCTGATCCTCATGAACGTTACGTATATTGATTCATCGGTCTTAAATTCGGAGCACCGAGTGAGTTGGCCGAGCGGTTAGGGGCGCGCAGCTGTGAGCTTCCATTCGTGGGATAGTGGATTTGGACCCCTCTGTCAGCAGCCCTGAATATGGTTTTCCGTCGTTTCCCATTTCCACACCAGGCAAACGTACCTTAATTAAGGCCACGGCTACTTCCTTCCCACTCCTAGCCCTTCCCTATCCCACCGTCACCATAAGACCTATTTGTGTCGGCGTGACGGAAAGCAACTGAAAAAAAACAATCAGAGTCACTTTGAGAATTTGAAGCTGACGACTTTCTGGTCCTAATTTTATGCTACCCCGTGAGTTGGCCGTGCGGTTCGGGGCACGCAGCTGTAAGCCTGCATTCGGGTGATAGTGAGTGCGAACACCACTGTCGGCAGGCCTGAAATTGGTTTCCCATTTTCACACCAGGCAGGCTGTTATACTCGGTACGCAGCAGTAATCTCATTTGTCGGAGATGAGTGGCAGCAGAAGACACAAAGCACATCACAATAAACAATGGTCAATGTAATATTACTGTTGATCAATTTTATGAGCTTTCTACATTGCAGGCCTTCACGTTTAGTGTTCTTCCTACTCTGTGACATTACGGCATCTTATAACATTATTTATAGCGTGGATTGTAGTTCCTTATTCCTCGACTTTATACTCCGATTTTCATTGATTTCTGTTGACCCATTTTCTCATGACGAGGCGATGATATGGACTTAGCAACAACAATACAAATTCATGAATATCTCTGTTATTATAGCAGGTGCGGTAAAAATGTATTCGAAATAAATGATCGGGAATTTAATACCATATAACTTTAGTTATGTAGTATTTATTGATAGGACCACTAATAACATAAATATTGAGAATTACATTTTATATATATGCTATTTGCTTTACGTCGCACCGACAGATAGGTCTTATGGCGACGATGGAACAGGAAAGGCCTAGGAATGGCAAGGAATTGGCCGTGGCCTGAATTAAGGTCAGCCCCAGCATTTGCCTGGTGTGAAAATGGGAAAACACGCAAAACCATCTTCAGGGCTGCCGACAGTGGGGTTCGAACCCATTATCTCCCGGATGCGAACTCACAGCTGGGCGCTCCTAACCGCGCGACCAACTCGCCCGGTGAATTACATTTTAGGCCTTCCCCTAAACTACAATTTCACTCAGCGTGAGTAAAATTATTTATGGCCTAGATCGTAGCGACTTATTCCCCGACTTTACATACCGATTTTCATTAAAATATCTTCAGCTCTTTTCTCGTGATGCGCGTATAGACAGACAGACAGACAGACAGACAGACAGACAGACAGACAGACAGACAGACAGACAGACAGACAGACAGACAGACAGACAGACATTACGGATATTTAAATGTTCATTTCCTTGTTACTGTGGACACGACCGATGCAGAAATACCATAATTTTTTTAAATTCTGAGCAATGTACATACAAAACTCTTATCTATATATATAAAATAACTTGTCCTGACTGACTGACTGACTGACTGACTGATTCATCATCACCGAGCCAAAACTACTGGACATAAAGAGATGAAATTTTGGGGATATATTCATATTAAGACGTAGGTGCTCGCTAAGAGAGGATTTTTGGATATTCCTTCGCTAAGGGGGTGAAAACGGGGGTGAAATTTTAAAATCAGTTGCTCTATAACTCAAAACTTTAAAAGTTTACAGATGTAAAAATTGGTATTTAGAATCTTCTTTAAAAATAAGGAAACACGTATTTTTTTGTTTTCAGAAAATCCCAATAGGAGGGGTGAAAAAGGGTGAAAATGGGGAAAAATGGGTTGAATGCCTTTAATCAGGATACCGGTACCTATATCTCAGAAACTGAAGATATTACAGACCTGAAAATTGGTACTTTTGATCTCTTTTAAAAATAAAGAAACACGTAATTTTTTGTTTTTGGAAAATCCAATTAATGGGAGGGTGAAAAGGGGGTGAATTTTTAAAATGAAGGAATCTATATCTCCAAACTTTTAAAGTTTGCAGATGTAAAAATTGGTATTTAGAACCTTCATTAAAAATAAAGGAACACGTATTTTTTGTTTTCGAAAAATCGCAATACGAGGAGTGAAAAGGGGCTAAAAAGTGGTTGAATGCCTTTAATGAGGCTACTTATATATCAGAAACTGACGATATTACAGACCTGAAAATTGGGGTTTGGGATCTCCGTTAAAAATAAAGAAACACGTATTTTTTTGTTTCTGGAAAATCCAATTTAGGGGGGGTGTGAAAAGGGAGTAATATTTTAAAATGAGTGTATCTATCTCAAAATTTTTAAAGGTTATATATGTGAAAATTGGTATATAGAATCTCCTTTAAAAATAAATAAACACACGTATTTTTTCGTTTTTGGAAAGTCCAAATATTGGGGGGTAAAAAGGGGGGAGGGTAAATTTTTTAAAATGAGTGTGTATACATCTTAAAACTTTAAAATTTACAGATGTAAAAATTGGTAGTTAGAATCTCCTCTAAAAATAAAGGAAAACGTATTTTTTGTTTCCTGTAAATCCCAATAGGAGGGGTGTAAAAGGGTGAAAAATGGGTTCAATGCCTTGAATGAGGATACATATATCTCAGAAACGAAAGATATTACAGAACTGAAAATTTGTATATGGGATCTCCTTTAAAAATAAAGGAACACGTATTTTTTAATTTTGGAAAATCCAATTAATGGCGGTTAAACAGGAGTGACAAATTGGGTGAATTTTTGAAAGACTATATCTACAGAATATCTTGGAAACGTAAAATGTTACAGACGTAAAAAGTGGGTGTTTGTATCTCCTGTAAATCTAAAGAAACATAGGTGATTTGTGTTTGGAAACTCCACTTAAGGGGAACTCAAAAGGGGTGAAATTTTAAAATGAGAATTTTTAAAGTTTATCTCAAAAAACTTAACATGTTACAGAAGTGAAAAATGGTATTTTTTATCTCTATTAAACATAAAGAAACATGCATTTTTAGCTTTCGGAAATACCACTTGGGTGGAGGGGGGTAAAAGTGACTGAAAATGGTGTTGAATTCTTTTAATTAGGCTACTGATATCTCAAAAATGAAGATGTTACAGACGTGAAATTTGATATATGCAATCTGCTTTAAAAATAAAGAAACACGTATTCTCGGAAAATCCAATGAGGGGGGGGGGGGGGTGAAAGAATTGAAAAATTAATTAAATTATTTGAATGAGAATACATACATCTAATAAAAACTAAAGTTGTTACAGACGTGAAAATTCGTATTTGGATCTCCTTTAAAAACAAAGGAAAACGCGTTTTGGGGGGAAACCATCTTGGAGGGCGGGAGTGTAAAGGAGTTGAATTCCTTTCATGAGGACACATAAATCAAAAACTGAAGAAGTTAGAGTCGTGATAATTGGTATTTAGAAGATCCTTTACTATTAAAGAAACAAATATTTTTTGCGGGAAAATTCACTTACGGGGGAGGGGAGTAGTGTGAAATGAAGTGAAAAAAGTAAATTATTTTTATGGGGATACTTATATCTCAAAGCGGAAGGTAATAGACGTGAACATTGGTGTTTGAAATCTTCTTTAAACATAAGAAACAAGCCTTCTTTTAATTTTTCTTTTGGGGGGGGGGGTGCCGGTAAATAAACTTAACGGCGGTGGGGTGTAGAAGAAGGTGAGACCAATTGATTTTACTGTTCTTAATGTACTTATAAGGATCCTCGGCAGCGCGCCGGCCTCTCACAGCTGGGTTCCGTGGTTCAAATCCCGTTCACTCCATGTGACATTCGTGCTGGACAAAACGGAGGCGGGACAGGTTTTTCTCCGGATACTCCCGTTTTCCTGTCATCATCCATTCCAGCAACATATAATAATAATAATAATAATAATAATAATAATAATAATAATAATAATAATAATAATAATAATAATAATAATAATAATGATGTTCCGCACCGTCGTCAAATGTGCGGACCGCGCTGGAAACGGCTCCTGGACGGGTAATGACTAAGAATGCAGTCCGGCCGCGGGTTCAGTGCCGCCAAGGCACCCAATATGACACCACGCCGGATCTCCTGAAGGATTTTATCCATATTAAAAATGATTATAGGAAAAGATGGCAAAGATTTACGGACCCAACTGACCGGGAGGAATACCTGAGCCTAGCCCGGGAAGAACGAAATCGATTGCTGGAAAAGAAGATTGAAAAATGGGAGGAAACATGCCGTAATCTAATAGAAAACGAGTCAGATCGGGAATTTTGGTGGGTTCTCGCAGAAAACGAGTCAGACCGCGAATTTCGGTGGATTATATATCTAAAACAATAAGCATTCAATTATAAATTTCAGTATAATACCGTAGCGAAGCACGGGTATCTTGCTAGTCTATATATATAAAATAACTTGTCCTGACTGACTGACTGACTGACTGACTGATTCATCATCACCGAGCCAAAACTACTGGACATAAAGAGATGAAATTTTGGGGATATATTCATATTAAGACGTAGGTGCTCGCTAAGAGAGGATTTTTGGATATTCCTTCGCTAAGGGGGTGAAAACGGGGGTGAAATTTTAAAATCAGTTGCTCTATAACTCAAAACTTTAAAAGTTTACAGATGTAAAAATTGGTATTTAGAATCTTCTTTAAAAATAAGGAAACACGTATTTTTTTGTTTTCAGAAAATCCCAATAGGAGGGGTGAAAAAGGGTGAAAATGGGGAAAAATGGGTTGAATGCCTTTAATCAGGATACCGGTACCTATATCTCAGAAACTGAAGATATTACAGACCTGAAAATTGGTACTTTTGATCTCTTTTAAAAATAAAGAAACACGTAATTTTTTGTTTTTGGAAAATCCAATTAATGGGAGGGTGAAAAGGGGGTGAATTTTTAAAATGAAGGAATCTATATCTCCAAACTTTTAAAGTTTGCAGATGTAAAAATTGGTATTTAGAACCTTCATTAAAAATAAAGGAACACGTATTTTTTGTTTTCGAAAAATCGCAATACGAGGAGTGAAAAGGGGCTAAAAAGTGGTTGAATGCCTTTAATGAGGCTACTTATATATCAGAAACTGACGATATTACAGACCTGAAAATTGGGGTTTGGGATCTCCGTTAAAAATAAAGAAACACGTATTTTTTTGTTTCTGGAAAATCCAATTTAGGGGGGGTGTGAAAAGGGAGTAATATTTTAAAATGAGTGTATCTATCTCAAAATTTTTAAAGGTTATATATGTGAAAATTGGTATATAGAATCTCCTTTAAAAATAAATAAACACACGTATTTTTTCGTTTTTGGAAAGTCCAAATATTGGGGGGTAAAAAGGGGGGAGGGTAAATTTTTTAAAATGAGTGTGTATACATCTTAAAACTTTAAAATTTACAGATGTAAAAATTGGTAGTTAGAATCTCCTCTAAAAATAAAGGAAAACGTATTTTTTGTTTCCTGTAAATCCCAATAGGAGGGGTGTAAAAGGGTGAAAAATGGGTTCAATGCCTTGAATGAGGATACATATATCTCAGAAACGAAAGATATTACAGAACTGAAAATTTGTATATGGGATCTCCTTTAAAAATAAAGGAACACGTATTTTTTAATTTTGGAAAATCCAATTAATGGCGGTTAAACAGGAGTGACAAATTGGGTGAATTTTTGAAAGACTATATCTACAGAATATCTTGGAAACGTAAAATGTTACAGACGTAAAAAGTGGGTGTTTGTATCTCCTGTAAATCTAAAGAAACATAGGTGATTTGTGTTTGGAAACTCCACTTAAGGGGAACTCAAAAGGGGTGAAATTTTAAAATGAGAATTTTTAAAGTTTATCTCAAAAAACTTAACATGTTACAGAAGTGAAAAATGGTATTTTTTATCTCTATTAAACATAAAGAAACATGCATTTTTAGCTTTCGGAAATACCACTTGGGTGGAGGGGGGTAAAAGTGACTGAAAATGGTGTTGAATTCTTTTAATTAGGCTACTGATATCTCAAAAATGAAGATGTTACAGACGTGAAATTTGATATATGCAATCTGCTTTAAAAATAAAGAAACACGTATTCTCGGAAAATCCAATGAGGGGGGGGGGGGGTGAAAGAATTGAAAAATTAATTAAATTATTTGAATGAGAATACATACATCTAATAAAAACTAAAGTTGTTACAGACGTGAAAATTCGTATTTGGATCTCCTTTAAAAACAAAGGAAAACGCGTTTTGGGGGGAAACCATCTTGGAGGGCGGGAGTGTAAAGGAGTTGAATTCCTTTCATGAGGACACATAAATCAAAAACTGAAGAAGTTAGAGTCGTGATAATTGGTATTTAGAAGATCCTTTACTATTAAAGAAACAAATATTTTTTGCGGGAAAATTCACTTACGGGGGAGGGGAGTAGTGTGAAATGAAGTGAAAAAAGTAAATTATTTTTATGGGGATACTTATATCTCAAAGCGGAAGGTAATAGACGTGAACATTGGTGTTTGAAATCTTCTTTAAACATAAGAAACAAGCCTTCTTTTAATTTTTCTTTTGGGGGGGGGGGGGGTGCCGGTAAATAAACTTAACGGCGGTGGGGTGTAGAAGAAGGTGAGACCAATTGATTTTACTGTTCTTAATGTACTTATAAGGATCCTCGGCAGCGCGCCGGCCTCTCACAGCTGGGTTCCGTGGTTCAAATCCCGTTCACTCCATGTGACATTCGTGCTGGACAAAACGGAGGCGGGACAGGTTTTTCTCCGGATACTCCCGTTTTCCTGTCATCATCCATTCCAGCAACATATAATAATAATAATAATAATAATAATAATAATAATAATAATAATAATAATAATAATAATAATAATAATAATAATAATAATGATGTTCCGCACCGTCGTCAAATGTGCGGACCGCGCTGGAAACGGCTCCTGGACGGGTAATGACTAAGAATGCAGTCCGGCCGCGGGTTCAGTGCCGCCAAGGCACCCAATATGACACCACGCCGGATCTCCTGAAGGATTTTATCCATATTAAAAATGATTATAGGAAAAGATGGCAAAGATTTACGGACCCAACTGACCGGGAGGAATACCTGAGCCTAGCCCGGGAAGAACGAAATCGATTGCTGGAAAAGAAGATTGAAAAATGGGAGGAAACATGCCGTAATCTAATAGAAAACGAGTCAGATCGGGAATTTTGGTGGGTTCTCGCAGAAAACGAGTCAGACCGCGAATTTCGGCGGATTATATATCTAAAACAATAAGCATTCAATTATAAATTTCAGTATAATACCGTAGCGAAGCACGGGTATCTTGCTAGTTTTATATATAAATATACCCACGGTTCATTCACTGAGTATTATCGAGACATGGTGAGGTAGACATGATTGACTGCGTCAGTCAAGGGAAAGAATTCAGCTTGCAAGTAGGTAAAATGTAAATTGCGAATATGGTCCAAGATTGTATGTCGAGATTGATGCGGACACCGGAAAATGCGGAGAACAGATGATTGGCACTAGGTGACGTCAAGAACATACAATATATATATTTCACAGCCTATGATGTTAATTTGTAGCGATGGATGGAACGAACGGAAACATACCTAAATTACAGAACCCGTTTCAGATTTCGGCTTTCTACCACCAATACTTCTTAAACAGTTTTTGAAAGCCACAAGGCTCACATACCTGCCATTCTCAGTAACGCAGTCAATTATTCATAATCATTCTGTTTCCAGGGCAGCAAGATTGATCCCGGCGTAGGTCGATAGAATTTGACAGATTTTCAACGCGATAATTCTGTGACGTTTGCATCAGGCACGTTAATGTGCTCCTATGTGTCAATACTGCGAGTTACTGGCGCCTTTAAAAATTATAGGAAGTAACATTGTTTGCATTATTATTATTATTATTATTATTATTATTATTATTATTATTATTATTATTATTATTATTATTATTTTCGTATGTCTACCCCTCAGTCCCCTTTGTTGATACGGGGTCAAGGATGAGATGAGAAGAATTTATATGGCATGTTTTTACGGACTGATGCATTTCCTGACGCCAACCTCAGTTGAGAAGGTAATGAAGACGAAATGAATGACGCTGAATGAAACTGGATAAGGAGGTGGAATGAGTCGCCCGTGGCCTATGCATAGAAACCGTCCCGGCATTTGCCGGGAAGTGAAATTGAGAAACCGTAGAAAAACATTCTCAGGACAGGCAATGGTGGTGATAAAACCCACGCGTCTCCCGAATGCAGAGTTTGTCTTCATACTCTTAGAAACTTAACATGCGCGGCGATACCACTCGGTATTATTATTATTAGTTTACCATCCAGGGTTGGCTTCTCCCTCGGACACACCGAAGTATCCCACTTCTATCGCCTCGAGGGTGGTGTCCAGGAGCGTGAGACATTCAGTCGGGGATACAACACGGTACGATGATCAGTACCTACTCCAGGTGGCCTCACCTGCTATGCTGAACAGTGGCCCTGTGGGGATGGGAAAATTAGAAGCAATAGAGGAGGAAGCGGCCGTGGCCTGAAGTTAGGTACCATCCCGGCATTTGCTAGAAGAACCAGAAGTGGGAAACCACGGAAAACGAAACCCCTCTACTCGGTTGACCTCTTGATGCTGAGTGGACCCCATTCCAGTAATGGAACCCGGGCCTCGGGGGGTGGCAGCTAATCACACTGACCACTACATCACAGAGGCCGACTATTATTATTATTATTATTATTATTATTATTATTATTATTATTATTATTATTATTATTATTATTATTATTATTATTATTTCCTTTCTTTCTTAATCTGTTTACCCTCCAGGGTCGGTTTTTCCCTCGGACTCAGCGAGAGATCCCACCTCTACCACCTCAAGGACAGTGTCCAGGAGCGCGAGACTTTGGTTCGGGGATACAACTGGCGAGGGGGACCAGGACCTCGCCCAGGTGGCTTCACCTGCTATACTGAACAGGGGCCTTGTGGAGGGATGGGAAGATTGGGAGATACAGGCAAGGAAGTGGGAATGAAGCGGTAGTGGCCTTAAATTAGGTATTATCCCGGCATTTGGCTAGAGGAGAAGTAGGAAACCACGGAAAACCACTTCGAGGATGGCTGAGGTGGGAGTCAAACCCACCTCTATGTAGTTGACCTCCTAAGGCTGAGTGGACCCCTTTCCAGCCCTCGTACCACTTTTCAAAATTATTATTATTATTATTATTATTATTATTATTATTATTATTATTATTATTATTATTATTATTATTTAGACCTGGGACAATTTCACATTCCCCCGTTCAAATAAATTTCTAACATACACAGAAAGCAGTGCAAACCCACCTCTGTGCAGGGTCACAAAGGCCACTGGAAGGGTGGAAGGTAAATGTACACAGTATCCATTAGCTGGGTAGTAAGTTACGTGGAGTGTTTAGATTTATGCCCCGAAGTATAAACATATCATTAACGTCCCTTGTAGGATGAAGAAAACCCGGGCTATGTAACTCACTGGACGTGAAAATGTCGCTTCTAATTTTCTTTCCGCGTACCTCACGGGGATTCGAATCCATGCCTTTCCGTATGAAAAAAGAGAGCATTCACCATATCTCTTCAGTTAATCTACGTTGATAGTTCGAAGAATCACTAATTCTTGTATACAATTGATGAAATGAGGGAATAATTTAAGGTGATGGATGAATAAGGGATATTTGTAAGCAGATCGAAAGAATTCCATGGAGTGTGGAATGTAGATTATCTCATAACCCTGCCCTGTGGGAGCGGTACTCCACTATCAGCTACAGGACCACATTTTAAGCCATAAATTATGTCATGCTACAGAGCCTAGGTGTTTTTCATAGCCGTTTTAGAAATCCCTTTTACGACCTATCAATCTTGGTATCGGATTTTGTGTGCTCAGTATACGCAACATATCAAAGCGATGCCGCCATCAGCTGCAGTCGCGGCAAGCTCACAACAATAACTACTTGAGTTAAGCCAGCCTGAGATTGTTATACTCCAGACGAAGCTAATTTGAATCCGCGTCACAGGTACCACAGCAAGAGATGATGTGGGGCGCTTTGGCTCAACTCCAGTACTATACAAAGATTTCATCAAGGAGATGACGTACGCAGAGTTAATAAAATAAAGAAACAAGGTAGCACGTTTCAAAGACCCCCGGAGTAAACACGCTTTCTCGTGCTTCTTTGACCCTACAAGGACGGTCATTACCGCCTACTGTCAGAAATTATCCTCATTTGATTTCCTTGTATAGGAACCAGATTGATTGATTGAGTGAGTGAATGAGCGACTGATTAAGCTCACTCATGGTGTAAATGGCAAAACATATCTATAATTGTTAATTTCCCATTTTTCTTGTGATAAGGGATTGGACTTGGGTAGGAAGACGACATATATGGGCACGCTTGAAGCATACAGTACTTCATTTCATTTCCCTTTTATTGTATTATATTATCAATTATTAAAATATAAATCGTTTAATAATTGAGGCGTTGACATGGGAAAGGTAGTAATTAAAAATATGGAAATTTAGTTTTTTCATGGAGAATGTAGTGAACGCACATGCCAATGGCGTGGAAAAGGTAGCAATTCAAGTGGTACAGTAGATAGGCTATGTTTCTACCATTGCGGAAAGACGGAACATGTTTTAATTACACGAGGTTTGGCATGGAGAAGGTAACAAATCAAAATGGTAAGTCCTTATTGCCAGCATCTTGACATGACGTTCATACTAGTTCTTTGCTTTCAAAAATAGGTTCTAGGTGTGGAAAACAGTGGTGCCAGAAGAAGATGCGAAAATAATCAGAGAGTCTAAACATTTTCGACCATTTCATGTAATCATGATGACGCCTGGGGATTTTCGTGACTTCGCGATATAAAGCAAGATATATTTAAATACTCAACACAGTAATATTAGCACTGTGAGCTGGATAAGGATTTCAAGAGCCAAACTTCCCTCAGTCAAGACAAGGCAAACATTCAGCGAGCCAGAACCGTGGAAGGGGCGCAATATCTTCCTAAGAGGACGGTCCTATCACGCGATCAACAACATACAGACTTTACGACCACTTGCAAGGACACTAACCATCATCGAATAGAAAAAAAAGATTTATTGGCTATGCTGGATTTCTTGGACGAAAAATATCAATTGTTTTGTCGTGAAATTTCCCCTTGAAACATGCACGTCAGCTGACAAACTGATTACACAGTGAATTTTCACAACGTATTTTATCGCACAACTTGTACTGAATCATAATTAGCATAAATTGGTATGTTAAACTGATAAATGGATTACTCCTAGATTTTATATGATTCATTTTCGGTAACATCTACTTCAGAATGTTGGAAAAGCTATTTTTTCTTCCTTTCTTAATCTGTTTACCCTACAGGGTTGGTTTTTCCCTCGGAAAAAACGAGGGATCCCACCTCTACCGCCTCAAGGGCAGTGTCCTTGAGCGTGAGACTTTGGGTCGGGGGATACAACTAGGAGCGAGGAACAGTACCTCCTCCAGGCGGCCTCACCTGCTATGCTGAATAGGGGCCTTGGCGCTGGATGGGAAGATTGGAAGGCATAGACAAGGAAGAGGGAAGGAAGCGGCCGTGGCCTTATGTTAGGTACCAACCCAGCATTTGCCTGGAGGAGAAGTAGGAAACCACGGAAAACCACATCGAGGATGGCTGAGGTGGGAGTCCAAACTACCTCTACTTAGTTGACCTCCTAAGGCTGAATGGACCACGTTCCAACCTCGTACCACTTTTCAAATATCGTGGCAGAGCCGGGAATCGAATCCGGGCCCCCGGGGGCAGCTAATCACGCTAACCACTACACCACAGAGGCGGGCACTATTTTGTTCTTCTCCTGTAAAACTCACATTTTTTACTTACTTTCACATGCCAGTGCCTTGCTTTTCATTACATAGTGAAAATAAACCTGTCCGGCTCCTTGGATGAATGGTCAGCATTCTGGTCTTCGATTTAGAGACCCCGGATTCGATTCCAAGCAGGGCCGATAGTTTTATCTGCATATGGTTAATGGGGTCTGGGAGTTTGTGTTCATCATAATACTCTTATATTCATCTATTTTATTTTGTCCTAGACGTACAACACACCACGCTAATAACCACCATAGACACACCCAATATGAATACGTCCTCCGCATAGGGTTGGCATCAGAAAGGGCATCCGGCCATAGAACTGGCCTAAATTCATATTTTTAAAAATAGAAAACTCCCATCACCCAGTTTTGGATCACCTGAAACTGGGGAGGGAGTAATCATTTCTTGTAATCAAAAATGTCTTTTGATACGGGGACCTTTCCCACCATTCCCCATAGCTCATGGGGACATGTGATGGCAAAAATTACCCCGAATGGGTCATGATCACATGGGACCACATTCCACAGAAATCGATAATCAAGGGACCTTTTCTGTCTAGAGACAAATGTCATCTCATCTGAATTCTCAAATATAATCCAAATTGATGAGCTAACAAATATTCTTACGACAGTGCGACGTCTACCGCACCTCCTCCGTTCCGAGATATGAACGCCAGCCTCCCAGGGCCGTAGTGGGTCCGTGGCTAAATATGACTAACTAAAAAAAATCTAACTTACAAGCTTAAGTCAATGGAGGAAATCTAGGATGCATTTTCTTGGCAAATGATAAGCATAGAACTTTTAAAATAATTTAATGACTCTTGTTAAAATCAAAAAAACAAATGTAATAATAATAAAAATATATTTAACACTGATAAATTATTTTCATTGAATAAAGTCCTGGAGATCCATATCCCGTTGTAAAACTTAAAGGAAACTGATTACATATTTCACAGTTATTAATTCTTAATTTGTTATTGCTTTGGCTTTCGATTTTTGATCAACCCTTATTGTTATTACTTGACGTTTAGTACGGTATTCATAATCCAAGTACAATAATTTTAAAAATCACATCGTTTAAGACATTTTAAATATTTTGCGAATGGAAAGGTATTCCTCATGATCTTCCCTTTTTACATGAAAAAACACAACACTTTAATTAATCTAGAATTAACCTCAGAGTGGTCACCTAATCAAAAATCTAAGCCTATCAAATCACAAACACAATGCGAGGGAAAAAATAATATAACACTACCTGTATGATTATGACACACCAATCCATTAGCAAATGACGGTCCGGGAGTGAACCCTCGTCTCCCCAAATACGAAGACCGATAGCACTGTAATAGAAGGGACAGAACCCTCTTCGCACCAATTAACACAACAAAAGAAACTCACGAAATCATATTAAAAATAGACACAATATTTACACTTCAAAATGCACTTAAATCCATAAAATCCTGAAATAAATGACATATAACACAAAAACACTCGCTCTATTCTTAGAGCAAGCAAGTTAGTGTGTGACAGGAAATCCATCCTGTGCCCTACGACTCGAGCTGGTGGCCTCAATGGCACCATCAACACAGGACCCTCTAAATCCCTAACTACTGTCTCAATAAGGTAAATAACTGCTAAGTATGGCATCAATTTATTCAAATCTTATTATTGTAAATGGGGAAACTGTACCGAGAAGTACACCTCTACGCCGCACATTTAAATCTTGCGCCAATAAAACCTCCTCTACAGGAGAAGCTTTGAACTTGTAACTAGACATACTTAAACTTTTACTCAGAAGAAGTCACCACTTTAATTTTGTGATAGTGAAGTTTCCAGTACTGTATGCAATTCTACGTGTTTTGTTTACCATTTATCAGAAAGTTTGGACTTTCTGCAACAGATGTCACTACAAAAATTATGATCATGCACCCTGGTGCGAAATGAAAGAACTTTATTTGAAGAAATTTTGTATTCATAAGTTTGTTCTTTACTAAATTATGTTCATTCATTTTGGGTTGGCAATATTGATCTTTTCTTTCCACCAGTTTTGAATTCAGCCAATCCCTAACTTCTGTAATTAATTTTCGGCCTATCACAGACTTCTTCTTCGATTTGGTGTGTCACTTTAGCTAGCCAATAAAAGTAAGAGGGTGTGGCTTGATTATTTATGAAAGGTCTCTAACTTTCCCCGAGGGTTTATAAACTGCGGATTTTCACGGATCTTGGCCACTTGATCAACATCTAACTAAGTATGTGTATGTGATGCAAGAGGCGGGAGGTGCCTCTTTCATCAGTCAGCAGTCCTTCAGCAAGGTAATGGCCATTTAACATCTTTATTTCTTGCTCGCTCAGTAGTTTAACCCGAGGGATAGGTCTGAAACTTTAATATGTAACCTTCTTCTCTAAAATGTAAGTTTCTGCCGGCTAATGTGAAAATTTCCTAATATATGCAATTGTAACTCGGGGATAGAGAGTGATTTACCCTCTCGTACTCCCTTTCATATTGGTTTGAGGTGACTACGTTTTGTAACTGGTTTTCTTCCTTTCCGTAATGTCTTAAATTATTCTGATACGAGTCACCTCCATAGTCTGGGAATAGCCCCTGTTTCATCGGCCTAGTGCCTTTTAGGTTTTAGAATGCATATCAAGGAGTGCAAGTACTCGCCTCCATTCAATTTGGTGTTTCGGGCCATTTACTTAACCTGTTCTTTAAGGCCCAGTAGGTTTGTACAAGATACCCCTCTTTCATATCTGTAAGTTATGCCTTGATGGCAAGTAATTGTAAGGTTCTGATATTGCCTTGAATAAGCTTGAAAAACTGAGAGCGGATCAGCTCTTTTCTAGTGTTGTAAAAGTGCCTCTGGGAGGCTCGATATTGTAATTAGGAGCAAGTGCTCCATGTTTTAGGGGATTTCTGCACCATGAACAAATTAGTGTGTTGTAATGTCGAGCTAGGGCTCAAAATTGTAAAACTAGGGTTTTGTAGCCCAAGAGTGTTAAAATTCTGTTATCTTGGATCCTTCTAAGTCTTGTTTCCAAATTGTTATTTCACTCGGTGAAACGTTGTTATAATTTTGTTGTTTCTTCTGAAAATATAACCTTTGTTAAAAATTTTTAATTAACTTTGACCTTGTAGTTAGACCCATTCATCCCGGCACCTTCTTTCACCTCTGCGTTCCACAGATAACCCCGGAACAGAAACAATTATAGTGACACTTCCAATACAAGCTATGTTTGTGTGAGAACCCAGCATTTGTCTCGGATATAGAGACCTTCGTTCTAATGATGGGGCATTCGATTCATTTTACTGAATCGATTCATTTGATTCCGTTCACGTTACTGAATCGGTACAGTGATCCGATTCACGGCACATTAGAGTCACCGCTCCTACTGCATCTGTGTAGTATGTAATGGTAAGACAGCAGCAACAGCATTCAGTGTTCGCTGCTGCCACCTGGTTCTCATGCTATGAACTCCTTTCTTAGAAAGAAATGCTAGTCACTCTAATACATCGAAGGTTTCCGGCGACGCAGGATGGGAAAAGTCAGGGATTAGGAATGTAGCAGCCATGGCCTTAATTAAGGTATAGTCCCAGGATTTCCTGGTGTAAAAATGGGAAAACTACGGAAAACCATCTTAACGGCTGCCGACGGTGGGATTCGAACCCACCATCCCCCGAATGCAAGCGCATAGCTACGCGATATTAACCACACGACCAACTCGCTCAGTCATTTTTGAAAATATGTATTTTTCTATCAGCAGGGGATTATTTAAATCGTCATATTTTGTATAAGCTACCCGAGATGTACAGTAGCCCACTGGTTTTCAGACTCAACATACTGTTGGTTAAGTTATTGCGTCAGTCGGGTCACTTACTGTCCACATATGATTGAAGTCTTGTGCAACGATATGACATACGAAATGAGAGAATACTGAGTCGTTCTTCCCAATATAAAACAGGTACTTTTGAGTGATAATGAGAATGACTCATAGTCATACGGCAGGCTAGAGTCGAGTTTAATTTATTGTCAAATGTCAACTAAGTTATAATACTAAGATTCATTAAACTAATAAACAGTATAACCTAATAGCGTACCTACTTACTAGCTACTTTAGAATTATGTTTAGACTACTTCAATAACACTGCAAATAAATCCATCTATTATTTAAACCTCCCTGTAAGAAGAGGACACTAAATGCAATGAACCGTGTGTGTGTTGTGTCTCACTGATCCGTGACTGCATACGACTCTTTCGGCGTGCCATGGCTCACTGTATGTCTCGCTGCAGCGGAAGCTAGGCTCTCCGCCAGTGTCCAGTGTGCCGATAAGGAGCCGTGTGCATCTTGTTTCTCACTGAGCCGTGCTTGTTCACGATTCTTTCGGTGTGCTATGGCTCACTGTATGACTCGCTGTAGCGGAAGCTCGGCTCTCCGCCAATGTCCAGTGTGCCGATAAGGAGCCGTGTATATCTTGTGTCTCACTGAGCCGTGCTGTGCGCACGATTCTTTCGGTGTGCCATGATTCACTGTCTCGCTGCAGCGGAAGCTCGGCTCCCCGCCAGCACTCTCCGCTGGGAGTAAGCTGAATCGTGTGCCGTGAGCTCGCCCTTCCTGTGAATCGATTCACTCGGACACTTGAATGAATCGATACACTGCTTCGAATCATGCATTCAGTAGCCAACACTACTTCGTTCAGCACTGCATCCCTTTATACTGCAACCTCGTTCATTGCCGCGCCTTCACAGCCATAAATCACCTGGCCAGGATTCCCTCGGCACAGGCAGAGATTCTCGTCTTTAAACAAATCTCACAACAAGAAATCATATTCACAAGAATTATTTGCGCTATTTATTTCAATTTGACTGCACCATCATATCTATATCAGTGCTCAAATCAAGTAGTGCATCCTCTGCACTCTTCAAACGTATTATAATATCTCACTGACTTATCATTAATTTAACTTTACAGACAGAGTGCATTTCTATTCCCGCATTTGATACATTCAACAGGAAATTATGAGGACCCTGTCATCATGCTATCATAAAACATAGTGAATATTTGAACTAGAAGAAGTCTACTACCTTAAGTTAACAGCAACATTAATATTTTCCCCTGTCTAAAGCACTCTCAAAACATTAAAAACTTAACTCATGCGCATGCATTAATATGAATAAAATTTAGGTGCTTGAAATTAAATCTGATTCTCTAGTCTCCATTCCTAACTAAACTAACATGATTTAAATAATATCCTGTTGACTACTCCAGGCTATTCCCTATTTGAAAATCTAAATTCATCATATTATTCTAATTCTATTCTAATATTATCTACATATTTACAAAAAAGGAAATACCCCGCGTTCACAAATATATCAAATTATTGTACTCAACGTCATGTCGGGTTGTCTATTGTTCGAAATTCGAAGGGTTCCTGGCGTTGTCTACTCCATTATGATGCTGTTGCAAACCATTGGTTCAAACCAACTTGCGTCCATTCTGGATGTTTTCATGATTCTTGGTTCATAAGCAGTGGAAACAGACGAAACAACACCAAGTTCACTGATAATCCGTCTTCACCCATCACAGTTAATTTTGCGTCAATATCAATACTTCTAAAATTGCAATGGCCGTTTCACAGATTATGAACTGCTCCTTCACAGTAAGTGATTTATATTTTCACGAACATAGTTTCAGCACGACCTGTTTATGAAGATAGCTAATTCCACCTCTTAGTGTATACAGGCAAAGTTACTTCACGGCATACTATGGTATGTTCACAGCTACAGTTTATTCGAACAAAAATTATAGTGGACTCTTACGTTCGAGATCCTATCGCAGTTTCTATATTTCTGCAGACAAAAATGTATCTCGACGTTATGATACGAACACAGTTTACTTCAGATTACAGTACTATAATTGTACATGGAACTTATCCCTTCTCAATCCGCTTGTCTATCCACACTATCTCAGAAGCATGTTTGCGATCGCCACTAGGGGCTTCGTCTCTAATACATGTCTGGAGAACTGTTTCTCTCTCCCGAACCACGGCGCATTGTCATGTCACGATCTCGCGCCACGAATTGACGGCACAGTCTCATTGTA
Organism: Anabrus simplex; assembly: GCF_040414725.1. NCBI lineage: Eukaryota > Metazoa > Arthropoda > Insecta > Orthoptera > Tettigoniidae > Anabrus > Anabrus simplex. Next base: position 896,871,712 of record NC_090266.1, read on the forward strand.
ATAATCGTGGTCGCCACGACATTTACATAATTTGATTGCCCACCCGAGTTAATTGTTTATATACGTGTCATGTATCATATGTAATTTTATTCATTATTAACGTCCATCATAATCATTTATGTAATTGTACGTAAGAACGAGAAATAATTTTTAATTGTAATATATTAGAATATTCCGTGGTAATGTTAAGGCAGGTCTTGCGCTAACAGGCTACTTGGTGTCTCGCAATAGTCCAGGGAGGTTAATTTTGGATGGTTCTTGGAAACGTACGCAACAGCAAGAGGAAGATACCTAATTTCGTTGTTGGGACGCTAAATTACCCCATATCACGTGCTCCTATCAGGAGGGCTTTTTCTGTCAAAGACAGACACTTCATCTATATATCGACAGGGTGGTGACGTCTGTCGGCTCCCATTGGAACGAGATGTCATGTGACATCAAGGGAAGAAGTTGGAATATGAAGAGGATTTATATAGATCTACACGGCGTGGTGAAGATCATTCTGCATTCTGCATTCTGCCTTCTGCATCCAGCTTTCTTGAGTCTCCATTCTCAGGTTGTCCACGGGCTTTTAGAGAGTCACTCCGCTATCTAAGTGCATCGCTTACGATGTGCTTCTACTCAACATTTCTTATCGGCTCTGTGAGACTTACTCAGATTATTTAGAAAGACAAGTTCATATAATATAAAAGGACTGGATGTTTCCGTCCTCTCTCTATTCAATTAATTCCGATGTGGAATTTCACATTGTAAGGCTGGTACTATGTTTTTGGTACTCAGCACAATAGGGAGTGATAGATTCAGGGTGGAATCCATTCCATGAAACAGATGCCAAGGATGATGCTGTTGGAAGAGGGACGACAACGATCAAGCACGGAAGCAGACGACGAAAAGATCAACCTCCGGTGAGCACGAGTTAGCCCTGTAATCGGAAGTCCGCGCGGGTAGTATTGAATTGTAATCTCAGTCAATCATTTTTAATTTTGGTAAAAACTCGTTTTTACGTAATTTCATTTTTTTGGAATAAAACCTTTTTCTTTGTACATCGTTAAATAACTTACTTTTAGTAGGTTCCCTATGTTTTCCCACATTGTTTAATGGTCAGTATCCTTATACCTCACGACCGGGATAGTCTCATTAAATTAAGTTTAGTACTTTTTAGATCTAAATTCGGTTTCAAATTACATTTAATTTCGAAGCCTGGCGTCCAGCGTGCAATTGTTTTTAATTATCCATATTGGGTGTTTGATCCTTTACATCATTATAATTCCAGTACGTCGCGATCGTCCCATGAATCGAACTTCACTACCGTTTAAAATGATTCCGCACTTGTCAATGCACTTTTATAGAGTCTTTATCACCGAATCACCCATCACTTGCGCAGTTCTCGCCCGAACAAAGGCGAAGTCAGAACATCCACCGGCCGTGTGACTGCCTCGAAAACTTTACGTCAAATGTCTTTCCACCCTCACATGCGGGTCCTTTTATCATTTCTCCCCGGTTCGGAGATGAGCTGAGGAACGATCCCCACTCCAATTTCTATATCTCCCGTTCTACATGTCCTACAGTACTGGCGATGCGATTGATTGTGTGGCACTACTGTGATCCGGCTTTTGTTTTGGTGGCGGAATTATTCAGATATATTTTCCTTCCTTGTCTTTCCTTGTCTTACACTCTCACTTTGGGGGTTTATCAAGCCATGAAACTCTTGAATTCAGTGCCACCCAGTCGGGTATGTTGCGCAATATGATGCAACCTTTCTTCCATACAGACAAAGAAGCTCGAAACATGTCTTCTTCCCATACTTTAATTTCTAAATAAATATCACATTACTGATACGGTCAAAATGCATCCATTCTTTTCCTTATTAATATTTATATATTACTACATTAAACATCACAATTAAACTTAATAACTATCTCGATCCAATTTATAAATTGTAATTTTTCTTTAAAGTGTATTTATTTTGACCTAGAGGTTAACAGAGTTATATTGTTTAGGGCAAACTTGTATCTTACCCTGCCTAAGTTGTATTAGTGCTTGCTTTTATGTCATCAGTGTTTTTAGAGTTATCCTACAATGATAGCATATATTTTGATTAAATTGAATGAATGGATGAAAGAATGGATGAATGGCTATATCAATTCGTGAGTGAATGATTTTATGGTTGAATTGTGTTGATGCATGAATGAATGAATAATCACTCTTATCACCCAGTCACGGATAGCCATCAACCGAGGAGAGAGTTTCATGAATGCATGAAAGAATTGAATGGCCATATTCATGTCAAGTACCATTCCCAATAAAACTGCGAAAAGGTCAGGAAGAAGAGAAGTTAACATAACCGCACATCAACGTCTCCTAGCTGTAGATGTCGATGGAATAAGAGAGTATATGTCTCTCTTTTTTGGCTACTTCTTCAGCCCTGTGTATGGTCGCATTGAATCGCAGTCGTGAACAATTGGTTAACTTAAGGGCATACAAGTGTTTTTCCACTGTGCTAGAAATTCCACACTTCAAATTTAAATTTGGAAGTGTTGTTCTACGGTTAGTTCTTATCACTGTAATTTTATTTGTATGACTATTAAGCGATGTACGTCAAGCAAAGTAACTAATGAACGTCATATCTATAATAATAATAATAATAATAATAATAATAATAATAATAATAATAATAATAATAATAATAATAATAATAATAATAATAATAATAATTGGTGGCTCCCGTAACATACGAAATAGCTCAATTCCAAGAAGTTTTGCTATTGTTAAGTTCTGTCATGTGGGTCATGAGTGATATTGCTGGAAGAGCAATAGCAACTACCAATTCCACTGCGCTATTCCACAGCAAATGTTGAAATAGATTTGTAGTAGCACACAATTGGTATTGATCAACTCCCACTGGTGAATGTTTAGTCCTACCGACCCAGACAAGTTGTAGAGTGTATTTGTGCAACAGTAAAATCAAAGGTGCTGTAGAATGGTTTGTAAATTAGGGACACTAGAGGTAAATGAATATGCTCATAAGGAGCAGCAAACTGAGTAACGTTAGTGCAATATCATACCGGAAGATATTTGTAACAGAATTTTGCGTGTAAGGCCACCCGATATTAAATTACCAAGATGTCATCTGCGACCGATGTCGTACCGTCTGTATCGACGTGGAGTGGCGTAGTAGAGAATTAATACTACTAGTTCCACCCCGTTCACTGGCACAAGCAATATACCGAGTCCCAGTCGTGTACCAGATGGTTCGTGGAGACACCTGACTGCCCACAATATAACTTCGAGTGTTCAATGGGGTTAAGATCAGGACAACAACGCTGGTGAAACTAAACGGATGATATCGTTGGTTTCCAGGTAGTTGACGGGCTTTGTCATGTACAAGCAACAGTTTTGCACCCAACGTACCTCTGAAAAATCTGACATAGGCCTACTGTTGTAGGATGCACACCTGAGCTGTTACAGAACCATGATCGAACACGTGAATGGGTGTACGTGAGCCCAGTATGACACAACCTCAAACGAACAATCTGGTCTTCCACAACGGACCCCTTAAACCATTTTAAATGAACTGTATCTTCACTTCGTTGACGCCATATTTACTGCATGCACATTAGAGCTCAGAGGGTCATAGGCTAGTCTGTAAACAGTATAGTACGCGCACCTTTTAGTGATAGCTGGACATCCTGGTGTTGAATCGGTCGACCTGGGTTATTTCCGAGATTCGCATTGACAACCTCTGAAACACAAACTAAGAATCGCTTATGATCGCTGTGCGACATCGTGCGTACACTTTAAGTACTCGTACTGTTGTTCTTTACACAGCAAAACCAAACTATAGAATTCATGCTAGGAACAAGATTCGAATCGAGAAATGTTATAAAAGTTATATAATGTGTGTGTGACACAGTTGTTGGCTTAAGCTAATAAAGGTTTAGAAAATTCATATCGATCGATCGTATTATCGATTCAATTCAGATTTCATTTCCATTTCGTGGCAGTATTACCGGAACCGGCAGTGCTCTCTCCTTACTCCTCAACCCAGTACAAAAATCTATCGCTAAAAAGTGTGCGCATAATACACAAACCTACTGTTCCCTGATCTAAGCTTTATATTCTCTCTTCAATGATAATTTTATGGCCAGCCATCAGAGGGATGAATACAGCTGTCCTTCAGTCACAAATTACTAATCTCATGCAAATGTTGGTATACGTTAAACACGGAACTGCTCGTTCTTATGGCAAATTTTAGACCACCAACAAAGTCGTCTGCTGGACAGTACTTCGTCCGTGTCTTTTATACCCTTTCAGAACTTCAACTTGGCCCTGGAAACGACATACTTTGTGATGTACAAGGCTTGTGATATCATTACATGCGTTGTCCGACTCGTTGGCTGAACGGTCAGCGTACTGGCGTTCGGTTCAGAGGATCCCGGCTTCGATTCCCGGCCGGGTCCGGAATTCTAACCTTAATTGGTTAACTCCAATGGCACGGAGGGTGGGTGTATGTGTTGTCTTCATTATCATTTTATCCTCATCACGACGCGCAGGTCGCCTACTGGCATCAAATAGAAAGACCTGCACTTGGCGAGCCGAACCCGTCCTGGGATATCCCGGCACTATCATATGCGTTCTTTCAGCCATGGTTGTAGAATGTATACCAGCTTAAAGTCAAGAACAAGTTCCCTGGACGGCGTATAGACGCACCGCTTGTACGTACAGACTGGTTAGGAACATAACATGGAACAGTTTAAATACCAGCACAAAAGTTGTGGTACGTCATAGCACTGAATTTCATTTTTACCCTTACTTTCTACACAAGTCGTCTATTGTCTAAACCTACAAAATTCAAAATATATAAGACCCTTATTAGACCTGTAGTGACATATGGATCAGAAGCCTGGAACCTTTTAGTTGATGACGTAAATAAATTAAGAATATTTGAAAGAAAGAATATTAGACGAATATATTGCCCAATTCAAGACCAGAATGGTTGGAGGATAAGGACGAGTGCTGAAATACAGAACATATTAGACCAGGAGGATATAGTTAGATTCAATAAGGCACAGAGACTGCGATGGCTTGGCCATGTGGAAAGAATGGAGGAAGATCGAATGCCAAGAAAAGTAGTTAAATCCCGAGTAGATAAAAGACGGCGACAAGGAAGGCCCCGTAATAGAAGGAGCGATGAAGTTGAAGCCGACCTGAGGGCAATGAACATCCGCCCATGGAGACCAATCGCTCAGGATCGAAGTAGATGGCGGACTATCGTAGAAGAGGCCAAGGCTCACACAGGGCTGTAGCGCCGGTTAAGTAAGTAAAGTAAGTCAGTTCTACACAAGTGTAATCATACAATGCCATTTTACATACATACTTGTTCGTTATAGACTGTTATGCCTTTCAGCGTTCAGTCTGCAAGACTCTGTGAATTAACTAAACACTTCCTCATCATCTATTAGAAAGTAGCGTGTGGTCATGTCTAATTCTAGATCTTTTGGGCGCAGGTTGCCTACGGGAGTCAAATCGGAAGACCTGCACCTGGCGAGCCGCACATGTCCTCGCACACTCCCGGCACTAAAACCATATGCCATTTCATTTCACCTTGAGATCATTATAACTAAATCATTAAAAACCGAGTATAACCATCGTCACCTTGAACTATCTCTGCTTCTCTTACCCTCCACGGGAGCGTTGATTTTTCTCCTAGGTGATCTATTTTGCTCTGATCGTTTTACATAACCCACCACTGGAGCATGTTGACACATACAGCCACATATGTCTAGTTCATTTGTAACTTTACCGGGCTGAATGGCTTAGACAGTAGAGCTATCTGAGTCCAAGATGGCGAATTCGATCCCAACTTAATCCAGGGGGAATATGAAGGTGGTTATATGTAAAAAAAACCCATATCGATAAATATACAGGGAGAAAAAATCCAGCCGCCCAGCTTCACCGAAAATCGTAAAGGCACTCAGTGGGACTTGAAAATTCTTTTTCGTCCTATTATTATTATTATTATTATTATTATTATTATTATTATTATTATTATTATTATTATTATTATTATTATTATTATTATTATTATTATTATTATTATGTCTGGTTCCCTGGGTGAACGGTTGGCATGCTGGCCTTTGGTCCAGAACGTACCGGGTTCGATTCTCGCCGGCTCAGAAATTTTAATATTCCTTGGTTAATTCCTGACGCCCGGGGACTGGATATTTGTGCCGTCATCAACATTAGGATTCATCTTAGGTACCGCACGATTCTCACAGACAACCAGGTCGCCGACTGGGCGTCTACTTGAAAGACCTGTACCAGGCCTCTCTCAAGGCCACACGCCATGATGATGGTGATTATTATTATTATTATTATTATTATTATTATTATTATTATTTCTGGTAACATGACGGAGTGGTCAGTATCTTGCCTTTCGGACATCAGGGCCTTGGGTTCAATTGCTGGCTGCGTCGGGGGATTTTGTTCATAAATGGGGAATGGATGTTTATGCTGTTACAAACATTACTGCAGCTCACACGCCGTATGCTACACTATCCTCCACCACACTAACACGCTGTTCCCCACGTACCGCAGGTGCCGCTCACCCAAGTCGGTGGGTCTGCCTTAAGAGGGCTGCAGCAGGCTAGCAATAGGCTCACGAAATTATTATTATTATTATTATTATTATTATTATTATTATTATTATTATTATTATTATAGCTTAGCCTTTATATCCTCACTGTGAGTGTTCTCCCGCCATTACCATCACCAGTTCGTACCACCAATTGTTCACGTAACTCCAGGTATGTTACTTTCAATTTACGAATGAGATATCCCTAGTTTACCCAGTTTTCACACCCGTACAACAAAGCCAGCCTGAGAAAAATATAATACATCTGGGAGCTAACGTATTCCTTACAGAATATTGGTGTCCGCAGCTGTGAGATGAATGCATTCGCTTTACTATACCTTGGCTGCATTTCACTTAGACCTACTCTAATAAGATAAAGGATTTTAAGCACTTGAAATTATCATCAGTTCCACTTTCATATTTCCTACTTCGCACCTGCGAATAACAATAGCATAATGGCAACCACCATTAAATATTTTTTGACTACCCGGCACCAAAAGTCCTAAAATTACGTGGTTTTAGCCAACAAATAATGTTTGATTTCATATTAATTCAGGTAGCATGGTGTGTGGTGATTGTGGTCGCAATTCTTGTTTCATTGTACCAAATGAAGGATAGTGGACAAAATAATAGATATATTCTGGCTACGGTTGAAAATAAATCACAATAACTTTACTTAAGCTTTTAAACCAGAAACGAAATGGCATTTTCTCCTATGAAGAAGCAAAAATTAACAGTATTTGAAAAATAATCCCTTACCAGATTTATGCATGGATATAGTAAGGCCCAGTTACAGAAATGCTCCAATAGGGCTACCTATGCCTTCAGCTTATATGAACTGAATATCGTAATTTCTACAGTTGATTATACAATTTGTTTGCCACAGTGTTGATAAATGTGGAACTTTTAAAATTGTAGTATTTATAATAGACTGTGTTTTTTTTTCGACTTATCAGGTGAATGGTCAGCGTACTGGCCTTCAGTTAAGAAGAGTCATGGATTGATTTCCGACCGAGGCGGGAATTGTAACTAAGTAGGCTGTGGGTTGTTTGTGTTCGTCTTAACACACTACTCTTCATCTACATAAAGTATATTATACTACCACAGAAACACACAATAGTGACTACATCTCTCCACATTAGACTAACGTCAGGAAGAACTTCCAGCCGCAAAACTGGACTACATCAATTGCTGACCCCACTAAACTGGGTATAAGGCCAGGAAGAAGGATAATGAACTGTGTTTCTAAAATCTCACTTTGTTAACTAAATGGTGAGAAAGGCATGCTTATAATAAATAAATAAATAAATAAATAAATAAATAAATAAATAAATAAATAAATAAATACAGTACATTCCTTTTTTGTAGTTGCTGTAGGTCGCATTGACACAGACAGGTGTTATGACGACGATCGGGTAGGAAAGGGCTAGGAGTAGGAAGGAAGCGGCCGTGGCATTAACTAGGGTTCAGCCCCAGCATTTGCTGATGTGAACATGGGAAACAAAGGAAAACCAGTTTCAGGGCTGCCAACAGTAGGATTCAACCCAGTATCTCCCGAATACAAGCTCAGCTGCACGCCCCTAAGCGCACAAGATATTCATAATTAATGCAGATAAATGAAAGAATGAACAATACCAGTGTTGGAACAATGTTTATCCCACGCAGAATCAGAGATTCCGTGGCTATAATAACGACATGAACAGTCAGGTGAAAGAAGACACTTACTTTCATTACTTAAACTATCATCTGCCCTCATCTTCACGTGCGAAAATTTCACCAAGTTTATGCGGATGATTTTAACTGGTAGCCGTGCCTGAGTGACAGAAAATGAACGTCAATCATTAAACTTTAGCTGCAAGAGTTTCCGCTGTCTGCTTCCTATTGTGAATGTAGGTCAATACCGTTGCTCTTTGAAGTACTTTGGTATGATTAGGCTCCTATAACGTATCCGGCCATAGAACATCTAATGACTGGGTTGAAATGATGAGGTAGTATTTCAGTTTCTCTCGCTATACCGTGACATGGTTCATGATGAATAAAACTTTCTTGATGGAGTGTTATAGTAAATGTGCAGCACTCCTTTCCGGTGTCATGAAGTAACAAGAAAACTAATAATTTTGCGATTTATAACTTCCTGTTCCCCTGGTAATGTGACCAGCACGTGTTGTACAATATTTGCAGGCAGGCGCCATTTGTTTGTGTACACGGCTGAGCTGGAACAATAATGTGACTGTGTGAAGTTATTTAGGAGCAGGCCGACAACATTTCCTCTGCCCAAAAAAGAATGCTGATTTCCGTGTACTCAGCCTAACTCGTAAATAACAGGGCCTTGACTGTCCTTGCTGTCTACTTCGAAGGTCTACATCCGCTGGTCTTGTCTCTAGTGCGACAGGGAAGCGCTTTACTGTCTCAAATTATCCCAGGGCAGTGCACAACATTCCTGATTCACTACCCGATGGAGTTGGCAGATTGCACTTTCATTTCTCTGCCTCAGTACTTCAGATGCATACATTTGTTAGTGTGGAAGGCGCCTTGGTGGATCAGTGAGAGAGTCCAACCCGCCAGGCTCAGTGCCTCAGATGGAGAGCCACTGACCTGTGCTGAAGTTCGTGAGTTCATTCTAGCTTAGACCGCTGTTATTTGAAGGCACTTAAATACGCCAGCTTCGTGTCGGTAGATTTACACGCAAGTAAAGGAACTCCTGCGTGACAAAATTCCGGTACTGCGCGGATCCGAAAATCGTAAAAGTAGCTAGCCAGACGCAAAAATAGTAACAAAAGAGTGTCCGACTCATGATTTTAAGTTGATGGTTCGATCCGGGGCGAAACAGTCGATTCTTGAAGGTCTGTCAAAAATTTTGATCTCTGTTCGAATTTCACCGTCGACAGCCCTGAAGATGATTTTATGTAATTTATCTTCATTTTTACAATTTGCTTTACGTCGCACTGACATAGATAGGTCTCATGGTGACGATGGGATAGGAAAGGGCTAGGAGTTGGAAGGAAGTGGCCGTGACCTAATTAAGTTACAGCCCCACCATTTGCCTGGTGTGGAAAAGGGAAACCACCAGGGCTGCCGACAGTGGGGTTCGAACCCAGTATTTCCCGAATGCAAGCTCACAGTTGCGGGCCTGACCACACGGCCAACGCACCCTTTAGTTTACCATTTTCACACCAGGCAAATGCTGGGGCTGTTCCTTAACTAAGGCCAGAGCTTGTACCTTCCAACGTCCTAGTGCTTTCCTGTTCTTTCGTTGCCAGAAACCTTCGATGTGTTAGTGCGGCGTTAACCAAGTAGCAAAAAAAAAAAAAAAAAAAAAAAAAAAAAAAAAAAAAAAAAAAAAAAAAAAGAAGAGATGTTGGCACTTCATGTCGTTGTATTTGGCATGTAAAAGATCTCGTGTGACCCGGCAAAGTTAAATTAATTCATCCATAAGACCTGTAAGTCGAATTTCACTTTCATTGCTAGATAGCAGCACGGTCGGAATGTGTTGAAATTGGTGGACAGGCCACCTATATTCGGAGTCAGCTCAAGTCCTAAGCGGTCCCTTTGATGTTATATGTGTCATAAAAGCTGCTTACATTTCCTACCAGGTTCAGGCAAGGCCGCACTAGATAGACAGGCTACAAGGCTCGGACCGTGACGTCACGAGAGTAACCGGTGTTCAGCATGGCAGTGTACGGTCCGCTCTCATTGTTACCATGATATTGTTCATTTATTGAACCTTAACGATATAATTAAATACGCCTTCAATTTTGGCTTTATTTAGGCCTGTGTACTACACGAGTTTTATGCGGGGAGAAAAATGGCGGGGAGGTTTCTGTATATTTTTTAACGAAAAATTAAGCTGACATCTGTCATTTGTAACGGAACAGAGTTTCATTTAAAAGATTAAAACCCATAATACGTATAAAAATAGTTTTAATGTTACTAGGCAAATACATGGTAGAAATTCACCACAATAGTCTGGGACCTTTCTTAGAAATTAATCTTCAAATTAAAATTTATCTAACAATTCCTACGGTTTCAGTTTATGAATTTTTCTTTTCTTTGGCGATTTATGGGTATCCTTACTTGAGGATATCTTATTCTTAATTATGAGTTTGTCTGCGGTAACTTTTCTATATGAAAATGAAAACCTACAACCTATTTTCCAGTCATTTACCGGGTGAGGGATGGAAATGAATGAAGCAGATATAGGCTATTAGTACGATGGGGTCGCCACTCACAAGGTGATTTATTAATGACTGATAGATGCTATGAAATGAGAATGGAGATTTTTGCTGGAATGAAGGATGACAGGGAAAACCGGAGTACCCGGAGAAAAACCTGTCTCGCCTCCGCTTTGTCCAGCACAAATCACATATGGAGTGACTGGTATTTGAACCACGGTATCCAGCGGTGAGAGGCCGACGCGCTGCCGTCTGAGCCACGGAGGCACTTAACTTTTCTATAGTTATTCAATAATATATTACAACAGATGTGTATATTTGTTAACGAAATGTTTAAAACTACTTCTACAACCACTGCAAGTTTCAAACATGACGTTTTCGTTTTCCAGAACATTGTTCACAAGCGAAATCAGAATGTTTCTCTGGGAATTCTCATTTAAAAACATTAGTATACAATGTTTAAATTTGTTAGCTTTAAAGAAGTTGGGTAGAACACGTTTTGGTTCAGAGCAGGAGCTTAAGTACATTATTCTTCTCTTCTCTGTACAGCTGTTTAAGGCGACCATCACTAGCAAAACATTTTTGTCTGACTCAGGGTTGTCAAAGACAGGGAACACGAAAGTTTGTAAGTTATCAGCTTGATTCAGCCAGTTACTTATTAAGCTTTTTAATGAATGAATAGTATAAAACATCAAAAAGTCCTTTGTGTTTCGGAAAATGGGTTTCGAAAAGTGGTTTGTAAATTGCTTTTGCACAGCTTTCCAAACATTTTCCTATTAACACTGTTATTATAAGAAAATATGCACGCTACCTTATAAACTATATCTGTTAATACTTTAAGGACTTGCAAATTTAGTTCTTCTAAGCTATCCGAAAGTGAGATAGCGGTCCCGATCTAGAAAGCCAAGAATAACGGCCGAGAGGATTCGTCGTGGCGACCACGCGACACCTCGTAATGTGCAGGCTTTCGGGCTGAGCAGCGGTTACTTGGGAGCCCATAGCCCATCGAGGCTGATGTGCCATGGGGTTTGGTTTGATTTCGTTTGTTACTTTACTTTCAAGACTGGTACTTTACACGTCTCCCAAGACACTTCCTTCTAATAATAACTCCAGTAAATAAATACAACAGTAAAATCAATACCACATCGACTTTAAATATAAACTATTTTGACACGAAGTTTTCGATCACGGTATTCCAAGACTCTGTCATGGTAAAACATTTTTGTCTGGATTCTCTAGTAACAACCGTAACTACGTTCGAGTAGAGTGGCGAAGTCTGCACTTCAGCCTCTTTAGATCATAGGTAGGCTACACACTCCAACTTTTTGATATTTTGATCAAGGAGTGGCTACATAATATGAACTGTGTCAATAGGTCCTCATTTGTGAACCTCTAAGTTCATGAGATCTACTTCGATCATTAATCTAAATAAGAAAAGTAAGACGAAAAATATGTTTCCTTATCCGTCAATGTTCTTTAGTTCATCTACAGCTTGATGACCAAAGATATGACTTAACCCTTGCAATAACGACAACGTTCAGATATTTGGACTGATAATGGAAAATTTGTGCCATATCTTGGAATGAAATATGGAATTTTACGAGACTATTAACCATAATGTAGAAACGATGTTATCTACAGTTTTACGTAGAACCCGGACCACTGGGACGAGACTCTCTGTCTGAGATTGACCAGGACTCACGCCACGGTTTCATTAGCGAGAATACAGTAAGGAGGTCACTCAGTTATCATGCCCATTCTATACAGATAATTTGATTGGCGGATGAAGTTTATATCCGGTTGATAGAGCAATGAAGCGCAACATAATTGTTAACAGGGAACTTTTGAAATTACTCCCGCTTTTCATATAATTGTACCATCAAAATGGTTATTTAAATTTGAATATACATTCATCCCGTATGTTCAAGGAAGTACTAAGGTAAGATTGATGCGGAAAACATTGAGAATTAGGTTTCAGATATAATATTTTTTTATTAGTTGTTTTACGTCGCACAGACACAGATAAGTCTTATGGCGACGACGGGACAGGGAAGGCCTAAGAATGGGAAGGAAGCGGCCGTAGCCTTAAATAAGGTACAGCCCCACCATTTGCCTGGTGTGAAAATGAGAAACCACCGTAAACCATCTTCAGGGCTGCCGACATTGGGGATCGAACCCACCATATCCCGGATGCAAGCTCACAATTGCGCGCCCCAAACCGCACGGCCCACTCACCCGTTACAGATAGGTCTTATGGCGACGATGGGGTTGGAAAGGGCTAGGAGTGGGAAGGAAACGGGCATGGCCTCAATTAAGGTACAGCTTCAGCATTTTCCTGTTATAAAATGGGAAACCACGCAAAACCGTCTTCAAGGTTGCCAACAGTGCGGTTCGAACCCACTATCTGCCGAATAGTGGATGCTGGCCGCACTTAAGCGACTGCAGCAACCGAGCTCGGTCAGACATACTACGTAAGACATCGAAGGCAGAATTCCCTAGGAAAATATCACATTTATTGAGTAAGTGTGGGGAAACATGCCACATGCATAGCCTATTTTATGAGTGAAAGAATATTTTTTTACAGTTTGATTTACGTCGCACCGATATAGATAGGTCTTATGTCGACGATGGGATAGGAAAAGGCTGACAGTGGGAAAGAAGCGGCCGTGGCCTTAATTAGGATACAGCCTAGTGTGAAAATGGGAAACCACGGAAAACCATCTTCAAGGATGTCTGCAGTGGGGTTCGAACCAACTATCTCCCGAATGCAAGCTCACAGCTGCGCGCCCCAAACCACGCGGCCAACTGGCTCTGTGTACTAAAGAAGTATGATAGAAGATTTAAAAAAATTTGTTGATATTTAGTTTTCTAAGGGCTTGCTGAAATTCTAAGATCCTTTTTCTGGACAACCACTACTTCAATGTTGCATAAATCTTTGACCGAGTCACCAATACCTTCACAACGAACATTGATGTGCCTGTGATTACATGTTAGAAGTTTTGAAATGAATTGGAAGATATTTGTCTTCAGAAATTCACATGTAGGCTATTTTTTACAATTTGCATTACGTTGCACCGATGCAGATAGGTCTTGTGGCAACGATGGGATATGAAAGGGTTATGAGTGGGAAGGAGGCGGCCGTGGCTTTCATTAATGTACAGCCCCAGCATTTTCCTAGTGTTAAAATTGGGAAGCCACGGAAAACCACCTTCAGGGCTGCCGACAATGGGTTTGGAACCCATTATATCCCGAATGCAAGCTGACACGTACCGGTATTCTTTTTAAAGATATTTTTGTTACATTTGTCATTTATCAGTCGATATACAGTATATACATATATAGCCTATTTCGCAGTAAATGAAGATGAGTGCCTAGAATCATGACCAATTTAAAACATCAATGATCATTGATTTTCGTTTAGTACTGTCGCCCAGGTGTCAGATTCCTTACCAATTGTTTACCTAATATTCTCTTAATTGATTTAAAGATCTTGGGAATTTCCCGTGATAAATTACTCAATTACTTAAATCTTCTTCCTATAAATGAATATTTCCCCAATTTTCCTCTTTAAATCCTGTTTTGTCTTTCCTACATTTAAAAGCTCCACTCAAGCTTATTCGTTTACTAATATCATTTCACGCGATCTCTCCACTGAAAGCTTTGAACTTCCCGCTCAGTCGATAAGCCCGTCTTCTTACTCCCAAGAATTCGCAGCCCGATCTTTTCAAAACTTTCTTAACACTGCTGTTTTGTCGGAAATAACCCAGAACAAATCGTGCTGCTTCGGCAGTTCTCGTATCGGGTAATACTAGTGTGAGACCCTTATACTGGAACTGTAGTCTACTCAATTTGGGGTCTTACCAGAGACTTATACACCCTCTCCTTTACATCCTTAATACAAGCCCTAAATCCCCTCAAAACCATGTGAAGAGATTTGTAATCTTTATATATAACCTTGTTAATATGATTACCCCAATAAAGACTCTTCCCTATGCTAAGACCTGTGTACTTATATAATTAGCCCTGTTAAGCTACTTTCTCCCCATCAACAGAGTAATTAAAACTGAGAGGACTTTTTCTCTTGGTGAAACTTACAACCTGAATTTTCACCACGTTTACAATCATACCATTGTCTTATGTCCATCTCACAACGTTGTCCAGGTCTCTTTGCAGTTGCTCACAATCCTGTAACTTATTTACAATTCTTTACAGTAAAACATGATGTGGTTCTAGTTGTTCACTCATATCATTTACACGTATGTCCGACTCGTTGGCTGAACGGTCAGCGTACTGGCCTTCGGTTCAGAGGGTCCCGGGTTCGATTCCCGGCCGGTTCGGGAATTTTAACCTTCATTGGTTAATTCCAACAGCACGGGGGCTGGGTGTATGTGTTGTCTTCATCATCATTTCATTCTCATCACGACGCGCAGGTCGCCTACAGGCTTCAATTAGAAAGACCTGCACCTGGCGAGCCGAGCCCGTCCTGGGATATCCCGGCACTAAAAGCCATACTACATTTCATTTACACGCATAAGGAAAAATAAAGGCCCAGTAATACTGTCTTATTCAGATAATGCTTCACCTACTCTAATTCTCTGAGTTCTATTTTTTTAGGAATGGATCCACCTATTCAACACACTTTTGTCTAATCCAGTAGCCCTCATTTTCGTCAGCAGTCTCCCATGATCTACCCTATAGAAGACTTCGGATAAGTCAATAACAATACAGTCCTTTTTGACCTCATATTATAATTCTTTGCAAAGAAAACAAAGGGCGCTCAGGGCCCACATAGCTTGTGAAACTCATCATGTGCGAAAGGACTCATGCTAATGAAGTATTCATAGTTTTATAACAGTTCAAGAACATCCCCGAAATTTGGTACGGGACCACCATATATAAGCAGAGTAAATGCCACTTTAAATAAATCGTAAGTTGACTCAAGAAACACGTCATCTTAAGGTAAGGCCAGAGTTCCATGCGAATTTCCATCAAGACAGTCAATTCGCGAGTGATTGTGATCTGAACCATCTATTATTCAATTACCTATAATCACGCTCTCCCTGACGCAGTAATGGCATTCCGTACTGGGCGTTCATTATTGGATCATGATCAGCTTTGAAGCAATATTACCGGATCCAAGCAAATTGTAGAATTGTGTGTGATGTACCGTTATATGCTATTATAGAGTCTGGACGGACAGTTGCTAAAGAGTTATCATTTATTTAAATTTTTCATAATCAGCTGTGTGACTTAAGTTAGAAATCCCGAATGACGAATCTACACTGCTTTACCTAGCGTAGTGCATAACCCTAGTCGCCTGGTGTCTATCAACAGACGGCGGTATCTGTAGCGAATGTAATAACGTAAGTAATTGGGAAAAGCCCTCAACGACATGCTGCTTTGCGTTTCTTGGAAAAATAATTAGGTTTTCATTTCTACAACTTCCTACCCTATGAAGTCAGAGGATGGGTATGTAAACTTCGTTCACGGAAACTGTGAAACAGCAATGAGAAAACAAGCCTTCTGCGCAAACAGCATCATAGCTGGGCGGTCCAGTGAGCAGTCTGCTCGAAAAGAACAGAGCGAGCGAGGGTGAATCGCGTTGACGCTGATTGGCTGGGAGTAAATGAAATGGCGCATGACTTTTAGCGCCGGGATGTGTCCGAGGACTTCGTCTCGCCAGGTGCAGGTCTTTTGATTTGACTCCCGTGGGCAATCTGTGCGTCTAGATGTGGATGAAATTATGATGAAGACGACATGTACACCCAGTACCCGTGCCAGGGGACCCTGCCGGGAATCGAACCCGAGACCCCTGTGACCAAACGCCAGCACGCTAACCATTTAGCCATGGAGCCGGACTTTAGCTGGGAGTGAGAAAGTGTAAAATAAGCATCCGCTCGCTCTCCAGAAGGACGTCATGCGTGATATTACTTCAGAGATTTCTTCACGTGAGTATAGTATTGGTGTCATGACCAAATAGGTGCCGGGCTGAGGGATTCAAAAAATCATTGGCTTTCTGAGTCCAAAGTGGTGGGTTCGATCACGTTACCTCTAGGCAAATGTACCGACAAGTAAACGACCTAAATCAGGACAAAAATCCGGCAACTTGGTGTCTCCGGAAACCTTAAAAGTATTTAGTGGGACGTAAAGCTAATAACACAAAATACAGTTCTGGCAAAGGAAAGACATGAACAACCCGCAATAAAATGTAAACATTTAAATCAAGAAGGATTTATGTGTGCCCACCATGAACAAATTTGTGAAGGATATGAGAAAGGAAAATAATAGGCAAGCAAGAAGATTATTAGAATAGCCTTCAGATGTTTTAAGAACGCTGAAAGGAAAATAATAGGCAAGCAAGAAGATTTTTAGAATAGCCTTCAGATGTTTTAAGGACGCTGAAAGGAAAATAATAGGCAAGCAAGAAGATTTTAAGGATAGCCTTCAAATTTTTTAAGAACGTTATCTTTAGATAATATTGGTAGGACAAAGTATTAATTAGGTGAGGATAATAACTAGAGTCCGGATGTTTATATACTATTAACCTATGGGATATGTAACAAAGTACCCACAAATATGTTCCCGATATCGATGGCGTTCTTTTTTAAACCTCATATGTCCCAATGCTATTCGTACCCATTATATTCCTTAAGACTGGTCACGTCTCCCAGCTACATATTTATATTCAGGTCATCAGAATAATTTTCGTTTTGTTCGTATTCCTGTACTAATGTGTAAAGAAAAATGAACCTGAAATGCATTATACTGTATGAGTGCTTAAATTCACCTTGCAAGCAACATCCTTTCATTACGATATGGTAAGATCCATTTTCCTTTACACATTACCACATGAAAATGAACACAACGAAAATTATTCCGATGTACTGCATATAAATATATGGCTGGAAGGCTTGACCAGCCTTAAGATATGTAATGGGTAGGAAGGCCATTGGGCATACGAGGTTTTAAAAGAAAGCCATCGATATATTATATCAAAATTACGAAAGTGTTTCAAAAATGCCTTTACCGAACATGATGGCTAAAAAAGTTTAATTTAAAACAAATTATAATATAAATAATTATATCATATTAGATGGAGGTGCAAAAATCACTGTGCAAAGTACAGTATGCAAAAAGTTATTTCTGCTTATTCTAAGGAGTCACGTTCCGTCGGAGATCAGGAAATAAATTCTCGTACACTGAAAATGATTGCTCGACACCGCAGGAGGTCACTGGTGCATAATTAAGTAAATGAATGTGTCTGGGAGCGATGTTTTGGAGGTCCTCGCGACTTTATGCCGAGGAACTGGCTAACAATAAACAAACTGGTGAAACCCGGATATTTTTCAAAAACTGAATTAAATCTTTTCATGATATTTTCACCTACTGACCCGAGAACAGCATACAAATTTACTTTGCATATAAAAGATGATGTCCATAGATTCACTGATCGGTATTCCTCAAGTTTCCTACTTGTCTATGCTTTCAGGTAATCAGCCGAACTAAGATTTGATGTACTCAATATCACATGCAATTTTGGGATTCAGCAAGATTGTTTATCTATCCCTCACCGATACGGCCGACGTAGAAGGGGCAGAGTCAGCAACAGTCTAAACATCTGTAGAAATGAAGTGTTTTTATTCAATCAATCAATCAATCAATCAATCAATCAATCAATCAATCAATCAATCAATCAATCAATCAATCAATCAATCAATCAATCAATCAATCAATCAATCAATCAATCAATCAATCAATCAATCAATCAATCAATCAATCAATCAATCAATCAATCAATCAATCAATCAATCAATCAATTAGTGCAGTCGCCCACGTGGCAGATTTCTTATTTGTTTACCTAGTATTTTCTCAAATAATTGCATAGAATTTGGAAAATGTATTGAACATATCCCTTGGTAAATTATTCCAATTCGTAACTCTCTTCCTATAAAGGAATGTTTGCGCTAGTTTGTCTTATCTTCATATTGTGATCATTCTTATTTTTACAAACATCACTCAAACTTTTTCGTCTTCTAATGTCATTCCACGCCATCTCTCTACTGACAGCTCTGAACATACCACACAGTCGAGCATCTCATCTCCTATCTCCCAGTTCTTCCCAGCACAAACTTTGCAACGTTCACGTAACGCTACTCTTTGGTGGAAATCATCCAGAACAAATCGAGCTGCTTTCCTTTGGTTTCTCTCCAGTTCTCGAATTAAGTAATCCTAGTGGGGGTCCTATACACTGGACCCCTACTCAAGTTGAGATCTTACCAAATAATTAAATGACCTCTCCTTTACATCCTTACTACAGTCCCTAGACATCCCCAGAACCATGTGCAGAGATCTGTATCCTTTATTGACAATCCCATTTATGTGATTACCCCTGTGAAGATTTTTCCTTATATAAACACCTATGTTTTTACAATGATCCCCATAAGGATCTCTCACCCCATCAACGCTATAATGTCCTTACTGGAACATGTTTCAGCCTTAAAGTATCTATACATATCCTTACAAAACTAATGCGGTGAGTTTGCAATTGCGATCAACGGTATTCTATGAGAAGGAAGTCAATTCCCGGGCGAAACTATCCTTGGACCGGACTGTTTTCAGACCAACTTCCCTGTACGGGAGTGTATGCTTGGTAGATTCCGGATATTTTATTCATAAGTTAGAATTAACGGACATGAAAGTAGAGATAATGATCGCTGATACAAACAGGTGGGAAGAATGGCAGGAGTAGGCCTAGATATAGGCTAAGTTAGGAATTGACTCAATTTATGAAGCTGTACGCATTAACCAGTTTCTATATTGGGGTCAACCGAGGCGAATGGAGGATTGGTTACCTAGGAGAATAATGAACCCGTTCATTGAGGGTAAGAAAAGTAGAGGGAGACCAAGACAACGAAGTGTAAATTCAGTTTGTAATGATTTAAAATAAGGTGTAGAGAACTGAACGAGGCCACCGAGACAGTTACATATAGAGAGGATTGTGGCGGCGTTTTTCAAATTCACAAAGGTTTGCAGACTGAACGCTGAAATGCATAAGAGTCTGTTATGAAAATGTACATATGTATGTATTTATGTATATACCTATGTATATACTTAATCACGCATATATTTATTAGTGCACAAGGATTACATGAGTGAAGTTTGAAATAAAATTTACAACAGGTGCTCAAAGGGACGTCTTGTATCAACGAACGGAACTCGCACATATGTAAAGTAATTTGTAATATTTTCCATTTTCCTTTGGAAGATAAAGAAAATCTTAATAACTAAGCCAATAGTAAAAAAAAAGGAAAGTATGGATATTCTAGCGGAATAGCCCCGGAATTTCCACTTTTAACGGTCCACCGTGACTCAAGGAAACTTTACATATAGTATATGTTGCCTTGTAGAAATTTACCGTCAGTCTCTTTGGCAATAATTTGAATCGGCCAGTCCCTTCATTATTTCCATTAAAGGATAATGATTACATTGAGGTACTATATCTGTAACATTAGATCTCTCATTTTGTTTGAAGTTAGTGCGGCTGCTTACTTTATAGTGTTTCACCTACGAACAGTCGATGGCGTAGAATCTTGGACCTGTTACTGTAACTGAGTTCCGGAGAATCTCAATTCGCACAAGGTAGTCTGTGCCCCCATTTTAAGTTTACGTCAACATCAAGAACATTATTTTCCCTAGATAGGAAGAAAAGAAGCAAGCAGACTGCAGCTACACCGACGACCTCCTCTTCACATTAGAACTGATGGTTTGTGGTAGCAACAATGACACAGGGAGGGAAGGGAGAATCAGGGGTACGAACGTTAAAGCGACGTCAGGCGCCGCACTTAACTCCTCACAATGGTAGTAAAACAGCCTTAAAACGCTCCATCCATTCGGTGATTGCACACTGTTACTTCATGTATGTTACGAAGACTTTAATTTACTCGTAAAGCCAAACCATACGTCCCGTTACACGAATGAACATTGTGTATAGTGCACTCATTACCAGAACTAAACACACAGCCTTCTCACGCTCAAATGACCTGGAAGACGATGTCCAAAACCTAACCTTTGAATGAAGATGGCCGGGCAAACTACCCAAACTCACATTTTACTGACGGTAGCTTAATAGTGAGTGTTAATTTGCTCAAATACTTATCATAGGAGTTACGAGATTTCTGCAATGATTTTAAATTTCTTTTTTAACATCCTTTCAATAGCTATGGATCTTATAATTTTTTAACATCGTTTTAATTGCTGTGGATCTTATAAGATGCCAATACGTGGAAATGTTTCCCACAAAAGTTCGTTAACGTGTAACAAAAGGATATGGTGTTTTCGCATTTAAACAGTCTAGTGCCACCGAACTCGGTCAGAATCGAACCTATTAACTTTTGAATAGTACAATGTATAACCGCCTAAGCCACCGACGTTTGGTCTATTTTTTTCTTGCTTAGTTTTAGCTCTAACGAGGATTCTGGAGTCACCTAGAACATGCGTGTCCCGTTGTTAAAAGAAGCGTTTTGTACGTAAGTTATATCCCTATGGATTACTTCATCGGGAGGTCCATACTTCAGAAATATTGGATAGTTTGTTTATATATTGCTCGAAAAAATGTACTTTGAATGTGATATACGATGATGCTTGTATAAATTACTTTGTGGCGTTGTGACGAAACTTGAAGTTCGGGCCTTAAAGTAGAATAGTTGACAATTGTTGCATCTCGTCTGATTTTGCATAAATCTTTTAGAAACTTCGGGCCGAGGACCATGATGTTAGGCCCGTTTAAACAAGAAGCAACATTAGAGACTTCATTTAGAGTACGACTTGCAGTGCGGGTATTTACGTCCACTGGAATGTCACCCTTTTTAAGAGAAAGGGAAATAGCACAAGCGCTTATACTTGTGTTAGGACTTCAAGTAGAGCCTACATTATCTTTTTCCCTCACCTTTCTTAAACATTTCAAGAGAGACAATTTTCAAGGAATATTTCTCAACTGAAAGAAAATACTGCAATATTAATTTTAAAAATCTCCGATACTGACAACAATTGAATGACTGACAATGAACTTATGGTAGAGATTAGTGGAATTAAATTAAACGAATCAATAAGGGAATTAACTGAAGTGCAATAAGACATACGTGCAGTATAATGAATTATATCTAGGCTCAATATAAAGAAATTTTCTTTTCTTCTTCCTTTCCTACCACTTTTCAAACACCTGTGGGGTCGCGGGTGCGAACTGCGTCGCACATCTGGATATGGCCCTGTTTTGCGGCCGAATGCCCTTCCTGACGCCAACCCTATACGGAGGGATGTAATCATTATTGCATATTTCTGTGGTGGTTGGTAGTGTGGTATGTTATCTGAATATGAAGAGGAGAGTTTTGAGACGGTCACAAACACCCAGTCCCCGACCCAGAAGAATTAATCAGAAGCTATTAAAATCCACGACCAGGCCGGGAATCGAACCCGGGGCCCTCTGAGCCGAACACTGACCAATCAGCCAAAGAGTCGTCTAATATACAGAACAAGCTGGCAAAACTAATTCGTAGGAAGTACATTAATTTTGGTCACATTTTCCATTTTTGGATCATACTCAGCTCTCTGTAAGAGCATACTTGCCTGCATATTCGAGCGATTTTTAGGTCCTAAGCATTCGAACCCTAGTAATCAGATATTCTGCTCAAGTGAAAACATGTTATCTCTGTTGTACTATTGATTTCAATTCTTTTTAGTTTTAACGTCACACTAACATTAAATTTTTACCCGCGTCTGCTGGGTCTCATATCAGACAGCTATGCAATTTATCTGACGAAGTTGAGTAACCCCATTCCAGTACTCAGACCGGGATTAGAATATCTAAAGAAGCCGGAAAATAGAGCCAAACCAAGAGCCGCTGTATAAGAGACAGACATGCTACGTCTTATTATTATTATTATTATTATTATTATTATTATTATTATTATTATTATTATTATTATTATTATTATTATTATCTTTCCAAAAGATGAGGTCATTCTTTTGTGATGATAATGTAAATCAAGGCCTCTCAAACGCCCCAAATCTCACGCGTGCAGACTCAGGCGCAGAGGTCCTGTGCACAGTGCATCGGTCCCACTCGACTCAACTCGGACCAACGCTTCGTTTCTGGGCTACTCGGCTAAGCTCGGCTCAACTCGGCTCGGATTTGGAGCGCTACGGAGCAAGTGAGGAAGTGGGAGACAGGCGGAGCGAGCGAGACAGGCGTGGGTCAAGGGAGAGACAACGCTATTGCTCCAAATTGAGGAGTGGGGGTCTGCACTCTGGTTGACCTAGCGAAGTCGTCTTTTAAACCGTGCACAGCGCAATGCACTGGTGCATGCACCCTGAGAGGACCTGATGTAAACCTTCAACTCAGGCAAAAGCTCTTGAAATGTGGTTAAAAAGCAGAATGCTCACAATATCCTGGATAGATTTTGTGACAAATAATGAAGTGTTAAGGAGAGGTAGAGCTGAGCGTTAGCTGGCAGTCATCATCAAAGCCAGGAAAACAGCTTAATAAGCTAAGTTCTACCAGGTAGAAAGTACGGGCTTCTACACCTGATGCTACAAGGCAAGATAGGAGGCAAGTGAGGAGCCGGAAAATAGCAAAGACTGAACTTGAATCAACAACACCGAACAAATCTTAAAGATAGCCAAACAAAGTGGTGCTTTCTCCAGGGTGCTCTCCAACGTCTGGAGCCGAAGTGGCATACTACTACTACTTCTACTACTACTACTACTACTACTACTACTACTAATAATAATAATAATATTCCCGGTGAACAACGTGACCAGGTAGTCGAATCGTAGGTGCAACCATATCGGACGGGTATCTGTTCAGAGAATAGTTCATGGAAAGGGGGATGGCAACTTTTCAGAAGTTGCAACGGTGGCAGTCGGGATGATTGACTGATATGGCCTTGTAATAATATGTTACATGGCAAGCCAAGTTGATACTGGTCCACGGTAGAGACAAACGGAAACTGCGTATCTAACTTCGCAAGACACGCAGTTTTCTCTGTGTGAATGAACGATGTACTGATGATGGCTTCCTCAGGGGTAAAATATTCCGAAGTTAAAGTAGTCACCCATTCGGATCTCCGGGTAGGGACTGCACGAGAGGTAGCAATCATCAGGAAGATGAATGCTGACATTTTGCGAGTCGGAGCGTGCAAAGTTGGATTGTTGTGGTAAGGTAGGGAATCTAAAAAGGGAGGTGGATAGACTAAAGTTATATGTAGTTGGTATAAGTGAAGTACATTGGCATGAAGAGCAGCATTTTTGTTCAGGCGATTACAGAATTATCAACACAAAATAGCAGGAGTTGGTTTAATAATGAATAAGAAAATAGGGCAGTGGATAAGCTAATAGGACCAGCATAGTGAACGGATTATTGTTGCCAAGCTAGACACCAAGCCAATGCCCACCACAATAGTGCACGTCCATATGTGTAGGCCCTACTAGTTCGGCACATGATGAAGAAATAGAAAGAATATATGAAGAGTTAGAAGATTTGATAGAGTAATGTAAAATGAAACGAGATTCCAATTGTGATGGGAGACTGGAATTCAGTGGTAGGCCAAGGAAGAGAAGGTAATGCAGCAGGAGAATTCTCCAAGCTGTGTATTCTCCCACGATGGTAGTATTGTAAGTGAGACTGAATCTAGGTGCAGCAAAGCTAATGCAACGCGTAAGAAGGAAATCAGCTCCCGGACGAAACTGTCTTTACGCCGGTCTGTTTTCGGATAGTTTCTTTACGGGAGTGAACGCTGGGTGCACTCAGGATATCTTATTCATAAGTTAGAAGTAACAGACATTAAAATAGCGAGAATGAACGCTGGTACAAGCAGGTGGAGAAAATGGCAGGAGGGATGTAGGTTAAGTTAGGACTGAACTCGATTAATGAAGCTGTACACATAAACCAGCTTCGGTATTGGGGTCATGTGAGCCAAATTGAGGAGGCTGGGTTACCTAGAAAAGTAATGACTCGGTCAAGGAGTGTATGAGAAGTAAAGGGTGTCCAATACGTCGATGGTTAGACTCGGTTAGTAATGATTTAAAGAGAAGTGGTATAGAACTAAATAGTGCCACAGAACTAGTTACAGGTAGAGGATTTTTGCGTCGTTTTGTAAATTCACAGATGCTTGCAGACTGAATGCTCGAAAGCATAACAGTCTATAATGAAGATGCATGCTTGATGCAGTTTAATTTACTTTAATATCAAAGGTGCCAACGGCCGTAGCCATGTTGAAACACCGGATCCATGAGATCCCCGAAGTTAAGCAACATTGGCCGTGGTCAATATTTGGATGGGTTGCCACGCGCTGTTGTTCGGGGGTAAGGAAATGGAGGAGCGGAAAGGAACTCTCAACCCTACCGCACGTAAAATCCGCCTCAAGCACACCTCTGCTGGAGTTCGGACCTGCCTTCGGGCAGAATACACCCTTCCCTTACCTTAAAATCAAAGGCTTCTTATTATACTGATTTGTACATCGATGAATGTCTGCCTGGTGTTAAAACTCCGGCGTGTTCCTCTCTCCCCACTAGCCTCCTCCCGTGCCGCTACATTTCGGAAAACAAACACCAGTGTGTTCACACGGAAACGGCAAATACTCTTGCAATGGGTAATGCGTACCAGTGGACGTTTTTGTTTACGTCGTGTTTGCTATGGTATTACTACATTCGTAGTCAGCCAACAGTCAGCCATATGACTGTGACTCAGCCCTTTCATCCTATCCTGAGCCACGAGCTACTGCACAGCGTATTACAGCGCGTTTTTACCAATTTCAACGTTCACAATTCCGCCGCCATAGTGTAAAGGTTAGTGTTATTACCTCCTGTCCTCGGGGGTCCGTATTCGAGTCCCTGTATTGACAGATATTTAAGAATGGCAGGAGGGCTCATATGTGGTTGAAAAAATACATGCAGCTCGCCTCCATTGGAAGTGTACCTGGAAATAGCTGCACCACCTCGGGATGAGGACACATGTTTGTCCGGCTCTGTGACTAAAAGGTTAGTGTACTGGCCTTTGGTCCAGAGTGGCCGGGGTTTGATTCCCGGCTGGGTCGGAGATTTGAACCTTAACTGCTTAATTCCGATGGCTCGAGGGCTGGGTAACGTGTGCCGTCTTTATCATTAGAATTCATCTTAGGTAGAGCCCCATCCTAATAGACGAGCAGGTCGCCTAAAGGGAGTCAGCTCAAAAGACCTGCACCAGACCTCTTCGGAGGCCACATGTCATTAATGTTCAGAAAACAGCATTAAATATTAATATGGTCAATTACGGTTATCTCTAGCTCAGCTACCAGCTTGTAAACTTCGAGCGGAATTGGTGTGTAACACTCAAGACTTCCCTTTTGAGTCATGTTCAGAGGTAGTCTGTATAGCACAGAGGTGCTCAGAGGGGCGCCCGTTGAGGCTAGCCCAGTGCTGCCGGGCTGGAGTGACGTAAATGCGGGCAGCTTACGTAACAAGTAGGGATGGGATAAATTGTTAATTTCCAGTATCATGTTCCTGTGTATCGGTTACGGTATAGTATTAGCATATAAAAGTAACATAATACAAGTTGCAGATCAACTTTTGGGAGGAACATCCACTATACCTGCTGCCTCTTGTAGCCCCGAACCGCACATTTGTAAGTACTTATAAATAGCAATACTATATCTTCATCTCGCTTTCTTCTCTCCAACTGTCACTTTCGCCAGCTCGTTACACACATTCTCGACTATTTCTAGAAAATGTTTGCAGTGACCCGTATACACTCCGCGAACTAATACTTCGAAACATTCATTTATAAAAATCACCGTACTAGGTAGCTCTGCTTATTTATAGATGTCCAAGGATTTGTATTTGAACAGACATTCCGACCCGACATTATAAAATATTTGATGGGAACGAGTGTCATACACACTTCACATGCTGCCAGAATGAGAGATGAGGAAACAGTCCTTCTATCAGGCAAAACGTAAGCAGAGTTTAATTCAGAATTCCTCTTTTTTTTGTCTTTTTACGTCGCAACGACACAGACGATGGAATAGGACAGGACAGGGCTAGGACGGAAGCGACCGTACCCTCAACTGAGAAACAGTTCCAGCATTTTCTTGGTGTGTACATGGGAAACCACCGAAGACCATCTTTAGGGCTGCCGACAGTGGGGTTAGAACCCCAGATCTCTCGAACACATCCCCCCGTGCGTGGGGGTGGTAGAATATCACCCACGGTATCCCCTGCCTGTCGTAAGAGGCAACTAAACGGGCCCCAGGGCCTTTCAACTTTGGAGCGTGGTTTGGCGAGCACGGAGCCCTTAGCTGAGTCCTGGCATTGCTTCCACATACTTGCGCCAGGGTCCTCACTTTATACTTTCCGACCTCCCTTGGTCAACTCTTGTTCTTTTCCGAACCCGACGGTATTAGAGTACTCGAGGACTAGGAAGTCTTTCATTTTCATGCCTTTCGTGGCCCTTGTCATTCTTTGCCCGATGCCTTACCGTAATTAATCGAAGTGTCGGGTCCCTTCAATTTTTTTCTCTATAATTAGTGTTTACTGGTAGAAAATTATGATAACTGCTATTGCAGGTTGCAGTCGATGACGAAATTTCAGGAGAGATAGATACACGTGATGGCACTTACGATGGATTTTCACGACCTGATACTTGAGTACCATTAATCAGAACTACATTAATCAGTTGATTTCTTGGATATTATTATTATTATTATTATTATTATTATTATTATTATTATTATTATTATTATTATTATTATTATTATTATTATTATTATTATTATTATTATTATTATTGTTCCGGGCCGTGGAAAGCAGAGGTGAAAGAAGGTGCTGGGATGAATAGGTCTAAAGACGATGTCAAGAATAGATTTAAAACTTTAACAAAGGTTATATTTCTTTTAGAACTTCAAACTTAACCATTTTCCATAACAATATTACAGGTACAAATAGCAATCATTAAACGAGATTGGGAAAATTCCACGATTTAGAAGCTTAACACTTTGGGCTTTGAGCCCCTAGTTTTACAATTTTACAAGAGGAAGAGTTATTATTTAATGAGGGGCAGAAGTCCCCTAATTCAAGAGCACTTGCTCCCTAAATCACAATATCTAGCCTCCTGCAGGCACACTTTACGGTTACAAAACTTGCGAAAGAGCTAACAGGCTCTCCGTTTCTTTCAGCCTCCTCGAGGCAATCTCAAAAATCTTACACTCTCCGGCCTTCCACGACCCAACTTACAATTTGAAACAGGGGTATCTCGTACCTAATCTACAGAGCCTTTGCGGAAATGAACAGGTTAAGCAAACGGCCCGAAACACAAACAGAATGGAGGTGAACTGCGCTCCGAGATAATGAACACCTAAAAAAACTTAAAGGGCTCTAGGCCGATGAAACAGGGGCTATTCCCAAACTACTGTGGTGACTCGTATAGGGTTAAATTAATTCATTACGAAAAGGAAGAAAAACAGTTACAAAACGTAGTCACCTCAAATCAAGATGAAGGGGAGCTCGAGAGGGTAATTCACTCTCTATCCCCGATTTACAGTTAAAGATTTTGTGAAGATTTTACATTAGCCGGAAGAAGTTACCTTTTAGAAAAGCTTGTTACATACTAAAGAGTCTGACCTTTCCCTCGGGTTAAACTGCGAAGTTAGCAAGAAAGAAAGATGGTATGTGGCCATTACCTTGTAGATGTACTAGCTGCCGACGAAAGAGGCCGCCCGCCTCCTGCTAAGCACACACACACTCAGATGGACGTTGATCAGTTGGCCAAGAAACGTGAAAAGCCGCAGTTTATGAACCCTCAGGGAAGGTTCGAGATCATTCAAGACTACATCAGCCACACCCATTCAATTTAATTGGTCATTTCAAAAGGTAACACTCAAAATCGAACAAGAAACCTGTGATAGGTGGAAAATTAGTTACAGAAATTAGGGATTGGCTATATTCAAAACTGGCTAAAAGAAAAAGTAAATATTGCCAACCCAAAAATAAATGAACATCAATTAGTTAAAAAAACTAGAAATGCAAAACTTCTTTAAAATATAGGTTCTTTCACTTCGCACCAGGGTGCATGATCATAGTTTTTAGTGGTGTCATCTGAGGAAGAATGTCTAAACTTCTTGAGGAATGTCAAACAAAACAAGTAGAAATTCACCCAGGTTAGGAAACTGCACAATAACAAAATTACTCAATATTTAGGTGGTGACACCTTCTGATTAAAGTTCCAAGTTGGTTTAGTTTCAGTTTCACTGTTTCACCAATAGAGGAGTTCATTTAGGCGCTAGCTTTGAATGCGCGGCGTTGAGGTGTACCTCCCAGTACAATTATTATTATTATTATTATTATTATTATTATTATTATTATTATTATTATTATTATTATTATTATTATTATTATTTTGTACCTTCTTACGTCGCATTTCTGAGAAACCGTTTCCCTTTAATTGAGTTTTGGTCCACATAGATCTTATAAGGTCCTTTGCTCCTTGTCCACAACGCGACGTGAAACACAAGATGCAAAGTAGGAAGACCACGTGTAAGTGTCTCGAGGACCACCAGTAAGCCTAATACAAAGCACTTCGAATAACTAAAGAATATCTGTAACCGGCCAGCAAGTAACAGGATAGGAATATTAGTATTGCCTCTAAACTGTTACAAATTATCGCTCGCGCCTGCGAGCTGCTATATTTCCTAATATCCGTTAGCCAATCAGAAACCTCAACCTTCCCCTTGGTTTCGCTCAGACAGTCACTTTTGTATTAGGGCCTCCGGTGGAACATACTATTTTTGGAACGCTTACACTGATGGAATAGGATACAGTAATACTAATATAATGGTCCGTTATTGGACATCATAAAATTTCCAACTAACTCATTCTTGGTTGCCTGCGTATGCCTTCAAATAAATAATCTAACTGATTGTTATTCGCGGTAAGCATGATTGGATTGGTGGTGAGTTATCAGATAATTTAAAGCCAAACAACCGCAATCCACCTTAACTCCGTATTAGATTAGAAATATTTATAGATATTTTTAAAGCACCTCTTAAAATTTAATAGTGAAAATTGTAATGCATTTCGTACATTACAAAAGTACGGGGTGTTAGAAAAAAGACTCCCTAGTTTTAATATGTCCTAGAATCTGTACAAAGTGACATACACTATTCTAGTTTGTGGTGTGTGATTCATCAACTCTCCAAGTTTGGCTCCCCTGCAGTTGGCAGGTCTGCTTGACCTTGAGACGGCGCCAGTGCTGTTTGATTACTCTGTTCCCTCAGTTCAGTCCAGGCGTGCGTCCAGTGCAGCGAAGTGCAGTGCCGAACAGAGGAGTACCGGTACTGTAAGTGTACCGACGTGGAGTCCGTGATTGGAACTAGACAGCTGTAGTGCTGGTTGCCGTCAGTGTCGCACTGGAGTCAGACTATCGTCGTGTACTTTGCGGAGTACTGTCTGTGAACTACCGTGGACTGTGTGTGGAGCAGTGGTGTCCGAACATTTGCGATCACGGACATCTGCGGGCACCACAAAATCACGGAGATTTGCCGTCAATGAGAAATACTTGTGGCCACTCACAGAAATTTCCCAGCAGTCACAGGAGATTTGCGGTCAATGCATCAGGGGGTGGGCCTCATTAGCTTAATCTCGGGGTATCCCCGCTAACCTGCCTGCTCCTGCTCCTGCTCGCTCGCTTCGCAAAAACATTTTTCTCTCGCATGCATTATTTAGCCAGCTTTCTGCACATTATAATGGTTATATGTACAGAAAGTATAGGGAAAGTCAACATGGAATCTTCACCTGGACGTGTCTGAAGGAGAAGGAGAAGAACAAGTCATATAGTGTTTTTAGAAACATGCATTTCTGCAATTTATAAACAAAGTATAAAACATCTGAATGTATATTGTGTTGAAAGTTGGATTAGATCAAATGACGGGTTTTGTAGTCCCGTAACAGTGTTTTAAAATTGACGCATGCTTAAATGGGCACTTTTTGCGTTCCACCTGTGATAAAAAGTATTAATATAATGAAACTTAAAATGAAACGAGGAAAATGATGACGTCATTGGATTTTCTGTAGGCCTATCTATTATTTAATTAACAACCTCCAAACTTGACTACATATAATAATTTGGTCGACAGTAAATTATATGTCATAAAATGCTGATACTCATCACACTTTATCCAGAATGTTAATCTAGAAAGAGCGAGCAGGAGCCCAGGCAGGTTAGCGGGGATATCATGAAATTAATCCGCTGCTGCAGTGACCGAAAATCTCCTGTGACTGCTGGTGAATTTCTGTGAGTGGGCACAAGTTTATCACAGAGACCGCAAATGTCCGTGACCGCAAATATCCGCCAACCGAAGCAGTTGGTGTGAGTAGAGTGGTGCAGTTACGTTGTTTTGAGGAATATTGTAGTGCTGGTTAGCACAGATGAGCTATTGGTGTTTAGTTGTTAGTGTTAAGTAGTTCACTGTGTGGAGCGGTCACGTGCGTTGCGTCTGTTGACTGTGTGAGTGGCGGAATTTCCCTGGAGTCGAGATAACGAACGGTCGCCATGTGCTGTGTGCGTATCTGTCTGCATGGAGCTGCAAGACGAAGTGAAAGTTATGCAAGCTCTCAGTCAAGATCTACGGAAGTTCGCCCGTCCAGGTAAAGATTGCCCAACTGGAGTTCTGCTGTGAGAGACTTGTAAATAGGCAGGAATTAGTGGAGTGTGGCTATTCATGGTAGAATAGAATTTTGTGTGTACTAATTGGATCATAATATTAGATCGATATAACGGACAGTATTTTGTTCATAATAATAAACATACATTACTGCATAATGCACAACCCGGCGTTCCTTAATACTGTGTTTCGAGAAACTATAATTCGCTGTTTTACCGTCATGGCGTAAGAAATAAACAAAGGAACAAACTAAGAAGCTGTCAGAAAAGAATTTAATTGAATCAATTTTTGACTTTCGCATACATGACGCATGATGGAAACGAAGTATGTTGAAAAGTTAGAAGTGCACAGACGAATTTCTAATTCTGTGTGTGGATGTTACTGCTAGTTGATTGATTCCTTCGTCAGAAAGACGACGGGGTCCGTAGAGTTGCCTTATCACCGACATCCACGCAATGGCAAATGATCACAAAACATAAAGTAACGTAATTTATGGATTTAATGTACATTTTTGTTATTGAGTCCTTAAGAAACCTCCACTAACAGATGGAAAAGAGCTGGGAAATAGGCTGAGATGATTATATTTGTTTATTTGCTTGTTGTACTGTTTATATGGAACTAATTTGATCGGATTTATTTGTTTGTATGGCAAATGCGTATAATTTGGTTATAATGGGCAAGCTGAGGGATGGGAGTCTCGCATGGCAAGCATAGACACGCATGTCTCGCCCGTCACTCCCTTCTTACTCAAGGGATACTTCCTTCCACCTATACTTTCAAAGAATACCAATACGGTGTCCCCAAACTTGTAAATTATTGGCTTCGTCCTTATCTGAGTAGAAGGACACAGAAGAGTTTGGAATCATAATTTTAATACTAATATTCATTCTTAATTTTGGAGCCTAAGTAATTAACTTTCCTCATGAACAGTTGTTTAGCTTAGAGGGCAAAGGCTCGCTTGGTTCACCTACGAGGACTGAGTTTGATTCCCCGTAAGAAAGTCGAAAATCTTAGAAACGAAATTTCCGCTTTTTTTACAATTTCCTCTACGTTGCACCGATACTGATAGGTCTTTTCGCTACGATAGGCTAGGAGTGGAAAGAAAATGATCGTGACTTCAATTAAGGTACAGCCCCATCATATGCCTGGAGTGGAAAAGGGAAACCACGGAGAACCATTTTCAGGGCTGCCGACAGTGGGATTCGAACCCACTATCTCCCGAATACAGGCTGTTATTACGTGACGCAAACTGCTTAGTCACTTGCTCGGAAAAAAATTGCACTTTTGGAGGGGCATATGGCTCCGAGGTTGGCAAGAAATGAATACCTCGTTAATTCCTGGAGACCAAATGCGATCGGCAATACGCCAACCTATCCATCCCAGTTAGGTTAACGATAGTGAAAGCCTTTATATTGACCTCTAGGTGAGTCGCTGACCTTCCGTTCTCAAGATTGAATGTTAATGTTATTGGTTTTACGCCCCATTAATTCTTTTTACGATTTTCGGAGATGCTCAGGTGCCTTGAATTTTGTCTTGTGGGAGTTCGTTTACGACACGAAGCTGGCATCGGACAATCGGACTAAGCCGAGATTATACTCGCTAACTTGGGCTCATACAGCCATTTGAGCCGTTCAGCCCGGCATTCCCGAGATAGAGGATCCTGCTCTACGGTCAGTGCTATTTTAATATGCCTAACGTGAAAACTCCGATTCGTTGACTTCCATCATGTCAAATAAATCTTCCGGGACAAAGTCAGAAAACCCCGACTTCTCTTAATGTTTGTAGCAATTGAAGGGATGTTAAAGAAACAACATTATTATTATTATTATTATTATTATTATTATTATTATTATTATTATTATTATTTGGCTCCTTGTTTTAAGAGTCAGCATAGCGGCCTTCGTTTCGGAGCGTCCTGAGTTCGATTGCCAGTCTGGCCGGATATTTTATCCGCTTCTGGTTAATTGTTCTTCCTTGAGGCATGATGTTCGTGTGTCGGTCTGGTTTCATGTACGATTAGACTGTATTGGAAAGATGTTAAAATTTCACATGATGGTTGCTCCCGTATGTTTTAGAATTTTTAAACGAGAAAAGGTCTTAAAAATACACCTCTAAGAGGTTTTTTGCTGGGGAGTGACAACTTTTGATGAAATTATTCATCCCTCCAAACCGTCTGACGTATGAATTTGATATTTTACACGATCTATGGATGTTGTAGGTGTCAAATACGGTATAATTCAAAATATTTTACGTATAAGAATTGTGTAGAAGTTGCTGAAGTTGTAAAACTCTCCACAACAGCCAAGGTACTCGACCGTATTTCAGACTTCTTTCCTTTATTGGCAAAGAAAGTTATTTGTAAAATTCAGGGGTTTAACTGAAATAATCCTGAACCTATACACAACATTTTTTAGACTGTATACCATTAATGGTACCTACGAATTCTTGCACACGTTGAATGTATAATATTTAAGGATTTAAATCTCTCAAAATTACTAGTCACTTTCCAAAAGCTTAATACATATAATAGACCTAAATAATCAAATAGTTTTCATCTCGATTTTTATCAGCTATCGGCGCTGCCCTCTATACGCACTAACTATATGTCTTAGATTTTAAATAAGAAGTGGTCTTCAAACAATACACCCCTAAGTGTTTTTGACTGGGGGATGAGGAATGATGACAAAAGTATTCACTTCTATGGAACCGTTTGAATAACGATGTTAAAATTTCAAATCATGTTAAGTAACAGAAAGTTTGAGACAAATTTTTATTTAAATGGGGGTTAAGATCCGAAGGCAGATATGTTCATTCCTTCCTCCGAAACAGATTAACTGCGAAGAAAAAATTCCAAATAACGATATCTATTTTATATCCTTGGTGTGAATTAGTAAATATTTTGAAACATCCCACCCTTGAAGTGTTAAATGGAGTTATCTCCGCAAACAAAATTATTCACCCCTCCAAAACCGTTTGACGTACAAATTTGTATTTATGTCCTAGATGTAAAATATCATATATTTCAAAATGTTTCTACCTTAAGGGATTTAGATAGTGGTTGACTCTCAAAAACCACAATATCCATTCTTCTGGAACCGTTTCAGGCACGATCTTAAAATTTTATATGAAGGGTCCGAGATGTTAAGTGAAATGTTTAAAACGTTTACCGCTTTAAGAAACATTCATTCCTCCATTACTGTTCGACGTACAACAACTAAATTTCACAGGTTGATCGCTTCTACGTTTGATGCTAAATAAGATTGGTTTAAAAGCATTGCAATTCTTCTGTACAGGGTTCAAATATCTGTTAGATAAGAAAATTAATAATCATTCCCCCAAAACCGTATGGCGTACAAATTAAGGATGTGTTTTACATGTTCAGTCGACAGTAGACTCTCCAAAATGTAAAATTTTGAAAAATAACTTCCATTTTAAAACTGCAGCGAAGCACGAGTACCTTGCTAGTAAACAACAATTGAACTTTATTTCACTTCTTTTTAATCCGATTAACCGCCTTTCCCGGAAACAAAAAAATACATGTTCCTGTACTTTTAAAGCGCTTTCAAAATACCAAGTTTCACGTCTCTAACATGTTAAGATTTTACATATAGTAGATATAACGGTACTCATTTTAAAAATTCACCCTTATTTTCAATTCTTTTCATCCCTTAAGTATATTTTCCGAAAACCATAAAATGCGTGTTTCTTTATTTTTAAAGGACATTCCAAATACCAATTTCATGTCTATAAAATCTTTAGTTTTTGAGATATAAGTACCTTCATACCACGAATTCAATTAAATTTTCAATTCATTCACACACACCTTAAATGGATTTTCTAAAAGCTAAAAGATATAAGTATCGTCATAGAAAGGTCTACAACTCCTTTTTCACCCTCCCCCTCCTTCTCGTTAATTTAATTTCCACCGAGCTCGATAGCTGCAGTCGCTTAAGTGCGGCCAGTGTCCAGTATTCCGGAGATAGTAGGTTCGAACCCCACTGTCGGCAGCCCTGAAAATGGTTTTCCGTGGTTTCCCATTTTCACACCAGGCAAATGCTGGGGCTGTACCTTAATTAAGGCCACGGCCGCTTCCTTCCCACTCCTAGCCCTTCCCTGTCCCATCGTCGCCATAAGACCTATCTGTGTCGGTGCGACGTAAAACAAGTAGCAAAATAAATTAATTTCCCCACCCCAAGGAATGCGTGTTTCATTATTTTAAAAGGAGATTCCAGATACTAATTTTCATGTCTGCAACCTTCAGCTTTTGAGATATTAGTATCCCCATAAAAAATTAATTTTTTTCACTTCCTTTCTCCCTACCCCTTTAAGTGAATTTTTCCAAAAACGGAACAAAAGAGCATGTTCCTTTATTTATAAATGAGCTTCCAAATACCAATTATCATGACTGTAACATCTTCATTTTTTGAGATATATGTTTCCTCAAATATAATTCAACTCCCTCCCCCTTTCGAACTTATTTTCCCCAAAATGCGTGTTTCTTTATTTATAAAGGACATTCCAAATACCAATTTTCTCGTCTGCAACATCTTTAGTTTTGAGATATAAGTATACGCATTTCTTTACTTTCAAAGGAAACTCCCAAAACCAATTTTCACCTCTGTAAAATCCTCAGTTTTTGAGATATCACTATTCTAATAAAAATAATTCAATCCACTTTTCAGTAGTTTTTACCCCCTTAAACATTTTTCCGAAAACAAAATAATAATGTTTCGTTACCTTTAAAAGAGATAAAAATACCAGTTTCCACGTCTGTAACATGTTAAATTTATGAGATGTTCTGTAGATATTCTCATTTTAAAAATTCCCCCCACCCTTTTTCTGTTCCCCATATGCGGATTTTCCGAAAATAAATCATCTATGTTTCTTTACTTTTACAGGAGTCTCCAAATACCAGTTATCACGTCTGTAACAATTTACGTTTCTGAGATATACTGTAGATATAGTTTCTAAAAAAATCACCCCATTTTTTAATCCTGTTCACTCCCATTAATTGGATTTACCACAAATAAATCACGTGTTTCTTTATTTTAAAAATAATTCCAAATACCAATTTGCATGTATGTAACATCTTCATTTTTTGAGATAGAAGTATTCTCATACAAGGTATTCAACCAATTTTTCAACCTTTTTTCACCCCCCGAAAGAAAAATATGTGTTTATTTTTAGAGGAGATTCTTTATACCAATTTTTACGTCTGTAAACTTTAAAGTTTTTGAGATATAGATATGCTCATTTAACCAATTCACCGGAATATCCAAAAATTCTCCCTTAGTGAGCACCTGCACTCTAATATAAATGTTTCTCCAAAATTTCATTTCTTATGTCCAGTAGTTTTGGCTCGGCGATGATGAATCAGTCAGTCAGGGCATGTTATTATATATTGATATGCGCTCTTTTCATTGAATGAGAGTGTAACGTTGAAGCTTTTACAATAGGGTCATCGGCCGTTTTCTGTGAAGAAAATCTTTGTGGAACAGTACAATCGAGTTGCCTCTTATACACTGCCGTTGGCACGTCCGTACATAAAATGGATATGGAGCATCTCCTCGTTTGAAAACCGGTACGGTGTCATATACAGGGCTCTGGTGTTGTGCAGCGTGGCTCCTGGAATATAAAGCATGAACTACACTGCTACGGTTGCAAATGCGATTACTGTATAGGTATCTGGTAAACGGCTGGTTTCTGGACCTATGCTTATTGGTATTTTTTCGTTGATTCATTGCTTTCTACGCACCCCTGCAGGCTGTACCCGCAATTTTTAAACATTGTATATACGCAGGATTTCCTGAAAAAATGTTCCAATATTAAGCGTATATAAAAAATAGAAATGAATATCCTTCAGACATGGGTCTTAAATTCAGTACCTTCTGAGAAATGTTTACAATCACTTGAAGAGTATCATATCTTCTACTGTGAGATCTTTGGCGAGAAACAAATGACAAAACAAAATGCAACCGTTTGTTACTACGCATTTGTTTGCTTGTTTGATTTTTGTAGAAATTTATTTATTATTTCGATGAGTATAGCCAACTGCCGTAGCCGTGTTGAAACACCGGATCCCGTGAGATCTCTGAAGTTAGGCAACATTGGGCGTGGTCAGGAGTTGGATGGATTGTCACGCGCTGTTGGAGGGGGGTAAGGGAATGGAGGAGCGGAAAGGAACTGGCCACCCTACCACACGTAAACTCCGGCTCAGGAACACCTCTGCGGAGTTTCGGACCTGCCTTCGGGCAGAACAACCCTTACCTTGCCTTACCTTACCTCGATGAGTATATATACTGTATACATATAGAGCCTTAATAAATTTTTTCCTTATGCTAAGATTCATTCAGTGTCATAAGGACTCTATGAAGGAAGTGAAGAGTTGTAACACAGGTTTCATATAACGAAATTAGTAGTTATATAGACCATGTGAACCCAGCCCTGCTCAAACAAGGGCCATTCACCATTTCAACCTCGCTGATTGTGACGAAACACGCACACATCTGTGAACACTTCGGCATCTTATAAATCTTTTAATTTATGAAGGTTCACTAATAAGAGAATATTAAAGAATTACATCGCCATGCAACAACGGACTGTGTATTAGTAAAACGAGCTATGAATCTAGTGTTTACAACGTTCCTTGTACACACAAAGACTGACGATGATGATGATAATGGATGGGACCAAACATTGCTAATCAAACATTACAGTTGATTGAGAAAGTAGATTCTGGGACATGGGAGAGAGAAATAAGAATGCAACACACGAGTTTTCTTGAGTAACATGCAGTAAGACCACTTACTATTCGTACTTTCCATAAGCAAAATAAATAAAATGTTCGAGTTAATCATCAACAACAAAAATAGACAACAATAAAACTGAAGACGGTACAGCACCCTAGCAATTCAAGAAAAGAACGATTATGATGAATTTAAATGACTGCTAAGTAATATTGATTTTGATTATGCAGCTAACGGTATGTCACTTTAAAGCCTTGTATCAGCTGATATATCTGAACTGGTTTTTGTTAGTTATTCGTGAGATTACCATCTTCAGTAATATCATAGAAGAACGACAGATTTTGGCTCTGAAAACGTGCCAGAAATTCTACTGTTGGAAGTCTCTTGTTTTTAAACATTCTCAAATGTAAATCAACTGTGTCGGCAGACAATATCGCCACCCTTGTTCAGCTCCATGGCTGAATGGTTAGCGTGCTGGCCTTTGGTCACAGGGGTCCCGGGTTCGATTCCCAACAGGGTCGGGAAATTTAACCATAATTGGTTAATTTCGCTAGCACGGGGCTGGGTGTGTGTGTTGTCTTCACCATCATTTCATCCTCATCACGACGCGCAGGTCGCCTACGAGTGTCAGTTCAAAAGGCCTGCACTGGCGAGCCAAACGTGTCTTCCGACACTCCCGACACTAAAAGCCATATGCTATTTCATCGCCACCCTGAATACAATTGGTGAACGACTAACTAATTTCATGACTCAGTCAGCTTGCAAGTTATGCTAATAATCAGTGTACTCAGAAATATTACTATGAGGATGGTGGAACAAGAATATGCAGTCAAATGGACTTCCAAAATAGAAAATAAGAACGAAAGCCAGTCGGGAATAGCTACTGAAGTCCATTTTCATATTAGAACCAATTTGATGCTTTTTCCGGAAGACTATGATGCTAATTATGCGGATTATCCGAAAAATCGTTCCTAACACTGGATACGGCTTTAGAATATCGTGGTGTATGAAGGAACGGCTCAAATACGCGGACAAAAACAAAGAGGCGATCAGAGCCCACATCTGATTTTGTGTCAGCTCTTTCAAGTGAGCTCGCTTGGTCAAAGAAACTTCGGCTAACAGTTTGTTTCCATTGTTAAAATGATTCATTATTTTAGGCTTCTTTGTGTTATGGATATATTGTACCCGTGTAAGGCAAGGGATATGGTTTCAATATGAATTGTCTTTAACCCAGTAACAATGTCTTCAAGTAGCGATTCTTAAAGTGTTAATACAGAGCACTAATTTAATGAATGTAAACAGTCTTGTGCTTTTAGTTTCTTTAATATTTCGTATTTGTACCTGTTCTAACAGCAACTCATGCTTTTATTGATACAACTAGAAAGCCAAATACTTATTGGACAAATGTGGGTTGCACTGAAGCGCTAGATGAAGGAACACAGACTATTTTGTGTTGTTAACATCTTTAATTATAACTTGAACAACCAGTCTGGCTTGAGCAAGCTAGGAGCGACGTGGCTTTGTACAGTGCGTGCCGTAAATATGATTGTATCGAGCAGTACCGGGCCGCGATTGGGAGGTGGCAGCTGAAGCAGAGGAAGGAGGACAAGAATGGACTGGCAAAAGGAGAAGAGGAGGTAAAATGGGGTGAAGCGGTGCTGGTAGCAGCAGTGTTATCTGTGCTTCTGGTCACTGGGGGGGGGGGGATTAAATCCAGGCCCAAATACCAGTGGCAAATTCAGCATGGAAGATATGGCAGCACTGAAGGTGGCAGTGAAGGAAGTAATTGAAGAAAATTGTCAATGGGATAAGGTGTAAGAAATAAAGGACATGATCGAAGAACAGAGAAAGGAGATAGGGAACATGAAGAAATGGTTAGAAACGAAGACTGAGGAATCGAACAAGAGAGCGTGCAACAATGAGAAAGAGATATAGTTACTAAGAGGGAAGGTGAAACATCTGGAAGAGGAGGTGATGATGATGAAGAAGGAAGCAGAGGGGTACAGGCAGGAGAGAATGAAGAAAGCCATATTTATATATGGTGTGGAAGAAGGTGAGAAAGAAGGAAAGATTGATTTAATCTATAAGGTGGTATAGGTCATGCGGGATAGGATGAAGGTAAATCTCAGTGAAGTGGACATAGACGATGTGGGAAGAGTGGACAAAGCAAAAGGACGGAGACCAATTAGGGTACAGTTTCTCTCTACCCTAATGGCAGAAATCGTGCTAAGAAAAGGCAGTAACTTGTAGGGTCAGAAAGTATGGGTGAGGAGGGACATTGGAAAAGAAAGTGTGAAAAACATGAAGATTCTGAATAGGCATCTTTGGAGAGCGAGGCAACAAGGGCTGAAAGCCCGCATAAGGGGTCAGAGACTAGTGGTGACGAATGGGAGATGGGTTAGTGCGCACCCAGTGGCGAAGCTGAAAGAAATGGACGAACACGTCAGTTCCGAGGAGGGAGTGATGGCAGTGCAAGATGGAAGGCAGGAAGCAGAAACAACTAGGGATGAAGTGGAGGAAGAAGTGGAGATCAACCCATGTGGAAGTGGTCAACGCAATGAGGATACAGAAGAACAGAGCAGTGAAGGGGCGAGTGAGGGTGAGCAGGAAGAACCGCCGGGTGCAGTGTGTAGTGGTTTAGAGAGCAAGAAATAACATGAGAAGAGTGATCGACAAGGAGGTAAAGATGTTATGAACAGAGCAAGAAGTAGGAGCCTAAAAGACTTGTGGAGTAAAGTGTGCAGGGGGGATAGTGAGGGCATGGAACGGCAAAGAATGTTAAGAAAAGGAGGTATCGAAACAGGGAATGAGCGGGTGATACCTACAAGGAGTAGAATAAGGGAGGCAATTTAGGAGGGGGGAGGATAAGTTATAAATATATTGGAAAATAGGATGTGTGAATATAGAGGGGATGAGAAACAAAATAGGAAATAAAAAGGTTAGAGAAGTAGTAGAAAGTTTCGATGTTGTGGCATTCTTGGAGACGTGGTTGGAAGCAGGGAAAGAGATTTCATGGCAGGGGTTTGTGATTAAATATAAATATAGAAGAAAGCAGAGGAAAAAGGGACGCGCCCCAGGAGGAATCGTAGTACTAATTAAAGAAGAGATTAGTGAACTAGGAGAAGATATCGAGACAGATATGCAGGAAGTTATATGGATGAGATATAATATGGGATGGGTAGAGGGAAGGATGAAGAGAATAATCCTAGCGTTCGTGTATTGCCATCCTTATAGTTCCGTATACACAAATAAGCATCTTTTTGAAGAGCTGTTGGTAGAGATTAGTATGATATAAGGTAGAGGTTTGCAGAAGAAGAGGACGTGCTGCTATTTTGAGGTTGCGACGCGAGAATAGGGGAACAGAGCCCAGTATATAGTAGGGAAGACCTGAGGGGCATGTTGAGAAGTAGAAGAAGTGAGGATAAAACTATAAACAGTTATAGTGAGAAGCTCTTAGAGCTGTGCGCAGTGGGGAATTTATATATTCTGAATGGATGGAAAGAGGGTGACAGTACGGGTAAATTGACCTATGTCTCAGAGCAGGGGGATAGTGTGATAGATATAGTTTTAAGCTCGGAGGGAGTGTTAGAGGTTATTATAAGGATGGAAGTAGGAGACTGGATTGAATCACACCATTTCCCAGTGCGGGTTCTGTTAAAAAGGGGTGAGGAGAAGAATATAAGCAAAGAAGTTAAGATGAAGCACGAACTAGGGAGAGGGTATAATAAGTACAAATGGACAGAGAAAGTGGAAAGGGATTGGGACAGGGTAGCAAAAGAAGAAGTACACTTACTGAAATATGGATGGGAAAGGGAGTTAGAGGAGAATAAGGTCGATAAAGCCTTGGAATTGCTGCTACATCTAATAAAGATGATAGCCCAGATAGATAATGGTGGAAGAAGAAAAAAGAGAGAAGGATGGTTAAATATAGTGTGTGAAGGTATACAAAAGAGGGTGCTGGGAGCGTTAGGGGAGTATAGAAAAACTGGTGGGAACTTAGAAAGAGAGGTTTTTGTAAGTTAAGGGAAGATTACATAAATATAATTTGTGAGGTAAAAAATGCGTGGTTAGAGGAACAGACTGAAGCCATAAATAAAGAATGTAAGTTGAACAACACTGAGAAAGTTAGGGGAAGGATAAATAGAATAATTAAGGATGGAAGGAGTCTAGAGAAAACGAGTGTTGAGGATTTCAGTGGAGTAGCTACTTTAGGGAATTACTCGGGGGGAGGGGGAGGTATAGTTGAGTGAGGCCAGGGACGAAGACGTTTGGAGGAATAGAAGAGTGGCAATTGACGAACTAGACAAGGAAATCACAAGAGAAGAAACTTTGGGAGTGATAAGAAGAATAAGGGGCAGGGCGGTGGGTTGTTGCAATGGTACGCCACAATTTTAAATCTTGCGCCAATAAATCCTCCTCTACTGGAGAAAATCTGAACCTTAAAAACTGGACCATTTTATAAGTTTCTCAGAAGATGTCATTACAGTAAAATTTTGTGATTACCAAGTTTTCAATACCGTGTGGATTTCAACGTGTTTTGTTTTCTATTGATCAAGAAGTGTAGACTTTCTCTTATAGATGTCTCTACTAAAAAACTATGATCATGCACCCTGGTGCGAAGTGAAGGAACTTTATTTGAAGAAATTTTGTATTCATAAGTTTTTCTCTTTACTAAATTTGGTTCTTTCATTTGTGGGTTGGCAGTATTAATCTTTTCTTTCCGCCGGTTTTGATTTTAACCAATCAAGAATTTCTGTAATTATTTTCCTACGAATCATGTGTTTCTTCTCCGATTTTGTGTGTAACTTTTGATGTTAGCCAATAAAAGACGGTGGGTGTGTCTTAGTTATTCATGAAAGGTCTCGAAACTTCCCCGAGTGTTTAAAAACTGCTGATTTTCACGGCTCTTCGCCACTTCTTCTACATCTAGCTTTGTGTATGGACGTGTAGCAGGGGGCGGGTAGCGCCTCTTCCTTCGGGCAGCAGCTCTTCAACAAGATAATGGCCGTTTAACATCTTTATTTCTTGCTAGCTCAGCAATTTAACCCGCGGGGCAGGTCCGAAACCTTTAATATGTAACCTATCACTTGAAACATGTAAATTTCTTTCAGTCTTTTTAAAACTTCATATATCTTTAACTGTAA
Source organism: Anabrus simplex (assembly GCF_040414725.1). Classification (NCBI taxonomy): domain Eukaryota; kingdom Metazoa; phylum Arthropoda; class Insecta; order Orthoptera; family Tettigoniidae; genus Anabrus; species Anabrus simplex. Next base: position 896,915,095 of record NC_090266.1, read on the forward strand.
TTCGGGGATAGAGAGTGCTTTACCCTCTCGAGCTCCCCATCATTGTGATTTGAGGTGACTACGTTTTCGTAACCGATTTTCTACTCTTCCTTAATGTGTTAAAATTTTTCTTATACGAGTCACCTCCCTAGTTTGGGAATAGCCCCTGTGTCATCGGCCTAGTGCCTCTTAGGTTTTAAAATGTGTATTTAGGAGTGCTAATTCTCGCCTCCATTTCTTTTGCATTTTGGGCCATTTAAATTAACCTATTATTTTTCTATTAAGGCCTAGTAGGCTGGGTACAAGATACCCCAGTTTTCTTGTAAGTTGTGCCTTGAGGGCAATCTTTGGTAAAATCTATTATGGCCTTTAGTAGACTCAGAAAAATTGAGAGTGGGTCAACTCTTTTTGAGGTGGTAAAGTGCCTCTAGGAGGTCTGATATGTTTTTTGGAGCTAATGCTCCTTGTATGAAGGGATTTTCTTCCCTTTGAACAAATGTGTGTCTTGGTAAAGTTGGGCTAGTAGCTCAAGGATTGTGGAATTGGGGCTCGAAGCCCAGAACTTGTTAAGACCCTGAAACTTGTACTTTCGTTCGTAAAATTAGACCTTGTACCTGATCATTGGATAGCTGTTGACTTGTTGTACTTGTTAAGTTTTCAAATTCTATGTAAAAATTGTTAAACCTTGCTATGTCTCAAAATATAACCTTTATTGAAATTTTAATTCATCCTTCGGCCTTGTAGTGAGACCCATTCCAGCCCGCACCTTCGGCAGAAAGATGTTGTTGGAGACAATTTATTTAGTGGGTACGGTATAGACATTGAGGCTGAGGGGTTAGCGGCGTGACCTTTTTTTTTCAAGCCACTGGTGTTTTTGAGCAGGAGACGGGAGCATGGTAATGGCCTATGTGGGCAGGATAGCAGTTTAACTGACAGGGGAGGTTGTACAATGAATATTTAAATACAAAGAACATAATTCAAAGGGCAGAAGGCCTAAAAAGGAAACCAAAAATATAACCTTTACGCCGTTGCAGCCAAACTTTCAACACTAAGTTATTAGACATTACACAGGCTTTATCTGCGACATATGTACCCTGAAGATCCTCTCGGTGGCTGGATTACTCACTAACAAAGTGACCGGCGTAAGAAAATCTAAAATTATGCACGGCCCATGAAATCTGGGGGCAAGCTTGCCCGCGGGAACAAAATTCTTGACCATAACTTGGTCTCCTACCTTTAAATTGGTGGGCCTCCGTCCACGATCATATCATTCCCTAACCTTTTCATGAGAAATTTTAAGATTGGCCTTGGCCTTCTTGCAAAGATCTTTAATGTTATCAGGAACTATTGTCTCAGGTAGAATATCACTAAGAGACCAAAGGTTAGAGAGCGGCGTGTTGGGAACAAACATGAACATCAAAGAAGCTGGAGTAAATTTATGAGATACATGAACCGCCGAATTCAAAGCAAAAGCTAACCAATGCAGGGACGTGACCCACCTAGAATGATCTTCATGATGATATGCAATCAGCGCCGACCTCAGGTTACGATTGACCCGTTCAGCCAGAGATGGTTGAGGATAGTAAGCAGAAGTTGTTACATGTGAGATAGATAGATCAAAACAGAATTTACGAAAGAGATTAGAGGTAAAGGCTTTAGCATTATCAGACACAATATATTGACACGGACCAAACGAAGCAAAAATGGGATTTAAACAAGCAATAGTGGACTGAGCGGTAGCCAGCTTAGTCGGAAATAACCAGGAAAATCTTGTGAAACCATCTACACACACAAAAATGAATTTGTTGGCGTTCCCCTTTGACTGGGGGAAGGGTCCTACGTAGTCGATATAAAGACGTTCCATGGGGCGCGACGCCTGATGAGAAGACAAGAGCCCTTGCTTAGTGGACATGGAGGGTTTACTAAGCTAACAAGTTTTACAAGCTTTTACTAATTCACGGATTTCTCCGTCCATACACTTCCAAATGATCATTTCACGGAACTTTTCACGGGTTTTGAAGATGCCTAAATGCCCCCCTAGTGGGGTCTCATGATAGTACTTGAAGATCATAGGTACAAGAACAGCTGGAACTACAACTTTCATCATCTTATCATGCCTCGAAGGGCAACGTAAGAAACCATTCCTCAGTACATAAGGGACGACATGTTCCCCAGATGAAAGGGTTTGCATGATAGGGCCCACCGTCGGATCTTCACGTTGATATTTCTCAAGATCCCTAAACAACATGGGAGCATCGCTTAGAATGGCATTAACCTCAGGTAGTATGGACTCGGGAGGTGAAGAACTATCAACCTGTTCAGGGGTCTCTACATCATTAGAAAACATACGGCTTAGTCTGTCAGCAACCACGTTTTCAGTACCTCTAATATGCCTAACGTCAAACTGGAAGGCAGAAATTCGGATGGCCCACCGGGCTGTGCGACCCGTACGACGCGGCCTACCTAAGACCCAACTTAAGGCTTGGTTATCAGTCTCCAAGTCGAACTTGACATGTTCCAGATAAAGGCGGAACTTTTCTAGCGCAAACAAGACAGCCAAACCCTCAAGTTCATAGATGGAATACTTGGCTTCTTGAGACGAATGAGTCCTAAATGCATAGGCGATGGGTCGCCTCCCTAGTTCGGTCTCTTGAAGAAGGACCGCAGCCACTGCCGACGACGACGCGTCGGTTTGGAAGATGAATTTCTTAGAGAAATCGGGCATGGCAAGAACAGGGGCATTACGCCGGGCTAATTTCAGATCTTCAAAAGCGGCTTGTTGAGAAGGTCCCCACTCAAATTTGATGCCTTTCCTACGAAGTAAGTTCAAGGGCGCCGCTCTATTGGCGAAATTTGGAATAAATTTCCTGAAGAAATTCACCATACCAATGAACCTAGCAATACCTTTAATGTCCTTGGGAGGCTTGAAATCACGGATGGCCTGTGCTCTAGAGTGATGGACTGCGACACCATCGGGCGACACAGTATGCCCCAGAAACGACATGGAGGGCTTAGCGAATGCAACCTTGGACAACTTCACCGTTAACCCTGCCTTACGAAGGCTGCTTAGGACCTCTTTCAGATGATCAAGGTGTTCTTCAAAGGTCTCAGAAAATACGACGACATCATCCAGATAATTATACAAGTACTCAAATTTGATGTCGGAGAAGACCCTGTCTAGCAGTCTCGTAAGCACAGCCGCTCCCGTGCGGAGCCCGAAAGGCACGCGGTTGTATTCATACAAGTTCCAATCCGTGGCAAAGCTGTCAGGTGTTTAGATTCCTCTGCAAGCGGTATCTGGTTATAAGCCTGGTTGAGGTCCAAGATGGTGAAGAACTTAGCTTTACGAAACCAGGAAAAGCAAGAATGAAGGTCAGGAAGGGGCACAGATTGTAACACCACCTTCCGATTGAGAGCCCTATAATCAATCACAGGCCTGAAGCCACCTTGGGGTTTCGGGACTAGAAAAATAGGCGAAGAATACGCCGACTTAGAGGGCCGAATAATACCATCTTTTAGCATCTGATCTATGATTTCCTTCAAAGCTTTCATTTTAGGTGAAGATAGCCTATAAGGTGGAAAAAGGACAGGAATCGAATCCGTAACCTCGATCTTGTATTCGATAAGGTCAGTGACACCAAGAGTATCAGAGAAAACCTCTGGAAACGACTGACACAACTTACGAATATTATCAGCCTGCTCCTCAGGTAGATGTCTAATATCTAACAACATCTCATCCTGGGTAGGCGAAATAGATGAACATGTTACAGAACTACATTTTAACAAAGGGATTTTGGAATTACTATCAAATTTGAAAGTGCACGACTTGCTCTGAAGGTCGAGCACTGGACCGGTGTGAGACATGAAATCAGCTCCCAATATAATGGGGCAAGACAAGTGCTTAGCCACAAACAGTTTTATTTTCCAAGTGAACTTCGAAATGCGGATTTTAGCATACAGAAAACCTAAAATATCTAATGGGGATGAGTTTGGCTGAAACATATTGAACCGAAGACGAACAAAAATCAAGAAGTTTACAAATAGATTTTAATTTGGAGTACCATTCATCCGAAATAATAGAACAAACACTGCCGGAATCTAATAGAGCTGTTACAGGTTCATTATTTAATTCAATTTTGAGAAAAGGAACAGGTGCGGGGGTATCCGCCGCAATCCTAAGACATTCTTTGGGACCTTCAAAAGATAAATTTGAAGACTGAGTTTTCCCTGAAATTTCGACAGGTTTACTTGGGGCTGAGCCTCGGGAAGATGGGTTAACCGACTCAGCCGAAGCCACTAGTCACTTATGATTGTTGGTGGAAGTTGCACCCGAAGTTGAGCAGGAGGGTGTGCTGTTAGCATTAGGGCAGTTCTTGGCAATATAGGAAAACGCGCCGCATTTAAAACAGCCTTGAGATGACCCTGCTCCATTCCTTGTCCCACTAGACTTGGTCAATGGACATTTACTGCGAAGATGGTCAGGCGACCCGCAAGCATAACTTTTACGGGGTGTGACGGGTCGGCGAGGTGGAGGCCGAAAACTACTAGAGGATGGAGGGGATTCTTTCGCGACACGCAAGGTATCGGCATATCTAACTCCTTCGGCGGAGACACCCATAGCTTCTAACTCGGCAAAAGTTTGCGGACGCGACGCAAAACACAAGTATGATCTGTAAGATGGTGAAATTCCTTCCACAATGGCTTGAACGATTTGATCTTCGGGAAAATGAAGGGCAAATACCCTAGTATAGAATTTCATGTCTTGTATGAAGTCTGCCATGTTTTCATCAAGTCGCTGCGCTCTATAATAGTACTTCTGAATTAGAGATGACCTAGCTCGAGCTGGAATAAAATTAGCTAACAGATGGGCGTGGAAGTCTTCTATGGATGACTGTTCAGCGATTGCCCTAACTATCTTGTCGGAGAGAACACCAATTGCATAGGAATAAATGATCTGCAAAATTTGACACGGAGAAAGAGAAAAAACAAGGGCGTGATCCTGAAACTCAACTAAAAACCTTAAGAATGAAATTACGTCACTGGTAGAGTTAACAGAAAACTTAGAAGTACCCCTGAGCAACATTGCTAATGGATGAGGCAAACTGCTGAACCCTGGTGACATAGTAGGTAGATGTCTAAGTGGCGAAGAAGCTAATTCAGAACGTGCATTATTCAAAGAGGTACGGCATTCAGACTCATTGTCTAATGGGGAAGGGGTTTGTTGAGCTCCTACAGATTTCCTATTTGCTTCTCCTTTAGAAGACTCTTCCTCGCTAACTACGTTTACCGTAGCGGGTTGATCAGTTTTGGGAGGTACTGCCCCAGTTAACCATAGGCTAACCTTACTGGACAAATCGGAAAGGTTTTCGAGGACAGCACTAGCCTCCTTCCCTCGAGTATCATTCAATTTAAGAGACAACAGATCACTATCCCTATTGGAAAAATGGTACAATCTAGCTTGTACACGTTTAAGTTGATTAGGTGATGGATCACCCCCTTCAAAAAAACTAACTACCGATGCTAGCTCAGTAGCATTATCAGTGATCGTGGATAGAGCGTCGTCAATCTCTTTTTCTCCCAAGGTTGGGATAGTAATAGGCAAATCAAGGGAATCTTTAAGCTTATTGTGTCTATCGCAACCGTGCCTCCAGATTGAACATTCCTAATCGTTAATGCATAGATCAATTTCTCCTTGCGCAAATAGCCGGAATGGAGGACGTCGCGAGGGCCGGACATGATGGCAGAACTTTACAAATTTGAAAAAAAACCAGCGACTGAGAAAATTGTTAGAGTTCAAACGAAAAGCATATTTAGCTGTCAAAAGGGGCTAAATTGAGACCCATTCAACCACGCTCTGCTACCACTTGATACGGAGTTATCCGTGGAAAGCAGAGGTGAAAGAAGGTGCGGGTTGGAATAGGTCTCAACTACAAAATTAAAGCTAGTTTAAAACTTTAACAAAGGTTATATTTTCTTTTCGAAATCAACAAATAACAGATTATAACAGGTACCAAGTAGCAGATCAACAAATTAAGAAATTACAAATTACAGTTAATTACAGGATTTGGGCTTCGAGCCCCGTATTACATTCCTGAGCCCTCAGCTCACAACCACAAATAACCTAAGGGCAGAAAACCCCTTCATACCAAGGAGCACTTGCCCCTAATGAGAATGTCAAGCCTCCTAGAGGCACGCAGATATTAAATTAGGAAAGAGCAGTCCCGCTCTCAAGTTTACAAGCCTATCAAAGGCCACAACAAACTTCACTCCCAACTGCCCCCAAGGCACACATACAGTGAAACAGGGGTACCTTGTACCCAACCTACAGGGCCTTCACATGAAGAAAACAAAGCTTTGGGTTAATTAAATGGCCCACATAAAACCAAATTGACTGGAGGCGTAGCTTGCACTCCTACATGAAACTTCTTAAAACCTAGGTGGCACTCGGCCAGTTATACAGGGGCTAATCCCATACTAGGGAGGTGACTCGTAGAAGAATAATTTATTACATTAAGAAGAGAAGAAAATCGGTTATGAAAACGCAGTCACCTCAAAAGAACATGAGTGGGAGCCCGAGAGGGTTAAGCACTCTCTATCCCAAATTGCGGTTAATTTACATGAATATAGTAAGGTTTACATTGAAAAGGATTCGAACCTTCCCCGCGGGTTAAAACTGCTGAGCTAGCAAGAAATAAAGTTCTTAAACGGCCATTACCTTGTTGATGAACTGCTGCCCGAAGAAAGAGACGCTTCCCGCCCCCTGCTACATAATCACACACTAAGTAAATTGTCGATGAAGTGGCGACGAGCCATGAACCTCAGCAGTTTTATACCCTCGGGGAAAGTTCGAGACCTTTCGTGAATAAAACAGTCCCGCCCACTACCTTTTATTGGTCGGCTAAGGATTACATGTCAAAACTGAAGAAGAAATCAAGGATTGGTGGAAAATTAATTTAGAAAATTCAGGATTGGCTGAATTTAAAACGGGCGGAAACAGAGATCAATATTGCCAACCCAAAAAATGAAATAAAGAAATTTAACAGAGAACAAACTTATGGATACAAAATTTCTTCAAAAACAGTTCGTTCACTTCGCACCAGGGTGCACAGTTATAGTTTTTTTTGTAGTGACATCTAGAAGAGAATGTCCACACTTCTTGCTACAGAGCAAACGAACACAAATCGAAATAGACACAGTTCAGAACACTTCAAAATTTACAGTAGTAACATCTTCCAAGAAACCTTTGATTTAATACAGATTTTAAAGTTCAGAGTTTCTCCCGTAGGGGATACTTTTTAGGCGCACCATTTAAATTTGCGGGGTCGGGGTGTACCGACCGGTACAATAACAATAATAATAATAATAATAATAATAATAATAATAATAATAATAATAATGTTCTGGACCGTCGTCAAAATGTGCGGACCGCGCTGGAAACGGGTCCTGGACGGGTAATGACTACGAATGCAGTCCGGCCGAGGGTTCAGTACCGCCAAGGCACCCTAGACGACACCACCCTAGATCTCCTCAAGCATTTGATCCACATTAAGAATGCTTATAGGGAAAGATGGCAAGGATTTAGGGACCCAACTGACCGGGTGGAATACCTGGACCTAGCCCGGGAAATACGAAATCGATTGCTGGAATAAAGATTGAAAAATGGGAGGAACTTTGCCATAATCTCTCAGAGAACGAGTCAGATCGCGAATTTTGGCGGAATCTCTCAGAAAAGTGTCAGATCGCGAATATTGGAGGGTTATATATAAAACGATAAGCATTCAGTTATAAATTTCAATATAATACCGTGGCGAAGCATTTGCTAGTTATTGATATTATTATGTTGTATTTATTTATTATTTATATTGTTTCTTAATATTAAATGGAGTTGATGGACGTGGCATGGGGGACTCAAGATGACTGCCGTGGTGACACTCACTTGAGAGTGTCACGTTTCCGGGGTATCAAACGGGCCCCATGGCATGCCCGAGGAGTCTTTTCTTTTGGTTGTTAGTTGTCTGTGTCCGCCTTTGTGGTGTAGTGGTTAGCGTGATTAGCTGCCACCCCCGGAGGCCCGGGTTCGATTCCCGGCTCTGCCACGAAATTTGAAAAGTGGTACGAGGGCTGGAACGGGGTCCACTCAGCCTCGGGAGGTCAACTGAGTAGGGGAGGTTTCGATTCCCACCTCAGCCATCCTGGAAGTGGTTTTCCGTGGTTTCCCAACTTCTCCTCCAGGCGAATGCCGGGATGGTACCTAACTTAAGGCCACGGCCGCTTCCTTCCCTCTTCCTTGCCTATCCCTTCCAATCTTCCCATCCCTCCACAAGGCCCCTGTTCAGCATAGCAGGTGAGGACGCCTGGGCGAGGTACTGATCATACTCCGCAGTTGTATCCCCCGATCAAGGGTCTGAAGCTCCAGGACACTGCCCTTGAGGCGGTAGAGGTGGGATCCCTCGCGAAGTCCGAGGGAAAAACCGAACCTGGAGGGTAAACGGATGATGATGATGATGTTTAAATACTATACTATTGAACCTTTGGTCTATATTGAGGGATACCTACCTTTCTTACCTATCAGCAAAGTTCATGAGATCTGTCTCTTGGGTCGTATCGGGTTCTTCGTCACTTGCTGAGGTAAAGGTAGGGTTCAGTAATTCTAATCTATCTACTGGAATGAAAGGTCTATTTAAAAGATTCCTATTTATTCAGGAAAATTCTGAAGCAATCTGATATGTCAACGGTATCATAGAAGTCAACTGTGTCCACTGGACACCACAATCATTTTAACATAAATGTCAGAACACTGGTGTGAGACTTTAACGTAACTGCCTGATGGGCATTCTTACTAGAAACCATTGTCTCAATTATTAATTATTTATTTAATTATTTAAGAAAGGAAAGTCTGGAAATCCTTAAATTCGGCTTCCATGTAAGACCACATGTACCATCATAGTGATTCGTTATGGTCCAGCCCTCGTAACACGAACTCTGGACTCTGGGTATAATTAAGGCAGTCCAATTGGTGTGTGCCACACAGTGGTTCTACGGCATGGAACCTTAATTGAATCGATGTGACCTGCGTCTATGTCATGGACCGACATCTAATCTTCTAAGTTACTTTAAAGTCATTGTGGATGATGACCGCAAGGAAATGATGCTACAATGGCATATGGCCCTAATCCAAGTCACTGAGGTTGATGACCCCCTGACCATCCAAGTTTCTAGGCTGAAGGCTAAACACAATTAAGTTACATCGGTTGATGACCAAAGTTTCCACTTTACTATCCCAGCACATTCACTGCTCAATCAATCAAAGTTCAATAATTACAACAATAGCAATGCTCACAAACTTTGTGGCAGTAAAATCCATTTCCTTCGGATATGTCCCCTTAATCGTTACTTTATTTTTAAATATTCCCCAGAAAACAAACTAAAATTTCCAGAATTCATCTCCAAGTTATTCGCTTGATTAATGTTATTTCAAAATGCAGTTTCACTGAATTTAATAATTAAATAAATTTCAACGATTCGACGAAATGTTAACGAACAACAAGTTTTATCTCCGCGGACTCTGCTTTCTTCACAAATTCCTACGCAGCTGTGATGTAAATTCAATATTGTGATGTTTATCTGGCTGGAAAAGAATTGTTGTATAATTCATGTCCAGTTATATATCTTGTCTCCTGATCTCACACTTTAAAATCTAATCTAGTCCTAACCGTTATTAACACTTGGATATCCTAAGAATCTACGTACAAACCAAACAACTCGCCATATAATTACGATGTCATATCCCTCGTCATACCATTTATGAATTTTGCACACCCCTCACAGACAAACCAATCATCACGACCATCGCTCTATATTTTGGACAACCCTGAATTTGGTTACTCTGTTCCTTATACTCAAAGCTCGTGATTTCAAATGTTCATTACGTCCCCAATTAAACAAATTTTACAGTATTTCACAATACTCAGATCATTACCGGCTATGAATTTCAACTAAATCCAGCATTTTAACGTTTCCCCGGCCGAGAATACAGTACAATCTCAATTCCACGCCTGTCCCTTTATCACAGCTGAGGCCTCTCGTCCCCAAGTTCGCTTGGCAGTTACATGAAACACCTGGTTTATTCCAGTTGACTGGCTTCTCAAAACGCTCTCTTTAAACTCTGCCGACAAAATTAAACAAATACGATATTCTAACCAACAAAATGCACAGATTAAGCTTCAAGATGCCCACACTAATTATACGCGTCGCCAATTAATACCGCTATGGATTTCTGTGAATTTCTTTCCAATCCCAACATTATAAAATATACCTCGGGCTATCGTGTCCCGGCTTCAATGACAGGACTCTAGCCTGATTCGCACATCTCATCTCAACTCATATAAAACATTCCTCGGGCTTTCGTGTCCCGGCTTCAATGACAGGTCCAACCTGATTCACAAATCTCATATCAACAAAACTAACCTCTGTGTCCCAGCTCCACAATTATCATCGACAAAGAACTGGAATAAAATCCTCACTAGAAATCTCGACGTCTAATATCGCACAATGCATTAATCATGAATAACTTCGCATAAAGGATATCGTATTTAATAACTTGATTTTTACGAGAAAATGACTGAAACATTCTACTAGATCCTTTTATTGTCAGTCAGACACAGTTTAAAATGGGACTAGAAAAACGTTTCTCTCCGTGACCAAATTCATCACCCTAGGTTCTCACCCGACAGCGCGCTTCCACTCGATTGAAAATGAGTAACCATGGATTTCTACATAATTAACTCAAATTGCAGACAGGAAAATTTTACGTCGACTGAACATCTTAATTTGGCATCACAAAATATAGGCAGTACACTCACACGGATGACGATCTACATTGGACGTGATATCACTTCGAAACCCTATTCAATAACTTTTTACAACATTATACGGCACTCGCAAGACTTCAAAAATTTATCCAAGTGGAAAATGAAACAAATGACTCTTTTAGTCGTATTCTCACATTTACAAAACTTAGTAGGAGTGACCACTGCGTCGTATATCCCCATTCAAATACACTTCTAGAGATCATGAGACAAGATATAAGAGGTAGTAAGATGGAAAGTCACCTACCTCATGTAGTCACACCATTGTTCGTCATAGGGCTCACCTGCGACCCTGGCATTTTATTTAGCCATTTTTACATTCATGGCTTTACAAACCATTTTGATATTTCTTCAGGTTTCCTGGAATAAAGCATAAGAAAAAAGAAAATACCCTTCACTTGTTTGCTGAGCGCACACGATGGACTATAATTATTTCCGCACACGAATTACTTAATCACATTAGAATTTATTCAGTACTTTGACCGTCCTATCTGGTACAATTATTTCACTCAGGAAAACTATCTCCTCATGGAGCCAAGACCTAGCGACAGTGGCTGAAATCTGCAGTTGAACTCAGTCTACTTTTGTTGTTTGATTTCGCAGAGCAGCTCAACAATTTTTCGTCCGCTTTGTATCACAAATGCCGGAGAAGGAGACTTCGTCATGGCGTCCCTTCATATTTATAGCAGTTACCCCCTCTCTTCTAATATCTCCCTTTGCCGCCAAGAAAATTTCTATAAATTTTCTGACTTAACTAAACTGTAATTTCAAGAGTTTAGAACGTGACTACATGCTTGCTACATTTCTGGCGGTAGTGTTCATGGACATATAAAATTTATACGGGTTCGATTTGTGAGATGATTGACCCCCTTTGATAGGCACTATATTTTTTTGACTTGGCTTGGGTCACGCCATGTACACGCGCTTTGAAATAGTTCACAAAAATTACTTGAGATTCTTCCGCCGTCGACACGTGTGGCTGACGTCACGCACCCCAGAGCGTTGGACCGAAGGTAATCACCCCCTCGTCACGTGTCAAATCCATGCTATCAAGAATCCAACTTTTAGTTTAATTGTTAAGTTATGCATAATGTTCTTAGGGCACAAAGGTCATGGGTTCACTATATAAATTGAACAAATAAATTGCATGTTTTGACTGTGACATTAATTAATCGTTAATATAAATATCGCGGAATGCCTATGTTTTTAGACCCCTGTAACTCAGAACTTAGAACCTGAAAGTTTTGATATTCAAATGCTTCGTAGGAACCTCCATTATCATTTCACTATCCTGCCCCGCGGTGTAGGGGTCAACGCATCGGCCTGTCACCGGGCGGCCCCAGGGTCGAATCGCGGCTGGGTCAGGAGTTTTTTTATTGTAAATGATTAATATCCCAGTCCTACGAATTGGTGTTTGTGTCGTCCTTAACGTCCCTTTCATCACGTTCAACACTTTACACTTCCTCCATTTACAATATACAGGCAGGTACTTTACATATGGTGCAAGTAGTGGCAAAAGAACTTTCTAAAAAAAACATCTCATTACTGGGATTATCTTCATCAAGTGTTAGGAGCGTATTTCAGTGACACTACAAACAGAGCTGAAGGAGTGATATTGTGAGGTTGGAAATCAAACATTGTGCCCTTACGTACGCAGAATTTTTGTCAACTGATTGGTATGGATATACCTGCTTGTACAATATAGAACAAACAGCGCGAACGGGAGTAAGTTATGACCTGTATTAAAAATGTAGTTATATTTTACTGTTTGGCATGATATACAGTATATTAATGTACGTGAGTGGCCAATCATATTGCTATGCATTTGGGCTTAGCCCGATTTAAAGAAATAAGTCAACTGGCCGGCTTTGATTGATGAACAAGATGGACAGTGCACGCGCGCCAAATTGTTTTCACCCCAGCACTCGTTACTGTCGATCTGTCGTTTCGCTGGTGCTCCTTCAGTATTCGCGCCGGGTAGGAAATATCTCACCTTATTAAGAACAGTGGATCTGGAGTAATAAAACTCTTGTAAAGTAGAAGAGAATAACTCGTCCACCCTAGTACAGCCCTTGTTATGCCGTTGTTTTTATCCTGGGGAGAAACCTAAATAATTCTTTCTCAAAGGTTTTGCGCAAAGAGTCCAATGTGCCTGTCGTACGTGTTTAATGACTTTTTTCAAATGTTCTAATTACAGACAATTTTAACTATAACACGCGAAGATTAAACAAGGACAAAAAGGAACGAGAGTCAAGTAGTGTTTTCTTTACAGCGTATGATAATACAGGTCTAACACACTATTATCTCACGCTTTATGGATATAACTATAAGAAGCAAGACACCATCTGAGATACATCTGGACTTAAGGCGTAATAATGAGACTTCCACTAGGAAGAACTGTCGGAGTTGTTTGTTGATGAAACCAGATCAACTGGCAAATGATAACTCAGAGATATGATTCCATGTAGAACTTACACATATTTTAAGGTCTATATTATTCCTTTAAACATCTATTACAATACTTCACAGTCCTCATAGACTCCAGATTGCCCTACAAACTGAAATGTCGCTGGCCTCAGCCGCGATCGAACTCACCATCTTGGGAACAGACGATCAACACTTAACAGACTCAATACCGTTGGCTCATTAGATCACATTATTTCACTCTGCAAGTCGTCACCCCTTCTGGTTTTCTTCATACTGAAACCATACGGGTCCTGTTGTGTATGTTCGCTTTTGTTGTGGGGAGAAAATTAGTTCGGTTTAGGATCCGGTGTTTAGTGTATGATGAATCGGTCTCTTGTTTATTCAAACAACCGACTCAGAATTTGCGACGAGGTTTGATAAGAACAGCGGGACAAAAGCTCATGCTTCAAGTTAACGTTCAACTAGGAAATTGTTTAAAAGAGTGAATGCGATAGAAGCACTCCCTATGCCATGTTAGAATCATAAGTGTATCTGAAATGAATCTGTTTCTCCTATCCTCTTCTATGTTGCTCTTCAGAGAAATATTTTTGTTTGTTTCAGTACGAGGTTTTGGTCCTATTATGTTTTGAGACAGTTCAAATTTCACTTTGCGCAAATGCAGTTTGTCTCATTAACAAATGCCATGATAAAGTAATTTTATGACAAGGAACGTAATGGTACTTACATAATCGAAACCTACTTTCAATTTACTCCCATTATGTATCCACCACTCGCACACCTGGGTTTTGCAGCAAAGGTTATAAGCTTCTTCCATTATCTTTTAGAATATTACTAATATATGAAAAGCACGTTTTTTGGACAAATTTTAGTAGTATATTTCTGGATATAGATATTTCTGAACGTGCATTGCTTTTCAGTTTGAAGAGATAATAACAACAGTAGGCCCGTCAGCAAATGAGTCTGATTCATTTTAGGAGATGAAGAAGTGTTATTAAAGGAACAAAATAAAACAGAAGGAAGTATAATTCGAACGGATGAATTCAGGAATAACATTACCGCTGTATCTGATGATGATGATGATGATGATTGGGTTTGTTTAAAGGGATATAACATTTAGGTCATTGGTCTCTGATGTCATGATATGAGATGATGGTTTAAATTTAGCCACTGACTACGATGAACGTGCATATAGATAGATAAATGTCTTTTTTCTTGCTAGGGGCTTTGCGTCGCACCGACACAGATAGGTCTTATGGCGACGATGGGATAGGATAGGCCTAGGCGTTGGAAGGAATCGGCCGTGGCCTTAATTAAGGTACAGCCCCAGCATTTGCCTGGTGTGAAAATAATAAACCATGGAAAACCATCTTCAGGGCTGCCGACAGTGGGGTTCGAACCTACTATCTCCCCAATATTGGATACTGGCCGCACTTAAGCGACTGCAGCTATCAAGCTCGGTGATACATGTCTTTATTGGCGTAGTTAAGGCCATGGGCCTTCTCTTACACTAAACCAATTTGTATACATTAAAGTCATAAGTAATACTACCGTAACACAATTTAAACACAATTAAAATATAACTGAAATAAAATTCCACCACAGTGAGACGTACATACATAAGCACGAATAATAATAATAATAATAATAATAATAATAATAATAATAATAATAATAATAATAATAATAATAATAATAATAGCTAGTAATGACATTGTAGTAGCACGAGCACTGAAGGGCAGAAATGCACAGGTCACTCGCATCCTGCTGTATCTCTTAACGCTCTTTTAAATGAGTTTAAAATGATCAGTAGATTTGATCTACAATTCCTTATCATCCATAAGATGATTTCAAACAGTTTAAACATTATGAAGAAAATTGTGTAAAATAATCAATATGGTTTTTTGATTTAAAACATACTTATACATATCATAAAAGATTATTAAGAGGTAAAATCAAACTTAAAGCATATATATTTGATAAGAAACAGTTAACACTTAATAATAATTCTAACTTACCTTAAAAAGGCATTATAAATAAATATTCATATACTGTAAAAGAAATAAAACGATTAAAATATTATCAATTTAAAACAATACAACAAACCACTATCCCTGATGAACAGGATGACCAGGTCTTCTCATACATACTCAGAATTATTTCATATATTGAGGGACGTGATATTAGAAAGTTTTGGACTTCGGCGACGATCGGCTAGGTGTACTACAGTTACATGGGCTCAACAAGTATAATCTGGTGGGAGTGGGGGTGTGAGTCGTCTTCTGTCTTCGATGAACAGGAATGCTAGGTGGTATTTGCTCAAATACGCCAGGCTAGAGTCGACAGACTTATCAGCACATAAAGGAAAAACAATACTCTTATTATTATTATTATTATTATTATTATTATTATTATTATTATTATTATTATTATTATTATTATTATTATCAAATTAATGTGAAGCCTCCGTGTCTCAGGCAGCAGCACGTTTGCCTCTCACCGCTGGGTTCCGTAGTTTAAATCCCGGGAACTCTATGTGAGATTTGTGCTGGACAAAGCGGAGGCGACACAGGTTTTTCTCCGGTTACTCTGGTTTTCCCTGTCATCTTTCATTCCAGTAACACTCTCCACTATCATTTCATTTCATCTGTCAGTCAGTAATCATTGCCCCAGGGGAGTGCGACGGACTTCGGCAGCAGGCACAGTTCCTATCCTAGCCTCTAGATGGGAGCTTCATTCCTTCTATCTCTGACCCGGTCACTGACTGGAAAACAGGTTGTAGGTTTTCATTATCAAATTAGGCACACGCACGGGCAAATGGCACTTTATAAAGCCCAACGAAAAATTCTTGGTCCAATGTTTCAAATTTTTTTTTTCAATTCTCTCCCCCACAAACTGTCATATTCAAGGAAAATTTCTAAATTATTAATTTTTCTGGAGATCTATAGACAGTACGTGTACAGCAATTATTTTCTTTAGATTAACGCAAATCAATCCATAAACATAACCTAATAATTCCAAGTTGTTTGATATTGAAACATTGTGACTTGTTGTTATTGAAATGAAAGTTCAGGAAAATGACCATCGAAAACGTTAGCAAAATTTTAACAACAATTTAAAATCGTTAGTGGTGTTCCAGGAAAATGATTACAAAAGAAATATCCTTGGTACGAATCTGTGGCTTGTAGTGAACTGAGATATATTTAACTCAAACACAAGTGAGTGCCACCTTAAATTGGAAATAAATCATCCTACACCGATAATTCTAACCTGTTACCCTAGATAGTGTTGAAACAGCCTTATTAAAGCATGCAGTGTTGTAGAATAGTTCTTTTTCTGTACTCCTTGGATTTCTTGAATCGCTTTACTACTACACCACCGTGTCCACTATTCTTTCCACACAAACTGGCACTACTCTCCGTAGCTAAGACTATATATACACATTTGCTTTACGTCGCACCGACGCAGATAGATCTTATGCCGACGATGGGATAGGAAAGGGCTAGGAGTGGGAAGGAAGTGGCTGTGCCCTTTGCCTGGTCTGAAAATGGAAAAACTACCGAAAACTATCTTCAGGGCCACCGACAGTGGGGTTCAAACCCACTATCTCCCGAATGCAAGGTCTAAGCTGCCCTCCTCTAACCGCACGGCCAACTCGTTCGGTAGCTGTGAATATCGATAGACACACCTAATGGGAGATTTCCGTTCTTTTCTGACTCCCTGGGGTTTTTAGTTATTTATCTACGTGTACCAAAACCCAGTAACATACTGGGTATACATTATATGTGATAAAGAAATGCAACCAAATTCTTGAAACAAGTGGCTAGGGTATTGTTACGGGCATCTTCAAGCCCTGTCCAGAACAGGAAGACTGCCGTTGTTTCCTCCTAACTGCAAGACTAAACAATTAACTTCATTATCGACGGACTACTTTGCTTGGAGTCGGAAAGAGTGATCACTATCTCCCATAAAACAAGATTTCTTTCTCTTTAGCTGTGTCCTGAGTCGAGCAGACATCAGGTTAAGTCCAATTCTATGCTTGGACCTCTAGCCAAGTTAATTGGGCATGGATTTCTTAATTTGAAAATATACAAAGACTCATACTTTTTCCTTTCTTTAGAGTATAGTAGTCGTGAGATATAGCAGGAGTATGCTGTACACCATTGGCATGCGAGTCCTAATGAAGGTAACATGAACACAACTCCCTAAGAACAAGCTGATAATCTCAACATCCATGTAACGGCGCTATCACAACTGAATCTGCTTTCATTCTCGTCCTATAAAATGCACGGAGCAACATCTTAGAAGGTTGTGTGGAATCGAGCTAAAGGTTCAATAAATCAGCATGGTAAGTTGCGTTCTCAACATGGGAAAGGAAAGCGCACGAAAAAAGGAAGTAATAATGATCTCAATGCATTGGACACTAATAATTATCTGAGGCCCCGATGAATGCAGGACTAATGATTTCCACGAAAAAGTGTTTGTACGTCCAGGGAGAATAACGTGGAGTAATTGGTCGGGTTGTAAACATGTTTTATGGCCTGACGATCAATCTCTTGCTCCGTGAGAATGACTAGAACATTGAAGTGGTTAGCGTGGTTGACCTTGGTACCTACAAGGTCACCGTTTTGAGTCCTGCTTCATGCAAAGGCCTCATAGTTTTACTAAACTGTTCTTATATCTAATAGATTTGTACATTGATTTTCACAGAACTTCATTTCTTCACAACAGAGTAAACCGTGTACCGAAGGTGAATCATGACGTTCCTGAAACCCATAATTCAACTCACGATTACAGGTTTGACACGGTTGACATTTAAGAGTGCTTGGAAGTGAGGGAGTGCTGTCTGTAGACTTACAGACACGTTGATGAGCACCTTTCCAGGACAACGTTTCAGCACCTCAACGTCTCTTAATACATACAGGTATTGAAGGGGATTTTAATACAAACCTTAATTCATTCGTAGCCGAGCAATGAAGTTCCTTCCGTTATAGAAATCTGCACCAATATAAGATACAAGTTCAGTTCCCATCGTTCACAGCGGTTATCCTTACAGAAGTACTTCGCTGGGCTGAATGGCTGAGATGGTTGAGTGTTAGCCTTCTGAGCTCAAGTTGGTGGCTTCGATCCAGGCCCTGTCCATTAATCCTTAAAGGTGCTCATATACGTCAGATTCGTGTCGGTAGATTTGCCGGCATGTAGAATAACTCCTGCGGGACAAACGTTCCAGCGTCTCGGCGCCCATCAATGGAATATCCTGCCAATAGACATCAGGGACATGCCTACTAATTCAGCTTTTAGACGTGCCTGAGTATAAATACGAAATACCTACTAGGGAAACATAAAAAATAAAACATCAAGTTGGAACATGAACACTTCTCTTAATCCTCTTTATCATCATTTCCTTCGTGCTTTCATAGATCATTTGATTCCTCCTTTCTTCAATTTTCCTCCACTCTTAAATTTTTATTATTATATTTATTGCTAACAAAGTAATTCATAAAATTAATAGTCACTATTTTCTAACACCTCTGAAAAAATCTGATGTTCAGTGGTAGATTCCTTACAGAACAATGTTGATCACAACTGCGAGTTCTCTGCACTAGCTTTGCTGCACCTCGATTCAATCTTAATAATAATAATAATAATAATAATAATAATAATAATAATAATAATAATAATAATAATAATAAGGTAAGATAAGGGTGTATTTTGCCCGAAGGCAGGTCCGAACCTCAGCAGAGGTGTGCATGAGCCGGAGGTCACGTGCGGTAGGGTGGCCAGTTCCTTTCCGCTCCTCCATTCCCTTACCCCCCAACCAACAGAGCGTGCCAACCCATCCAAATCTGGCTTAACTTCGGAGATCTCACGGGATCCGGTGTTTCAACACGGCTATGGCCGTTGGAATAATAATAATAATAATAATAATAATAATAATAATAATAATAATAATAATAATAATAATAATAATAATAATAATAAGTTGCCTGGAGAGGTGGGAGGAGCTGGCTTGAAAAAAAATCTGACACGAAAGAACAGAAGAAGGAAGTGGGAGAAAGGATGAAAAGGTACTGGTAGAGTAGAAGGCAGAGAAGGTGATAAATAAATGTAAAGACTGTCAACCGTGGTCCAGAGATGGCCAAAACAAGAATTAATAATAATAATAATAATAATAATAATAATAATAATAATAATACATTAAAAATTTCTAATGCCACTTCTATTATGTATGTATCTGCGGTGATAGAGATTCATATATCATACGTTTAGCACTAATATCTACATTAATGTACACTCGGCTACTTAGAGCATGTAATTGGTCATTTCCGAACTAGTAATGCCATACACTTCGAATTATGGAATATAATTAACTGCTTATCTGCTTATATTAACTGACCATGGGCCGATTGATAGGTTTATAGGGTACTCTCCCCGTTCCCTCACTTCAGGTTATTTGTCTCGGACCTATTGACTTGCGTGGTCACTCCACTGCGGTGTTATCTTCACCTTCAACTGAACAATGACATGGCCGATGAAAAATAAGGTACAACTCGTCCACCTTCATGGAAGGGATGCCATACGACTTCGAAGTAAGCGAATTTTAATACATTTCCATTACGGGTAATCTTTACTCCACAGTAATGGTACATTTCGACACAATCTCTTCTAAAAGTTTGCACACTAAAAACGTTGTATTATCACATGTTTTTGCTAGTTGTTGAACGTCACACCATTTCAGAAGGGGTTGTTTGGCGACGATGGTATGGGAAAAATCAAGGACTGAGGCGGAAACAACTTAAGCCTCAGTTAAGATGCAGACGATTTATGTGGTGCGAAGAGGGTAAAACACGGAAAACCATCTTCAGGGCTACAGATAGGGCCGTTGAATCCACCATCTACCGAATGCAAGCTAACAGCTGCCCGTCCTGAACCGGGTAGCCAACTCCTTTGTTCAATAATGTCCCATTGGAAAGCCCAAATAGTATCTGGTTGTATTTTGAAAGAAGGGTCGTATACACGTGCTTGGTTCACCCAGGAGTATGACGCTTCAGTTCTCCGTCAGGATTACGAAGAATTTAGTAACGAGGTTCTCACTTCTGAAATGGCTTATGTCTCTGGGATTCAGTAAACTTACACCAGAAATGAGAGCCAGGTTAATTTCTGGGGGTAAACGAGGCCTCCTCCTCCTCTAAGGGTCTCCATGGCTTCAAAGAATGTGGCTTTTTGTACATTCTTCCTGTAGTTCATTGGAAACTCTCGAATAATCTTAGGCCGGATTCTCGCAATTTCCCCCTTTAGCAATGTGCTGAGTGGTGTTAATCGTAATCCTCACGAGAGCACATATTATGTTGGTCAACAGTCCTGTTAACTTGCTATCTGTGAGATCTGTCTCGTAACCTGTATTTCTGCTGTGTAAGTATTGATATATTTGACTCGCATAGACTTATACTAAATAACGTAACCTCAAGCTATAATTATTTATCACCCACGGCTTCGTTCAAAAACCAAATTTAACTTCACGTTACTGAAACTCTATCTAGAAATTTCACCAACTGATTTCAGCGATTCAGTCAAAGATATCGGTGTTACAAGCAAATTTCGTTCACGGATACAGAAGATTATCAGGTGTTCTTGAAAGATACACGTGGCACTTACCTGAATTAAAAGATTCCGCAACAAATTTTCTCGAGTATTAAAGGAACGCCTCATTTGCACTTGGGTATTACCTCATTTCGACGACCGTGACGCTGTGTACGAAGAGTTGACTGCTAGTCTTAATGACATACGCGCAAAACGCCTGTGATCTACGTTACTACGATCATCATACACTTGCCTACAATGAACTTAGTTTGTAAATCTCAAACAGCACCATAATCGTCATGCTTTGTGCCTTTTTAATCGAATATTCTCCTCATGCTAACCTCCCCACTTCTACTGTCAATTTAACCACCTCTCATCCAATCACAATTTCGGTGCACGGTCAAAAACTGATACACTCTTATCGATTCCACCTCATCGCATCACAAGGTACAGAAACTAATTTGTTATTTCTTCAGCACGACAGTTGAATACACTACTTCTCTCTGTCAGAGGGGCGTCATCTGTTATTTTCAAGCAAAGTTGTCGCCAATACATAATACCTAATGTTTGAACATTGTTATTGCTCATAATGTTATGGTAATATTTTAGACTGGATATTCTTAAAGCTATGTTAACATTTTGGGAACACTATAGTCATGTGATAATTGTGTACCTCTCTCCTCCTCATCGTCGTCATCATCATCATTTATTTCTGCTTACTTTTTATTATTTTAATTTATTATAATACTGTATTACTTAGTAGCTTAGTAGCAAAAAAGAAAGTAGCTGTAAGATACTTCATTTGCAGTCTATTTATTATAATTCTACGCATGTACACATTGTATTTTCTAGTTAGATGGAAGAAACGCACCAATGGCCTTAATCATTCCAGACAAAATACATATATTCTATTCAATATCTGAAATTAATTGGGCATATTATTATGGGAGTATTGGTTTGTTTTGTTATTGACCATGAAATATTAGTCGAGAAGATGCTTCAGTGTAGGTATGGACATGAGACGAATGAAATAGGCCAAATTATTTCCAGAGGGGAGAACTTGAAGTGTAAGAATGGATGGAGTTTTACCTGACAAGGTGTTTGAGAGGAAATGAGTGGTACATGATAATAAATTAAGATATCCCTTTCTTTCTGTATATGTGAGCGGTTTGGGGGAAATGCAATGAAATGGCGTATGGCTTTTAATGCCGGGATTGTCCGAGGAAAAGTTTGGCTCGGCAGATCCAGGTCTTTTGATTTGACGCCCATAGGCGACCTGCGCGTCATGATGAGGATGAAATGATGATGAAGACGACATATACACCCAGCCCCCGTGCCGGCGAAATTAAACAATTAAGGTTAAATTCCCGACCCTGCCGGGAATCGAACTCGGGACCCCTGGGGCCAAAGGCCAGCACGCTAACTATTTAGCCATGGAGCCGGACACTTTGGGGGAAATCTTAGGATCACAGTTGAGACTCTAGGAGATTATATTTTGATTTACAAGAAAATTAGGGACGAAGGTGGTTGTGGATCATTGTGAGGAATTGGCAAAAACTGAATACTGTACAAAAATGGAATATGATAATATAATTTTTGCAAGTGTTTTAATGTCGCACTAACTCAGATGCTTTTCGGCGACCATGGGATAGGGAAAGGACTATGTGGCTGGAGAAGGAAGTTACCAGTCAGTTACTTTTGAAAATAAGAGATATAAAATTGGGTATGGATACAGACTGAGAAGGGTTATGGGGATTTTTCTAGTAGAATAGTGATATCTGGAGGTATGGGTGGAGAAAATCTTCATTAACATGTAAACACATAATGGAGTTTATGAAGAATGCTTTTAAATCTCTATATCTGGTCATGTGGGTACTAAAGCGAACTCGCATGGAGGTTAGGAGAATGTTTACAGTGGCCACAGAAAGTATTCGTACACCTACGGAATGCGATGGAACATCATTACGGCTTACGAGCTGAAGTCAGATTTATAAAGGGCAGAACGACAGACATCAGATATACACGCTGAACATACAAATCATTTAAAAATGTAACATAATCGGCGCGGTACTGTATACAAACTGCAGAGCGTACCGAAGTATTCGTACAGTGATTGCTAAAATCAGTTGTCGCACAGCTTTAGGCCACTGTGCTTGCAGGATGGGTTGTTATATCTTCAGTCATCGCTGTGCTGTCGTTGCTGCAAGGTTATTTATTATAGGATGGTAGACGACGGAACTTTCATTGAGTCAACGAGGGAATATAGTGTTACTGTATGGACAAGGTAAAAGTTATCGTCACGTTGGAAAACCGCTCCGCATTTGCTTTACTACGGTGAGTTCAATAGTTAATAAATACAAGCATAGCGGACAAACAGGAAAAAAACCCAGATCTCGTCGTCCAAAAGTGCTGACAGTACGGGAGTGACGCAATATTGTGCATTCGGCACGAAAAGAACCGCTCCGAAGTGCTGCACCCATCGCTACAGAACTCGCTTCAAGGTGCAACAAAACGGTGAGTATGCAAACTATAAGGAATGTATTGCACAGTGCGAACTTGTGCAGTAGATGTCCACGAATGAAGCCATTTATAAATGAAAGAAATAGGCAGGAATGCCTCCAGTTCGCGAAAGAGTATTGTGAAACGACAATGGCCTTTGGAACACCATTATTTTTTCTGATCAAGCGAAGTTTACACAGTTTGGAACTGGTAGGAGCAGGACGGTATGGCGGAAGCCAAACACCGAACTTAAACCTCAACACATAATCCCCACGGTAAAACACGGAGGAACGAATGTGATGGTTTGGGGCTGCATGGTTGCGGCTAGAGTGGGAAACCTGGCATTTATTGATGGTATTATGGATGCCAGGAAGTACATAGATGTATTGCGCCATAATTTACACAGCAGTGCACACAAGCTTTGTCTGGAAGGAGCCTTCCCCTTCCAACAGACAATGATACTAAGCATTGTGCAATGATAACCCGCGAATGGTTGTTGTACAATGCCCGAAGAAGACTTCTCACTCTACCTCAAAGTCCAGATCTCAATCCCATAGAGAATCTGTGGGGTCCTCTTGGCAAAGAAGTGCAAAAACGCCATCCTGCTAGTAATGAACGTCTTAAAGAGTTACTCTCAGATGCATGGTCCAACATATCTGAAGAGTACACCAAACGTTTTGTTAGCTCAATGCCAAGACGTCTGAAACAAGTCATCAAAGCTAAAGGCAAGCATTCGAAATATTAAGACTGTGTTTGAACGATTACTTCGGCAAGTGTTTGAATTATCTAGTAGTGTATGAATACTTTTTGTTGTATTAAAGGACGAGTTTATTTGTTTATTACGTTGAGCGCTGTGAATATCATAGCAATTGTACAGCAAGGTGTCTTTTCCTTATACACTCGTCTCACTGGGTGTGTTTATATTAATTCATGGTGCTTAATATACAAGGTATACGTTAAAATGTTGGTGTACGAATACTTTATGTGGCTACTGTGTATGAATCTAGTAACATCACAATTGTAGTTTGCTGAAGGAGTATGGGACCCATATCAGTAACACACTCTTGAGAACGTGAGGCACTAGAGAGCAAAGGAACAGTTTTACAGTTGTTTGCTGTACCGTCACTCGGTTTACACTGCGCCTACAACAGAGCTTGAAAGACGCACGATTTCGTGCTAAAAATAATAACATTTCAATGCACAACAAACTAGGTTTGAAACGTTATACCAAATGGTAGAAGTGCACTTAGGCCCTCAATTGTAAATAGATCATTTGACTCAACCGGAATAAGAAGTAGATACCGAGTTCGATAGCTGCAGTCGGTTATGTGCCGCAAATATCCATTGTTCGGGAGATAGAGGGTTTGAACCCCACTGCGACAGCCCTGAAGATGGCTTTCCGTGGTATCCCATTTTCACACCAGGCAAATGATGGGGCTTTACCTTAATTTAGGCCAGGGCCGCTCCCTTCCCACTCCTAACCCTTTCCTGTCCCATCCTTCGCCGTAAGACCTATCCATGTCGGTGCGACGTAAAGCAAGTTGTTACACTCGTAACATGGATATTTAGCTTTGCAACATTAATTTAAGCTCATGCAGTTCACCGAAAGGTAAAGTTTTTGAAGCCTAACGGTACGTGTAGAACATAGTGACCTGCGCTCTCACATAAATACACACGAGGAGAATGAGCGATGACTGAGAGTGATGAATCTCTTCAGTCAAGATCATGCTAATGCGCAGTCTGTTTACATTGCACATACTTAATGGTATAGAGCAGGGCCTCTCAAACGCCCAAAATCTCACGCGTGCAAATCGAGGCGTAGAGACTCCGTGCACAGTACATCGGTCCGACTCGGCTCAAATCGGCTTGACTCGGATGGTTTAGTGTGCTGAGAGCGACGAAGCGTTCGGTGATAGACGGCTTGTTTATCAGTGAAATAGATAAGCGCAAGACAACAACATAATAATCGAGCAACCTGTTTCGAAGAAAACAAAGACTTCCGATAGTCCATTTCAATCGAACTGGGAACTTCCGTATTTTTTGTCAGTCGTGACGATAAAGCCAAATGCTTAAACCGTGGGGCAATAATTATGTCCTAAGTTAATCAAAAATATATATTTTCCCATAACAAAGGCTTTGCCTCAAATTCTACGAGAATTTGTCGGAGGAAGGTTTTCCTAAGCTGCATCGAGAAGCATCTAAAATTATTTCTATGTTTGGTTCCACATGCATATGTGAAAGGTATTTTTTTTTTCTGTTTTGACTTGTACGAAAACTAGATTGCGTGCGAGTATGCCTATTTCTGATTGTAATTTAAAGAAGACTCATAGAATTGCTGTCAGCCGACTCCTTGTTCCAGGCATAACTGGTATCATTGCAAAGGTAACAAAAAAACTAGAGAAAATAAATTGTCTGCTCAAACCAAATTGAAAGAAGAAAGTTTTAACACCGGTAACGTTGTCCCATACAACAGTGTCACCCCTCACCGCACATAAACATTTCTCAGTGAGGCGTGAATCAGTGGGGAAGGGTGAGAAGGCGAAGACAGACCGAACGGGTGAGACAGGTGTAGGGGAAGTGGAGTGGGGGTTTGCACTCTGGTCAACCTAGTGAAGTCGTCTCCTGCACCTTGCGCCGTGCCTGGCCTTCTAACCCCAACTTGGCAGGTTCAATCCTGGCTCAGTCCGGTGGTATTTGAAGATGCTCAAATACGAAAGCCCCGTGTCGGTAGATTTACTGGCACGTAAAAGAACTCCTGCGGGACTAAATTCCGGCACCTCGGCGTCTCCGAAGACCTTGAAAAGTAGTTAGTGGGACGTAAAACAAATAACATTATTATTATTATTATTATTATTATTATTATTATTATTATTATTATTATTATTATTATTATTATTATTATTATTATTATTATTATTAATATTACTTGCGCCGTGCAGTGCACGGGCGCATGCACCCTGAGAGGCCCTGGTATAGAGTATTAATAATGCAGTATAACTGATACTACCTATTTTACTGCACATAATAAAAAGTGTGGTTGATGACCACTATCATTCTAATCTTCATAATAAGATAACAAAGAGAGCGTTTGAAGTAGGAACCACACTCAATGCGCTTTTGATATCGGCGAAACGACAGCCGTCTGTCGAGTTCAACGCACGAGAGTGTGCGCCTTGTGGCCTGGATACAAGGCAAACTTGTTGGTGAGCGAGTGCCTATCAAAAGACGCGTTACTGAATTGTTGTACGGTTCTGTTTTATGTATTAAGGCTCAGTAAATATTTACTGTGCCCCTCTGTAGTGTAGTGGTTAGTGTGATTAGCTGCCATCACCGGAGGCCCGGGTTCGATTCCCGGCTCTGGCACGAAATTTGAAAAGTGGTACGAGGGCTGGAACGGGGTCCGCTCAGCCTCGGGAGGTCAAATGAGTAGAGGTGGGTTCGATTCCCACCTCAGCCATCCTGGAAGTGGTTTTCCGTGGTCTCCCACTTCTTTCCCAGGTAAATGCCAGGATGATACCTAACTTAAGGCCACGGCCGCTTCCTTCCCTCTTCCTTGCCTATCCTTTCCAATCTTCCCATCCCCCACCAACACCCCTGTTCAGCATAGTGGGTGAGGCCGCCTGGGCGAGGTACTGGTCATTCTCGCCAGTTGTATCCCCCGAAAATTCTAGGATTGAACCTTTGAAGCATCCACTACTGCCTACTATGGGCGCAAACTTGTATTACTCGGCGCGAATGAGAGAAGAGGCAAAGGCTGTAAGACCACCTCGTAGTATTTCCTTTACCACTTCCTACTGCTCACTGGAATTATGGGCCATGAAAGCAACAAGATGGAAGAGACGTTGCGTGATCGGGTCTCAACTGATGTCCGGTGCCGAGATGGGCCTCTAGCAGCCTGCCGTGACTAGAGTTTTAATTGTTTCGCTTTTTTGGTTGCAACTTAGTTTTACGACGCACATAAAGTTACACCGCCAGCCTACTTGGTGCTTGCTTTGTTGATCTGCATTTTACAACTCGTAGGAACGTTGTCCGTCTCTGGGGAGGAAGATGATGAGATGTTTCTCTCTCCCTCTCTCTCTGTGATCACAAACAACAGCGTCAAGTTTGTTAACGTATACACCAGCACTTTTTAATGGCAGACCTCTCGTCATAAATCCCCAATTTGGGGCATTGTAACGGACATACTCATTCTTTAACAAGCTCTTTTTGGAGGAGCGAGTTCTTAGAAAACACCCATATATCAACATTTTATAACATTTGCAGAAGTTGCCTTCCTTTTGTTGTTTTGTCAGATGAGGAGGGAGCTAATCTTTATTTGTGGAGAACAAGATAAGCCATTAGTTAAAACATATTGATTTTCTTCTCGCAGGACCAACCAGGTTGGCACAGTGCGTTAAGCTCTCAGTGGACAATAGACAATGTAGATGGATTCGAGAGCAAATGGGTTCATTGGTTCTGTATGATTTCTCATGCAATCTATTGGAGAAAAGAGTATTCTGATGCAAAAATTCGCGCCACAGACAGGAATCGAATCCAGATCAACCAGCTGGGAAGTTATGCTTTTTGCTACTTATTTGCTAGGGATTTTACGTCGCACCGACACAGATAGGTCTTATGGCGACGATGGGATAGGAAAGACCTAGGAGTTGGAAGGAAGCGGCCGTGGCCTTAATTAAGGTACAGCCCCAGCATTTGCCTGGTGTGAAAATGGGAAACCACGGAAAACCATTTTCAGGGCTGCCGATAGTGGGATTCGAACCTACTATCTCCCGGATGCAAGCACACAGCCGCGCGCCTCTACGCACACGGCCAACTCGCCCGGTAGGAAGTTTTGCTAACCGTACAATTGATGTAGTGGCGCGCCATAACAGTGAGTATTATATCCCATGGCATAGACTCTATATACGTAACTTAATACTAAGGTCGGCTTATTCTTTTTCAATAGTCGACTGGTTCACTTTCACTCCACCAGAAAAACTGAAAATTTCTTTGAGTAGGGTTCTTCATGGAGGATTTTCTCCGTTATTTCCAGCAAAGTATAGAGTACTGAGGAGCTTTATTTTTCCTAAAGGGACCAATATATGGAAAACAGAATAACATAAAACAGTCTAGAATATATCATGACGTCGGACCCATTAGCTGAATGATCAGCATTGCGGGTCCCGCATTCGATTCCCGGCCGTGTCGGGTATTTAAATCGCTTCTGATTAAGTCTTCTGGCTCGGGGACTGGATATTTGTGCTTGTCCCAACACTTTCCTCTTCATATTCGGACAACGCACTACACTACCAACCACCACAGAAACACGCAATAGTGTTGGCGTCAGGAAGGGCATCCGGCCGTAAAAGAGGGCCAAATCCACACGTGCGACACAGTTTGCACCGACGATCTAACAGATGTAGAAAAAGCGGTAGAAGATGAAGAAGTCTAGAAATATCACGTACTCCAGCCTAAGCACAATTGGGGAGGTAATGTGTAATAATAATAATAATAATAATAATAATAATAATAATAATAATAATAATAATACAGATTTTAAGAGACGCAAGACTGCCGGAATTTCACCCTGAAAATGGATTCCTAAACGTACTAGTTAATCTAGAAACGCTGGTCTCATACATTTAAGCATTCTTAAATATCAGTACCTGCGCCGGGATTTGATCTCGCAACCCGCAGTATACGGGTGAGTAAAATTTACGTAGAATTTTATTCTGTAAGTGGTAGTATAATATTCAGAACATATGATTAAATTAAATTATTTCCTAATATATATGGGGGAGATAAGCGTGGTAGCCGAGTGGCTATGTCACTGGCTTCTCACAAAGGCGGCTGTGGTTCGATTGCCAGTCGAGTCACAAAGTGTTTTTGAAATGAAATGTCACGTCTCTGTCGCTCGGTTTTCAAGTAAAACTGGAGATCACATAGTTGTGATCACGATGTAAACAGTCACGCAAAACTAAAATCTTTTAATATCTGTGGCATTCTGTAAGCCAAATATATATATTGTTTAATATTAGTGTCGGAGAAATTTCCCATGACAGACGTTCACCCACACTTTTGTGCGAGAAATTATTGAGTTCATTTCAAATAATTTTTGAGATAATTTGAAATGTAAAATCGCTCAAAACAGGAATGAGTTCCTTGCAGGTACACCTTACACAGAAACAATTGAACCTACGGATACATTTTTTGTTGTGCGTATTCACAGGGTGTTAGTATTTGCATGGGAAGTGAATTTTGATGATGATGCTTGTTGTTTTAAGGGGGCTAACATCGAAGGTCATCGGTTCCTAGAAGTGAATTTTATTTTGATAAGAATTATAATCAAGTTTAGTAAAATATTAAATACTAGGAACATACAATGCCAGGCGCTCATTGTTTGAGTGACTATACGTAATTTTGTTCTCCTAGTGCATCACATGTGGAGAGTTTCTTTTGTATGTCTACGTAATATGTAGTGATGATGTTAAGTCTTCTGTTAAATGTAGTCAAGAACTAGTAAATAAGTGAAGAAGCCAACAAGGTATAATTTAAAACATTCGGAGGTATTATAACACTTATCTGCATGAAAGTTTAGAGGTCAGGTCTCACTCATCCCCGGGGTAAAACCAGATAAGTCATTTTTTTCCAGTCTTCTTAATTTTTTCAGTAACCTTCTAAGGTTAATGCTCTCTGTCTTTTGACACGAACAAGATAAGTCATTCGTCATAATACTGAAGAAATGGCCAAATTTACTTCATCATTATTCAAGAATACAAAACATTTACCGGTAAGAACCAGATAAGTTGAGTTAGCTTGTTAATTTTCTGAATATTGTTCATAAAAGTGGCTTCAACCAGATGAGTCAGCTTGTCTTGTGAGTAGTATATTTATTGTTGGTATTATCGACGTGGACATTATTATCTTGTAAATGAATTATTGGTACTGAATTTGCGCAGATGCCTTTATTAAAGAGAAGTGTTTAAACTTACTAGTTAACAATACACAAATGTGGCTTACACCACTTTGGTTTTGATTGGTTCACATAAGAAAATAATGCCTGGTCAGTGTACGACAAGTCACTTTCATTCAAGGTCCAAAGCAGATACTTCATTAATATTTTGAATAAGACAAAATCAAACCAAACCAGTATTTTAAAAGCTGTTTCACAAAAGTCAAATAACATGTAAAATAAATGAATGAGTAAACAGATCCTAACTCTGAGTGTGTCCGCTCCTGTCCACTGTTTCATTTCTAGAGGAACTTAGTACAGCAACTTTTAACAATTTAAACCATGTGTGGGCCTGCAATTCACAAACTGAGCCGACTTTTGTACGGAACAGAACTCTGTGTACCTTGTACCCTGCTACGATATTTCTTACGAAGTTTCTCTAATGGACATTTTTTACAGTACGGACATCACCAAAGTGTATAAACACTCATATTTTTGGTAGTGGTGGTAGCCGATTTCGCGGTCTAGGGTTAGTGAGCTTATCCCTTACAGGGAGGGCCAAGGTTCGA
Organism: Anabrus simplex; assembly: GCF_040414725.1. Lineage (NCBI taxonomy): Eukaryota > Metazoa > Arthropoda > Insecta > Orthoptera > Tettigoniidae > Anabrus > Anabrus simplex. The sequence goes on from NC_090266.1 coordinate 896,945,946, forward strand.
TTCCCAGCCAGGATAGGGATCTTCACCTAAATCTAGTTCTGAGTCCAATCAGCCTATGGGAGAACATTTGAGATATGAGATAGCGTACCCAGTCTAGAAAGCCCTGAATATCGGCCGAGAGCATCCAACACGCTGAATACTTTCCACCCCATACTCTACAGGCATTCGGGGTAAGTAGTGGTTGCTAGGTAGGCCAAGGATAGTAAGGAATGGTTTGCCATGGAAAGGGGTAGTGGTGGTGATATTTGATTTAAAGGGAATTTCAAGTAGGATAATAATACTGGTTTTTGATCCCACTAACTACTTTTACGGTTTTCGAAGGCACCGACGTACCGGAATTTATTCCTGCAAGAATTATTTTACGAGTTACTAAATCTAACAAAACGACGCTGGGGAATTTGAAAACCTTGAATACTGTCGGAATGAGCCAGGATTGAACCTTGCTAACTTGGACTTAGGAAACCAGCACTCTATCGTCTGAGCTACTGAGTCCGGCTGTTCACCTAGACAACCACTCCCTATATTGAATTCCTGTCACATATTTTATTGCCTAAGGAGCACAACAAGAATGGTTAAAATATACGTTACAACAATATTGCCCTCTATTAGTCAGTTTCTAAATCAGCATGTAATTTATTTTATCAATTAAAAAATGAAATGTCGTATGGCTTTTAGTGCCGGGATATCCCAAGACGGGTTCGGCTATCCAGGTGTAGGTCTTTCTATTTGACTCCCGTAGGCGACTGCGCGTCGTGATGAGGATGAAATGATGATGAAGACAACACATACACCCAGCCCCCGTGCCATTGGAATTAACCAAATAAGGTTAAAAACCCCGACCCGGCCGGGAATCGAACCCGGGACCCTCTGAACCGAAGGCCAGTACGCTGACCGTTCAGCCAGCGAGTCGGACACTTTATCAATCTTGGACAGTGATGAAATAAAAACTGCTGGTAACTGTGTGATGTATTAGGAAGGTATAGCAATTTGATGTCTTGATATCCGAATAAATTCTCCAAAAACCACAAAAGTGTAGTTAGTAAGGTGTAAAAACGACCGATTAACTTGATGACTGTTGAAAACAGAGCTTCTCGGTGGTTTATTTGGACGTTCCACTATTGTAACAGTGTAACGACATGACGTTGTGTCAATCATCTGTACCTTTCGTGAAAATTCCCTTTTTCATCTGCCTGACAATCCATTCGTGTTAGTGAATGATTTCAGTATAACAGTGTGATTCTTGCGTAGATTAACTCTGCTTTCTTTTTTACTTCATTTTTTCTCTATTATACATTAACGGGATAAGGCGATTATATCCGTTTCATTTTCGTATTACCAGGCAATACACTACTTATCGGAGAAAAAAACGCTAACCACAAATATTTTCATAATATGAGTATATTTCAGTGGACGACTGTTAGAAATTACCTGCAGTACCGTTTGTAGCATGTAGAGTGGACGCACATCAAGTGATGTGGCTGAGAGCCAAAGACGGGGACAAGAAGAAGATATGTTTATGTATTCATAAAGAAATTGCCAGTTAAATATGCTTCTCGACACATGGAGCCAACGCATAACATTAAATAACCCGTGTTCTTGTTTAATCACGTACAATCATTAAACTCTAAACAATTTCCGATTTGACGTTGTTGGTGAGCACGTGTGCTTGAGTAAAATTATAGCAACATGGAATTATAGTTTACAAATGCCTACTTCATTCTGTTATGAATCTTCGTTTCTGCCACTGTGAAGGCATCTGGCAAGGAAAATAACGGAATAAAGTTAAATGAAAGGAAGTGCTGGACTCCTAAATCATCATCATCATCATCTGTTTACCCTCCAGGTTCGGTTTTTCCCTCGGACTCAGCGAGGGATCCCACCTCTACCACCTCAAGGGCAGTGTCCTGGAGCTTCAGACCCTTGGTCGGGGATACAACCGGGGAGAATGACCAGTACCTCGCCCAGGCGGCCTCACCTGCTATGCTGAACAGGGGCCTTGCGGGGATGGGGAAGATTGGAAGGGATAGACAAGGAAGAGGGAAGGAAGCGGCCGTGGCCTTAAGTTAGGTACCATCCCGGCATTTGCCTGGAGGAGAAGTGGGAAACCACGGAAAACCACTTCCAGGATGGCTGAGGTGGGAATCGAACCCACCTCTACTCAGTTGACCTCCCGAGGCTGAGTGGACCCCGTTCCAGCCCTCGTACAACTTTTCAAATTTCGTGGCAGAGCCGGGAATCGAACCCGGACCTCCGGGGGTGGCAGCTAATCACGCTAACCACTACACCACAGAGGCGGACCTCCTAAATACAGAGAATTTACTTTAGCTGCAATTTAAAATGGAACTCGTGATAACGAAATTATGTGATTGGTGATTTACATAAATATGTCTGGCGTAGTAATAATGGCGACGATGGGATAGGAAAGGCCTAGGAATTGGAAGGAATCGGCCGTGGCCTTAATTAAGGTACAGCCGCAGCATTTGCCTGGTGTGAAAATGGGCAACCACGGAAAGCCATCTTCAGGGCTGCCGACAGTGGGGTTCGAACCCACTATCTCCCGATTACTGGATACTGGCCGCACTTAAGCGACTACAGCTATCGAGCTCGGTAAATGAAATGAAATGGCGTATGGTTTTTAGTGCCAGGATATCCCAGGAAGGGTTCGGCTCGCCAGGTGCAGGTCTTTCTATTTGACACCCATAAGTGACCTGCGCGTCGTGATGAGGATTAAATGATGGTGAAGACAACACATACACCCAGCCCCCGTGCCATTGGAATTAACCAATTAAGGTTAAAATCCCCGACCCGGCCGGGAATCGAACCCGGGACCCTCTGAACCGAAGGCCAGTACGCTGACCGTTCAGCCAACGAGTCGGACATCGAGCTCGGTAATGAGGTTCGACATATGAATATACGTTTGTATGCAGACTGAGTCAATACACGGTCAAATGTTTAAGACCACATTCGAATTCGAATACAACACCCATTCATTTAATACCAATTCATTTGACCGTGTATTGACTTAGCCTGCATACATACTTATATGCACTTTTCGAACCGATTCTGGAGAAGTATTTCAGGTGACGTCCTTAATGACTAACTCTGGATTTCATCAGTAGATTATGATAACATGAATTCCGCATTGGGATGCTGTATCAGAAAAGTATGTTCAAATAACCTGCTCCCTCTTACATTTTCCATGATTGCCGGCGAGCCCGCCTCTTATTTGGTGGCCCTGGGTTCGATTCCCAGCCAGGCTGGAGATTTCCTATCTGGATCTAAGGGCTGGTTTGAGGTCCACTCAATCTCAACGCTAACGATTGAACAGATATCTGACGCAGAGACAGCGGCTACTATTCAGAAAGCAAAGAATAACTACCGAGGGGATTCGTCACGCAGTTGAGTTAAATTATAGTTTACAAATGCCTATTTCATTCTGTTATGAATCTTCATTTCTGCCATAGTGAAGGCATCTGGCACGCAGGCTTTCGGGCTGAATAGTGGCCGCTTGGTAAGCCAAGGCCCATCAGGGCTGTAGCACGATTGGTGGTGGTGCTGGTGGGACCGGGGTATTTTTTATGAGTCTGAACGGAGAATATGCTGTTAACGTCTTAGGCCCGTATTCACAAACGTCAGTTACTTTTGCTGTTACCTTAGATTTCTAAAACTCGGATATCATTATCTGGGATAACGCTCACTTCTGTACTCACCATAGAATTTATTTTCTAGGCTTAGCAAAAGTAAGTTTTTACCGGGCGAGTTGGCCGTGCGGTCAGGGGCACGAGGCTGTGAGCTTGCATCCGGGAAATAGTGGGTTCGGATCCCACTGTCGGTAGCCCTGAAGCTGGTTTTCCGTGGTTTCCCATTTTCAAACCAGGCAAATGCTGGGGCTGTACCTTAAATAAGGCCACGGCCGCTTCCTTCCTACTCCTAGGCCTTTCCTATCCCATCGTCGCCATAATACCTATCTGTGTCGGTGCGACGTAAAGCCACTAGCAAAGAAAACAAACTAAGTTTTGGTTTCAATCTGAATTTGAACCTTAAATTTTTCATACTAACGCACAGAAAACAAATGAATCCGTGCTGCCGCCATTATCGAAATGTAAACAGGATTTTAATTCCATTTGGGGTTTGCAAATAATTTATCATAAATTATGTCCGCTATTGACCAGAAACAAGCAAAGAAGCCTAATATGACTTTCCAAGAGAAGGAATTGTTATTGAATTTGGCGACAGATAGCATTCGTGCATTCACCGCTTGGTAGGGTATGTGGGTCCCACCGGAGCAAATTACTTTTACACGCATCAGAAGCTTTGAGGATCACCCAAGGTTACTCATGCCACATTCGACGAATGGTGTATAGCTTTCATTAATGTATGGGTGTTTACTGCCCTGACTCATTTGGTGTATGGCCCCAGTCGTGCAGATTATTCCATCATCACGTATTCAACAGACGAATACAATATGATAAAACAATAGCGAACGAATCACAACCACAATGCCTGTACCACGAGAGATTTCTACGTAGACGGCAACCAACTGTAAATTTGTTTAGGTGTGTGGAGCGTCGTTTGCGTATAACGGAGTCGCTTTCTCACTTTCTATCAGAGAGGCGCCAATTACGTCCGGTTATACTGCTGAGATTGTTTTGGACACTGTCCAGGGGAGTCCGCACACGAGTACCCGTGTGGTAGCACAACAGGCCAATATCAGCCAGTCGACCGTCGTACTGATCTTACGTGTCAATCATTTTCACCCCTATCACTTACAGCTACACCGGGAGCTCCATGCTTCCAACGAGATCGAATGCCAGTTAAAAGCCATACTCAGATGTGTATTAATGGAGAAGGCCACCTGTTCAAACACTTTTCTCGCAAGCAAACTGGTACTCATTTATCCGGACTAAAATAGCTAATTACTCTATCCTCGTCCAGCCTGTTTATTTAACGGCCCTTTTGAGGTCCACGTAAGCATGCAGACAGGGAATAAGCATCTGCGAAACAACACCGCCATTATCTTAATTATGTAGATTTATTAATTTTCTGGTACCGCGGATAAATAAAAAAATAAAAATAAAAATAAAAATAAAAATAAAAATAAAAATAAAATAAAAATAAATAAATAAATAAACAAATCATACGACATTAGGCGAAACGGGAAAATGAGAACGCTACATATTCATTCAGAGAATTTGAACATGCATACGCGTAGGTTGCCAACTTATTTGGCCTGTCCCATACCAAATGAGCTAACCGCGCACACTTCCCATAAGCGGTGGATGTTAGTTTAACCAGTACGCTCTATGTGGACATAACGCACACTTATACATCGGGAAACGTTCCGTATTCAGTGGCGGTGGATTATGGCGTCCATTCAGGAGTGGCCTTGAGAGTATTTTTCGACGGATGGAGAATTGATATTGTAAACAATATGTGTCAAAAAGGGAAGTCTCTTGGCTCTTGGCTCTATAAAACAATTCCGATTTACTTTAGCTGAAAAGAGTGTTAGTCGCCTCTGTGGTGTAGTGGTTAGCGTGATTAGCTGCCACCCCCGGAGGTCCGGGTTCGATTCCCGGCTCTGCCACGAAATTTGAAAAGTGGTATGAGGGCTGGAACGGGGTCCACTCAGCCTCGGGAGGTCAACTGAGTAGAGGTGGGTTCGATTCCCACCTCAGCCATCCTGGAAGTGGTTTTCCGTGGTTTCCCACTTCTCCTCCAGGCGAATGCCGGGATGGTACCTAACTTAAGGCCACGGCCGCTTCCTTCCCTCTTCCTTGCCTATCCCATCCAGTCTTCCCATCCCTCCCCAAGGCCCCTGTTCAGCATAGCAGGTGAGGCCGCCTGGGCGAGGTACTGGTCATACTCCCCAGTTGTATCCCCCGACCAAGAGTCTGAAGCTCCAGGACACTGCCCTTGAGGCGGTAGAGGTGGGATCCCTCGCTAAGTCCGAGGGAAAAGCCGAACCTGGAGGGTAAACAGATGATGATGATGAAATAGTGTTGCATCGTATGTGAGTATTTATTTGCATACTAAATTAATACCCGCCTCTGTGGAATAGTGGTTAGTGTGATTAGATACTATCCCTGGAGGGCCGAGTTCGATTCCCGGCTCTGCCACGAAATTTGAAAAGTGGTACGAAGATTGGAACGGGGTCTACATAGCCTCGGGAGGTCAGCTGAGTAGAGGACGGTTCGATTCCCTCCTCAGCCATCCTCGAAGTGGTTTCCCGTGGATTCCCACTTCTCCTCCAGGAAAATGCTTGGATGGTACCTAACATAAAGCCACGGCCACTTCCTTGCCTCCTCTGTGTCTATCCCTTCCAATCTTCCCATCCTCCAACATGGCACCTGTTCAGCTTAGTAGGTGAGGCCGCCTGGGGGAGGTACTGTTCGTCGACTCCAGTTGTATCCCCCGACCATTGTCTCACGCTCCAGGACACTGCCCTTGAGGCGGTGGAGGTGGGATCCCTCCCTGATTCCGAGGGAAAATCCAACCCTGGTCGGTAAACAGGTTAAGAAAGGTCATGCTTGTTGTTTAAAGGGGCTTAAGGAAAGAAAGAAAGAAAGAAAGAAAGAAAGAAAGAAAGGCTAAATTAATTCTGCACATTTAAATGAACATAAGTTTTTTACAAATATTTTCATTACAATATTAGATTCAGTATATGTGCACGCGTGGTTAAAATTTCCGTGCATTTCTTACCAGAGGAGAGGTACGAAGTTTCAACTGATGCTGCAAGTAGGTAAATCGGCTTATGCAAAGAACTCTGATTTTCTGATAGACGTCTAGAATGTATCAACCTTGTATTAATATATGGCACATTTTCTTCAGATGATAAATTCATAGAACCTGGCTGTTTGATAGGCCTCTAATACATTTTATTTTGACTAAAATTCAGGAATCTTGTGGTCAAATGGTGAGAAAGTGGGGTGTGGGGTGAGAGGGCGCCCCTCCTGTTGACTGACGCTGCACCATACAGTATGTGTCTCTGTTATTCGTACAGGCTTCAATTTCTTATCAAGTCTCGTATATTCACATTAACGATTGAAAAAGTGAAATAAAACGTGAAAACACGTGGGTGAAAACACGATTTGTCAATGACAATTAGTTAGTGAAAACCATACTTATGTACATACAGGCAAGAAGATTTGATATTAATGTGCCGGCATCGACAAACGGGTGTACCAGTTGTATTCGTACACATGGACAGGATGATGCCCACCGTTTGGTTGCGATGTACGGAAAAGTCTCAGTGACAGTATACGACTGGTCAAGTGCGACAGTCTCTTTCCTAGTGTATCTGTGGTGGACATGGGTAGGAGTGCAGATTTAAGTACGGAGCTCAAGAACACTATACTTAAACTGGCACTTAAAGGACTTTCATTACGAAAGATTGAACAGCTGGTCAATAGAACAAAATCTACGGTGCAATATGTGGTTGATACATTTAAATACAAAGGTACTATCAAGAACACACCAAGGAAACTCAAGAGAAAGTGTTTAACTGAATGGAAAGAACGGCTTGTTGTCCGGCTTATAAAGTCAGATTCCAAATTAAGTGCACCAGTATTCAGGCAACTCACGGAGGAAGGAACTGGAAAGAAGATAAGCAACTCCACCATCCGTCGGATCCTATATCGTCATGTATGCTGTGGAAGGATCCCTCGGAAAAGGCCATACGTGAGTAGAAAAAAACGGACGGCTTAAACTGACATTCGCTAAGGAGCATATAAGTAAGCAGAAATAATTCTGGAATCATGTTATCTGGTCTGATGAGACAAAAATAAACCTTCCTTGGGTCAGATAGCACCCACAGAATATGGAGAAAAATTGGTACGGACAATGATGTGGCGAATACACTCCCAAATGTAAAATACGGTGGTGGTTCTGTAATGCTTTGGGGCTGTATGTCAGCCAGAGGTGTGCGTAACATACATTTCATCGACGGAATAATGAACAAGGAGGGCTATAATGCAATCCCGTGGGCAAACGTGAAGCAGAGTGCCGAAAATATGGGTATGCCACCTGTTTATATATTCCAGCATAATAATGAACCAAAACACACTGCTGATATTAAAACAGACATGGTTGATCCGGAACATTCCTAAGCAGCATAGAACACCTTCCCAGTCTCCGGATTAAAATCCCATCGAACATCTTTGGGCTACGTTGAAGAGGAATCTCCGTAGGCAACGCTTGCGTACGAAGGAGGAACTTAAAAGTGTGATTATTCAGAAATGGCAGAAAATCAGCCCCGACATGTGCAAGAAATTAGTGTATTCTATGCGGCGACGATGTCAGGCAATTAAAGAGTCTTGGGGACATTCCACTAGATACTAACATGTTCCAGGAACCCTTTATTTTTTTGTTTATTTCAAGTCTTCAGTTTACTTGTACGAATAGGAATGATACAAAATTATGAGCGCGCTTTTCTTTATTAGAAGCTGTATGTGTGGTTAACATGATTGCAGACAGATACAGTAGATATATGTTTTCGGAAGGCTTTGCTGAATGTATATTGAGTGAATAAAATCCTTTTTAGTTTATTATTTTCTGGTAGTGCGTTGAAGTACTAAAGCAAACAGCCCGTACGAATAGAATAGGTACATACTGTATACTGTATGATTAAGTTTTTAACAACAATGACGTGCTTGCTTGTATGACGCATGCAAGTGCTCTGCTATTGTCTGACGGGAGATATTTCCGATCAGCATAAAATCTCAACAAAATTCTTGTGAAATTCTGTGCTCTCAATACAAAATAAAATGTGATGAATTACGAAATATGCTTTTAATTTACATAAAATCTGTTCCATTCTGTAGCAAAACAATATGAATGACTTCTTAAAATACATGTTTATAAGCACACACCTTTCATTCTAAATATTTTACTGACCGGGCTCGATAGCTGCAGTCGCTTAAGTGCGGCCAGTATCCAGTATTCGGGAGATAGTAGGTTCGAACCCCACTGTCGGCAGCCCTAAAAATGGTTTTCCGTTGTTTCCCATTTTCACACCAGGCAAATGCTGGGGCTATACCTTAATTAAGGCCACGGCCGCTTCCTTCCCACTCCTAGCCCTTTCCTGTCCCATCGTCGCTGTAAGACCTATCTGCGTCGGTGCGACGTAAAAACAACTAGCAAAAAAATATTTTAATGCATATTTCAACTTTTTGGCATACTTGCACGTATATTTCAATGCTAAAAGCTGGTATACTTTTCCGAGCAATAATAATAATAATAATAATATGAAAATGAAAACCTACAACCTGTTTTCCAGTCATTGACCGGGTCAGGGATGTAATGAATGAAACATATATAGGCTGTTATTACAATGGGGTCGCCACTCCCAAGGTGATTTATTAATGAGTGATAAATGGTATGAAATGATAATGGAGAGTGTTGCTGGAATGAAAGATGACAGGGAAAACCGGAGTACCCGGAGAAAAACCTGTCCCGCCTCCGCTTTGTCCAGCACAAATCTCACATGGAGTCACCGGGTTTTGAACCACGGTATCCAGCGGTGAGAGGCCGACGCGCTGCCGTCTGAGCCACGGAGGCTCTTAATAATAATAATAATAATAATAATAATAATAATAGACTAATAATAATAATAAGATATTTTTCAAGACTCTTCGTTAAAGTTAAGGACCAGTCTCTTGAAAGAAGAGCTTCAGTGGCTCAGGTGGCAGTGCACCGGCCTCTCATCGCTGGGTTCCATGGTTCAAATTCTGGTCACTCCGTGTGGGATTTGTGCTGGACAAAGAAGATTTGGAACAGGATTTTCTTCGGGTGCTTCGGTTTTCCCTGTCATTTTTCAATCCAACAATACTCTTCAATATAATTTCATCGGTCAGTCATTATTCATTACCCCAGTGGAGTACAAAAGGATTCGGCAGCCTGCATAATTTCTATCCTCGTCGCTGGAGGGGGGCTTCATTCATTCCATTCATGACCCGGTCGAATGACTTGAAACAGGCGGTGACTTTCATTTTATCTTGAAAGACGTGATTTTTCTTCTGCAATTTTAGTTTCTTTGACCTCTGACGACCGATTCACCGCCAAGAGTCCGGTAAATAATTAAATATTACCGAACATAATCTATGAATTATCTGTTGTTGATATGCGGTATTCTTGATATATAACTATGTACAAAGAAGAGTCACCTTCGAACAGGCTTCGGAATGCCGTAACCTCGGCACTAAGTGGACAGAGTGGTTAGTACTATCCCGACCACATTTTCCCTCCCAGGAATTAAACTGTACTCATTTTTTATAGACTGAGCGAACCTCAGGGCCATGTGCCTTTCCGAATGAGGTAATCTTGTTCCCAAATATTTTGACTTACTGACGTTTTTTTACCGGGTGAATCGAGCATCGCCAGACACCCCAAAACACTATATTCGCTATTCGTATATTTTAGAAGTCGTTCGATAACTTCTAAATAATGGTTGTAAATAAAAACAACTGATATCAGGAAAATGTAGGTCATGTAATCAAATTCTTTAAATAAATGGATTTGAATGCGGTTGATTATTTCCCAGAATCTTCTTTACTCTGAGCCCACTGAGAAAGGTGTCCTGTAGACTTCTCTAGTATATAAAGAAATTTGATAATATTTATATGCCTTATTTTTACGTATTTAGTTGTAGAAATCAAAGAACCTTAACATTCACATGTACTACAATATGGCCGCGATAATACATTTTTCCTTCTAAATTTATGAGTTTATAGCATGTATGCTAGGTTCTGTGGGCGTTTCTTCCAAGCATTTTGTTCTGTTGAAGCCTTGAAATAGCAATCCCAATTCCATTAAATTGTATAAAGCGACATTCACGGCTGAAACACATGTAGCTTTATGCAGTCCACGGGCCATAATTTCCATTCCTTCGTCTTGAAGGTTATTAAATCAAGTCTATCAATTCGTTTTGACTATTACTGATATTTTAAAAACATTCCTACTTCCTTTTGTACTGGTAATATGTAGTACTATGTTACCATACCGGTTTGGATGTCACATGTTATTCTTGAGTTACACCGATTGTTGTAAATTGTTCCCTGGCTGTCAGGTACACGAGGGTGTCTTGCTGTTATCCAGCACTCGTTGATACTTGTTAACGGATGGAGAATTCGAGAAAACGAGGATGAGTGATGTGCATGACCTCAAGATATGTTGGTTGGCAGGGAAGTATTTCTTCCTTTACCCCTGGGCGTGGGCGTCTGCAATGGCGCAGGTAAACTGACTTTTGAGCTTGATTGTATGTGATAACCATTTTTGATATCCGGCTCCATGGCTAAATGATTAGCGTGCTGGCCTTTGGTAACAGGGGTCTCGGATTCGATTCCCGGCAGGGTCGGGAATTTTATCCATAATTGGTTAATTTCGCTGGCACGGGGGCTGGGTGTATGTGTTCTCTTCATCATTATTTCATCCTCATCACGACGCGCAGGTCGCTTACGGTTGTCAAATTAAAAGACCTGCATCTGGCGAGCCGAACATGTCCTCGGACACTCCCGGCACTAAAAGCCATACGACCGGGCGAGTTGGCCGTGCGGTTAGGAGCGCGCAGCTGTGAGCTCGCATCTAGGAGATAGTGGGTTCCAACCCCACTGTCGGCAGCCCTGAAGATGGTTCTCCGTGGTTTCCCATTTTCACACCAGACAAATTCTGGAGCTGTACCTTAATTAAGGCCAAGGCCGCTTCCTTCCCATTCCTAGGCCTTTTCTGTCCCATCGTCGCCATAAGACCTATCTGTGTCGTTGCGACGTAAAGCAAGTAGCAAAAAAAAGCCATACGCTATTTCATTTTTTTTACCATCTTGGATATGCATTACTTAGAATCGTTTGAGACTGTAGTTTGTACTTTATTTAACGGACGTGGTCAACAGTACTGTGAACATAGTGTGTGTACTACCGTGCGTTACAGTAGTGTCGCTACTGGTGTATAATTACATGAGTTTGGGACTTGGAAGAATGTGGCCCGCAGCTAGACGTATTCCCGGCATTCACCTGCATCTGAAACAGACTACCGATAATTGTCAGCGATTCTAGGATGCCTGGGAAATGAATTATAAGTCATTTAAGCTGGGCTGAGTTAATCCGGTTCCAATCCCTGGAACCAGTCTTATAATCCTGGCAGGGCCAACCGTATGGGAGCAAATATATTAATAACTAGACCTAGTCGGATGACTTTCTTGAAGCTCAAATAACTTGTCCTTGTTAGCAATGGGAAGTTGGTGGCTAATGCAATATCATTCCTTGACTCTCCTCCTTTAAAGAAAATAGTTCCATGAACGAGATTCATTTGGTCTTCATCTCCACGTCCAGCTGAGTCAGCCCGGAACTTACTGAACGTTCTAGAACATACTGTAGTATATTTACTAGGTTGATAGGGATTTAAGTACACTGACTGACAGAGCAAATGCAACACCAAGGAGGAGTGGTTCGAAAGGGATGAAAGTTGGGGAAAAAACAGAGACGGCACGGATGAATAATTGATGTTTATTTCAAACCGATATGCAGGTTACACAATGCGCACGGCATCGACTCAGTAGGATGTAGGACCACCGCGAGCGGCGATGCACGCAGAAACACGTCGAGGTACAGAGTCAATAAGAGTGCGGATGTTGCCCTGAGGGATGGTTCTCCATTCTCTGTGAACCATTTGCCACAGTTGGTCGTCCGTACGAGGCTGGGGCAGAGTTTGCAAACGGCGTCCAATGAGATCCCACACGTGTTCGATTGGTGAGAGATCCGGAGAGTACGCTGGCCACGGAAGCATCTGTACACCTCGTAGAGCCTGTTGGGAGATGCGAGCAGTGTGTGGGCGGGCATTATCCTGCTGAAACAGAGCATTGGGCAGCCCCTGAAGGTACGGGAGTGCCACCGGCCGCAGCACATGCTGCACGTAGCGGTGGGCATTTAACGTGCCTTGAATACGCACTAGAGGTGACGTGGAATCATACGCAATAGCGCCCCAAACCATGATGCCGCGTTGTCTAGCGGTAGGGCGCTCCACAGTTACTGCCGGATTTGACCTTTCTCCACGCCGACGCCACACTCGTCTGCGGTGACTATCACTGACAGAACAGAAGCGTGACTCATCGGAGAACACGACGTTCCGCCATTCCCTCAACCAAATCGCTCTAGCCCGGCACCATGCCAGGCGTGCACGTCTATGCTGTGGAGTCAATGGTAGTCTTCTGAGCGTACGCCGGGAGTGCAGGCCTCCTTCTACCAATCGACGGGAAATTGTTCTGGTCGATATTGGAGCAGCCAGGGTGGCTTGCACATGCTGAAGAATGGCGGTTGACGTGGCGTGCGGGGCTGCCACCGCTTGGCGGCGGATGCGCCGATCCTCGCGTGCTGACGTCACTCGTGCTGCGCCTGGACCCCTCGCACGTGCCACATGTCCCTGCGCCAACCACCTTCGCCACAGGCGCTGCACCGTGGACACATCCCTATGGGAATCGGCTGCGATTTGACGAAGCGACCAACCTGCCCTTCTCAGCCCGATCACCATACCCCTCGTAAAGTCGTCTGTCTGCTGGAAATGCCTCCGTTGACGGCGGCCTGGCATTCTTAGCTATACACGTGTCCTGTGGCACACGACAACACGTTCTACAATGACTGTCGGCTGAGAAATCACGGTACGAATTGGGCCATTCGCCAACGCCGTGTCCCATTTATCGTTCGCTACGTGCGCAGCACAGCGGCGCATTTCACATCATGAGCATACCTCAGTGACGTCAGTCTACCCTGCAATTGGCATAAAGTTCTGACCACTCCTTCTTGGTGTTGCATTTGCTCTGTCAGTCAGTGTATATGTTATGACTAGGAATGGTCATTTTTCACAATAGTGACATTACACGAAATGCTTATAAAAAGGCTTGTATTTTGGTATCATCGTTTTTCACGATCTGCAAACAATTTGTGAAATATTTTGATAATTCAAAAATTTGCTAAATTTGCAGCAACATAAGATATAAATGCGAAACTGACAATACTTTTGAAGAAAACTTTATTTATAATTTTTATTCGCCTTATAGAATTCTAAGCCGAAGAGTTTGCCTGAAGGTGGTGTTGGATTACTTAGTTAACTACAGTTTCCCCAACAACTCTGTGGGGTATTTGGAGTCCTACGAGGATCGTAGAGACTGAAAATTTAATTGTCACAGGAGAAAACGAATGGCAGAACAAAACGTTCAATTTCAGGTATGTTCTACGATTTTCTTCAACATTGTCACTGAATCATAAAGGTGTTATAATTATTATGATTTTTCACCAATACAATTATTTATTTTCTGTTAAGCTTCAGCCTACGTCAGTTTAAAATAAAAGTACAATTTGATTATACTTTATGCGGTTTTATTTTACTATTAGCTGTATGCAAATTCGGCTTTAACTTAACGTTAATATCACCAAAGTACATTGCCTATTTACCAGAAAACTCCAATTCTTTGTTTTTCAAAATGCTGTATAACGCTAAATTACGAACGCATAAACACTGCAAAGTGCTAAATGCACAAATCATAACGCTAAATTTCTGATTTTAAAGCGTTAAATATCACCTTCTCTAGTTACGGCCATAGTTAACATAAAAAAGGAAATAAAGAAATGACGCGAAATGAATGAAAATTTTATATCTGTTCGGAATTTCAGTCCGGATATCCAGTATGCAATTGTGTAATTTCTGACATATGAAGTGATCGGCTGAAAATATTAAGTTTCGGAGTACTAACATCGCCAAAAGGAAGGAGCTCATCAACTTTCCTTGGTTAGTTCATACAATACACGGAAGTTTATTTACACATTCCCAATGAAAGTGTGCCTTTCTATGATTTTAGGTCGGGTTAAATTATAACATTCGCTACAAATTATCCTGAAACCTGCTTGTCACTTTCCTAACATAGAAATAGAACTGTATTCTTTAGCTTTACAAGGTGATTCATGATGACCAAGGACGAATGAAAGATATTTTCACCATAATTGTACTGGGGGAATAGAATATTACGATGATGATACGATAAGAAATGTAAGTTGCATGTTCGTCATTCGCAAGCTTGTAAAAATGTTCTTAATCAACTGAAAAGTGATTAAAAATCTGGATAAAGAATATTAGAAAATAAGACTTAAGATGTCTGCAGACAATTCTCAACGATCTAATATATGTTTAAATTCCTCACATAATAATAATAATAATAATAATAATAATAATAATAATAATAATAATAATAATAATAATAATAATCATCATCACCATCATCATCATAGTCGTCGTCGAAGACATGGGTGTGATTTTTTCATTTCCATAATATGCACTCCTCTGAAGACAGTATTCAACAGCAGGACGATACTAATAACAGCGAATATTAACACATGTCCAATTACACTGACAATAGCTGCTTCAAATCGTTGACTCTCTGCATTCCTCAGTCGACAGAAGTACACAAACACATAGTACTTTCAGGTAGTACAAAGCCTTCCGTTTGTACACCGTCTCTAGTCCAGCACACTCCGATACAAGAACTACTCCTCGTTCAGACCTCGGTGGGCCACTAGCGACAGCCAACACCTCTGTCACCCGCAGCCCAGCCACCAAACCCCAACACACTGACTCCACTACGGAGTCCAACACTGACTCCGTGTCCATCACCGACTCTGATATTGTCCGCGGCTAGCCCCTATTTTTATAGCTTGGGTGACGTGAACAAGAATATTCGCGGGGTGACTAGAGGCGGAACACTCTTGTTGAATCTCCAAGAAAATCACAGGTAAGCCAGTCGACGAGAAAAATACACGAAAATGCCAGCCATGCCCTCCAGACGTTTCAGAGCTTCACGGTCCGCTGACTCACTAGTCCCTTGCAAGAAGTGCCGAAAGGGGCTACGATAGGGCTGGCACGTAACAGTATGTTATTTATGCTACATGTGAGTAATGTGACATTCTCTATGGCATTGTGAGCGTATGTACCTGCACCATGTATATGGTGAAATGTTGCAGCAACTATTATATAGCCTTATATTTACCCTCTTAATCGAAACTATTCTTCATCTGCGATGTGCGTTTCTTACATAGCAAAAGCATCAATTTTATTTTCACATGAGTGGGAAACATTCTCATCTCTAGAGCGTCGTGTTATACCTTGCATCACGGAATATATTCCTGGATTTGATCTGCCCCAAGGAACTTGATCAACTCTTAACTACGTACGGACAAAGCATATAATTTATCGGGACTTTCTATGTAAGCGTATTCCGGGTCCTTATCTGAATGGTCAGCGTAGTAGCCTTCGCTTCAGAGGTCCTCGGCTGCGATTCCCGACAGGGTCGGTGATTTTATCCTTAAATAATTAACACTCTTGGCTCGAGGGCCCAGTGAATGTGCTGACTCCAATATCCTTGCAACTCATAAACCACACACAGCACAGCACAGCACAGAACAGCATTAAACAAAACAAATCAAAACTAAACTAAAGCAAAGTAAACCCATCGGATAGTAAGTAATTTCTCAACTACTTTATTTTCACCTGTCTGGCAGTTCGGATGTATTCAGAAATCAACCTAGGAATAAGCGAACGCAATTTCAGGGAACTCTCCACTTTGTAGTGAATATCTGAATGTATGGTAGGTGACATGTTTAATCTCTTTAATTTCCAAAATTCTAGCACATTTTTCTTTTTCTTTTTGGCGAAGAGAAAGCGAAACGCGAGAATGAGATTTTACTCAGAATATCGTGACCAATTCGTGCATGAATTTGATGCCTCATCCCAAAGTTTCATAGACAATTTTGTCGTCAATAAGCAGATATTCACATTGGGAATATTAGTAGAATATGAACCGTGTTAATTCATAATTCTCTGTTGACGTGCATGACTACGATAGATGGACCTAGTTTCGAAGCCGAGTTATGCAGATAAAGTAACGGTTGTTGATGGGTGGGACAGGATGAGCTCAAGTATTGCAATAGGAGATTCCTGTCCTCTGGCTGATTAGTGGCTTTTTATTGTGAACGCAAAGTGTAGATTCATAATGGAGAGAGTTAAATCTTACTAGAAGATAAATTTGTCGTTAAATGTCATGATACGCAACTCAGAGACGTGCATTCCTCTACTGGGAATCACCATAAGAGTTGACAGTTGATTTGTAGCTTAGCGTTACTTTCCGTGACAAGTCTTTATGCGTGGGGCTTACCCACCTTCGTACATATATACATAGCATACATACATATATTTTTGACAACTCGTTATTTGATGACGTTATATAGAAGCAAACGATGGCCATCAGTCGTGGTGAGTAGAGTGGAGGCGCCTTACTTTGCACCATTACTTAGGTTCGCTTGACCATCACCTTCTATCTCAGCCTGTCCAGTCTTCCTCCGTGTGTCCACTTTTCTCACTGGCAGCGGCCTCAACGTGTCCATCCTTCCTGATAATGGGAGACATAAATCTGACAGCATCACGGCACTAGCATTGCTGCCCCCTCCTCCCCCTCCTCTTTCCTCACTGCGGCACTCTCTCTCACCTCAGGAAAGCTTGGGCTGTGGCAACCAAAGCGTGGGGAACACACTCCACTGCAATTACCAGTCAATGTCCCGTCAACAATCACAGGCTATGAATTAGCTGTCTCCGAGGGATTCTCAAGCACTTCTATTTCCGTCCGTTTTCACCACGAATGGGGTACTAATCGTGTACTAATAATTTCACTTGTAAGTATCTCCATGTACTTTGAAAGTGCAAAGTTAATATTTATTTTAGACATCCATAATTCTACAAAAGAGTAAGTATCTACGAGTGTTACGTGACTGTCGATATCGTGATCGTTTCCATACGATCTCCAGTTTTACGTGGATTCCGAACCACTAGCATGTGATTTTTGATTCCAAACATCCCGTATGTTTTAGCCAGGATTCGAACCACGGCAGCCTTGGTGAGAAGACAGAATCAATGCCATTCGGCTATGGCACCCCCACTACGATTCTACCTACCACATAAAACATTGGGCACAATCCAATTGACATGTATAATCAATATCATCGTCATCAGCAGCAGGTGCTTAATCAATACATACTTTAGGGAAAGACACGTATAGGGTAAGGATTTTGTTGGATATGCATTTGTATTAGGAAGGGCAGCCAGTTACTCTGCTCTTTAAATTCATTACTCCACACTTCGGTTATCCTTTATCCTATCCTGTCACGAGTTATGAAGAACCCCGTTACACCCAGCACAGTAGTCAGGTACCTAAGTGCATTATTTTCTAGTATCTACTTCTGCAAGGAACACGTTCTCTGAAATTGTTTCCAAATTGAGCCTCGAGAAGCTTTAGTTTCTCCTCTGGCCCCTTAATCCATAATTCTTATTATTTCTTTTTTGCTATTGACTTTACTTCGCACCGAGGCAGATAGGTCTCATGGCGACGAAGGGATAGGCCTAGGAGTTAGAAGGAAGCGGCCGTGGCCTGAATTAAGGTACAGACCCAGCTAATCCATAATTATTATTCAGATATTTGCTTAATTGTCTCATTCGACGATATCTTCATGTGATTTTTTCAGTCATACTAGTCAGGAATGAAAATGAGCAAGATTGTAATTGAGCTGTTTCTTAACGTGTACTACATATTATTATTATTATTATTATTATTATTATTATTATTATTATTATTATTATTATTATTATTACTGCGTGTATTAGTAATAGTATTATAAATCCACTGGAATATGCCAACCCTGTAAATGTGGCACACAACCCGCCAATCTTTATCTAGTGCATTGTGTCCATGGGAAGGAAGGAAACGGAAACATGTGATTCCCATAGATTTTTTTAAATATCGCAATAATTTAGTGGCTATAATCATCCGTATATTGTAACGAGAAAGTTCTATTGCAGACAACACTCTATTTTGTGGTTGAAATTGCTTGAACGAGAGAGACGAATGGTTGGACCCTAATTACTCTATATTGCACGTAAGTATTGAAATGAACAAATGTATGAATTACATAAGAGAAGAACACAACGGTAAGGTTATATTTGAAACGATGAGATAAAAGCCAGAGATAGGAATGGACTCATAGAATGATGTTCTGCGTTTAAATGAACTTAGGATGTGAAGTATTGTAACGCCACTTATTGATAATATATCAATGAAACTTTCGAAGAGGGTACTAAAATAGAAGGGGATGTGCGGGATTATGGGTAGACATGGTTATCTAGGAATGAGAAGATATCACGGAGCTAACTGGAAATTGCGATTTGCGAGTGAGATCAGTTCTTTGATTGAAGTTTGTTGCCTGAATGCTGAAAAGAGTAATACGTAGTGTACTTTTACTTTGATGCCATTTGGGATGAATATGTGTCAATTTGAACGTCCCGCTTTACTCTAAAAGAAGGACGAGTAAACCGGATGTTTGCTGAACGACCTATTGCTAAGTGTTTATTCATTTTGCTGGCTAGATACCAAATGTGTCACCAGAAGTCGGTACATGCCAACCTCGTACGACATGGAATGTCGAATGGACTTTCACCCGCCCTTCTACTGGGTTTGAACCCGTGATCTCGGAATCCTATGGCCAACACTCTACCACTTATTCATAGAGGAATCTATCTTTTGTCTCTTTCATTTCCCTATGTTTATCCAGCTTTGTTGTTATACTACACTTTCCGCACCAAAACTGGAGATATGTCAAGATGGATCCTCAGTGAGTGCCGAGGACCATTCTCCCGTTAAAACGTGCTCGTCGGATCTGAGAAGAACATACGGATGTAGAGAAAATGGGCCTGATGGGAAGGTGTCAGTCTGCTTGAACCTGTTCTATTGTGTTTTAGTTTTTGTCCTTCTTGTCTTCTCTTTATGTTGCTCGCTTTTCTGATTCTGGCCTGGGATTCCTTTTATCCTACTCTCTGTTCCTATCTTTCTGTAAATTATTTGGTTTGTCACTTGATTGTTCCTTTCCATTACTTGTTTAACGGAATATAGTTTCCTAATTTCTTTATATGAATTTTTGTAATTCCCTTGTATTCTTCCTGATCGTGTTTTAAATTAGCGAAATATTGCACAATGTTTAAGAACTGCAATAGCAGTAAGTAACTCCGTTGTCTGTACTTCGGTAAGAATAACATTTTGTTGTAATGCATGAATCACACGTATAACATTACAAGAAGGGAAACAACTAGGCCGCCTCTGTGGTGTAGTGGTTAGCGTGATTAGCTGGCACCCCCGGAGGTTCGGGTTCGATTCCCGGCTCTGCCACGAAATTTAAAAAGTGGTACGAGGGCTGGAACGGGGTCCACTCAGCCTCGGGAGATCAAATGAGTAGAGGCGGATTCGATTCCCACCTCAGCCATCCTGCAAGTGGTTTTCCGTGGTTTCCCACTTCTCCAGGCAAATGCCGGGATGGTACCTATCTTAAAGCCACGGCCGCTTCCTTCCCTCTTCCTTGCCTGTCCCATCCAATCTTCCCATCCCTCCACTAGGCCCCTGTTCAGCATAGCAGGTGAGGCCGCCTGGGCGTGTTACTGGTCATTCTCCCCAGTTGTATCCCCCGACCAAGAGTCTGAAGCTCCAGGACACTGCCCTTGAGGCGGTAGAGGTGGGATCCCTCGCTGAGTCCGAGGGAAAAGCCGAACCTGGAGGGTAAACAGATGATGATGATGATGATGATGATGAAGAACAATAGATTAATAGAAATATTCGGAGGGTGTAGAGGAGAAATGTAACCTTTATAATTAGAACTCTAGTAATCTGAACCTCTGTCTTTCAAAGACAAGCAATAAAACCTCCGCAAATAGACTTTTTTCGAGCTGAATCGATAGGAGTTTGCATGTACGCGTGACGCGCGCCTAAATGTTTCGAATTACGCACTTTCGTAAATCAAAGTTATCATAGAAGGAAGTTATAGGCGTATTTAATAATTTAACGTATCAAGTTTTCTGTAGAAAATAAATAGTTACAGCTCTGATTCATTTTCATTAAAACAATTTTTATATCAGTTATTATAATCTTTGAAGTCAACAAGTTTTTCAAGGAAGTTTTTATTGAAATTGAGAATGGCCCCCTGAAAAATATCAGTGTTCTATACAGTTAGTGAAATTTTACACAAAACATTAATAATTTTACACATATTTTATTTAGCCTCATTAAATTGAAATTTTGATCATTCGTAGCCTCCTCCATAAATATCGAAGCATTTTTCTCTTGTCTTGAGATTCAATTATCCAAGGCTTTTCTTTATCTACATACCGGGTGTCGTTATGGTCTATTCTCCTTTGTCGTATACCAAGCAACAATCGCCTTTAATCACTCACTGCACCATTACCGTTTCAAAAATATGTACGTACACCGAGCTCGATAGCTGCTGTCGCTTATGTGTTGGCCAGTATCCAGTAATCGGGAGATAGTGGGTTCGAACCCACTGTCGGCAGCCCTGAATATGGTTTTCCGTGGTTTCCCATTTTCACACCAGGCAAATGCCGGAACTGTACCTTAATTAAGGCCACGGCCGCTTCCTTCCACTTCCTAGGCATTTCCTATCCCATCGTCGCCATAAGACCTATCTGTGTCGGTGCGACGTAAAGCAAATAGGAAACAAATTTTTACGGGCCGATGACCTAGATATTAGACCCCTTAAAACGACAAGCATCATTATCATCATCATCAAAAATATGTACCGTATGCGACAGGCATTTACACAATGTATCAAACTGTCATACGGTTATGCAAGGTGGTGGTGGTGATATATTTTAAGAGGAAGTACAACTAGGCAGGCCGCCTCTGTGGTGTAGTGGTTAGCGTAATTAGCTGCCACCCCCGGAGGTCCGGGTTCGATTCCCGGCTCTGCCACGAAATTTTTGAAAAGTGGTACGAGGGCTGGAACGGGGTCCACTCAGCCTCGGGAGGTCAACTGAGTAGAGGTGGGTTCGATTCCCACCTCAGCCATCCTGGAAGTGGTTTTCCGTGGTTTCCCACTTCTCCTCCAGGCGAATGCCGGGATGGTACCTAACTTAAGGCCACGGCCGCTTCCTTCCCTCTTCCTTGCCTATCCCATCCAGTCTACCCATCCCTCCCCAAGGCCCCTGTTCAGCATAGCAGGTGAGGCCGCCTGGGCGAGGTACTGGTCATACTCCCCAGTTGTATCCCCCGACCAAGAGTCTGAAGCTCCAGGACACTGCCCTTGAGGCGGTAGAGGTGGGATCCCTCGCTAAGTCCGAGGGAAAAACCGAACCTGGAGGGTAAACAGATGATGATGATGATGACAACTAGGCAACCGTCCTCTAAACGGTTATGTAAAAAGTACGTGCCAATTATGAGTTTTCAGTAGGGTATGAAATTAACGATAAAAGCTATTGCATACTGATAGAAAACGTCTGTGCATTTGTGAAGCAGAAGTAGTAGGCCATCTAACAGGCTTTCTGGAAATCTGCTCGCTGTAGTCGCCTTGGTATCAGACGTTAAGTGTTGTGCTGATAATACACGTGCGTTTGGTAGGTGGGTTCGAATCGTACTTGAGCCTGTAATTTTTGTTTGCATTTTGTACTTCGAGGAGCATCCACAGAGCCAATGTATTCGAATGTCTTCACGTCGTGGGTTATGTAATTAATCTATTTATTTACTTGGCACTGTTATAGGCCATTAGGGCTGCTTATGTGGATGGTTTATAAGCAGGGCTGGACAAGGATAGAATGGTTGTGGGTTTGAATCCGCTTGACTGAGCATCATACTATTAGCGTAGTAAGTGTTCGAATAGATGGCCTTCTGCAGTAATGCACGTCTCAACACGCTGTTGAACTTCCATTCGGGCACTTTGTAGCATTTTATGTCTTACGGATTCACAGGCTTCCGTAATAAGGTTTCGAAGGCTTTCAGGATTTTCCGGCTGCTGAGCGTACACTACATCCTTCAAATAGCCCCATAGGAAGAAGTCCAGTGGCGTCAAATCGGGCGATCTAGCAGGCCAGGTGACAGGTCTTCCCTTTCCTATCCATCGATCGGGATGTGTATCATTCGGTAGTTGCGAACATCCGCTGACATGTGAGGGGGAGCTCCGTCGTGTTGATACCACATGGTCACACGCTCACCCAGGGGCACATCATCTAGCAGAAATGGTAGTAGGTCTTGAAGAAACTGTAGGTAACGGGCTCCTGTCAAACGATCCTCAAAGAAATATGGTCCAATCAGGTGATCATCCAGTATACCACACCAGACATTTACTCCCCATCGTACCTGAAATGCTGCCTGCCTTACTCAGTGGGTATTTTCAACACTCCAGTAATGCATATTATGACGATTCACAGTCATTATTATGAAATCGTGACTTGTGCGAAAATAAAATGTGAGATACAAACGCTGGATTATTTGCCACTTGCGTCAGTATCCACGCACAGAAATCAACACGAGTTTCGAAATCTCGTCCTTGGAGTTCTTCATGTAGTTACAGGTGATGCGGACGAAAAAATCCTGGAATGAAATATCTTTACAAAAGACGGCCGGCTGATGTTGGCCTGTTGTGTTACTTACCAGGTACTCGTGTGAGTATTTTTCCGGAAAATGTCCAAAGCCATCTCAGCAGTTTCACCGGACGTAACTGGTGCCTTTCTCACAGGAACTGTTCGGGAAAGTGACGAAGTTATACGCAAACGTCGCTCCACCCTCCTAATCGTATTTTACCGGGCGAGTTGGCCGTGCGCGTAGAGGCGTGCGCCTGTGAGCTTGCATCCGGGAGATAGTAGGTTCGAATCCCACTATCGGCAGCCCTGAAGATGCTTTTCCGTGGTTTCCCATTTTCACACCAGGCAAATGCTGGGGCTGTACCTTAATTAAGGCCACGGCCGATTCCTTCCAACTCCTCGGCCTTTCCTATCCCATCGTCGCCATAAGACCTATCTGTGTCGGTGCGACGTAAAGCCCCTAGCAAAAAAAATAAATAAATCGTATTTTCGTTTGGTTGTTGTCCGTGCGGAAATCTTTCCAAGTTCAGGCGCTGTGCTTCCTGTGCGTTCTGACTTGCTTCACCGCAGATGAGGAACATGTCAACACACTCACCTGTTGAATTCATAGCGAAGAAATGACCAGGACTGCTAGGCCCCACCAAGTGTCAGGTCACCACACGTTCAACATCTATCCTATTGGTCGAATGTGGCACGAATGGCGTCCTATTTGATACTTAGTTTAAAATGTAGATACAAATATTTATCGCACGTGGGATTAGAAACCACGTACCAACGCAACATGCGTAAACACGTCTGTGGTTAGTCCACTACACCACGGTGACTGTTGCATCCAGTTAATCAGAAAGCTTACTTGGTGCAAAACTACGTCTCGCTTCACAAACCAGCTACCCAACTCTAACTTTGACTGGCCCTTCGTGGTTAGCCTCCTTCTTTATAGCCTGATGATGGAATACCAGAATATTCGGGGCTCGGCTAGAGACTTTAAATTCCCGTTTCGTGTTCCTGAAGATGCATGGGAAAGCAGACGAAAAGAAGAATAGAGGGGAGTCAGAGCATCGTCGCATACTCAGCGGAGTACTGTCTGTGTATTGCCTTGGAGTACTGTGAGTGTGTACTACCATGGACCGTCGTGGGGTCTATATGCAGAACAGCTGGCATGAGTAGAATTGGAGTAGAACTATCGTTATCGTGAGGAACGTCGTAGTGTTGCTTAGCACTGTTGATCTTTTGCTATTTAGTTGTCAGTGTTGAGTAGTTCACTGTGTTCGGACGTCAGAGCGGTGGAACCAAGGAACAGCCGCCTTGTGTTGTGGCCAGTAGCCATATGTTGAAACCTATCTGTCTGCACGTAGTTGCTGTGCGGGGTGACTGGACTTGCGAGACGAAGTGAAGGTATGGACAGCTGTCAATCAGGATTACAATCTCCCAGGTAATACCTAGAGCCCTGCACGGATGAGGATATCAGCGGATTTATCTGCGGATATCCACAAAGTTAGTGTCTTGGCGGATACAAACGGTTTAGCAGTGTGGATAATTTTGCTGATAATTTCTAAATAATGACGTTTATTGATTTTCACTCAGTTATATTCTAATTTTTCCTGGTGATTAGGCGACCCTCGACAGTGATATGGGGGATTGGTGGTATATAAAGAGCCTTGAGACCATAAAGCCCGCATTTAATGGAAGGAAGGAACAAAGGTCAATACGTCGGTAGTTGTTTCAAGAGAAAATTCCTCATAAACCTGTGATTGTAGGGGTTCTTGTGCCAGGTGTCAGGTCTATTGTATTATGTTAAACATCTGTCAGTTTCAATACCTTGGGTGTAATACACTGTAGTTATATATTTGCGATATCCGCGGATAACCATTCGCGGATGCGGTTACGGGTGCGGATGAAGGAAGTGCGGATGCGGAGCGGATGCGGATATTATTTTGTATATCCGCGCAGGGCTCTAGTACTACCGGCGATCCGGACCGCCTGCTGTGAGGACGACAGATAATTTGTAAATAGACAGCAATTAGAGGAGAGTGGTCATTCATGACTGTATAGAACTGTGTGTGTGAGTGCGTATAAATATATGTTTGCCTATTGGTTCAACCTAGAATTAAATTAGACTGGAAAACTGACAGTGTTTTATTAGTAACAATAATTTGGAAGGTTTTACGTCCCATTAACCACTTCTAAGGTTTTTAACGGGAGGCCAAATTGTCGGAATTTCGTCCCGTAGGGATTCTTTTACTTGCCATTAATTTCATACACTCGGAGCTGGCGTATTTGAATACCTTTAAATACCATCGGAGTGAGCCGGGATCAAACCCATTAATTTTGGCTCAGAAAACCACCACTCTAAAATCCGAGCCACTCAGCTCGGCTGACCTTCGGTCCCTTGATGTTAAAGTTAGTTTGGGAATAAATGTTCACCATTCTCTCAACGTTTTGTACGCTGGCATGTTCGTCAAAGACTCTACTACTTCCATCTACCAGAATGTTGACCTTCTGCATCCGATATGCCCTCAGGAATGTCATTCAACATCTTCAAGCATTTTTTTTCGTCTGTGAGTGATGACTGTCTGTACAATTTATTGTAAACCGAGCGAGTTGGCCGTGCGGTTGGGGCGCGCAGCTGTGAGCTTGAATTCGGGAGATAGTGGATTCGAAACCCCCTGTCGGCAGCCCTGAAGGTGGTTTACAATGGTTTCCCATTTTCACACTAGGCAAATGCTGGGGCTGCACATTAATTAAGGCCTCCCCACTCCTAGCCCCCTCCTATCCCATAATCACCATAAGACCTATATGTATCGGTGCGACGTAAATTGTTGTACCGAGCTGATCTGTGAAAATATTCATTTAATGTAACATATTCGTAGTAAAATACGACGAAGTTTTCCGTAGCAAAATGTTATGAAAATATAAAAGCAGTCATTCTTGCTGGTTGCGGAGTTAAAGCTAACTTATCAACAACATAGTAAATTTACATATTTTTGATTCAGATGTAATGAATGTTATTTTGTATACATTTATTCTTGTGCTACTTATTAAACTTTGTTACAATTACGTCAAGTCATAAAAAGGGTTGAAGCAACCGATTGGGGGTAACTGGCAAGTAGATGTAGATGGACGTAGACTTAAAAAATCTTTCCTTTTAAAACAATGTTATTAGTCTGGGCATTACATGGCTAAGTACGGTTAAGTCATAATATCCGTAGATCCCCATATACAATTTATAGGAAAATTGCTCCCATTACTTATTATTTTATTCTGGATGATATGTAATATTAAAATTGCAGTATTCGTCTTTAATACAATAGAAAACAACAGGAAGAAGACACGAGGCTCCATTTCTACTGTATGCTGTTAAGAATGTGGTTCCCTTATGATGAATTACTTACCTTTCAGAATTTGTATCATGTAAAGTTTTATCGAATTCGAACTATATTTTAGACATTTACCCTTCTCTCTTCGTTTCCGGGCACTAGCGTTTGCGTATTAGTTGAGTAACAATATTCTGAATGTTTTCGAAAAAATATGGGAATTTTTCCGACCAAAATTTGACATGTAAAATACCTTTTCTGTTGAAGAACATTATACAGAATAAGAAATAATATTTCTTCTTTTTCTTTTGCCGCCTTTTCACAAAATGTTGGCAACCATCATGGAGTATTTTTTCCTATTTTGCGTTTCCTGTATCTAAATTTTCGTATCGTAGATATCGAACCCTTTTCGCAGGTTCCGCCCCAAGGATAATCTTTCCCGCCAGCGTCCGCTTTTCCCTTATAGTAAAAGACAATAACTAGAAATATTGTGGATATCGAAGAGCAGAGTAAACTTACAGAGTAATTGAAACCATGAGATGAAAACCACTCAAGTCCACATTTGACCAAAACTGTGATATCTGTAGAGATGAATAATTCGTTTCCTGTACAATACACTGAGGTTAAAGAACCATTAAAATATATGATTTTAAGGTAGTGTTCTTAATGTATTGCGTTTGAAAACCGTTTAAGTCCATAATAAAATGAAAAGAGACACTTTGTACAGCAGAGAGGAGTGGGCTGAAAGAAGCAAAAATGTTGCAACAAATACATATATTGACGACGTGAAACGGGATACACCCAAGGATTAGAAACCCCTGCAAGTACTATATTTTAAGAAGGTTTGCGGTTTAGTTAGATAATAGACAACACGGCGCGCAACGCCGTACAGACGTATAAAACATTTTGTATTATCCTCGACTTCATGCTCTGAGTTACACGAATAAATATTCGAAATATGCAGGAAAAATCCAAACTTAGGTCATTGTCCTCAGCTTTACGCAGGTGAACTGAAAATGAAACTTGCGAAAGGTACTGGCATCAAGAAATATCTAGAATGCATACTTACAAGCCATCCGTCAACATTTCTTTTTTTATCATCTGATATCTAATGAAGAGAATGGGAAAGCTCGTAAGAGTGATACTGAAGATTGTGACTCGAAGTAGTGAAGCAATTTGTGAAAGCAGAATGAGCAAATAATGTATATTTTATTATTTATTTATTATGTATTTATTTTCTACCACTTAGGCCGAATTTATAGACCTCACATTAATACTTTCGGCATTTCAAAATTGAAAACATTTCCTTAGACAAGTATTTTATTGGTTGCCACCAATAAACATTCATTTTCTGCAATTATGAAATTAGTATTTCGGCACTTACCTAGTAGACATGATTTTGAAAATTGGAATATTTATTTTGTTTTTTAATTTAACCAGAAAAGATCCATTAGAAAATAGTAATTAGACGGACAGAAAACACTTTTTTTTTGTTTTTCTCCAAGCTTGAACTAATGGACTTGAAGAATGATTTTCGATCTCATGCCTTCAACTGTGGATAGATGTATAAAGAAAGATGCATTAGAAACTAAGTATCAGATATTCTAATAAAATGACCGCATTCATATTTGTTTAGACGTTTGCTTCATATGCGCATGGTTGCAGGACCGAATCCAAACTCAGTTGATTGCCGTTGAAGAGTAATTAATATTGATAAACCAATAGACTATTCGTAGACAATAGTGCCTTAAAATGTCTACTTTGAAGGTGAAATGCGGCACTCATAGTAGATGGATGTGAAAAGTTTTTACAACTTCAAAGTATTTTTAAGAGTCAAATTTTTGACTCCTTTACAGCAAATGATACGAGTTTTCTTCTCTAATGAGTTAAGAACCTGCAATAAAATAAGTAAATCTAGAAAGATTTCTTCCAAGAGATTGATTTGAATACGGCAAGTAGCGTAAGTGGGGGAAGTCACAGCATTGAGCCTTGTTCCAAACGAAGGCTAGCAGGTGGTTTAAGAAAGAAAGTTTATTGTTCTACGCGGAATAAAACCGGTATCGCCTGAGCTTGCATATTCCTCCTGCCAGTGGAGCCAACCTTGTTGGGCTGTTACCCCAAACCTTAACGGAGATTTACTACTCAGTAATCCGAGAGTCTCGGCCAATATTCCTTTGTGGGTATTCATTTCTTTGTCCTTTATCAAACTCTAAGAACGAATGTTGTAGCAATAACACTTCCACCTGTGCTTTAACTTGAACGTATTCTAAGAATAGACGAATTTATTAGAAAGAACTACATAAAAGGAGGCTTTAAAAATCGAAATAATTGTTTCGAAAGTTAAAAATATTTTTATGACAGATGTGTGACGCCACAGATGATTTGGCGTGTGCGGTTGAAGCAAAAGTTTGCAAGGACAGACAGTACACAATTTCGTCACTTTTTCTGTGTTGTCCACAATGTTCAACGTCCGTACTCTACCGTACCGGGACCGATCGTGTAGTATTTCGAAAATTGTGTGCACGATGGGTGCCAAAGCAAGACCGAACGAATGGGCATTGCACTGGCCTATCTCACACTACATGCTAAGCTCATTGTTACAGAAGACCGCTCGTCAGTCCCAAATCAAAGCAGCAATTCATGGAGTGGGTGCATTCAACGTCACCAGTCACCTTTCCACCCGGTAGATAATGTGCATAGTTTTCTGGGACAGGCAAGGCGTCTTTTTTCCATTGAATTCTTGCCTCGGAATGCATCTATCAACAAGGACGGCTAATGTGGGACGCTAAGAAATCGGCGTCGTGCGATTCAGAACGCTTTCCAGTAGAATAATCTTGCTTCATGTTAAAGCCACATCTCACACAGCCAATCAAACCCAAGACCTTATCATATAATTTGGTTGCGAACAACGGCAGCACCCACCTTGATTTAGCACCAAGTGATTTCCATTTATTCCTTTACCCGCAGATGGCAAGAGTTTTGATGTCGATATCAAGGAAGGAGTACAGGCATGACTTTCATCATTGGCGGAGCCATTCTATGACGTTGGCATACAAAAATTGGTGCCCCGTTATAACAACTGTCTAAATAGTTGTGCGTGTTCTACACCCCTTAAAATATTTCTTCACACAAAGTTTTCAAATTAATGTTGTATTTCGTTGAAAACATGTCAGTAGAATTGCTTAGAAAACGCGCCTTGTTTTTGCTCTGCGATATGTCATCTGGTATCGACTATCAAAGGCGCGTTACTTTCACAAACTTGTCTTCAGCCTTTGACTTTGACGTTATGATAATGACTGAAGTGCGAGCAACGGTATAAGTACCATTCCTTACACAGATGGTCCCTGTGATGAAAGCTGTACTGATAGATAACAGAGCCGGGCTGAGTGGCCTTCTGACCCCAACGTGGCAGGTTCGACCCTGGCTCAACATTAACAGTAACATTATAATAATATACAATAGCATTTTTCAGCGTACAAGTTAATTTTTTTTACGTCCCAGTAACTACTTTTACGGTTTTCGGAGACGCCGAGGTCCCGGAATTTAGTCCAGCAGGAGTTCTTTTACGTGCCAGTCCGTATTTGAGCACCTTCAAATACCACTGGACTGAGCCGGGATCGAACCTGACAAGTTGGGGTCAGAAGGCCAGCTCCTCAACCG
Source organism: Anabrus simplex (assembly GCF_040414725.1). Taxonomy (NCBI): domain Eukaryota; kingdom Metazoa; phylum Arthropoda; class Insecta; order Orthoptera; family Tettigoniidae; genus Anabrus; species Anabrus simplex. The sequence continues at coordinate 896,976,353 of NC_090266.1, forward strand.
TCCGAACCACTCCGCCCGGCAGCTTAGAGAGGAAAGCAACAGGAACAAATTCATTCCCCATTTTCAAAGACGCCTCTTCAGTGAATTCCAGGCCATCAGATATAATGCTTATTTATTGAGGACGCAACCAAGGATAGAAATACACTGACTGACAGAGCAAATGCAACACCAAGAAGGAGTGGTCAGAACTTTATGCCAATTGCAGGGTAGACTGACGTCACTGACTGATGCTCATGATGTGAAATGCGCCGCTGTGCTGCGCACGTAGCGAACGATAAATGGGACACGGCGTTGGCGAATGGCCCAATTCGTACCGTGATTTCTCAGCCGACAGTCATTGTAGAACGTGTTGTCGTGTGCCACAGGACACGTGTATAGCTAAGAATGCCAAGCCGCCGTCAACGGAGGCATTTCCAGCAGACAGACGACTTTACGAGGGGTATGGTGATCGGGCTGAGAAGGGCAGGTTGGTCGCTTCGTCAAATCGCAGCCGATACCCATAGGGATGTGTCCACGGTGCAGCGCCTGTGGCGAAGGTGGTTGGCGCAGGGACATGTGGCACGTGCGAGGGGTTCAGGCGGAGCCCGAGTGACGTCAGCACGCGAGGATCGGCGCATCCGCCGCCAAGCGGTGGCAGCCCCGCACGCCACGTCAACCGCCATACTTCAGCATGTGCAAGACACCCTGGCTGTTCCAATATCGACCAGAACAATTTCCCGTCGATTGGTTGAAGGAGGCCTGCACTCCCGGCGTACGCTCAGAAGACTACCATTGACTCCACAGCATAGACGTGCACGCCTGGCATGGTGCCGGGCTAGAGCGACTTGGATGAGGGAATGGCGGAACGTCGTGTTCTCCGATGAGTCACTCTTCTGTTCTGTCAGTGATAGTCACCGCAGACGAGTGTGGCGTCGGCGTGGAGAAAGGTCAAATCCGGCAGTAACTGTGGAGCGCCCTACCGCTAGACAACGCGGCATTATGGTTTGGGGCGCAATTGCGTATGATTCCACGTCACCTCTAGTGCGTATTCAAGGCACGTTAAATGCCCACCGCTACGTGCAGCATGTGCTGCGGCCGGTGGCACTCCCGTACCTTCAGGGGCTGCCCAATGCTCTGTTTCAGCAGGATAATGCCCGCCCACACACTGCTCGCATCTCCCAACAGCCTCTACGAGGTGTACAGATGCTTCCGTGGCCAGCGTACTCTCCGGATCTCTCACCAATCGAACACGTGTGGGATCTCATTGGACGCCGTTTGCAAACTCTGCCCCAGCCTCGTACGGACGACCAACTGTGGCAAATGGTTGACAGAGAATGGAGAACCATCCCTCAGGACACCATCCGCACTCTTATTGACTCTGTACCTCGACGTGTTTCTGCGTGCATCGCCTTTCGCGGTGGTCCTACATCCTACTGAGTCGATGCCGTGCGCATTGTGTAACCTGCATATCGGTTTGAAATAAACATCAATTATTCTCTGTTTTTTCCCCAACTTTCATCCCTTTCGAACCACTCCTCCTTGGTGTTGCATTGTCACTTTCAGTCAGTGTACATACATACATACATACATACATACATACATACATACATAAATACATACATACATACATACATGCATACATATATACTAAACAAACCTGTGGCGTAACAGCCTAATAGACTGAAGTGCATCGTGGTCAGCGTGACCATATTTCTCCGTTTTCTGTATGTTTGAGCGGGTCCGTTGCTGCTCATATCAGATGGCTCCACAGGTGGGCCACGATATTGAGTGAACCCTGTTCCAGCCTCTGTTCAGAATGAAAATACTGGATTGGCTGCAAATCGGACATTAGACCTCTGAACAAGGGACAGACACACTATCCTTTCACCCTGGAATTGACATACACACATGCATACAAGCTGTTCAAACTCCATAGGCCTCATTTTCGTCAGTAGTCGCGAATCATCTACTCTACAAAAGCCTTGATTTAGTCATTGGCGATGTAATCCAATTGACGATCTACCTGAATCTAAGTTTATAATTTATTTTTTATGATTTTGCTTTATGTCGCACTGGCATAGATAGGTCTTATGGCGACGATGGGGTAGGAAAGTTCTCGGAGTGGGAAGGAAGTGGCCGAGACCTTAATAAAGTCACAGCCTGGTGTTAAAATGGGAAACTACGGAACACAGTCTTCAGGGCTGCCGACAGTGGGGTTCGAACCAATTATCTGCCAAATGCAAGCTCACATCTGTTCGAGACGGCACGGAATGATCTTTATTGAGCTAATCACATTAACGGGACTGTAAACAATTCTAAAGATTACTGATCTCTTCATAAGGCTAAGGGGATATTTGGGAGTTGTAGTAAGGATGTAAAGGAGATAACGTATAAACCATTGTGTGGAGTCCCCAACTCGCCCACGATAACTGAATAAGGACCAAAGGAAAGCAGCACAATTTGTTCTGGTTGATTTCCTACAAAAGAGCAATGTTACAAAAATGTTGCAAACTTTGGGCTGGGAAGACTTTGGAGTAATGAGACGAGCTGTTCGACTAAGCGATATGTTCCGAGCTGTCAGAGGAGAGTTTTCTTGGAATGACATTAGTGGAAGATTAAGCTTCGGAGTTTTCAAAAGTAGGAAAGATCATAATATGAAATATTTATACGCAGGAAAATGAAGTATGGATTGAAATAATTCACCAAGTGAGATGTTCCATAAATTTCCAAGTTTTTGAAAACATCTGTAGGATGAAACTAGATAAGCGATTGATATGGAATCTGACATCTTGGCGATAGCTCTAAATTCAGATGTTTGGTGATTATTTCTCTATTACATGTGTTCCTGTGGCGATTCGTTGTGTGAGGTACTCTGTGTAAGTGAAAGTAGGTATATTAAGACGATTATGAACACCCAGCCATCGACCTAGAAGAATTAATCAGACGAGGCCAAAATCCCCGGCATGGCCGTGAATCGAACCCGGGGTGCTATGAAGTGAAGGTCACTGCATTGACCATTCAGCCAAGGAGCTGGACTCAGAAGTTCAATAATCATAATTTTAGTTTTTTATGATTTATAGTGTTATCTCTAACATAATAACAGTAATAGTAAGTAGCCACGTATTGCTACGCATTTCTTGATTAAGGCAGCATCTTCCCATCTGTCTCCTGGCTCAATGTTGAACAAAATGCAACGTTATTCTCATGTATGCAGTGATAAAATGGCGCTGTTGAGGTATTGGTGGTGCTGAGTTAGGCCTCTGCCACTCGGAGCACAACTAGTGGGTCTGAATGTTACGATAGATTCTACTCATAGGATCAGTCTCACTCCTATAACACTTTGTGGAAAGGTGAGGAAAGCAATGGCAAACTACCTCACTTCTCACCATGCCCTGTACTTCTCACTAAGACGCCGTCATCGGTATTTACGGTTTCCCTACAACCACAAAACCTTTCGTGGTGCTGTCTGAGGATCCAGCCAAACAGATAGAACAATAAATGAATCTTCCATCACACTACATATCTACCAAAGTAATACCGGTTGCTTGAAATTTCAGACATTAATTTGTGAATGTAATTTCCCGAGACATATTTTTGGGGCACGGTCATTGTCGAATTATGTAAAGGTGGGATGTCAAAGATAGTATAAACCAGGACATTCAATTTGGTTACTGCTGGGTCAAGAACTCTAAAGGTTAGTCAAGGACGGACGTGAGATAGTGACCGATTACACTTTCTCTTAGGTGAATACATGTTGTATCTAACCATTTGTAAGAAACGCCGGGGCGGGGGTTGCTTGCTGGGATCAAAACGAGAAAAAAAAATCCCTATGAACATATATTCTACATGCGTTATTACTGAGCTACACGCATTATATGGGACCACAACCATACTGACGTTTTGGTCGTACGTTGCCCGTTTTGTCCGCGGATTAGGTTACAGTGGAAGAGAAGGGATCATAATCTTGCATATCATAAACATTTGGGCAGTTGAAAATCTCCACGGTGCGGTTATGGCTAACCATTTATTTATTTATTTATTTATTTATTTATTTATTTATTTATTTATTTATTTATTTATTTATTTATTTATTTATTTATTTGGCTTCTTTCAAGTAGCGAAGTTAGAGCGCCTTTCTCTCTCTCTCTCTGTCTTACACTTCCGCATTTATGACACGTATCTGCAGATACATTAACATATAATCAAGCGGAGTTGTGTTAAACTAACACACACTCTCACAGCGCTTAGGATGAAATGTGTGGTATTGTATTATCCAGGATCAACTTATAGGCCAAAATATGCTACCCACGAAGGTTTAATGGACCAGCATATCTGACCTTCTTGAGGGACAGCCTATATGTAGACTACTACTGAAATATGTGCCCCTAGCAGTTCACCGCACAATGATGGGGCTCAAGCGCACTTCTGTACGGATGCTCGGCGGGTTTGGGCAGCACCTTTCCATGATGGTGGATTGGAAATCGAGGTCCAGTGCATTGGCCTACCTCGTCTCCTGACCTTAATACACTGGACTTTTATCCGTTGGAACACATGAAAAGTGTGATGTACGCTACTCCGGTTAACGACATCAACTACATGGAAAAGCGTATCAATAACGCCTGTGCAGCTGTTCGGCAGAACCTAGGTATTTTCGAGGGTCTCCGCCAGTCCATGTTGAGGCTGCTCATGGAGGATAATTTGAGCATCTCCTGTGATGAGATCCATCGAAGTCCTGTACCTCCAACTCTGCAATAGAAGTAATTTTTTTGGGCTTGTAGTCCGTGGTCAAGTTAGGTTCCTAGCCACCACTGACTTTCGGAGAGGACAGACCATTGAAAATATCGGGCGCAGTTTTCTATATTAATCGAGACGTCGGCCGTGAATACGTATGCTGTTATGTTCCTGTATTTGATGTTAAATGAAATCATAACGACCATTAGGATTACTGTGAAACGAGAAACTGGAGCGAGAGTTGATATTGTAAGTCCTAGTTATGATGGCTACAATTTGATAAGATGAAGATGTAAAGTATCAGCAAGTGATGTATCGAATCCGAGACGTTTGCATTATATTTCGTCGGACCACGTTTATAAGTTGTGTAGTGTCGAATGTTATTGAAGAAACACATCCTTGATGATCCCACGTGGGTGGAGTTGGAAGAAACGAATGAAATAAACGACATAAAGATTCTTAAATTGCAAATAATTGCCTTTAAAAATGCAAATATATATATATATATTGAACGAATCAACGACTTACCGCAATTACGGGTTGCCACAATGGACAAAGTTCTTTACTGAACGAAATGATTGTGATTTGAAACTGGATGAAACCCGCGATCTCTATAGGTTATGAGACGAAGTTTAATTGGTTTATTTTTAACAGCATTCTCTACTCCTGACCGAAGTAACTGACGACCGTCCCACTCCGAGAATTCATTCCCTTTATAACCTTTGATAAACATATTCCAAATTCTTGAATGCTTTATGATCCCAATATCTTCTCCTAAATATTATACACTTTTGTGAGGTTCAATAGCCCTTACTGGGGTAACTGATGGTCCTAAGGACCATTTTTACCAATCGCGATTACAGTTAGGAGTCCCTGCGTGGTTTTGTCAGCAAGGATACTAACTACTGTTCCACAGTTTTCAAGAAAAAGGCAATATTAGTTTCCTATAACCGGGCGAGTTTGCCACCTGGTTAGGGGCGCGCAGCTGTGAGCTTGCATGCGGGGTATAGTAGGTTCGAACCCCACTCTCGGCAGCCCTGAAAATGGTTTTTCGTGCTTTCCAATTTTAACACTAGGCAAATGCTGGGACTGTTCCTTAATTAAGGCCACGGCCGCTTGCTTCCCACTCCTAAGCGTTTCCTATCCCATCGTTGCCACAAGACCTATCTGTGTCGGTGCGACGTAAAGCAACTTGTAGAAGAAAAAGCAAATTAAGAAACGATTCCTATAAGTTTTCAAGGACGGCAGAGTTGTGCTTAGTACACCCAGAAGGACGAGGTACTGAAGTGGGATAGGGTTTGGAAGGTACTGGCCGTGGCCTTGATTATGGTACAAGCTCACCATATTATCCCCCGAATTTAAGCTAAAGTAAACCTCGAATGTACTTAGGTATCCGTAGAATATCTTTGGATGGACGGATCAAACTTGATAGCCTTGTTACCAAGAAGTAAGGATAAAACGTCGTTTGAGGTATGTATGTCATTTTTCACGTTGTTTCAAACTAACAGTTTACGTAATGGAAATTTATGTGACATTAAATTTCCTGTTGCCAGTTCTGGTAGGATTGCTAAATAAGGAAGGTAAGGTAAGGGTAAGGGTGTATTCTGACCGAAGGCAGGTCAGAACCTCCGCAGCGGTGTGCCTGAGCCGAAGTTTACGTACGGTAGGGTGGCCAGTTCCTTTCCACTCCTCCATTCCAATACCCCCTACCAACAGCGCGTGACAACCCATCCATACCTTTACCACGCCCAATGTTGCTTAACTTCGGAGATCTCACGGGATGCGGTGTTTCAACGGGGCTACGGCCGTTGGCAAATAAGAAAATTCAGTTAAATGTGACTGATATCGAATTAGACTACATCGAATTTAGAAAAAAAGGTATTGTTAATCAGAAATTACTACGGGAGAAGACTGGCTTTCATACACATGGGTACTATTGAAAAGTGGATTAAAGGTTAAATTATAATTTATTAAATGGCATTTATCTTCAGAGAGTGGAGCCTCCGTTGCTCAGGTGGCAGTGTGCCGGCATCTCTCCGCTGGACACTGTAGTTCAAATCCCGGTCACTCAATGTGAGATTTGTGCTGGACAAAGCGGAGGCAGGACAGGTTTTTCTCCGGGTACTCCGGTTTTTTCCTGTCATCTTTCATTCCAGCAACACTCTCCACTATCATTTCATTTCATCTGTCAGTTATTAATCATTGCCCCAGAGGAGTGCGACAGGCCTCGGCAGCCGGCACAATTCCAATCCTCGCCGCAAGTTGGGGGCTTTCATTTTTCTCATCACTGACCGGGTCATTGACATGGAAAACAGGTTGTAGGTTTTCATTTTTATTTACCTTCAAACTATAGCTTTTCTGTAAATGTACAGACGCTCGAAGAGGAATGAGCACATGGTACACGTTTCCCAGAAATAATTGTATCTTTAGATATGTTTGCTGTGGGTTTGTATTTACATAAGAGATGAATAGTGTTATGATAATACTCTAAATTATTTCACATAAAATATTATTCTAAATGCGAGACGCTGTCATTCCTATTTTGAGCGACTGTACTATGCCTTGAGATGATAACAGTGTTCTTCAATGAAATAAATACGTTTACTTGTAGATTATGGCGTGGAAAAGTCAAAATAAATTATGAAAATGAACAATTTAAAATTTTTGTCTTGCCAAAATTAGACTTGATAGACATAGTTGTGTGTAATGTTGTTTCCAGTAACGTTTATATCAACAGATGTTTGTCGTGTCTGTATCTATAACATGATTGTTTTTGTTTTCTTCCTTTCTATAAAGTAAGGTATATTATCCTTCGACCCATATACCTGAAAAGAAATTCCAAAATCAATTTTAATTTTGAACTTCCTGTTCATATTTTTCCTGAATGTTTCATTTATGTGTATACGCTATTAAATATTTATCAAAATTCTATACTTTGTAGAACGTGGACATGAGATTGAAGAGACTTGAGACAACATTTTCCAATGTAAAACATATCCACACACGCTGGACGAACTCATGGACAAGGATGCGTAGTTTCCAGTCTACATACTCAATCATAGTCATTCGATTGGTCGCAGAATACTGTTTGTGCAGAAAACTCGTATGGAGAGACTATGCTGATCCCTTCAGATAGACAACGAAATATTATTCTCGTTTGATAAGAAACGGAATGACGGGAAATGACGAGCCATAAAAACATGATCATTGTGTGGAGAGTCAGGTGGTTACCAAAAGATATATTCAAACAGTATTTCACCATAACTGAGGGATGTTCTTGTTCGTTGCTAAAATCTTTATAGAGATATTTCGTTCCCACTTACCACATTTAATTTTTAAATCAGACCTAAATTTGGAAATCACCCTCGTACTGACAAAGAGAAATGCTTAAAACCGTTACGGTTGTTGACTGCAGAGTTTAAGAATTATAAACAAAGTAGTCGTTCATGTCAGGAATGAATGCATGTGAAATACCAACACTTATACCAAACTTGGCATGAGCAGTTAGAGTATAGATAATATAATGAAAAGTGTTTGATAGTAGGGTATGAGAATGACTGTATGTTCTTACATCTTCCTTTGCAAGTCATTGTTTTGAAACTTCCACCTCCATTTACTTCAGCTTTCTTACGACGTCCACATTGACGTCGCGCCGCCACTGAGACGCCACCCGACGCCATACGAAGTCGTCGGTGCAGTGGGGACGATCAGATGCCTGCCGACAGGTTGCCGTGACAATTGAAAAAAGTGGTGCGCACAGGGCGTGTAATGGAAGTGATGGGGACAAGGAGGATACTCCTGTTGTTGTTTTCATCAAGTGGACTGGAGGCGACGCTAGGCTGTAAATTACCTTGAGCGTAGGATTCATATTTCCATACATAACCTCGCGAAGAGAATGCAGTATGAAGGAAAAGTTGTGCCACGAAATAGGTTCAGAGCGAAGGTGATCCTTCTTCTTCTACTTCTTCCTTTACTTCTTCTTCTAATTCTTCGATACATTTACGTGGATAATTACCTATGGTGAATAGAATATTTCACTGAAAATATGTAACTGACATGAGCACTGTCCGTTATATTCGGTATTGAGATTTTCACTTATTTTTACTTAACGCTGAACGAAAAAAAAAAGAAAACGGTCCAAATGTGTGACATCATATAATAATAGTACCGTTGTACCGTATACAGATTACAGGTTTGTTGATTCCTTAAGACACAATTCTGTTTCCCGCAAAGTCTTGCGTTAATAAAATAATTCCGATTTGACTTCAACATATTTCCTTCAAACAACTGCATGAATGGAAATATGTAGGTAGTCATGACTTAGTACGGTGCGTACTCACCTACATATCTCTCCAAGGTTCGCCGGCCAGTTCTAATATCTCCTATGAAATCGGTCTTTACACAAATTACTTCGTGTATTTATAATGTCTTTTAGTTTCAAAAATGTAAATGGTAAATATTCTTTTCTTATATAATATTTTTAAAATGTTACTTCATCCTTAAATTGTGAGAGCTACTACAATATAAAACATTGCAGATAGTTGGTGAACGTATGACAGAGAGTGAATGGTGCAATTTTTAATTGCTGTATTCATACAAAATAAAGGAAAAGGTGTCCGGCTCTATAGCTAAATGGTTAGCATGCTGGCCTTTGGTCAGAGGGGTCCCGGTTTCGAATCCCGGCAGGGTCAGGAATTTTAACCTTCGTTGATTAATTCCACTATCGCAGGGGCTGGGTGTATGTGTTGTCTTCATCATCATTTCATTCTCATCATGACGCGCAGGTTGCCTACGCGTGTCGAATTAAAAGACCTGCACCTAGCGAGCCGAGCATATCCTCGGACACACCCTGCACTAAAAGCCATAAGCAATTTCATTTCATTTCATTTCATTTCAAGGGAAAAGGTATTTCCAAGGCAACAAAGCAAATAAGAATAACACCTAAACGTCAGTAAACTGCTTTTCCAGGATCTTGTGTGTGCTTTTATGTACAGCACAGTCGCTCAAAGAAAGAGTACCTGGTATGGTATGATAGGGTTGGCCAGACCGGAACAGTCAGTTGTTCCGGAACATTAGGAGCTTGTGGTGGAGTGTTTCGGTACAGTGTGCCGGCACACGGCACACGGGACTGTAATTGCGCGGTAGAGAGAACTTCGTGAGGCAAGATGACATATTCCGCGTCCGCAGGAATGTGCTGCTGTACCGGACGTGCTGTGTGTAGTTACGACCAGCGTAAAGCTGCACGGAACGTGAAGGAACAGTCGGAACACTGAAATTCGAGCCCAATAATCACGTTTAATCGCTGTTTATAGGTTAAGACTTATCGGTCTAAATGAAATATAACACGGTTACAGTACAGATGTTTAAAAGTACGTAGCTAATCCAAGTATATATTCACCAGTTGAATGTATCGGCCTGTATTGTGATAATTAGGGCCAGGATAAAACTTCACGGCAAGTGAAATATCAGTCGGAACTCTGAAATACGCACTCAAAAAATCGTGTCTAAATGTTGTTTTTAGGATAAGAATGTTTTCATTCATTCTGAAATACTCCAGACACAATTACACTGGCAGTAGATGTGTTTAAAAATGCCACAATGTTGTTTTCACCAAATAAAAATATACTCGCACAGTTGAAGAAACATTCGTCAATACTGTATTTATGTACAGAATATGCAAGCGGAACACGAAAATAAAAATTGTGGGATGTTTAAGTTTGAAATGTCTTGTCATTGTGCCGGTCGAGATCCCTTTGCAGACAAAATAGAAGAACATAAATTGCATTTCACTCTGTACGGCTTTATTCTAGTAAAAAAGTCCTAAACAGGACTCCGGGTGCGACATTATGCATGGTTATATTACTAGGCTTCAATGAAAACACTCTTACAAAAGTTGAAGACAAAACAGCACAAGGCGGCACACAGTCGGTATCGACAGTCAGCTAGTAAGCGAAGGGCAGTGCACAGTGGCGCTGCCGACGGGATAGCGAGTCACTCTCTCGGTCTCGCTTGAGAATGTTTCGGAACAATTGACACTCGGTGTTCTGGAAACAGGCACAATGTGCCGAAACAGGGACATAGTGAACAACCCTATTGTTTAAGTTGCTCGCAGGTACACTTTCCTCAGGTGTGTTTATCGTGGGTATACACAGCAGGGAACGCATTTCAGGCGCTAATGCGTTAGAATTCAAGCGTATTTAAGCAAGTTGCAAGTATCATCCAGCCCGCACAACAGTTCTGTTGTGAGATTTGAGTAAATATTGGGATATGGACTATGACAACTCCCAAAATGTATGAAACTCGCCTACATTATGATTTGATCGTATGTACTGACTCTATGCCTTTAAATGTTTCTGTTAGAAATAATTAACTAAATAATAATCGAACCAGCAATGCTTATATGCCAATGGTGTGTTGAAGTCTTTAATGACGCACATCGTTGTGAGCAAAATATGTACCGTCAACTCAGTAGGCTTGGCAGAGGTCGCAATATTAGCGTGTGTGAGTGCAATACTTCGTATTGCGAAACAGCATGTTTTGTGGATTACGGAATTTATAGTTTAAATAATAATTATAACGTATTAGACGGTTTGCTTTATTAAATTCTGATCTGAGCCACCGGGGTGAAGACTATGCAAACATCTGCAACGTTTCTTTATGTTTAAGTTGTCAGGGACATCTTTCATGGAAAAAATCAGCTTAAAGGTAAGAGAAAGCCTTCTTCCCTTCTCGAAACAAAATATAATTTGATTTAAAATTCCCTCTTTCTCTGTATTTTTCGTTTGCTAATAACATTCTTTCCTAAAGGACGCCTGAAATTTTGCACTTGCTTTACATAAAATTAGATACATAAGCATAAACGGAAATATATATTAACTTCCTAAAAGCCCCTACTTATAGCTGAAACGCGGGAATACGCGAAGGGCAATCTGAGAAATTGTCCACCTGAAATAAGGGGATTCGAAGCGCATCGCATGACCAAGAAATGCAAACCTTGAAGTGCAATGTCGACAGTCAGATATCTTTGAAGATCAGTAGACACACCCGTCGTAGAATGTTCGAAAAACACAATTAAATTTTTATTTATGCATACTATGTTTATAATAAAATTGATTTACACTGACTGACAGTGACAATGCAACACCAAGGAGGAGTGGTTCGGAAGGGATGAAAGTTGGGGAAAAAACAGAGACGGCACGGATGAATAATTGATGTTTATTTCAAACCGATATGCAGGTTACACAATGCGCATGGCATCGACTCAGTAGGATGTAGGACCACCGCGAGCGGCGATGCACGCAGAAACACGTCGAGGTACAGAGTCAATAAGAGTGCGGATGGTGTCCTGAGGGATGGTTCTCCATTCTCTGTCAACCATTGGCCACAGTTGGTCGTCCGTACGAGGCTGGGGCAGAGTTTGCAAACGGCGTCCAATGAGATCCCATACGTGTTCGATTGGTGAGAGATCCGGAGAGTACGCTGGCCACGGAAGCATCTGTACACCTCGTAGAGGCTGTTGGGAGATGCGAGCAGTGTGTGGGCGGGCATTATCCTGCTGAAACAGAGCATTGGGCAGCCCCTGAAGGTACGGATTGCCACCGGCCGCAGCACATGCTGCACGTAGCGGTGGGCATTTAACGTGCCTTGAATACGCACTAGAGGTGACGTGGAATCATACGCAATAGCGCCCCAAACCATGATGCCGCGTTGTCTAGCGGTAGGGCGCTCCACACTTACTGCCGAATTTGACCTTTCTCCACGCCGACGCCACACTCGTCTGCGGTGACTATCACTGACAGAACAGAAGCGTGACTCATCGGAGAACACGACGTTCCGCCATTCCCTCAACCAAGTCGCTCTAGCCCGGCACCATGCCAGGCGTGCACGTCTATGCTGTGGAGTCAATGGTAGTCTTCTGAGCGTACGCCGGGAGTGCAGGCCTCCTTCAACCAATCGACGGGAAATTGTTCTGGTCGATATTGGAACAGCCAGGGTGTCTTGCACATGCTGAAGAATGGCGGTTGACGTGGCGTGCGGGGCTGCCACCGCTTGGCGGCGGATGCGCCGATCCTCGCGTGCTGACGTCACTCGGGCTGCGCCTGGACCCCTCGCACGTGCCACATGTCCCTGCTCCAACCATCTTCGCCACAGGCGCTGCACCGTGGACACATCCCTATGGGTATCGGCTGCGATTTGACGAAGCGACCAACCTGCCCTTCTCAGCCCGATCACCATACCCCTCGTAAAGCCGTCTGTCTGCTGGAAATGCCTCCGTTGACGGCGGCCTGGCATTCTTAGCTATACACGTGTCCTGTGGCACACGACAACACGTTCTACAATGACTGCCAGCTGAGAAATCACGGTACGAAGTGGGCCATTCGCCAACGCCGTGTCCCATTTATCGTTCGCTACGTGCGCAGCACAGCGGCGCATTTCACATCATGAGCATCAGTCAGTGACGTCAGTCTACCCTGCAATTGGCATAAAGTTCTGACCACTCCTTCTTGGTGTTGCATTTGCTCTGTCAGTCAGTGTATATTACTAATCTCACAACAAGATATGACCTAAACTAACTAATGGAGTTATGTCACACTTCTCTAGGACTCGCGAAATATCGAAATACTCTTTGTTTCACGTAACATATTTATATGCATTACGAAATAAATGTCTAGCATCTCATTATGATTTGATCGTGTATACTGACTCTATATCTTTTAAACGTTGCTGTTAAAATAATTAAATAAATAATAATCGAACCAGCAATGCTTATATGCCAATGGTGCGTTGAAGTCGTTAATGGTGCACATTGTTATGAGCTTAAGATATACTGTCAACTCATTAAACTTTACGGAAGTCGCTCACAGCAAGATATGACCTAAACTAACTAATGGAGTTATGTCAAACTTCTCTAGGACTCACAAAATATCGATATACTCTTTGTTTTACATAATATGTTTATAAGCAGTATTGTTTTACGAACTGAAAAAACTCTTTCAACATATGCATTCTAACGAGGTATATTTATAACATAAGATATTTGGAACAACGTCTACATTAATTCTGTAACGATTGTGAAATACCGGGTATTTTTCAATGTACCTTCTTACCATTATTTTCCTTGTCCGGCTCCATGGCTAAATGGTTAGCGTGCTGGCCTTTGGAAACAGGGGCCCCGGGTTCGATTCACGGCGGGGTGGGGAATTTTAACCATCATTGGTTAATTTCGCTGACACGGGGACTGGGTATATGTGTCGTCTTCATCATCATTTCGTCCTCATCACGACGCGCAGGTCGCCTACGGGTGTCTAATCAAAAGACCTGCACCTGGCGAGCCGAACATGTCCTCGGGCACTCCCGGCACTAAAAGCCATACGCCATTTCATTTTCATTATATTCCTTAAGACTGGTCACGCCTCTCAGCTACGTAAGGATATGCAATCCATCAGAACAATTGCCCTTGTGTTCATATTCCTATGCCTATGTGTACAGGAAAATGTAACTTACTTGCATTATACTGTAGGAGGGAATCATGCATACATTTCTGCAGCAGGCCTATGCTACAAGGTATGTAAGGTTCATTTTCCTGTACACATAAGCATATGAAAATGAACACAGCGACAATATTGTTCTGATGGATTGCATATCCGTACGTGGCTGAGAGGCGTGACCAGTCTTAAGGAAAATTATGGTTAGGAAATGCACTGTAACTTACCCGGTTTTTCACAGTCGTTACAGAATTTTAGAGAAAAAATTCACCCATTTTGAATTCATTGCTAGATCGCTAGACTTCAACTTTTCTCCATTTTGGAGTGTAGCTGATAAACAGATTTCCACAACTAGGGTGCCAGGTTTTAGAAATGCCAATAAGGGACAGGTCATGTGGACACGACAAAACGATATTTCCTCAAGAAAACACTGAGATATAATTTACTGTACCATAATTACACTGTAGACAAGAACTTTATTACAATATTTTGCTGTTTAGTTGTTTACGTAAAAAGCAAAAACCTATTTACCGTCACTTTTAGCCTTTATTCAATAATGCTGAACCTCCCTTACAAAGTCATGAAATTTCTAACAACTATGATAAAAATAAAGTGAGACTAGAATTTCTGACTTTATCAGAGTTGCTAGAATTCTATTCCTTTCAACATTCCATTTGTTTTTACGAACTGAACAAGCTTATGCAACATATGCATTCTAACCGGGTATACTTATGAGATATTTAATATATTTGGAACAGCATCTAAATTAACTTTAGAGAAAAAATTCACCCATTTTGAGTTCACATTACGACATAGATCACTATTAGTATCAGTACAGGTATACACTGTATAGCTCCATCATCATATACTTTAATGTTATGGGAAGAAAATTCTCCATAAAAGGTATCCAAATTAAATGCTGGACAAATTTCAGTGAATTTCAATTTAAAAAAAAAAAACAAGAAAATGTAACATCTTTCAAACGTAAATCCTATAGGTTTTTTTTAATATATTAGCATCACTAATGTTATAAACTTCTTCCAGATAATTTATTGCAGCATTATGATGCCGAATCGCTAGGTAAAGAATAATGAACTGAAATGCAGGATCGGAAAATTGTACTGTAAACAGACCATTTTAACCATGGGAGAAGTTAACTGTTTAAATACGGGAATAAAGTGGGGTTCCGTATGCTGCTAAAATGGGACAGTACTTCAGAACTTCATATAGGCCTACGGGGGATGGTGGGTTCGAACACCATCACAACAGCCTTCAATATGGTTTCCCGTGGTTTCCAAATTTATCTCCAGCGACATATGTTGGGGCAGTACCTGAGTTAAGGCGGCGGATGAGCCCTCATCATTTATAGCCCTCTACAATCCCATCGTCCCCGGGAACTTACCGGAGTTAATGTAGACTGTTAGTGACCATTAGTGAGCATATACAATTCAGAATTTGAGGCTCTTCATTTACTTTCTTACATAAATCACGCAATCTTGGATATCGGAAGAGTTTCATGGTGATTTAATTTCCCATTAATTTAACTCATATCGCAATGCCATTCTCATTGCAATTTTTTTCACATTACTTCACCAAGTCGTCGTGACCTGGAATAAGTAAAAAGTCATTCACGACGTCATGTATTCGCAGCATGACCTAATTATAGTCTAAATTGCGACTGAACTTACGAATTTTGAATATCATTTTTTATCTTTTCAATCTTTGCCACATTTTGCCAAACTGCCGTGCCGGGGGGGAGGGGATAGGGTGAGAGAGGGTGAGTTGTTAAACAAAGACTGTAGTTAGACGTCATTTGTTAACACTAATGGTTATGTAGTAGACGTTTGTCACTATCAAATGGATCTTAATTGCTGCAATATCTTCTTTAAGGAATTACTTAGTATCGCCGCCATAAGACCTATCTGTATCGGTGCGACTTAAAACAAATTCAAAAAGTAAAGAAAGAAAGAATGTCTTAGAACAAGCAAGTTTGTTGTTTCACATGACCATCGATTTCGTGATCAGAGTTACGGCTTTCTCATTTTACGTTGAATACGAACAACAGGGACTAGTCACCTCCATACCAAAAATTCCTTACGACTTTTACGGTATTCGATTCGCGGCCATCTTGGTGAAAAGACAGTGGCGATATTAATCAACCGTCACGATCCTCCACTCTCCGCTGATCATGTTCCATTTTCTCTGAAAGCTTCGTTTAATAAATATACAGTATTACTGAAAATACAGCCATACTTATTCTCCGAATTTCCCCAACTCCCAAGTTTCTGCATTTATCTGTATGTAATTAAAATTTATTATGGAGACAAACTACTACACTGACTGACAGAGCAAATGCAACACCAAGAAGGAGTGGTCAGAACTTTATGCCAATTGCAGGGTAGACTGACGTCACTGAGGTATGCTCATGATGTGAAATGCGCCGCTGTGCTGCGCACGTAGCGAACGATAAATGGGACACGGCGTTGGCGAATGGCCCACTTCGTACCGTGATTTCTCAGCCGACAGTCATTGTAGAACGTGTTGTCGTGTGCCACAGGACACGTGTATAGCTAAGAATGCCAGGCCGCCGTCAACGGAGGCATTTCCAGCAGACAGACGACTTTACGAGGGGTATGGTGATCGGGCTGAGAAGGGCAGGTTGGTCGCTTCGTCAAATCGCAGCCGATACCCATAGGGATGTGTCCACGGTGCAGCGCCTGTGGCGAAGATGGTTGGCGCAGGGACATGTGGCACGTGCGAGGGGTCCAGGCGCAGCCCGAGTGACGTAAGCACGCGAGGATCGGCGCATCCGCCGCCAAGCGGTGGCAACCCCGCACGCCACGTCAACCGCCATTCTTCAGCATGTGCAAGACACCCTGGCTGTTCCAATATCGACCAGAACAATTTCCCGTCGATTGGTTGAAGGAGGCCTGCACTCCCGGCGTACGCTCAGAAGACTACCATTGACTCCACAGCATAGACGTGCACGCCTGGCATGGTGCCGAGCTAGAGCGACTTGGATGAGGGAATGGCGGAACGTTGTGTTCTCCGATGAGTCACGCTTCTGTTCTGTCAGTGATAGTCACCGCAGACGAGTGTGGCGTCGGCGTGGAGAAAGGTCAAATCCGGCAGTAACTGTGGAGCGCCCTACCGCTAGACAACGCGGCATCATGGTTTGGGGCGCTATTGCGTATGATTCCACGTCACCTCTAGTGCGTATTCAAGGCACGTTAAATGCCCACCGCTACGTGCAGCATGTGCTGCGGCCGGTGGCACTCCCGTACCTTCAGGGGCTGCCCAATGCTCTGTTTCAGCAGGATAATGCCCGCCCACACATTGCTCGCATCTCCCAACAGGCTCTACGAGGTGTACAGATGCTTCCGTGGCCAGCGTACTCTCCGGATCTCTCACCAATCGAACACGTGTGGGATCTCATTGGACGCCGTTTGCAAACTCTGCCCCAGCCTCGTACGGACGACCAACTGTGGCAAATGGTTGAGAGGGAATGGAGAACCATCCCTCAGGACACCATCCGCACTCTTATTGACTTTGTACCTCGACGTGTTTCTGCGTGCATCGCCTTTCGCGGTGGTCCTACATCCTACTGAGTCGATGCCGTGCGCATTGTGTAACCTGCATATCGGTTTGAAATAAACATCAATTATTCATCCGTGCCGTCTCTGTTTTTTTCCCAACTTTCATCCCTTTCGAACCACTCCTCCTTGGTGTTGCATTGTCACTGTCAGTCAGTGTATATCGTTGCAAAGTATCACAAAATGTCATTCAATCCAAAACTACTTTTAGGCCAGAATGGAAGGTTGAAGGTAAATAAATGAGGAGAGGGGAACTCTGTCACGTCAATATTACGTTGTACTTTGTCAGTTAGCCACATCATTCGTTTGTATGTGGCATCACAAATGATATTCTTGCCATTACCAGTTTTTAAGCCGTAATACGTCTCTTTAGTATTACGGTATTTTTAAGTACTGAACCACCATAACTCAGTTCAGGGATCACGAGCAGAAATAAATTAGACTACTTGTCTCTTTTCTTTCCTAAGATAATGCTTGCCAATCACTGAAGTGGAGCTCAAGTTCAGAATGTATGCGTGGAGTATGCACCAAATTCTGCGTAAAACTTGGGAAGTTAGCCAAGAAACTTGCTAACGTAGTAAATAAATCCATACTCATTTGGATTACAATCTTTTATTCCTGAAGGACTTAACGTGATCTAAGAATATTTTCTTCTTGTCATCCGTTAGTCAAATTTATTCCCCTTGTTTGAGAAAATCAATACAAACTTCGGCTCAGAAGTTCAAGTTTCATAATTCAATTCTATTTAATTACGCGCACTGTTTTAAAGATCACAGTATGATAATTTTATGTCAAAATTCCCATATCAGTAGATCCACAATTACATGTTATGTTTGTCGTTAGGGGCGCGCGGCTGTGAGCTTGCATCCGGGAGACCGAGCTCGATAGCTGCAGTCGCTTAAGTGCGGCCAGTATCCAGTATTCGGGAGATAGTAGGTTCGAACCCCACTGTCGGGAGCCATGAAAATGGTTTTCCGTGTTTTCCCATTTTCACACGAGGCAAATGCTGGGGCTGTACCTTAATTAAGGCCACGGCCGCTTCCTTCCCACTCCTAGCCCTTCCCTGTCGCCATAAGACCTATCTTTGTCGGTGCGAAGTAAAGCAACTAGCAAAAAAAGAAATAGCATCCGGGAGACCGAGCTCGATAGCTGCAGTCGCTTAAGTGCGGCCAGTACCCAGTAATCGGGAGATAGTGGGTTCGAGCCCCACTCTCGGCAGCCCTGAAGATGGTTTTCCGTGGTTCCCATTTTCACACCAGGCAAATGCTGCGGCTGTACCTTAATTAAGGCCACGGCCGCTTCCTTCCCATTCCTTGGCCTTTCCTAATCCATGGTCCCCATAAAACCTATCTGTGTCGGTGCGACGTAAAGCAAATATTTAAAAAAACATGTTATGTTTCCACTATAAATAATTGATACAAGCTGGTTAGTACTTCATTCTACACTGGACAAATTGACTGAAACATTAAAACACGATATTCAGAGCACATCAGAACACTCGAGAAATAAGAACACTTAAGAGATACTGGACTTGAACATTTGGACACCAATTTACGTGTGGAAAATTTCTAAATCAGCCTGCATGGGCACTCTTAACACTGTAGGACAACATGAAAGGAAGAAAACGTATATTATCCCTGGACATCAATATTCTGAATTAACAGGTGCAAATCAAATCCTGTGCGCTGCACGCTACGTTGTTAATGGACACAAAAGATTAAGTGTTAATGTTTACGAACCTATTGTTGAAGATGACTGCATTAGCATGGTAGGAAACTCTCCAATGGAGTGATGATTTTACATTTTATAAAGTATTGTTAGTTCGCTTAATAATTAACTATGCCTTAAATTTAGGTGTTCAGAATAAGCTGATGCGAGAATAGGTACTGAACCCCTGCAATAATTAAGTTAGCACTATCTGTGCTACCTGCAGATAACAAAAAGAGAATCGCAAGCTTTATGTTAATATTTAAAGTATCTCATTGCTTCAAGGGAATACTGTTAAAAAACTGATCATCGTAACTCGTAAGTTAACTGACAGCGGAGTATTATTTGAAGATACAGACTGTCATATCACATAGACTGCAGAAACATGTTGTGACCCCCACACGACACCTTTAAATATTGTTTAAAATTGCATCTCCTTTATCCTTTAAATTTCATATGACGTAGACTCCTACTCACAATCGAGGTGAACTTCCGTTGACAAGGGGAACACAATGAAATTCTCTCTCTCCCAAGAACACAGAAAGGTATGTTTACATGCAGTCTAGTGAGTGTTAAGGAATAAGGCAATACTGAAGATTCAACTTGATGAAATGCAAAAAGTTTCAAGTACAAACTTTGTAATGATTAGATATGAAATAATACAACTTGTTCCACAATTCAGGTAAAAATCTAGTTATAGAAAGTGTGAAACTGAGCAATAAAACAAACGATCGGGACATGATTTTATTTTCACAGCACATTTAAGAGGTACCAGTGCTCATGTCCACACGTTTCGGAGAGATCATGATCCAAACAATATTGTAATGGTGAATTGAATAATACGAGCCAATAGGACGATTACCCACTTTTGTAGAACCCGTAACAAACCAGATTTTAGAATCATGGCGCCGATCAATAGAAATGGACGGACGATTGCAGACGAAGTGTATAATATATAAATGCCTAAAGTTGATATCAGAACCAGTTGCATTCGCAATAAATGTCACTACATTTTTGCAAGGCTGAAAGACTTCTGCAGGTTGAATTATGCTGACACGTCTTTCTAGAGAATTATTTTATAAATGAGTTGAACGCCTTTTAGAATTGTTAAATTGATTAGTTCGTCATCCATGTTTGATTTCCAAGAATCGAATTGAAGATGAAAAGTTTCCATAGGATAACATTCTGGAATGTCGTTAGATTTGCTTCGGAGATAATGTTGACTTATTGGTGTATGTCATTACCTCTAGAACGGCTGAGAATCTGATATTCCTAGAGCGGCTGCAAGGGGTCATTTTGACCTCTCATACGAAATGATTTGAAAACATAGAAATTAGATCCAGTTAAGCGATTTATTTTATTGTATTGTGTTTGCTGAAATTTATGTTAGTTACAAAGACCTGACATGAATGTATGGAACTTTTATATTGCCGATTGGCATGTTAATAATCTCAAGCCACTGTAATATGTTTCTGTTTCTAACAAGAGTTTTCATAAAATTAACCAAATTAAGATGTTTTGTAAGGTATTTACCCCAAATTGCAATACTCCAAATTCTTCTGAAACATTTTAACAAGAACCTAAACACATTTCGCACTTTTCGTGGACATATCCCACAGAGGCTTTGAGGCACTTGCTACAGGCATGGCTGGACTTATTACCTTTACACAGATAATCTTGGCACTTGGTAAAAGACACATGCATTGATAGCAGCTAGGTCTAAGATATTTTAAAATACACTCATCGAACCTCCTTCTGCACGCTGCCTTGGTGGTGTACATACGAGACATTTGGTCAACAACATCTATGCTATGTTACGTTCCATTGAAGAAAATCACAGTTTCTTACTTTTTCTATGAACGCTGCTACTTGAGCGTGACGCGCGCTGAGAAGGACGCCCTTGTGTTTCCAGTCTATCGATGTGTGGTTGTAGAGTACAGTTAAGACTTGAACTTCTTCACCTAATGGAGGGATTTCGCAACAAAAGGGGTTGGTTGATTGTTCCCAACAACGACGCTATTTTGTCTTGGACCTTCTTTGCAAGTTGAAGAGACGTGAAGGCGTTGTCTCTTATTACGTTTTTTTCTTAGTGTATAAACGGCTCGTAAGGCGGAGCACGACGTACTCTCCCAGCGGCTATTTATTGTGAAGCGCGTTGATCTTACCAAGGTATAGGTAAGCGTTGCAGACGTACTTTGTCGCTACGTCAGCAGCGATTCAAATTGAAGTACACTGACTGACAGAGCAAATGCAACACCAAGAAGGAGTGGTCAGAACTTTATGCCAATTGCAGGGTAGACTGACGTCACTGAGGCATGCTCATGATGTGAAATGCGAAGCTGTGCTGCGCACGTAGCGAACGATAAATGGAACACGGCGTTGGCGAATGGCCCACTTTGTACCGTGATTTCTCAGCCGACAGTCATTGTAGAACGTGTTGTCGTGT
The DNA here is from genome assembly GCF_040414725.1 of Anabrus simplex. NCBI lineage: Eukaryota > Metazoa > Arthropoda > Insecta > Orthoptera > Tettigoniidae > Anabrus > Anabrus simplex. Next base: position 896,998,294 of record NC_090266.1, read on the forward strand.
GCCACAGGACACGTGTATAGCTAAGAATGCCAGGCCGCCGTCAACGGAGGCATTTCCAGCAGACAGACGACTTTACGAGGGGTATGGTGATCGGGCTGAGAAGGGCAGGTTGGTCGCTTCGTCAAATTGCAGCCGATACCCATAGGGATGTGTCCACGGTGCAGCGCCTGTGGCGAAGATGGTTGGTGCAGGGACATGTGGCACGTGCGAGGGGTCCAGGCGCAGCCCGAGTAACGTCAGCACGCGAGGATCGGCGCATCCGCCGCCAAGCGGTGGCAGCCCCGCACGCCACGTCAACCGCCATTCTTCAGCATGTGCAAGACACCCTGGCTGTTCCAATATCGACCAGAACAATTTCCCGTCGATTGGTTGAAGGAGGCCTGCACTCCCGGCGTCCGCTCAGAAGACTACCATTGACTCCACAGCATAGACGTGCACGCCTGGCATGGTGCCGGGCTAGAGCGATTTGGATGAGGGAATGGCGGAACGTCGTGTTCTCCGATGAGTCACGCTTCTGTTCTGTCAGTGATAGTCACCGCAGACGAGTGTGGCGTCGGCGTGGAGAAAGGTCAAATCCGGCAGTAACTGTGGAGCGCCCTACCGCTAGACAACGCGGCATCATGGTTTGGGGCGCTATTGCGTATGATTCCACGTCACCTCTAGTGCGTATTCAAGGCACGTTAAATGCCCGCCGCTACGTGCAGCATGTGCTCGTACCTTCAGGGGCTGCCCAATGCTCTGTTTCAGCAGGATAATGCCCACCCACACACTGCTCGCATCTCCCAACAGGCTCTACGAGGTGTACAGATGCTTCCGTGGCCAGCGTACTCTCCGGATCTCTCACCAATCGAACACGTGTGGGATCTCATTGGACGCCGTTTGCAAACTCTGCCCCAGCCTCGTACGGACGACCAACTGTGGCAAATGGTTGACAGAGAATGGAGAACCATCCCTCAGGACACCATCCGCACTCTTATTGACTCTGTACCTCGACGTGTTTCTGCGTGCATCGCCGCTCGCGGTGGTCCTACATCCTACTGAGTCGATGCCGTGCGCATTGTGTAACCTGCATATCGGTTTGAAATAAACATCAATTATTCATCCGTGCCGTCTCTGTTTTTTCCCCAACTTTCATCCCTTTCGAACCACTCCTCCTTGGTGTTGCATTGTCACTGTCAGTCAGTGTACATATTATCGGACTTGTTTGCTATATATTGGGTAAATCTGCACCTGGTTTCACTGGGAGGTATCTGTTTATCAACGGGTGTATTTTCACACGTGCACTATCTATGAACACAGTTCAGCAGATACTCACATACTCGTCCCATATTTCAGAGAAAAGTGTGAGCTTGTCAGGTGGCAGGCGTTCAACTCTGGTTGATCTCTCTTTGAACCGAAGGACCTTGAGAAGCTGTTTAAATGTGTCTCTTGACATTGCGTTCTTTATGGATTGCCATTCGCAGATACGCGTCCACAGATCATCCACAGACACACCATTCGAAAACAGGACATACGAGTGTACATGATGGCAATCACTGCCTACAACTCCTCGAGTGACACGGTCCGGTTCTTACCTTTCGATTTCTTCCGAGGGTTTGATTCTATGTGTTGTTCCATGAGGTGAAAAATCGATTCATAAAAACAGGAGACGAAAGGCACTAACGACGGTCTCGACTCGGTGGTAGGCGATTGTAGTAGTACTTCCCCGCTCCTTCAGGACATCCATAGAAACCCGCCTTCCAGATGACGAATTGGAATCAAAGACCTTCCATCCGGATCCGTCTCTGGCGACTATCTTCATTGCCTAAGCATCTAAATTTGTAAGATTGAGATGCTTCGAGCAAGTTCAGAGACAGATTAGCACTTAGGTTTTCACCCGTTGATAATAATTCCTCCTCTGTCACGCTACGATTTTAAACCTCTCTTCTCTCATTTATCTCCAGCACAAAATAACCTTCTGAATCGGATACCTCTATTTCCGATTCAACATTTGAACTCTAAAATAAGGAACACGTCGTAAGTAGAAGGACGATCTTGACACGACATGACTATAACGGACAAAGAACACTATCTAAATGATGAAATGATTACAGTGAAAGCTCAATAATTTCAATAATCCACCAGCTGGTATGCGCACTGTTTTCTGACAATGCATACTGCTCTGTTACAATGAGGAATTGTACAGGTGTCAAATTACCCCCCCCTACGCGCTCTCTTGAGTATGTCATACAAAAAGTATATGGAAAAGTACTATTAAAAGGGTCTATCCTAGCACGGAGAGACAATCGCCCAAAATCTTAAGATATGGTCATGAATTATCCCAAGCCTATTTCTAGCGTCGTCAGCTGCAAGATATCACATTATATATTTGTGGTTGCTGTTCTTTCACATCTCCTTTTCGATACGCGTTAAACTACGTTTCATATTTGCACAGGACCCGACGACTCTTCATCAAACGTTTATTCCTCATAACATTTCTAATTAAGGCGTTTTCGTTGGGTGCCAATTGGGTTTCCTGGGGGAGAAGGAATCGGAGAAATAGTATTTCTTTTTTCGCGTGGCTGCCTAGACTTGTACAACTACTTTCTGCACACTCACTTGATGTTACTCAACCAGCTGTGTCATCATCCTGAAACAGAACACTCGCATCATCACCGAAATCAGTGCCTTCATCGTATATGTCAATGTCAGATTCGTTTCCATACCATTCAATGGCCTGATTCCGTCAACAAAAACTAAAACTAATTCTTACTGCGATGACTATTCTTTTATACGTTCGTTCCCGCGGTGTAGGGGGCAAAGCGTCCGCCTGTCATCCGGCGGCCGTGGGTTCGATTCCCGGCTGGGTCAGGGGTTTTTGATTGTAAATTATTAATATCCCTGGCCTGGGGCCTGGGTGTTTGTGTCGTCCTTAACGTTCCATTCCTCACATTCAACACTCTACACTTCCTCCATTGCAATTACATGCAGGTTCATATCACATGTTTCAAGTAGGTCGACGCCCCGAACAAACACCATTAAAAAAAATCATATTTTCTTCAGTCAGAAATTCAATTCATCGATTTTTTCCTTCATCCACTATCCCGAAATAATCTTCCGGCAGTTCAAGGCCTGCCTGACGAATCTTCACTTAGACACAAGCGATGAGAACGTTGTCTAATGCCGTACACCAGAGTAACATTTTGCACGTAATAAACATGCACTTCGCACGAAGAACGAATCCAAACTAACCTGCCGATCACATGAAGACTTGCCTTGTATCAAAAATGCTTGTAGTGCAATTAGTCTATAAAGCAAGAAAATTTAACCCTCAGTTACTCAAGTCATATTTCTACGACATACGTACCCGATTTCATTGTGACAGACATTTTCAAGTATTACGAACAACTGAATAATTAACACGTGTCCAAAAATGTAATATATACCACGAATCAGGTCTGTTTTGAAGCAACACACGCATATAACAAGAAAAATCATAAACACTTTGCATGTTAAATATTTAGTTAACGTACAAGATGATTTGTTTGGAAATCCCATCAGTATTAAAATTCAAGAAATGCGGATGAAATTATTTGTGACTATTTATTCGCATATACAAGATACGGACAAAACACGGTATGGTAACATCAAAATGTGAAGAAAATTAATAAACAAATCAGAAAATACAAGTAATTTCTTTACTATATACTGTTGTTGTAATCCAAGGATCTGACTGAAGGTTGAATGTTACTTTCATCAAACAGGATTCACATTTTAATCACTTATACTCATTACTGCATCCTAGAAAAATTCCCTAATTGCATGGAAATTTTCATCAGCGGCGTCAGCTTTATGCGAGCTTCCGTCTGTGATACGTAACGATGATACCCACGTCCGGTCTTGCAGACCGCGTGAAAACAATAAAATGTTGTCAATCACGCGATGTGGCAGCTATCGGTAAATAATAGATTAAATAACACGATGCTTTTTTTTTCCGGTCACTATAAAAGAGAGAAGCAATTACTGTTACAAGTCCGTGCGGTTTTGCAGACCGGTTCTGGGTACTTGCGGGTTAAATTAGTGTCCTGAATATCAACCGAGTAAATAATGTTCATAGAATTGGTCACCTCCTATTACGTAAAACAGTATTTTTTCAGTTATTTACAACATACCCGATTGTGCTCCCCTTGTCAACGAACTGTGTACATACCTTGTCAATTCTACTCCATAATCCGTTCTATTAAGTTGTACTGTTGTATGTGCTCTCTAAATTTCAGGTCAACTTTTATCGAGACGATCTACCAAAGTTAACGGTAAACTAGGAAATAGTTTCCGTAAACCTATGGGGAATATTACACGAACTGAAGGATTATTTAGGGTATTTATTAAAAAAACAGATGTTCTTATTCATTAAATCATAAGACTTTTTTCAGGAAATGACACCTTCTTTCCTATGTTGTACTCTGGGCACTTATAATGGTTTGATCAAACGTCCTCTGTTTGAAGTACAGTATATTCAATCTTCAGTCGCTGGAATCAAGTTAGAAATCAAGAATTATTGGAAGAAACTGGCAACTGCACTCTTTATATGCATCAGTTGACGATGTCTCTTTTAGAAATTTAACGAAACTTCGAACTGATGAACGTTAACATACATACATACATACATACATACATACATACATACATACATACATACATACATACATACATACATACATTACTGCTACCAGTATCATTATGTGTAAAATTTACTTGGTGATTATTTACCTTTAATTTTACATGTTATCCCCTAACTGTGAATAGAATTTTGTTTGTAATAAACAGTTCAGTAGTCTCAAGAGGCCGTGCTGGTGAAGCAAATGAGAGGCGAGCGGCCCAATTACAACCGCTGTAGCAGAAAATGAATGTGGTCGTTACGACACTCACACGCCGACAGTGTGACGACGTCTTGGACGCTCACCTTCCACCTGCTGTCTACTCCTATCGAGAGTGACATGCTCTAGATATTAACCTTGCGACAATCTTCTAGAAAATGTTCTCTACGTAAGCTACAGTTCGTTATTTTTAGAGGCCATGTTTTGTCGAGCCTAGTATGAGGTTCATACTTAAGTATGGAAGAAAGAACTAATTTCCGTCACAGGTAAAACCCAACACTGTATTTCAATATATTAAAAATAATATCATAGTTTCCAATGAAGTACCTTCTATGTGACTCTGATATTGAAAATGTAATTTCAGATCTAATGAGTCTGTCCTTTTCTCTTATCCATAAGCCGTTACGTGGCAGAAGTTTGTGTCGTACGAAATTGGGTTCATTAAATCTTCGAAATATCAACAGCGTTTTTATTTACTGTAAAAATGCTCATGTACAATGCATTTTCAAACTCTAACAAAGGTTTATACCATGTCTAAGTATTTCGTTGTATGGAAAAGTGTTCTGTAAATAACTACCCATTATACGCACTTGTAATAATTTTTTTTGCTAGTTTCCTTACGGTAACTTATAATATGGTTTCAGGTTAAATCCTATGTTCATATCATAATTGTGATATAATCATTCGCAAGATAGTGCATTTACCTTGTTTAAAATATCGTGTGGGACCAGCAAATAGCAATCAAATGATTAAACAATTTTTTAAGGTACTGAAGTTCTGAACTGTTACAGTTCAACTGCAGTTTGCAAGCCTCATGTTTGACATTACTGACCAAGTGTTCGGAATGTTAACGGTACCGGTATATATATGTTGTAACAAATTTAAAACGGAGCTCCTTTAGACACCTGTAAAATGTAAATAATGACAATGGTTTTCAAAAATAACATCGATTACAGACGGGGCTGGTGTGAATAACGTTCTTGGCTCGCCCCGGAACAGGCTTCTAATCAACGTTAGGAAGTCAAGGAATTTAGGAATGTAACTGTCCCACCTGGCAAAGCACATACAAATTTGGCCCACTATACAGTATATAGGAATGAGTACGAGGACAGTTCCGGGATTGGCATTGTGCTAACCAACCTGCCTCTTTAGTGACGAGGTTACGGATCTTGGAAATCCGCACATTTATCTTCTGCACGCAACATTATAGCTAGTGTGAAGGTGAACTCGTTTTGGTTTCATATCAGATGCTAAGAAAATAGAATTAATTCGATATTCCATTTTATCAACAAAATTGTTCCTCATATCAAGAATGATTGTTTTAGAGCAAATCTGAGACGCAAGTGAACTACAGATTTGTAAGCGTACCATTGAATTATGCTGGTAAAATTGTATTTAAATATCATTTATTTACATTAAGCACTCCGTATGTATGTACTATTTTCCTTCTGGTAGGAAAACCTTTTCTATAAGAGAACTAGCCAGTAAATATTGTTTGTTTGATGACCAAGCGCCTTTAATTAATAATAATATTAATAATATTAAATATTAATAATATTATTATTATTGGCTTTACATCCCACTAGGGGCTGACTGGCCGAGGCGGTAAAGGCCTGCTCGGTTCGCCCGAAAGGACGTGGGTTCGAATTCCCGTCAGGAAGTCGTAAAATTTATGAAACGAGATTTCCACTTTCGGAGGTGCATATGGCCCTGAGGTTCACTCAGCCTACACCAAAAATGAGTACCAGGTAAATTCCTGGGGGCAAAGGCGGCCGGGCGTAGAGCTAACCACTCTACCCCTTCAAGTGCCGAGGTTACGGATAGAGGAAGCCTTTACCTTCCACCCCTCCAAGGGCCTTCATGGCCTGTACGGGGATGACTTACATCCCACTAACCACTTTCACTTTTCGGAGACGCCGAGGTGCCGGAATTTAGACCCGCAGGAGTTCTCTTATGTGCTAATATATCTACGGACACGAGGCTGACGTATTTGAGCATCCTCAAATACCACCTGACTTAGCCACGATCGAACTTGCCAGGTTGGGTTCAGAAGGCCAGCCACTCAAACGTCTGAGTCACTCAGTCCGGTAAAGGTGAGGGTAAGATTAGTGGGGTAATATGTTATATTACTACGCACTCATAAAGCAAATTGTAAAAACATTACCTGTAACGAATGCCATTCATATCAATAAACATTATGGAATAGGAAGTGGGATTATTTTCGAAAGATAGAGCTTTACTAACCTTCCTTTATGGTCCTCAATGTTCGGTGCAATTGTAAGAGTAAGTCCTTAAGTGCACAAAGTAAACTTTTGAATGTTTTTTTTAATGTTCAATTAATATTTAATTGCCATTTCGATTGGCGTTGCAGCCACGTCAAAGTATTGCTTACAGTTTTACAAATGGTTTTAAGTCGCACCGACACAAATAGCTGTTATGGTGACGGAGGGATAAGAAAGGGCTAGGAGTGGGAAGAAAGCGGCGGTGGCCTTAATTAAGCTACAGCCCCAGCATTTGCGTGGTGTGAAAATGGGAAACAGCGGAAAAGCATCTTCAGGGCTGCCGACAGTGGGGTTCGAACCCACTACCTCCCGGATACAAGCTTACAGCCGCGCGCCCCTAACCGCACGGCCAACACGCCCGGTCAAATTATTGCAACCTGAAAGATTTTGTGAACGTACTGTAGCACGAACAAATTAATTCGTAGAGGAAGGTGCATATACCGTATATAATCCTCAAAGAAAATTTGCAACATTGTGGGACTATGCACGTTACGTTGTAGGGTGAGTGTAGCCTTGTTGTCAGGGGTAGAGAGCACTGTACACATACAGTACAAGTAATTCAATTGCCTGTTTGCCTACGGCCTGTGTTGAGCCCTGGGTGAAATATGCTATTTCAGGTGAGAAAGTGCACTCCGAGCTGCAGCTAGTACTTATGTGTCATTTCCCAGTTTCACTGAGCCAGAAATGTGGACATGCACAAGAAGCAGTATCACCAATCGAAGGGGCTACCCAAAATAAATATAAACATAATATAATATAATAAATATAAAAAAATATAATAAATTATAAATTGTATTGAATAGGCGGACCACTTGTTATAATATTTAAGTATATCTTAAATATCCTCTATTGGATACATAGTCAATACGGGATTATTATTATTATAATTATTATTAGAAATGAAGCTGTTAAAGCTTGTTACATGTAATATAGACGAAGAGAAGTTCGACTGAGTGTGACAACACCACGTCAAAATCGGCTGAACCGCGTAATAGCCCTAACGAGACCAACTTCGACTGCTCAACGATTAGGATCGAGCAAGTTGGGCAGGCAGTTATGGGCGCGCAACTGTGAGCTTGTATTCGGGAGATAACGGTTTCGAACTGCACTGTCGGTTGCCCTGAAGATGGTTTTCCGTGGATTCCCATTTTTATACCACGAAAATGCTGGGAATCTACCTTAATAAGGCCAGGGGCGCTACCTTCCCACTCCTAGCCCTTTCCTATCCCATCGTCACCGTAGGACCTTTCTGTGTCGGCGCAACGTAAAGCGAATTCTAAAAAAAAAAAAAAAAATAGTTGTGATGTGAAGAAAATAATTTATCTTCTCGACTGCCGTCTTAATATCTTTTGCATTAGAATATCTTTGAATTTTTTCCTCACTACTGGCATGTACCCTACATCTTAGAGCTCACTATTTTGACGTCGCTGCTGGAATTATAAAAATAATCGTTCGATGTCCGGCTCTATGGCTAAATGCCTAACGTCCTGGCCTTTGGTCATAGGGGTCCCGGGTTCGATTCCCGGCAGGGTCGGGAATTTTAACCATCATTTGTCTGGCACGGGGGCTGGGAGTATGTGCCGTCTTCATCATAATTTCATCCTCATCACGACGCGCAGGTCGCCTACGAGAGTCAAATCAAAAGACCCGCACCTGGCGAGCCGAACATGTCTTCGGACACTCCCGTCACTAAAAGTCATACGCCATTTCATTTCATTGTTCGATACGTTGGCAAACTTAATATATGGAAATTTCCAACGGAAAAAATTACGAAAAAATGCCTAAGTGTAACATTAAACAGGGCATATTGAAGACTATCAGAAGAATAACTTCCGTTGTGGCTTGACACTAAGTTTCACCATCTAATGTTATATCACTGTTGCTAAGGAGTTATTTCATTCACTACGATACACATTTTCAGTTGTTATAATATCAAATTATAAAGGACATAAAGATGTCCAATTAGAATGTTCAAGGTAACTTTAAATGTTTTCCAACTGGAGTAAACATGGGCTTTACGGAAGATATCCTCTGAATTGGTTGTACAGTAGGGTGGGCCGAAAAAACTAGAATTCTTTTTTCCCAATCTTACCGCGGGAAAGTTGCGAATTGGGTAGAATAAAACGGGGTAAAAAAGAAACAAAATAGGTTCATTTCTTCCGGTCGCGCACGTCCTCTAAACTTTGCCGAAATTCGGGAAAAATGTATATTTTTACGATAATTTTTGACCTTGCTTAACTTGTCAATATTTAAATGTAGTAGATCTAGTCGACTCTTACTCAAACCAATAATGATTTAGAAAAAAGAATGGTTCAAATCGGTTAAGGTCTTCCGCTCGCGCAACAGCCGTCAAAAATGTTACAAATTCTCGCACTCGTCGTAAATCGCTCGGGTCAAAGACTCTGACGCTCAGCCCACCTACCACTCTCGCCACCACGCCGTGCCATTGTTGTGTCAGTCTGCACTTATCCCTCGTGTTTGATGTGTGTTTCATTCGCTCTTTCAGTTACAATTGTGGCATCTGCATCCACTGTATTTCGATGTTTGTTTTGTGTTATGACATTTTTGTGTAACTTTGTGACTTACCGGTGGAATACTGTGGCTGTACCTCAGAAACTCATCACAAGGCAGGTATTTGATTGCCCTATATTTGCTGCACCTAAAGACTTTTCATCAAACGAGCTTCCTACTGGTGAGGACGTGATTCGGTGTTGTTCACAGGAGAGGTACCGCTTGGCGCTTAAAGTTATTAATAAGAGCGTCAGTTTTTCACACGTTGACAGTACAGTAGCTAACAAAATAATTGGTTTGTATCAGAAAGCGTCCATCCCAACGGTTACAGATAAGAGAACTGTGCAACTTATAAAAGCGTTGCATGATGAATATTACAGCATTCGAAAATCATATACTCAGGATAAGAATAAAGATTCGTTTATGAAGAAAACTGACGATTTTAAGCAAAAATGCTCATTGCTTTTTGACGTAGCGGCTTGAAAATGACCTATTGTTGTTAACTGCATTTGTAGCAGAACCCCTAATTTATGTGAATGCGATATAATTGTCAAATGTGTTCAAAATCGAACAGAATAACTGCTATTGAGCTAAGATTTGTTTACTTATTACGAGCACACGGAATAGGAGAAATTGGAGGGTTGGACGTGTATGAAACAAAGAAACGTATTAAATCATTGTAATAGAGATCGCGTGACACCCATTTAACTCTGGGTGATGAATTTGAATCTCACCTGAAACTCTCGTGCTCGTATTCAAATGTAAATATTGTTGAAACTGATGATGAAGACCAATATCTTGGTCGCTATCGCAACACTTACCAGAAGGATAACAACTTTAACTTTAGCTTGTTTGATGAAAAGTATTCAGGTGCAGAAAATATAGGGCAATCAAATACCTGCCTTGTGATGAGTTTCTGAGGTACAGCCACAGTATTCCACCGGTAAGTCACAAAGTTACACAAAAATGTCATAACACAAAACAAACATCGAAATACAGTGGATGCAGATGCCACAATTGTAACTGAAAGAGCGAATGGAACACACATCAAACACGAGGGATAAGTGCAGACTGACACAACAATGGCACGGCGTGGTGGCGAGAGTGGTAGGTGGGCTGAGCGTCAGAGTCTTTGACCCGAGCGATTTACGACGAGCGCGAGAATTTGTTACATTTTTGACGGCTGTTGCGCGAGCGGAAGACCTTAACCGATTTGAACCATTCTTTTTTCTAAATCATTATTGGTTTGAGTAAGAGTCGACTAGAGCTACTACATTTAAATATTGACAAGTTAAGCAAGGTAGAAAATTATCGTAAAAATATACATTTTTTTCCGAATTTCGGCAAAGTTTAGAGGACGTGCGCGACCGGAAGAAATGAACCTATTTTGTTTCTTTTTTACCCCGGTTTATTCTCCCCGATTCGCAACTTTTCCGCGGTATTACGACTTGGAAAAAAAACAATTCGAGTTTTTTCGGCCCACCCTGTTGTACAGTAGTGTGAATACCGACAAAATTGAGTTAAAATAGTCTTCAAGGCCCTGGATTACTACTGACAAACAGAAGCGTGTTTGCAATAGATTATCTGAATAATTACGGTGCTATAAGGTCGACTACTTGTCATAGTAATGTGTTTCATTTTAAATGTAGCACATTTACCAAGTAGCGAAATGAAGAATTTTAATTTCACCACCAGTCACAGAAGAATTTAATTTTAAAAAGTGTACTTATTGCGGAAATAATGATGATGTTCAGATTAAATGAGTACAGTAAAACTTTTAGAGCTTGTCAACTTTTTCTAGTTATGGAATGTGCAAGTGATCATTGTCGTAGGTAAGTTTTCTCAATTCTACAATTCTTGGCCAATGCAATGCGGTATTTTTGAAACGAAATATCACGTTCGTTTTAGTTGGATTGCAAAAAAACTGAAGATTCCGTGGCTATGATTACGATATCATCAGTGACGTAAACTGTAGGCTTATCTTTTAAATTTTTGGAATTGATGTCATTATTAATTCGATAGGTACTTCTCCTGAGATTTAGTCTTACTGCTATTCAATTACGGCATTATACGGTACACATACACTATTATGAAATAGTGAAATCTCAAATTCTTTAGGAGACGGGAAAGCAAAATAATTAGTGAGCCCAAAATTAAATACCTTCATAAAGAGACTCTCTTGTTCCTACTGCTGAATGCCTTTTTGTCTGGATGAAATGAAAAGTGCAACGAGACATGTTGTAATTAAAATTTGCAGTCAGGACCACGGAATAAGATTTGTGAGTGTATTTTTTTCTGCTCTGTGAGGCGCGTTATATCTGGAATCAGACAAGTGTACAATTATGTCACAAACCGGACGACAATTTACAAGCTAATATAATTATAAGATGGTGTACGTGAGCTCGCGAATGAGCGCGTGGTTCTTGAAGGAGAAGAAGAAGTAAAAAGAAACAGTTTTTCTTTTGTTATTTGCCACAGGCAGTTGCAGTCTTTGTCTCCCCTTTCCTCTCCTTGTAATAAATGATGTCACATCACAAACGTAGCGTTATATGAGCTTGGGATAACCTCATCTTGAGCGTTGCTTGAGTTGGAAAAGAAATTAAAGAGTTCAACAGCTGAAAAGAGCATAATTAGCACGACAATTATTTAATTCAAAAGCTATTCTCAGTGTGGTCGTGGGCTCTAGGGGTCTAATTATGTCTTGCTTTAAGGCCAGCTGGAACAGAAGAACACGATCCTTTATAATTCATCGTTACGGAGATTGACAACTGCTGCCTCATAATGTATATTATTTTTATCCCATTGTGGTAATACGCAGCTTCCTGTGTGCGATTCAAACGCGTATTTTTTTTATGCAATGACCTTGCTTTCCGCATCGCTGAATTCCTTGTTGTCTTGATTTAATTGCGGGATTTCTAGCAAAGTTTTCAGATTTTTTATATATTTTGTATACAAATTGAGTCCTTAGCCAGAAGACTGGCTGGGTTCTCAATAGTTCCGCCATCAGGTATCATACAGTCTTCATTTTTTTCTGGTACTTGCTTTACGTCGCACCGACACAGATAGGTCTTATGGCGACGATGGGATGGGAAAGGCCTAGGAGTTGGAAGGAAACGGCCGTGGCATTAATTAAGGTACAACCCCAGCATTTGCCTGGTGTGAAAATGGGAAACCACGGAAAACCATTTTCAGGGTTGCCGTCATACAGTCTAGGAGTCACTGAAGAGGTGTGCTAGAGAAATGTGTAAATCAGTTACCTATTGTTTTTCTCGTCCGACTCGTTGGCTGAATGGTCAGCGTACTGGCCTTCGGTTCAGAGGGTCCCGGGTTCGATTCCCAGTCGGGTCGGGGATTTTTAACCTTAATTGGTTAATTCCAATGGCTCGGGGGCTGGGTGTGTGTGGCGTATACAACATTAGAAATTATCTTAGGTATGGCCCTCATCTTCACAGATATGCAGGTCGCCTAATATGTCCTCTACTGGAAAAAGACCTGCACCAGGCCTCTCCGGTGGCCATACGCGATTAATTAATTAAAATTGTTTTTGTCTAGGAACCAGAGAGGACACTTATATACATTGTTTTACAATTAGTTTTACGTCGCATTGAGACAGATAGGTGTTATGGTGACGATGGGACAGGGAAGGTTTAGGAGTGGGAAGGAAGCGGCCATGGTCTTAATTAAGGTACAGTGAAAATAGGAAACCACGGAAAACCATCTCCAGGGCTGCCGACAGTAGGGCTCGAACAAACTATCTCCCGGATGTAAGCTCACAGCTGCGCGCCCTTAACCGCACGGCTAACTCACCCGCTCAATTAAATACCAGTTGACCAAGCCCACTGATATGTATATACCGATTGACCCTTTAAGTGATACTTCTACACTATTCATAACAGGGACTAGCTGCTTGAGGAGTGATATTATTGGGGTTTTCATACATTCCTGTTGTCAAAATCAAATATGACATCGAGAGTGGTAAAGGAAAATTGTACGGAAAAATAATTCTTGGGTGAATTTTATCTCTACGGTCAAGGGTTCCAAATAGTCGTAAGTATAAATTAAAAGCAATTAAATAATAAACTATTTTCATTTCCTCTTTATTTGAATGGACAGACATAACCCGTATTTGAAAAGCTTTGCAACTATATTGAGTGTTGCAACATCACGTCAGAATAGGAAGGAGCGTATGATAGGGGGGGTTATTTGGTCTCTTAACTCCGAGTCTGTGTGTCTGTGGTTCCATTATAGGCAGCATCTAAAGAGACTAATACTGGTGGATTATTAGCGTCGTAATGTACAGCATATTAATTCATCATATTATGTTGACTTCTTTTAGAACAGAAGACTTGAGTTCATACTGTATGCAATTATAATGAAACATGAAGTTCTAAACTTAAGTTGATGAACACAATTTCTAATTCATTACATCGGAGTAATAATTATAACAGTGTTTGATGAGACAGAAATTCTAGTGATCTTTGAAATGCAAATATCTTTAAAGAACACAGATAGTGTAACTATGGGTAAGTTTAATGGTATATTATTCCCCAGATTATCCGACAAATGGCATTAGGTCTATATAGGGTGTTATGGTATTTTAACAATGATTTATAGGTTTAATGTATATATATATTCTTTTTGCTTTTCGTAAGGTTGAGATAATAACTCAAAGTAGAACGAACGAACGACATGAATTTCCGTCTTGTGAGGCGAAATGCTCATGCAGAAACTGTGCGAGTAGTCAGGAATGTATGCAATTGAATAAATGTTATTACATGTGGTTGTTATCCGAGATAAGTAGGCCTATAATTATTGCGTCTTAGAGTATTTCCAAACTGTAAACGGTTTTTAAGTCGGAAAGCATATTCAATGATAAACTATTCCCATGTAAAACTGAATAATTTGAAAATTAAACGCCTGAATAATCTTGAACGCAGAATCTCGTGGAAGTAGGAATGTTAGCTCTATGCATCCACTTTTTACTGTAGTGTTATTAAGTTGAGAAATGAAAGCAGGTTCCATGTACCTATGCCTAAACGTATTCATGGTAAACCCCTCCGAAGGTAATGCCTGTTGTAAGTATGGCAACCGCAGCAACCTGTCTAGCTTAATTTACAATTATCGTTGGTGAAGATAGCGAGTTTTACCTTCCAGTTAAATATTGCCATTGTAGGACAGAGCATCAACAGGTTAAAGTGGAATCCCAATTAGATGCGTGTTGCCTTTTTTTCTCCAAAATTAAAACTTTCATGTATCGATAAGAAATTCAACGAAAGTTATCTTAACTGCAGCTAGTACCGAAGTCATTGAAATAACATCGGCCTATCTATTTTTGTTGACGTAAAGAGTTTTGATTGCATCAGTTAATTAAATGCAAGTATTTTGTTAGACGCAGGGATTAACAAACTTGTTCTATGATCTTGAATCTTGTCCGGCTAATTTAGGAAAAAAAAATATTCTAAATTTAAAAGTACCGTAATTAAATTTGGCAGTTATGGTGTAGGTTTTATTATAATGGATGCACATATTGAAAAGTATAAACAAGATCGTCTGGTAGTAGTTGATATGATAAAGGGAGAAATGACTCAACGATAAAATTACACTTCTAATTATACTTAAATACTAATTGAATATGTGCTATAAATCTTTTAAAATACTGTCTTACTTGCGTCCTAGTGATTAACATGAAATTGACCTTTCATATTATTCTCACCTATACTTCTATAACAGTTAAAAAACTGATATCTTTCTCACCTTTTGCTAGTGAAACTTGATCATTTCTACAGAGACAGGTTATTGTTGTTGTATCACGAATTTAAGGAAAATATGTATTTAATTGTTCGTCAGACCGGCTGAGTAGCTCAGACGGTAGAAGCTATGGCTTCCTGATCACGGCTCACTCAAGTGATATTTGAAGATGCTCACATAAATCAGTCTCTCGGCAGAAGATATTAACTGGTAGGTAAAAGAAATACGGGACAAAGTTTCGGCACCTCGGCCTTTTCGAAATCGGTGAAAGTAGTTGATGGGAGGAAAAAGATCGTAAAAGATTATATTAGAGCAAATTTCAATATCTGCACCCCTTGTTTTTTAAAATATTTTCTTTAGAATCGATCATTTCAGTTCATTTTACATACATTTTGATCCTGAAAAAAATGAAACCAACTGGCGATATTTATGCCCAAGCAAACGTGTTTTTGCCTGTTTCCTTGGAGATCACGAAATTCTTTTATAGATATATTTATACGCCGGGCTGAGTGGCTCAGACGGTTGAGGCACTGGCCTTCTTACCCAAAATTGGCAAGTTCGATCCTGGCTCAGTCCGGTGGTATTTGAAGTTTCCTCGTGTCGGTAGATTTACTTGCACGTAAAAGAATTCCTGAATGACTAAATTCCGGCACCTCGGCATCTTTGAAAACCGAAAAAGTAGTTAGTGGGACGTAAAGCAAATTGCATTATTATTATTGCTATTTGCTATTTGCTTTACGTCGCACTGACACAGATAGGTCTTATGGCGACGATGGGATAGGAAAGGCCTAGGAGTTGGAAGGAAGCGGCCGTGGCCTTAATTATGGTACAGCCCCGGCATTTGCCTGGTGTGAAAATGGGAAACCACGGAAAACCATCTTCAAGGCTGCCGGCAGTGGGACTCGAACCCACGATCTCCCGATTACTGGATACTGGCCGCACTTAAGCGACTGCAGCTATCGAGCTCGGTATTATTATTATTATTATTATTATTATTATTATTATTATTATTATTATTATTATTATTATTATTATTATTATTATTATTATTATTAGATGTATTTATGAAAGTAAAGCCAAAAATTTCCGTACTGGCCATGAAGATCCCTGGAAAAGTGAATGGTAAAAACTTTATCTGTGTGGCCATATGACCCTCCAGAAGTGGACCTGTCAGTTTTAAATTTATCAATTTCAGGACGGGATATCGGATTCACATCCTCCCAAGTGAACTGAGCTCGCCTTTATTCCCCTTCGTCAATCTGAATGAGATATACAAAGATCATACTTCAAGCAACAACAACAACAACAACAACAACGACAGAAACCTATTAGGGCAAGTTTTGGCTATCGTAACTAATTATTTAAATTGAGTCGCTAATAGGCTGTCCTAGTATTCGCTAATTTTCATATATTAGTAGGTTGTTCCGGTCAGTAAATATAGCCTTAAAATGAACAATGGCGGCTCCAAATCGTTGTTTGTTTGGTCACCTCCTATGATCAAAGTTGTAGGATCCAACTGTGCTGTCATTTACGAATGCTTAGATGCCAGAGGATCGGGTCAATGGATTTAACTGGCACCTTAAATGATCTTTCTCAGGAAAAATGTTCGGCACCCTGGCGTTCCCTAAGAGCTACGGTTGTTGAAGGGATGTAAAATAATAATAATAATAATAATAATAATAATAATAATAATAATAATAATAATAATAATAATAATAATCTCTTGTCCTCATCCCGAGGTGGTGCAGCTCTTTTCAGGCACAACCCAATGGAAATGAGTTGCATGTACCATTTCAACCACATACCAGCCCTCTTGCCATTCTTGAATTTCCGGCAGTATCGGGAATCAAAATCGGGCCCCCGAGGATGGCTATGCTACGCTACGGGGGCGGAAATAATAATAATAATAATAATAATAATAATAATAATAATAATAATAATAATAATAATCTCTTGTCCTCATCCCGAGGTGGTGCAGCTCTTTTCAGGCACAACCCAATGGAAATGAGTTGCATGTACCATTTCAACCACATACCAGCCCTCTTGCCATTCTTGAATATCCGGCAGTATCGGGAATCGAAATCGGGCCCCCGAGGATGGCTATGCTACGCTACGGGGGCGGAAATAATAATAATAATAATAATAATAATAATAATAATAATAATAAATTCGACTCATATAGTCTCAGGGGTCTGGAGGATATGATGGTCGAGTGACATCGTCACTGGTCTCTCACAAAGCTGGCTGCAGCTCCAATCCTTTCGCACGTAGAATTTTTGTTGGATTCTATGTTAAGATTGAGGTCCCGTGGGACTGATATCGACATCAAGAGTCATATAAATATACAATTTTTCCTGTTTTTACTGTTCTTAAGAAGTCACTTCTATTTCATCTGACTTTCTCCTGCTCAATCTCAACAGGATTTTGAGGGTAACAAACATATTATTATTATTATTATTATTATTATTATTATTATTATTATTATTATTATTATTATGTTATTATTATTTTGTCATTGGTTATACGTCTCAACGACTCGAACAAGTCTTATGGCGGCGATGGAATAGATTGGGAAGGAAGCGACCGTGGCCTTAATTAAGGCGTGCAAATGGAGAAAATCACCAGGGCTGCCGACAATTGTGGTTCGAACCCACCATATCCCGAATGAAAGCTCACAGTTTTGTGTCTTGAACCACACAGTCAACACGATCGATTATTGTTATTATTATTATTATTATTATTATTATTATTATTATTATTATTATTATTATTATTATTATTATAAAAGAGATTAATATGGCGTAGTGAGTTTGCCTAGCATGCCCACGATATCTAGTTAAATACTGCATATGCATTGCAATGGTAATACTAAGCAATATATTGTAGAAAAGCGGACGAAAAATTATTCAGTTGACGTTGTGCTAGTGCGGACAGTGTTGTCCGTGGTAGCATTTCCATTGGATTATTCTTTTCAAGTCGCAGGTGTGGTGAATGTTGGTCCATATCACGCATGTGTTACCTGTCCATAATCCCATCATGAAAACAATATGAAATGATAGCAGCCTTTCCGAGTGCTAGTTAAACGAGGCTGCCGCTGCTGCAATTGGGCTGGTGGAGTGAGCGGATTATAGCAGCGGCTGATCAGAAGTTGATCGTCAAACTCGAGTTTGAGTGCGTGTTCAACAAGAATGCGTGCACGTATGTATGTTAACTCCCCGCTTGTTTGCATATGAAATGCATGCTGTATGCGATTGTAGCTTTCATACACATTCATGTGCGGCTGTGGAGCGTAAATCTTACTAACGTTTGTATCAGCATTGCAGGACACAAGGGGAAGAGAAAGCAGGCTGTAATTACAATAAGAGGTAGGACGATAGATGGTATTCCTGTTGCCTGGTTCAGGCCATTTTAACGCTCCAAGACGATCTATGGCTTTCTACAAATAAACACTAGGAGGTCCATCAGCTAAAAAGTTAAGTCACGTTTCTTAGAAATAGGCTACTTTTCGCTATTTTTAAGTCCCAAATAATATGCTTTGGAGATATATCAGGAGCTTAACAATACTTCGTATAAGTATAGATTACATAACATTATAACTTATTGTCTGTACACTTCAAGGATTTTCGTGACACCGTCTTCTTTTTTTTTTTTTGGATTAGGCGAACTGAGGTCGAAAATACTGTAGGTTCAATTCAAATTTGTCTGTTTGCTTTTTGTTTTTTGTTTGTTCACTTGCTTGCTTGTGTGAAGTTCAAACCAAATTGCTTTATAGGATTTCTCAAAACTTGCTATGTAAGTTTAGCTACACCTGGGGTACCCGATTAGTATAGAGTGGTGTGGCGTTATAAAGGGGCCAAAAAGAGTAAATGTCAAATTTCTCTGTTAATATTAGCTACATCGAAAAACTGCAAATTTTAAAAAAAACTTTTGCAAATTATAATGGCCCATCATTTATGTCCCAATCGCCTTTACCTTAAGAGGAATAATAAGGAAATATTCGTGATGTTTACATTATTCACAAAGTCCGACTCCTAGGCTGAATGGTTCAGAGGGATCCGGATTCGATTCCCGGACGGGTCGGGGATTTTAATCGCGTCTGATAAATTCTTCTGGCTCGGGGACTGGGTGTTTGTGTTTGTCCCAATACCTTCCTCTTCATATTTATACAACATACTACACTAACAACCAGCACAGAAAACACGCAATAGTGATTACACCCCTCCATAAAAGCATGGCGTCAGGAAGGGCATCCGGCCATACAAAGGCCAGGCCAGATCCACATGTGCGACGCAGTTCGCACCCGTTACCCCACAAGTGTGGGAAAAAGCGGTAGAAAACGAAGAAAATTACATTATTCACAAACACAAATATCCCCGTAAATATTAGTTCTAAAAGAATAAATAACTAAAACGATAGAAAGTGCGATGTTCGGTCTGATATATTTTTCTACATACGAGCTATAATAACGGAGATATTTAGAAACGGAAGTCCTTACTGGAAAGTCCATCACCGGCGAGCATTGCTGACGCGGACATATTCTCCAGTCTTCACGGTAACGCATTATCTGACAATCACGGTGGTTTTTGTGTCACAATAAGCTGAAAAACACATGTCCGTCAGCTCCTAATTCATAAGGAGGATAATGAAGAAGTCTATCAAAATGAGATGGAAGACATGAAGGAACAATCACTCGAAAAGTGAAGGGGAAAACGAATCATAAAATAGTGGGTTGGAAACCCAGGTCCGGAATAGTCTAATATAGCAGGAAGAAAATAAAATGTAATTGCCTTCAATTTCGTAAATCCGTACTTCATACTTGCTGTTACTACTGCTACTTATCTCCACTAAGTGGCATTACTGCTGCAGTTATACAAATACTAACCCGTCAATGACGTGCACAAGAGCACAGAGGAAATTTCCAGTTTAGTGTGTGGAGATTAATCTCTGAAAATACTCAGTCGATTTCAGTAGGCCTAAACGATTTTCACCACTAGAAATATTATTTCTTCCATGTAATTATAGGCTACTATATTCTGTACTCGTCACTGACGGGACAATCACTTACCACGTGCGTTTCCGTATATTTCCAGTGCAACGCTGCGGTTGCTATGTTAAGCAAGCGAAATGGCTACCTTCGTCTATTGACACGCCACATGCAACGTTTCTGACATTCACATAGTGTCGCCATCTTGTAGTAGTGTTTAAAATGTTGAACACACTAGATCTATCCACCGACTGTAGGATAAGGTCCGGCCCCATTTTCATAAAGCAGCAGGAATAGATGAAATTTACCTGAAATGGTGAAGTATAGTGGGAAGGCAGGTATAAAATGGCTTCATAGAGTAATAAGATTAGCTTGGAGTGTTGGTAAGGTACCTTCAGGGTGGACAAACGCAGTAATTGCGCCTATCTATAAGCAAGGACACAGGTAGGATTGCAACAACTATCGAGGTAATGAACCCGTAATTCTAGGATTCAGTATCTCATTGATTATTATACCAGGCAAAGTAATCACTGGCATCTTGGAAGGGAGGGTGCGATCGGTGGTTGAGAGGAAGTTGGATGAAAACCAGCGTGGTATCAGACCACAGAGGGGCTGTCAGAATCAGATATTCAGTACGTGCCAGGTAACTGAAAAATGCTACGAGAGGAATGGGCAGTTGTGTTTATGTTTCATAGACCTAGAAATAGCATATGGCAGACTGCCGAGGAAATAGATGTTCGCCATACTGGGGGACTGTATATTTAAGGGTAGATTATTAAAATCAATCGAAGGCATTTATGCTGACAATTGGGTTGCAGTGAGGATTGGTGGTAGAATGAGTTGTTGGTTCAGGGTGCTTACAGAGTTCGACAAGCCTGTCATTTTTATCTTTGCTGTTCGTAGTTTACATTATCACCTGCTGAAAGGAATAAAGTGGCGGGGAGGATTCAGTTAAGTGGAAATGTAGTAAGCAGTGTGGCCTATGGCGACGGCTTGGTTCTAATGGCAGATTGCGCCAAAAGCCTGTAGTCTAATATCTTGGAACATGAAAATAGGTGCAATGAGTATGGTATGAAAATTAGCATTTCGAAGTTTAAATAATTGATGTTAGTAGGCAAGAAATTGAACAGAACTGAATATCAGATTGGTGGTACAAAGCTGGAACAGGAAGATAATTTAAAGTACCGGTATTTAGGTTGCGTGTTCTCCCAGGTTGGTAAAATAGTAAGTGAGTTTTAATCAAGGTGTAGGACAGCGAATGCAGTGAGCTCGCAATTGCGATCAACAGTGTTCTGTAAGAAGGAAGTCAGCTCCCGGACGAAACTGTCTTTAGCCTACATCGGTCTGCTTTCAGAGCAACTTTGTTTTACGGGAGCGAAAGTTCGAAGTAACAGACATGAAAGTAGTGAGAATGATTGCTGATCCAAACAGGTGGGAGCATTGGCAGGAGGGTACCCGGAAAGAGGAGATAAAGGCTAAGTTAGGAATGAACTCGATGGATGAAGCTGTACGCATAAACAGGCTTCGGCAGTGGGGTCATGCGAGGCGAATGGAAGATAGGTTACCTAGGATTAAAACGGACTCTGTTATGGATGGTCAGAGAAGTAGAAGGAGACCAAGACGACGACAGTTAGACTCAGTTTCTAACGATTTAAAGATAAGTGGCATAGAACTAAATGATGTCAAAGCACTAGTTGCAAATAGATGTTTGTGGGGACGTTTAGTAAACTTACAGGGGCTTGCAGACAGAACGCTGAATGGCACAACGGTCTATAATGATAATGTATGTATGCACATATGAACTACACAGTAAGCAATGGAATTTAACTCTTCGAAAGAACGCATTCACGGGCTAAACTGTGATATCCAGTCTTATATTAATTTACTTGAGGTTTGGATGTTTCTGTGCTCGAAGAAATTTTGTGACATTTGCCTGCAGACGAGACCCGTCCCTTAGTAATTTAGGCCAGTTTGCCCCATAATCCCACATCATGTCCTGTATTTTTTCACGGACATCTTTTGATATAATCGATGTATAAATACAATACATTATTCTGATATGTGTTTTAGTACCTCGTTGTAGTTCTACGCCGTACCTGGAATTACCTGTACATGTCTTAAAATTGAGGAGTGATGTTTCCGTACAATGGGCAAGCTCGTGCTGCATTGATCGTAGTCACTTGAACACTGACTTTGATGGCGCTCAGATATGCAAAATGATGGATAGGTAGGTTGGTGAGAGGAAGAAAACCCGAGGGGGAAAACATCCAGTCGTTTAGCAAACAACAGTTTGATTGTATTCCTACTGCCTGATCACCAGGAAGCTCAAACTGTGGTCAGGTTATGTTTAATATACAAACTTTATAATCCCTTCTTGAATTTGTTGTCATCGAACTGAAAGGGTAATACTGGCTATTTTTCTTGAGGAGACCAAATATCTGGGAGTTGACTGCCGGAATACATCAAAATTGCATCAGCTCTCACATTTAGTATCACAACTAACAGTTGAACCCTTCCACGGCGGGTTATTTTTAATGTGATTTTTCGGAGATGAGTGGCAGCTGGAGAGAATTGAATTGAATTGAATTGAATTGAATTGAATTGAATTGAATTGAATTCATTGATGAAAAATTAAATGACGTACGGCTTTCAGTGCCGGGATATCCCAGGACGGGTTCGGCTCGCCAGGTGCAGGTCTTTCTATTTGACTTACGTAGGCGACCTGCGCGTCGTGATGAGGATGAAATGAGGATGAAGACAACACATACACCCAGCCCCCCGTGCCAGTAGAATTAACCAATTAAGGTTAAAATCCCCGACCCGGCCGGGAATCGAACCCGGGACCCTCTGAACCGATGGCCAGTAAGCTGACCGTTCAGCCAACGAGTCGGAATTTATTGATAATGATGATTTACATGCCACTGAGGCTGAAAAGCCCCTTTTTGTAGTGTCTCCTTATAACACAATACAGGTTTATGAATATACTAACTACAGTTTATAATATTAAAATATACCGGGCAAGTTGGCCGTGCGCGTAGAGGTGCGTGGCTGTGAGCTTGCATCCGGGAGATAGTAGGTTCGAATCCCACTATCAGCAGCCCTGAATATGGTTTTCCTTGGTTGCCCATTTTCACACCAGGCAAATGCTGGGGCTGTGCCTTAATTAAGGCCATGGCCGCTTTCTTCCAACTCCTAAGCCTTTCCTATCCCATCGTCGCCATAAGACCTATCTGTGTCGGTGCGATGTAAAGCCTCTAGCAAAAAAAAAAAAAATTAAAATATTAAATTAAACATTAGAGAGAAAGAGAGAGAGAGACATAATTTCTCAATAAGAACTGTCACTTTTACGGGTTTGAGACACTGAAATCCACCATGTTCAGTTTTCTTCCGGCTCGGTGATAACGCGGCATCCGAGGTCACGGGAGTATTTCATTTCCATCTCCCTTCACGACTCCCTTTTCTCGTATTTATTTCCAGCATGTTCCTACCATTTTCCTTCTCATTTTCATGGTTGTATTAATTATCTTCATGATCGGTAACGTAGATTTATACTTTATAAAAACAATCATGGCAACAAAGAGTATGATCGCCATTTAACTCTTTACCGTGACTATAGAACAATATTTCCATGTCAGCGTTGAAGGACCCAACTTTTCTCTTCTCTCTTTTCAGTCACTGTAGTAAAAATGTATGAGACATAAATTATTGGAAATTGTAGCTTATTTTAGTTTTGTTATTTACAGGTTTTAAGTGGAACAAATACAATCGGGATGTATCGGAAAGCTTGTAAAAAAGGTATTAGTCACGAATATCTCCATTATTTTTATTTGTGACAGAAATGTGCATAATACATAAAAGATCGTAAATTATATTTTTCTCAAATATTATGATGCAGAGAGTTTCGATACAGCTAATGTTAACGGAGAAATGTTACATTTCCTGTTTTGCTCCCCATAATATTGTTACGCCACTGCATACTGATAAAATATTGTATAGACTAGTGCAGTCTTCGGATAATTTTTGTAAGGAATTACATCTTTTTGGTCTGGATCGCTCATGGCACTCGACAGTATTCAACTACTGCAAATGCATATGGACGAAATACTCATTTTTATTTTGAAGTGGAAGTAACACCTTCTGAACAGAAATCCTGAATTGAACTGAACCCCGGTTTTTCTTATATACACCTAGTCCGAGATGAAAGCGAGTTACGAGGCAAAACTAGAAGTATGCAGACAAAATTGTACTTTTTATTAATATAGAGCAGGCGGATATCAGCGTCTTGGGAAGTACAGACTCGCTTCTTGACTCTCTGTGGCCCTTCACAATTTAATACTTTTTGCATTATTGCTGCCCTTGATTTCGTCTCTTACTTCCAAGTATTAGGTTAATATTCCAAAGGTAGACTAGTGACAACTGTACAAAACAACTTTCGATAATTATAGGTCACTTAAATTTTTATCGATAAAATATATGGAACAAAATTTGGGAATAATACTCTAAATAAATGTTGTCATGGGCAATATTCCTGTAAAGCCAACAATAAAAGAGATACATCAAGTTTTATGTTTAAGAAAAATGAACCTTAAGTACATTATACTTTAGGAATGCTTAAATAAGTCATGCAAACACACATTCCTTGAGTTCGGTGCGGTAAGGTTCATTTTACTTTACACGTTAGCATTGGAAAATGAACACAACGAACGTTGTCTGGTGGACTAAATGTCCATGTGTGCCTGGTGGGCGTGACCAGTCTTAAGGAAAATAATGGATAGGAAGAGCATTGGGAGATATGACCTTTTGCCCGAACAGCGACGAATTATACAATATGTAATTAAAAATCTGACCATTTACAATAACTGTAAAACTAACCCTAATTCGTAATTATAATCTAAATACAATGATATTTGTTCATTGCATTAGTTAGGTCTGCAATTATTTTTAATACACAGTTATGAGCTAAGCACAACTATATTCAGAGGTGTAAAGGAAAATGGCCCTTACCTACTGTACTGTAGGAATGTATGTTTGCATGAGGTATTTACGCCCTCCTGCACTACAATATATTTAGGTTAATTTTCCTTTACACGTTAGCATAGGAAAATTAACACAACGAAAATTGTTTTGACGGGTTGCATATACATATATGGTTCGGAGTCTTGACCAGTCTTAGGGAACTAATGGATGGGAAGAGCATTGTCGCATTCGTGGCTTTGACACAGCAGCGAAGATATACGCTCGATGTTCCTTCAACTAGTACAGATTTTAAGGGGCGTCGGAGTACTAGAATTTTGCCATAAAAAGAGATCGTTGAAAGTGTCAGTAATTTTACTGCCATGGGTCCGTCGCATTTAAGCAGCAATAAATCCCAACCGACTGAGCCGGAATTGGAGCCTACATCCTCGATTAACGAATACGAACCCACTACACTACACAGTCACTAACAAATAGTTCGGTAGTGTAGTTTATTTATTTTCGTATTTATATAGAATTACATAAAACCGCAATGTACATAATAATAAAGAATCTAAATAAGAAATATACAAACATTTACAAAGGACACAGTACACGCAAAATAATCTGCACAACCCTATATCTTACATAAACAACGGTATAAACAAAGAAGAAATCACTTAAAAACAAGAAGCGGCGAAGAATGGTAGATTATGAAATATCCGGAAGGTATTTTGTTTTTGCTAGTTGCTTTACGTCGCACCGACACAGATGGGTCTTATGACGACGATATGACAGGGAAGGGCTAGGAGTGGGAAGTAAGCGGCCGTGGCCTTAATGAAGGTACAGCCCCAGCATTTGCCTAGTGTGAAAATGGGAAACCACGGAAAATCATTTTCAGGGCTGCCGGCAGTGGGGTTCGAACCTACTATCTCCTGAATACTGGATACTGGCCGCACTTAAGCGAGAAATATCCGGAAAGGAAAATGAAGCTATGTTATGTGAGAAATATCATTAAGGAAGGAAGGATATGATAAGACGATATCTAGGTCCTGTTGAGAGATAAGGGAATATACATTGCTGGAATACGAATAGATATTGGTAAGAAAAAGGCGAGAGTAATAAATATGAAGTACTGTCTTCACTGTACTACGGGAAGGGACGTGGAGGAGGAATAAGTTGTTTATACACCCGCCTATATTATTAAACATTGCGAGATCGAACTCGGCACAATCATTTGGTTTTTAAGAGTGATTAATTGCGAAAGACCCTTGTAATATTGATTTACTGACACGTTACAATATGTATTTCCAGTGCAAAATTCCAGTACACTCCGTCATCTCCTGAAGTTATAGTAGCTGAAGGGACGTTAAGCAGGAATTTATTTATCTATTTATTTATTTATTTATTTATTTATTTATTTATTTATTTATTTATTTATTTATTTATTTATTTATTTATCACCAAGCGATATGTGGTAAGCATCGTATAGTTTCAGTATAAGCTTGCGTGCGGGCGATGGTGGCTTCGAATGCCATATTCAGTAGCTTTGAAAATGTTTTCCGTAGTTTCCGATTTTTATCCCAGGAAAATGTGTGAAACTTAATTAAGACCACAGCTGCCATCTTTTAAGCCACAGTCCTTTCCCACTCCAGCGCTGCCCAAAACTTGTATGCATTAGTGCGATGTTTAACTGCTAGAAAAATTAAATTTATTGATAGTAATAATGTTATTTGTTTTTACGTCCAACTAATTATTGTTTTCACGGTTTTCGAACAGTCCATCAGGAGTTCTTTCATGTGCCAGTAAATCTACCGATACGAAAGATGACATATTTGAGCACCTTCAAATACCACCGGACTGAGCCAGGATCGAGCTTGCCAAGTTGGGATCAGAAGGCCAGCGCCTTAACCGTCTGAGCCAATCAGCCTGGCTTAAATTTATTAGTTTACTTATTTTTATTATTTATTTTAATATTTACCGTGATTATAAGAGTTACGTTTGCAAAATTTATGAAGAGCATGCAAGTTTCTGACGGAATCATGTGAAAACGGCCGACGGTCTGCAGACCCATCTAAATAATGTGTTAGTTTAGAATAGTAAGTCGCATGATGAAGACTGCAAATGATTAGCTACCAAGAGAAGATTTTTAAAATGATGGGAGTTCTTTTGATATCTGTCCGACATATGAAGTGTTTAAGAGAGTATCATTATTAGTAATTACTTAATTGTGATAAAATATTTTACAGTGTTAATATAGATGCTTTCGCAAAATTAATGTCTTTCGTCAGGTGCCCTCCAAATTAACGCAAGAAATTACTGCTAATTAACGTTCATTTAGTACGTCACCCTGCTGAGATTTCTAAATTTGTGAGTTATAAATAAGGGAACCTTATTCAAAAGACCGGTTTATATATTTTGGCCTTGATTAATGAGAGCGATGATAATTCTGAACTGCATAAGTTAACGGTTAGAAAGGCTACGGCAGTCGCTCCGCACTACCACTTCTGGTATGATATAGATCGTTTAGTATTCCCTCTTGCTGGAAAAAAGGATATCATTGGATACTTCCCTTTCGGCATAACTACAAATCACGTTTGGTCACTACAGTGATTCTTAAGGAGATAGCCAAGAAATCAACTCGCCGTGCGGATGGGGCCGCGCAGCTGTGAGCTTGGATCCGGGAGATAGTGGGTTCGAACCATACTGTCGACAGCCCTGGAGATGGCCGCGCAGCTGTAAGCTTGCATCGGGGAGATAGTGGGTTCGAACCACACTGTCGGCAGCCCTGGAGATGGTTTTCCTTGGTTTTCCATTTTTTACAATAGGCAAATTCTGGGGCTGTAGTTTAATTAAGGCCACGGCCACTTCCTTCCCATTCCTAGGCCTTTTCTATCCCATTTTCGCCATTACACATATGTGTGTCGGTGTGACGTAGATCATATTGTAAACTGTAGAAATAGTCCACGTAAACGTCCCGCAGACGATCATGAACACTTTTTTTGATCTATCTACTGAAATGAAATTCGCTTAGTTCCTTCTGTTTGATATTGTTATTCTTAATTTTATCCTCCTTGGTGTTCCTTATCTCGTGAATTATTATTGCCATTCCTTTTTTTATTGAAGTCATAATCACCGTCTGTACGGCAAACTGAATAATTTCGTTTATTCACCTTTTATTTTGTCTCTAAATGAGTCATCTAATAAACCAAGTTCTCAAGATAGTGGTAACATTTCAAAGTAAAGGTCTATTTTATTTTATTAAACGAAATTTGAACCTAGGACCAAATGTTATACATTTAGGAAACACCGAACTCGATAGCTGCAGTCTCTTGAGTGAGGCCAGTATCCAGTATTCGGGAGATAGTTGGTTCGAACCCCACTGTCGGCAACCCTGAAGATGGGTTTCCGTGGTTTCCCATTTTCACACCAGGCAAATGCTGGAGCTGTACCTTAATTAAGGCCATGGCCGCTTCCTTCCCAGTCCTGGCCCCTTCCTGTCCCATCGTCGCCGTAAGACGTATCTGTGTCGGTGCGACGTAAAGCCAATAGAAAAAAAAGCTTTTAGGAAACTACCATATAATCAGAGGTAAACATTCACAGTATAATGAAGGGAGAGGTAACAAAAATTTACCACACTATGCAGGGGTCATCTGAGGAACAGATTGCTCGTAGTCATAGCTAGAATAACCAGTATGCTGTAGCAGTGTGGCCGGGTGTTCAGTTTCATTACAGTGAGCCCAAATTGGTATGTAAGGGTTAATCTATATATATAAAACAAGAGTTTTGTCTGTACATTGCTCAGAATTTAAAAAGGATGGTATTTCTGTATCAGTCGTGCCCACAGTAACAAGGAAATGCCCTTATTACTTTTCCGTAATTTCTGTCTGTCTGTCCGTATGTATATACACGTATCACTAGAAAACGCCTGAAGAGAATTTAATGAAAATCGGTATACAAAGTCGGGTAATAAGTCGCTACAATCTAGGCTATAAATAATTTTATTCACGCTGTCTGAAATGGTAGTTTAGGGGAAGGCCTAAAATTTAATTCTCAAATGTTTATGTTATTAGTGGTCATGTCTTAATGAAAATTGGTATGCAAATTCGGGAAATAAGTCGCTACAATCTAGACGATAAATAATTTTACTCACGCTGAGTTTGGGGGTAGGCCTAAAATGTAATCCCTACATAATTATGTTAATAGTGGTCGTATCGATGAATACTACATAACTAAAGTTATATAGTATTATATTTCCGATCATTTATGTCTTATACATCGTTGCCATACCGGTTATGATCAGAGATATTCATGAATTTGGATTTTTGTTACTAAGTCCTTATCAGCATCGAGTCACGAGAAAATGTGTAGACAGAATTTAATGAAAATCGGTATGTAACGTCTTAGAATAAGGAACTACAGTCTATGCTATAAATAATTTATAAGACGCCTTAAGATCACAGAGTCGAAAGAAAACTAAATGTGAAGGCCTACAATATAGAAAGCTTATAAAAATGATCAACAATAACATTACATGGACCATTGTTTGTTGTGATGTGCTTTGTCTTGCTGTTGCCACTCATCTCTAATCCTGTTGCGTACCGTGTATTTTTTTAAATTTGCCTTACGTCGGACTGACACAGATAGATCTTATGGCGACGATGGGGTAGAAAAAGGCTATGGGTGTGAAGGAAGTGGCCTTAGCCTTAATTAAGGTATAGATCCAGCATTGGCCTGGTCCACGGAATAACATCTTCAAGGCTGCCGTCAGTGGGATTCGAATCCAGTATCTCCCGGGTACAAGCTCACAGCTGCGCGCTCCTAACCACCCAGCCAACTCGCCCAGTCGTATGAGTGTAACAGTCTGTCTAAATATTGGCGGGAAGTAGCTGGGGAGTTAGGTAACTTTCTTCTCTAGCATGCCATTCCTCCGTTTCCTACATTTTCCAATACTACTGGTACGTAACACACGGGTCCATCATAGCATTCGAGCTATTCAATCCCTATTCGGAGGCACTGATTGGAATGAGCAGTGTGCATATTTAACGGAATAATGGCAGAGAAGTGTTCAAGGCTGTTTGCGGCCTGGTCATTCCAGCTCTGGAACTTTGGACTGTCAGATCGACACCGCAGTACTGTTCGTTAAAAGTGAGAAAATGTTCAGTTCT
This sequence comes from Anabrus simplex, assembly GCF_040414725.1. Lineage (NCBI taxonomy): Eukaryota > Metazoa > Arthropoda > Insecta > Orthoptera > Tettigoniidae > Anabrus > Anabrus simplex. The sequence continues at coordinate 897,028,796 of NC_090266.1, forward strand.
TCATTTTTCGAGTATTTTATATGATAACATTGCTATAATTGCTACATTCCTACTGACGTTTTGGTAATGACCTATATTGACTTCAGTTAGGGAAACCACAAAGCCAGCCTTTCTGAGAATCCCGTAGAGAAGCACGGGTACATCAGCTAGTAATGAATAAAGTTGAAAACTAATGTAGACCATGCCGCTAATAAAATAAGCTCTAGAAAATGATGTCCATCGTTCTCGATACAAACATTGCATTGGCGTAAAAAGTATGTCCAAAACACTCGTTGTATTTCCTCTTCTGAAATTTCACGTATTAGTCGTCTTATTTCGTTCTCCATGGCTTCAACAATACGTGCATGGTTCTTGTACACTTTCTATTTTATAAAGTTCTCCACAATAATAATCACAGGCACTTAAATTTACAAACGGTTTTCTCATACGATTCCTTCTTTAGGAGAAATGTCTCATCTAGAAATTTCCTTTGTCTAGTATCATTCGTCACCATACTCATAGCTACCACAAATAACGTTCAACAACTGTAGGAAAACAACACTAACACGCTAATAACGTGCCCTGAACAAGAAATCCAATCGTAAATTAATTAGCTTAACGCTAACAAGGATCACTGCGCTGCCTGACCGCGCACTCTATCCTTGCCACTGGGGAACAAAGCAAGCGTTTCCCTAGGCCGCAGCAATGTTAAAGTGCCCGTAACTTTTCACTGACTCTCCCTGTACTTTATCCTGAAGGGTATTGCATACAATAGTTACAAAACGTCAGTCGTGATTCACTGCATAAACTTAAGAAAAACATTAGACCTAAAATTGGTAGAAAAGTGAAGCATCTTTCAAGAGACCCTCACGATTGCCATACTACAGAGGAATATTGCGAATACCTTGGACTGCACACCGAACGAACGAGTCAGTCCTGAAGCAGCTCGGTATCAAACCATGATTATCAACATTTGTCAGACTGCTCAGGTACTTCGGTCACATTGTTAGAAGCCGGTCACTGAAGGGAACGCCGAGGCCCTGAGGACGTTCTCCATGTAGAGTAAATGGGTGGATCAACTAAACAGCCTAACAGGAGAAAATCTGCAACAAGCAATTCACCATGCCAGGACAAAGACTTGTAGAGATAGGTCGTCAAGGGGCTAGCTACTTGATGTCACTACACCCTTACGGAGCGTTAGAATAAAACACACAAAAGGTGAATTATATTTTGATAATGATTAAGTCTCATAAAATATCAAATTCAAGCAATATTCAATACTATGCGCTCATTATTTTCTAAGCGATGATACGTGCAGTGGTTTCTTGTCTTTATAGCCTTCCTGTCACTGGGTATTCATATAAATGTGCCTGCGAAGCGAACAACGTATAGTTACTGAGATGCAACGAATGCTGCTCGTTTCCCAACCGTTACGAAGAAGTTTCTTTTTCCAGTGATTCACTTATGTCCCAGGCATCTAGTATGGGCCTAATTGAATCGGAGGGTAAAATAAGTCACCAGTAAAAACCAACAGGCGAAGTACCGAGCACATTTCTTGTTTATGTTGAGCGTGGATTCAATATGATGTTATGGCGGCGTAAAAAATCTCTAGATCTTCGAAACCTCATCCTTCAAAACTTTTCTATTTGTTCTTTGTTTAACGTCGCATTAATACATCGAATGTTTTCGGCGACGGAAGGGTGGGAGATTGGGAAGGTAGCGGCCGTGGCCTTCATTAAGTTACAGCCCCAGCATTTGCCAGGTGTGAAAAGGGGAAACCACGGAAAACCATCTTCAGGGCTTCCGGCAGTGGGGTTCGAACCCACTATCTCCCGAATACAAGCTCACAGCTGCGCGACCCTAACCGCACGGCTCAAAACTTTGCAAGTTGATCATTTGTCAAGTCACTGTACAAGGCATTATTATTTATATCTTCTTCCATTTGGAGTTGCGTTGTATCTCTTTCAGTCCAACGAGCGATACCACATAACCATTAAGCACGCGGGTGGGAAACATACTCAAACATGACGTTCTTGTGCGTATCTTAAGAATGCAGGATGCTAGGCATGAGGTTCTACTGCATGTCCATTTGCTGAATTCCAGTATCTTGTAATATAGAAGATATATGATTGCCTGGTTAGGTGAAATGTCTTCTATTTAATACGCCCTCCTTTGACGTAGTAGAACGTAACATGTTTATATTGTCCAAACTGCCAATTCATGCTTGTGAATTAAATTTCAGTAGCTAAAAGTCAAATTGTCTCTCAGAAGCGGCACGTATTTTAACATCATTCTTATCTAATAAGTACGACTTTCTCCTCCTCGAGAAATATACCTTCCTTGAAAGGGATTCCTATTTTACATTTTTCATCTTCGTACAAATTAGGATCTCTGTGTTTGGTGCAAGTAATGTCGCGATCATTGGCACTACTCTGTGCAGCCTTAGGACCAGCACGTTCAACTGCCTTCCTGTAATTTATGAAACGTGTGAACAACTTCCGGCACTCTGCATGCTTGCTACATGGCAAACTTACTTGGTCGTCAAATGGTCTTCAGCTATGCATATAAACTACCGTCACCACTACCAGGATACCCTGCATCAGTGGTCTATAAACATTTTAAGTCGTACCTGATCCCCGCCTGGAAGGTAAAAGTTCTTGCATCCCGGTGATTCTTCCTTCCTTACTTCCTTCTTTCTTTATTTTATTCCATCTTTCCTTTGCACTCGCGGACTTCACAGTTTACATTTAGAGAAACGGCTATATAAATATTAATGATAATAGAAATATTCATAATCATTGCTCTTATTTCTAGGATAAAGTGTGAGTACTCACCCTGTACGTGCTATCACAGAAATGTGGAAATATTATTTTAGGAATATAGAGGTGATGGGTTGAGGCCTAGCCCCAAATAAACAATTACAGCTTCACACACAGGACTACCTCTTGGCACACGTCAGAGTGAAGTCTGAGTTTTATTTTTGAATGAAAGTATGAATGGGTAGTGCGCTCGCGAAAATTCAATATTCACAACTCCTGGACCTAAATGACAATCATAGGGCCATCCATGTTGCAATAGTACTTTCTGGCCTGGTGAGGAAAGCGATAGCAAAGTACCTCATACATCTTCCTGCCTTGTACGGCTCATTATTGGCCTTCGAAATTTGTGGTTTTTTGTATGTCCGTATTACCTTTGATAGTGATATTAGAGGATTCTCTGTGCTGAAGACTTAACAGGCAGACATTGGGGCAAATATTAAAATGGCAAGGGCTCGCTCAATAAGATATAGATATTCGGGACCTATAGCCAGGTAATCTCTAGTCCCAGGAGTAAATGCATCAGTGTGTGGCAGACACTGAATGAGTTTCGTGAAACCGTTGTTTCTCATTTATAACTTTTGAAGTAAAATTCATGAAAATTTATATAAACCAGAACTCCATCACCTAGAAACTTAACCAAATACTCTCACTCATTGCACAGGATATCAACTGATTACAATCCTTAGAAGTTCACTGTCTTAAATTTATGGCAGACTTTGAAATATAAATATGGAAAAAGGTGTTCATAGACTGAATGGTTTAGAATAGACGAAAGGAAGTCGACCCTCAGTAAACTGTCAGGAAAAATTAGAAGAGCAGATTGACAACCGTGAAGAAAAGCATAACATTTAAATTGGTAAAGTTCAGTGCAAGAAAGGGATCATGGTGGTGAAGTGCAAAATTATAAGAATCATTACACTAGTACAGTATTATGATATAAAAAGGTAACGTGATCGTAGACGGGATACTGAATCAGGACGTGCAGAAATAATCATCACAGTCACCACCCTCCTCATCATAAAAACCTCAACTTACGCAGGTGGTTTTTCCGATTAACTGAAGATGACATCAATTCCTATTTGTACTGGACCTGACAGAGAAATACCGTCCGTAAGACTAAGATCTATTAATGGACGTCAAACTAGCTTGGAATATTACACTGTCGGAGAGGTCTTCAATATCTCAATGTTTATGAGACTGCAGTACTAAGTTATATGTCACGATTCCTTTTTAACCACGAAGATCTATAAATGTATGTCCTCTGACTGTGTAAATACTGGCCGCATGGTCTTCCGACGCCAAATGCCATAAAGGGAAAACCGTAATTGTGGTGTATATTGTATTTTGAACCGGCAATATCAGATCCATTACAAAACAACAACCTTAATAATTTATAACATTTTAAAAGACTGTCAATTATCAATGTTATTTTCCTTTTAGACATCGCTTTGGTACTGGGAATAAATTGCTGAAAAACGTAGGATTATTTTTGAGAATCACACTCGTATAAATAACGTAGAAAGCTTAAACAATTGTCTACGTTCACCGAGGAAGGATCGTGGAACGGCTAAGCACTTCACTCATTCCTTACTTCTCCATGTCATTAATTAGCTTTCAAGTGACGCACGTACACTCTTGATATTCCTTGATTGCAGGTGAGAACTTTAATTGTAGTTGTATTTGATGTGGAACGGAGGGAATGGAATGTACTGATTGGCTGAGGTCAAAGCAACGGGTTGAGCTGAAGGACCCACAGAGGGGAGCTATCACTTGTACTTTAGGATTCATCAAGTTCCATGTCTGCAGTACACCCGAAACCCCCAGAATGACTACTCTCCAAGTAATTACTCACGTAATAATTTATCTTCGTATGAATCGTTCTGTACAGAAGTCTCACTGGTACAATTCTGGAGCAGTAATTATAATTCTAAATATTTCCCACTGTAATTTATTGAGAGGAAAATAAATTCCAGAAGTGTCTAAATTCAGATAGAAAATCTTTGCTATGATTTTGCTTCAGTGGTCCCTTTTACGCCAGGCCGAATAGCTCAGACGGTAGAGCGCTGGCCATTTGAGCTCAAGTTGGCAGAGAAGAGTTTGAGCGATGTAAAACTATTATTATTATTATCATTAAACAATAGCAGCTGGCAATACAGAAATTAAGACTTCTATCTTCTTATAGTTGATGTTATCGTAATTAGTCTCCCAGAACATTAAAATTACATTTGATGTGTGAGTATTATATCATTCGTCAAACTTGGTGATTGAGCATCTGTGGTGTGTTTTCAGGGCATGATCGTTAGGCGTGGGTATTCTAAAATATATTCCTCGTTAAGTCAATTGTGCTGCGACAGCACCTAGTAGCTCATATAATAAAGGAGTGGAAAAATCCGAACTAGAATTTACCACCTCGACAATAGAGGTTTTGTTCGAACATTCTCCGAAACGATGGTAATATTGAGGATTGACCTGTGTCAAGAGTTATTCATTCGTGGGACCAATCGACGATATTCCGACCATACTGCTAATTGCCTCACACCTTCCCGCTGCTGTTGAACGGCTGGGCCTGAATATGCGACAGTCCTGAGTGTAGGTCAATGGCGATACTTTCTATCACCGACTACATTAAACAGTTCTAATTTGACCGATGGATAAGTTGCAATTAAACTTAATGAACTCATTGCCTGTTCTATTGGTAAGTTCTGTGAAGCATTATTCACCCAGTTCGAGACATATAAGTAAATCATTGATTCCACGAGGAAAGATTATGGGCAGTAGACAATCACATTATGAAACAGTGATCATGTGATCAAGAGAATAACGCTTTTGGTACTGAGAAATTTAATGTTGGTGGAAATGCGAGGCAAGAAGTTCATCCATCAATCGATTCACAACTCTAGACGATTTGTGAAACTGAAGACTTGCCCGGAGTAAGGATATAACCAACAAATCAGTAATTTCTCAGCAGAGAAGAAAAGTTATTTTTGGGCTTTGTTTCATCGTATACAATACTTGAACCAATAATTTTATATGCAAGTGCACAAGTAAGTTCATTTTTTTAACAATGTTTCATTGTTATAACTTAAGGTTTTAAAAATAACATATGAATTGAAAGTGATACAATGGAAAATCATCTCCAAGTGTCTTACGTTTGTATGTAACAGAAGAGAAATCCTCAACATGCACTTGGAACAAAAATGATAAAAACTAATATTAATGTAATATTAAAAATAACAACAATAACAAGAAAAAATCAAGAAATTATTTCAAAATATAGATATGATTCCGTCTATGGTCTTTATTTAAATGATCTATTACACCTTGTCGTGACCTACCTGTCCTGTGAGACGTTCTAGTTGGTCTGTCACCAGGCCGTCGGAGTTGGCGTATTACCTGTCATGCCGAGCGGTAAAGTAGGGAGGTAAATTGTAGGTGCGAACTCTGTCCCGCAACTCCCGAAATAAAAGATAGATTAACTTCACTGTCCTTTATTACCCAGGACGTATATATAAACTACTAGCAAGATACCCGTGCTTCGCTACGGTATTATACTGAAATTTATAATTGAATGTTTATTGTATTATATATAATCCGCCGAAATTCGCGATCTCACTCGTTTTCTGAGAGAATCCGCCAAAATTCGTGACATGACTCGTTTTCTAATAGATTACGGCAAGTTTCCTCCCATTTTTCAATCTTTCTTACCAGCAATCGATTTCGTACTTCCCGGGCTAGTTCCAGGTGTTCCACCCGGTTAGTTGGGTACCTAAACCTTTGCCATCTTTTACTATAAGCATTTTTAATATGGATCAAATCCTGAAGGAGGTCCGGCGTCGTGTCGTCTTGGGTGCCTTGGCGGTACTGAACCCAAGTCGGGACTGCATTCTTAGTCATTACCCGTCCAGGAACCGTTTCTAGCACATTTTACGATGGTCTAGAACATTATTATTGTTATTGTCATTATTATTATTATTATTATTAATAATAATAATAATAATAATAATAATAATAATAATAATAATAAATGTTCTGGACCCCACAGCAAGATGCAAGACCGCTACTTGGCGGTAAATTACATCCTCTGCCATTGTCATTGTTCACAATGTGACCAGCACCATTGTCGCGCGTAGGCAAGTGTGCGGGATTTCTGGCGATACGAATGACATACTTCCGTGCATTATTTACCTTATTATAGAGGTGAACAATTTGACGGTCAATCTCATTCCTATCGTTTATTTCAAATGTGTTTACATTTTTATTTATATGCCAGGAGAACTTACTGTAATCTAAGAACGTTCTCCGAAGGAAAAGATGGCTGTTGAAAACGAACCCAGGAAAGATTAAAAATGATCGGTTTATGATCAGAATAAGTACATCGAAAATCTACAGCCTGTTTCCAGTCATTCGATAGGGTCAGGACTGGAATGAATAAAGCCCCATCTAGGAATTGTGCCGGCTGCCGACGCACTCCTCTGGGCCAATGATCGATGAATGACAAATGAAATGAAATATTGGACAGTGTTGCTGGAATGAATGATGACAGGGAAAACCGGAGCATCCGAAGAAATTCTGTCCCGCTTCCGTTTTGTCCAGCACGAATATCAATGGAGTGACCGGGGTTTGAACCACGGACCCCAGCTGTGAGAGGCCGGCGCGCTGCCGCCTGAGCAACGGAGGCTCCTTATAAGTAAATTATGAACAGTAAGAACATTGGTCTTACCTCCTTTTACACCCCAACGCCGTTAAGTTTATTCACCCCCCCACCCCCCAAAAAAATTAAAAGAAGGTGTATTTCTTTATCTTTAAAGGAGATTCCAAACACCAATGTTCACGTCTACTACCTTCAGTTATGAGATATAAGTATCCCCATAAAAATAATTCACTTTTTTCACTTCCTTTCACACTCCACCCCGCCCCTCAAGTGAATTTTCCAGCAAAAATCTTGTTTCTTTATTAGTAAAGGATCTTCTAAATACCAATTATCTAAATTCTTCAGTTTTTTTATTTATGTATCCTCATGAAAGGAATTCAGCTCCTTTTCACTTCCGCCCCCCAAGATGGTTCCACCCCAAAAACGTGCTTTTCTTTGTTTTTAAAGGAGATCAAAATATCAATTTTCACGTCTGTAACAACTTTAGTTTTTATTAGATGTATGATTTCTCGTACAATTAAGTCAATTAATTATTCAATTATTTCACCCCCTCCCCTTCATGGATTTTCCGGGAATACGTATTTTTTTACTTTTAAAACAGATTCCAAATATCAAATTTCACGTCTGTAACATCTTCATTTTTGAGATTTCAGTAACCTAATTGAAAGAATTCAACACCATTTTCAGTCACTTTAACCCCCGACCCCTCCACCCAAGTGTATTCCCGAAAACTAAAAATACACGTTTCTTTATTTTTAACAGAGATAAAAAATACCATTTTTCACTTCTGTAGCATGTTAAGGTTTTTTTATATATACTGTAGAAATTCTCATTTTAAAATTTCACCCCTTTTTAGTTCCCCTTAAGTGGAGTTTCCGAAAACAAATCACCTATGTTTCTTTACATTTAGAGGTGATTCCAAATACCCACTTTTTACGTCTGTAACATTTTATGTTTCTCAGATGTTCTGTAGATATAGTCTTAAAAAAACCACCCCAACTTGTCACTCTTGTTTAACCGCCTTTAATTGGATATTCTAAAAGCAAAAAATACATGTTTCATTATTTTTAAAGGAGATCCCAAATGTTAATTTTCAGTTCTGTAATATCTTCAGTTTCTGAGGTATATGTATCCTCATTAAAGGCATCCAACCCCTTATTCACCCTTTTACACCCCTCCTATTGGGATTTACAGAAAACAAAGAAATACGCGTTCCTTTTATTTTTAAGGGAGATCCTAAATACCAATTTTTAGATGTGTAAACGTTTAAAGTTTTAAGATGTAGACACACTCATTTTAAAAATTCACTCCTCTCTTACCCCTCCCCCATTATTTGGATTTTCCAAAAACGAAAAAAATAAATGTTTCTTTATTTTTAAAGGAGATCCCAAACACCAATTTTCAGGTCTGTAATATCTTCAGGTTCTGAAATATAAGTAGCCTCATTGAAGGCATTCAACATATTTTTCACCCTTTTCCACCCTTTCTATTGGGATTTTCCAAAAACAAAAAATACGAGTTTCTTTATTTTTAAAGGAGATTATAAATACCAATTTTTACATCTATAATATTAAACGTTTTGAGATATAGATACACCCATTTTCAAAATTCTCCCCCTTTTCACCCCTCATTAATTGGATTTTCCAAAAATAAATACGTGTTTCTTTATTACTAAAGGAGATCCCAAACACCAATTTTCACGTCTGTAATATCAGGTTCTGAAATATAAGTAGCCTCATTACAGGCATTCAACCAATTTTTTAACCCTTTTGACCCTTCCTATTGGGATTTTCCAAAAACAAAAAAATCGTGTTTCTTTATTTTAAAGGAGATTCTAAATACCAATTTTTACGTCAATAAACTTTAAAAGTTTTGAGATATAGATGCACTCGGTTTTAAAATTCCCCCTTTTTCACCCCCCATTAATTAGAAAACCAAAAACAAAAAATATATGTTTCTTTATTTTTAAAGGAGATCCTAAACACCAATGTTCAGGTGTGTAATATCTTCAGTTTCTGAGATATAAGTATTCTCTTTAAAGGCATTCAATCCCTTTTTCACCCCTTTTCACCCCTCCTATAGGGATTTTCCGAAAACAAAAAATATGTGTCTCTTTATTTTTAAAGGAGATTCTAATTACCAATTTTTACATCTATAAACTTTACAAGTTTTGAGATATAGATACACTCATTTTAAAAATTCCCTCCTTTTTCACCCCTATGAATTGGATTTTCCAAAAACAAAAAAAGTATGTATTTCTTTAATTTTAATGGAGATCCCAAACACCAATTTTCAGGTCTTTAATATCTTCAGTTTTTGAGATATAAGTATCCTCATTAAAGACATTCAACCCATTTTTCACCCCTTTTCACCCCTCCTATTGGGATTTTCTGAAAACCAAAAAAATACGTGTTTCCTTATTTTTAGAGAAGATTCTAAATACCAATTGTCACATCTGTAAACTTTTAAAGTTTTGAGATATAGATACACTCATTTCAAAATTTCACCCCCGTTTTCACCCCCTTAGCGAAGGAATATCCGGAAATCCTCTCTTAGCGAGCACCTACATTTAAGAATGAATATATCCTCAAAATTTCATTTCTTTATGTCCAGTAGTTTTGGCTCGGCGATGATGAATCTGTCAGTCAGTCAGTCAGGACAAGTTATTCTATATATATATAGATTTACAAATTCATTTACAGATTCTGAATAAGTCGGTCTGACGAGCGCTTGCTTCACGAGCCTACTCTACGGCTACGCGCTAAGTCCGAATTCTGCGGCACTTATGTACAACTTCACTGTCAAGACTGACTGCTCAAAGGAGCCTGGTCCTAAGAGTACGAATTACTGGTCGAGAGAGACCTCCGCACCATCTTGAATTAGGGTTATATCTACTCTCCTAGAAGCAAAGGTCGGTCCCATCCCACTAACATGGGCGTTACCTAGCTGCTCGCCTTGTAGGTGGCGCCCTCAATTACTATTCTGAACTAATTTTCTCATTAGGTGCTGCCCTCTGGGCCCTACTGTCTCTGTCTTACTCTTGCACTCTTGTTTCCTTGTCTCTACTAGAGTAGAACTGTACTGGTTTTGTGCTCTTTGTCAGCGAGCCGCCGGCTCCTATACCAACTATTAGACTCTGCTAGTCAATACACAAACGAGCAAACATCCGCTGTTGTAAACATATTTTCGTTGACGCATTCCGCAAGCCCTCTTCCTGACTAATGCTCTCCACTACTTGTAACTTCACTGAAAAGCTTCTTCATCCTTCTAATTATTAAATCTGCATATAATTACCATACATATGTTCTGACATTTACTGATTTATTTCCCTTGATATTCTGAGGTCGAATCTTGGCTGCGAATCCCGGATGCCGTTTATCTGACAGTCCGCCAGTTAGAGCCCTTGGGAGGTCGGTACACGACATCTCCTCCCTTAGGGAAGAAATGGATGCAACCTTACGTTGCGTCCATTTCGGTCCTAAACTATTCACCCTCTGATGCCGCCTGTGCACAAGGATCGGCGACCCTGTGGTGAAGGGGAATGTTGTTCTGTAATCTGATTAACACTTGTATCTATTTCTACTGCTTCTATAGATCTCACAGGCGTACTAAAGCGTACCCCAGTAGGCCTGGAGTGTAATTCCATGATTTCCTCAGGCATCTCCGAGCGTCCCCGGATCCGCCTGGGATGATGGAATACAGTTAAATCTTCGTCTGAAGTCTTAACCTTATCTCCCTTTGCAATAACCGTTTGCTTTATATAAATATTTGGGCAATGAGCCCATGCATCATCGAACCATCTCTTTTTTGCTGGAAATCCTAGTTTCGGACAGCAACAATTACAACAATAACATTCTAAAATTAACCCTATGATACTAATGACTATCCACACTATATATTTGTACACATTCATATGCTGATAAATCATTTGTCTTTGCATTTCATTTTCCTTTTGTTTCACTACTTTTTCCACTTCCTGTGTCTTATGGGAAGCCCATTTTAAATCTTCAATGTGATTTAACAGGTTATTCAATGACAACTTATTCATTTCAGGTATCTGTTCTAATTTGATTTCACTACCAATTCTTTCGCAACAGTCATAATCAAGCGTTACTTCTGGTACAAAATCTTTACTCTGTGTAGTGTTCACTTCACCTACAGCTTGTATTTTACTATGCGGGCCATATACTGCACAGCGTGCACTTAAAATAAGAATACCAGTGACTGCTAAGCTAATATCACTAGTGGTATCTTTACACATACATGTTACTTTGGTTTCTTCTGGGGGTACATATATATATCTATTCGCTCTAATATGTATACTCACGAGCTGTTGAACGGAAAGTACTCTTTATTCACAATTATCTGGAATCTGACTAACTCCAATGATGAGCTTGACTGCGCAACTCTTTTGAGTGCACACTGTATTAACGGGGAATTTAACATGACATAATTTCCAACTGGGTGTTACTACTTTTCATTGCTTTACCTGATCCTTATCTAACTGATCATAAGTTTGTTTTTCCTTGTCCATAAGGATATAATCCTTGGTCTCTTGAAGATAAAAAGAATGGTGTGGATTACTTTTCATATACGTGGGGAATGGAATCGTATGATATAACGCATAAGTTACTCTATCTGTAAGGAGTGTCTTGATGATGTACACTAGATAATTCTTATTTTCGAACATTTGCACTGCGTCTACTTTGTAAATCAAGTAACCGTAAGCTGATTTTAAATCAAATGGCAGGGACAATTCTTTAGGGAAACTCCCTGAGCTTTCTTATATCCTTTAATGATATCATCTGGTGAAATTATTTGCACTGGAATGACTCCTACCTGTGCATTGATTCATTATACTCGACAATTTAACACTGTAATGCTCATACACTTGTATGAGAAGGCCTTCAATCTCAATTAAATGTCTGTTTGCTGAATTTTCCAATTCCATTTGTTTAATTGCTTCTGTAATCTGAATCGTGCTATTGGCAAGATAAGATCTAATTTCTGAAACATTCTGAGTTAATCTTTGCTCATTTGCTGTGGCATCCTGAATGGTGCTGTTCATAGATTGCAATGTTGATTTTACGACTATCATTTGGTCTTTTGCAATTTTCATAATTGGTAGTCGTTCTAGTTCTAACTCACTAATTTTTGACTCATATTTTTCTGCATCTTCCTGACTTAATGTTCCAAATAATGCCTTTGCGATGGAACCTACTGCGTTAATTAAACCTCGCCCTTGCCTAGTGTTATCAGTTTACCCTATTGGTTTAGTAACGCGCGTAATTAATCCTTTTGATTCCTTAATTCTCTCCATTTGTGCACTTAGCATTTTAACATCCTGCTGACACGTTAAATTAGTACTTCTTTCTAACTGTGTACATATTAAATGAGTCCAGTGTATGTGTCTTTTGTCATTCGAAAATACATCATTTAATTTATTTAAATTCACATAGGTAACTAGTGCCCATTCAGTAAGGTATAATTGTATCTCACCCTGGTTGTCGAAGTATGTCCCTGGAGTGTTTTCATATGGTGCCACCTGGACATCCAGTACTTCTCCGATAATTCCGTAGTGGTGTGACGTCACGACTATCACTACTACTACTACTACTACGATGGAGATAAATCCTGCATTCGCGCCATATCTTCTGTCTACCTGCAAGGTAAAGACAGGATATGCGTTACCCTTCTATCTGTGGATACTTTCTCTTCCCAATTCCCATTTCACTCATCTACAAATGTAATTTCAATCGGTTTTTGTGTACTTTAACCCTTTTTCCTTTCTTGTTCATCTGTAGTGTTGCAGTTCACTCCAGAAACATCTACTATTTGGTAAGGACCTTCGAAGGGTGGGCTTAGCTTCCTCGATTTTCCTCTTCGCAATGCATCATTGCGCAAAAGAACCTTGTCACATACCTAAAAGATGATCTCATTCTGTTTTTTGTCATAGTGCTCCTTCTCTAATTCTTTTCGCTCAATTAAGGTTTTTCTGGCGGCCTCGTGATTTCGCCTAAGCTGTACCGTCAGTTCCTCCACCACGTTCTGGTGTTCGTTGTAACTCATCTCGCGTGGCCTTTGCAGCACACCTGGGATATTTGCTTTCCTTCCAAAAATTAATTCGTAGGGTGTGAACCCTGTACTCGTGCTCTTCGTGGTGTTATACACAAAGCTAGCGGTGGGCAAATACTTGTCCCAGTCATTTTGCGCCCCTGAGCAGATATAATGCCTTAGGTACTCCGTGAGAACCTTATGGGATCTTTCTACGCTACCGTTCGACTGCGGTCTAAAGGCCGTTGTATGCGTTTTCCGAATGCGCAGCGTTTTACACAGCGCTTTAAACATATCACTCATGAAGTTACTGCCCTGGTCAGTGAGAATCTGCTCTGGTATCCCATAGATACTTATCACATTATTGATTAGCGTTCGTGCCACGGTTTCTGCCTCTTGATTGGGCATGGCACTCGCCACTAGGTACTTCGACAGCTGATCTTGGCATGTCAGAATGTGCCTGATTCCATCCTCCGTCAACGGAAGAGGTCCAACCACGTCTAGGGATATCTTCTCAAAGACCGTGCTAGGAGTATCCGTAATCATCATGGGAGCCCTGACGTCTGATCCGTTTATTCTTTTGGCAGGCGGGACATGTGCGTACATAGCGCTCATTGTCCCCTTTCATGCCCTTCCACTGAATTCGTTCACGTACCCTAGCGTACGTGCACGTTATTCCTTAGTGCCCTTCCACCAGTTAATCATGACCCTCTTTCAGAATGGCTAGCTTTTCGGCTTCGTCTATTTCGTTCTCTTCCTCAGATGAGCTATTCTCGGGCGAAATTTCCTCTACGTTAACGTCCTCGGAAACCTTGCTACAGTCCGCTTTAAGTCCCACTGCCGTAGCGTCCTCGGGTTTTCAAGACTGTACCTTCTCTCTATTCTCGTCTGAGGCCTGAGTTTCTAGTGTTGTCTCTGGATGAGACCTGTGCTAAGCTGAGTTTACCACTCGCGCTTGGCACTTGTGTTCAGTGGGATTCCTACTCAGGGCATCGGCATTGCACTTCCGTTTGCCCTGCCTATTATACGACGTCAAAGTCGTATTCCGCCAGCTTCAGCCTGAAGTTTGCCAGGCGGGAAGACGGATCCTTCACGTTGATGAACCACTTCAACGGCTTATGGTCTGTCACCACAGTAAATTTTCTCCCAAACAAGTACGGTCTGAAGTATTTTACTGCCCACACAATTGCCAACAATTCTTTCTCAGTTACGCTGTAATTTTTTCTGCCTTATTAAGGGTTCTGCTTGCATAGGCAATTGGAAGGTCTTCTCCGGCAGGTCCTTGTGACTGTACTGCCCCAACCGCTTCGTTGCTTGCGTCAGTGGTAACAACGAAAGGTTTTTCGAAGTCCGGATACTGCAGTATAGGTTCTTCCATTAACTTTTGTTTCAATGTTTGGAATGCTTGTTCCTGATCGTCTCCCCACACAAAGGGAATATAGTGGTTTCGCGATTTTGCTGTAGTTAGGTATGAATTTCCTATAGTAACCACTCAGTCCGCAGAACTGCTTGATGTGGCGGCTAGTGGTTGGCCTTGGAAAGACATTAACGGCCAGTACCTTACGCGGGTCTAGTAAGACACCTTCGTCAGTGATTACATGTTCTAGGAACGCTACCCGTGTTCGTAGGAGTTCACACTTGTCCGGCTGGAGTTTCAACGTGTTCCCTCTCAGCCTTTGAAATACATCCCTTAACTTCTCGTTGTGCTCCTGGATCGAGCTACCGTTCACAATGACGTCATCTAGGTAACGCAAACATTTTATACCTGTCAGCTCTGTGAGCACAGCGTTCATCAGCCTCGTAAACATTGCTGGCGCATCTTTCAAACCCATGGGCATTTTCTTGAATTCGTGCTTGTGCCCCAGCGCATGGAATGCCGTCTTTGGCCTGTCTTCAGGTTTCAGTAACACCTGGTGATAGCCAGTCGCGAGATCTAAATTTGAAAAATATTTCGCCTTGCCAAGGGCATCTTGCTTGTTGTTGCTTGCTGCTTGTTGTTTTAAGGGGCCTAACATCGACAGTCATCGCCCCCAAGGGCATCTAACAATTCTGAAATTAATTGAAGGAGATAACTGGCTCCTATCGTTATCTCGTTCAATTCAATTTTCTAAAATCGTTCACGACCCTCCATTTCCGTTTCCCTGAGGCATCTAATTTCTTTGCTACTAAGAGCAAAGGTGCGTTCAAATCTGATATGCTAGGTGTGATAGCCTCATCACTTAGCATCTTGTCTATCTGAGATTGTACCTTCCACTTTTGTGCTTCGGGAAGTCTATATGGTCGTACATTAATTGGAGGTTGATCTTGGGATGTCGAGATCTCATGCTGTAGTACGTCAGTGTGAGTCAGTTTGTCTCCCTTAAGATGGAAGATATCATTATACTCAGCGCAAATTGCGTATATCACTTCTTTATCTGCCTGCGTGAGGTGATCAACCCGCAGACAGTCTATCACCCGCTGTGATCGGGGATTCTGGGTGACCGGTTCTCCGTTCGCCACTCTACTATTCTGCTCTACTTTCCGCACTTTTGCTAGGCAGGTTTTATCTACCTCCTGTATGTGCACTCGTGGACTGCGTAAAGTCACCTCTTTTTCAGTGGTATTCATCATGCTAACCATTGCTTCGTTGTGCTCTGATTTGGTCATGCACCCTGCGAGGTACACCCCTGGTATCACCTTTTCCTTCTAAATAATTCCCAAAGGTAGATTTCGATCTACTTCTATGACAACAACCTTTTGGGTCCTTGGTACGAGACGGATCAGCTTCGTCTCTAGCGCCCCCATAGGGTATTATCGCCATCTTGTTGTGACATAGCCCTCCTTATAATTAATTACACTATCTGTCAGGATGTCTTGTCCACCTGTACCATCCTGCGTCAATTGAAAGTCACTCCCTACGACATGAAATATGTATTTCCAACGGCAAATCGCACAGTACCCTGGGTATAAATTATCCCTTTACTTACTCCCAATAATTCAATTGGTTTGCTCCTGTGAATCAGTCGTTCCTTGGGTACCGATTGCCTCTTTACTAGGCTGACATCGGACCCAGTGTCTATTAAAATTCTCAACGGTCTTCCTCGGTTTGTGACCTGAATCAGCACTGTGCCTTCTATATCGGAATTCTTGGACCTTATGGTCTGCGGACCTCCGTAACTGTCCCCTTGCTGCGGGCCCGTTATAGTTTGCCGTCTCCGTGGCTTTTGTTGCGTGCGTACTGCCGCCCTCTTTCTGAAACAACAGTCTTGGGTTCGGTGTGACCCTCTATCACAATGTTCGCATTGGGCTCGGTATTGTACAGCCCTGCCCCCTATGCGATCACCCTGAGTTTGGCCTTTCATGGCCCTATTGCCGTTGCGCTTGTCTGGGGCTTTTCGTCAATTTCTCTGAATATGACCCTGTTTGCCACACGAGTATCACCTACGGCTATCCGTTCGCATCACAGAAGTGCGTGTACCTTGTCGACAATTCGTCTGTATATGCCCTTTTCGGCCGCAACGATAACAAGTTCTGTTTTCACCTGTCATTATGTTTGATTGTGTGCGTACTATGCGCACTGTCTCTCGCACCTCTGTTTCCTTATCCCTTTCTTTCTTCCTACATTCACGTTCAATGTGCCCTGTCTTCCCACAATAGCGAAATTTTAATTTACTATTTGTGCCCCCTGTAGCTGTGTTGGAACTAGCGGTCTGTGTGGTGTGAGCCCTTGCGTTCCTGTGTTCTTACAGTTTTTTGCTATGTGGCCTTCTTTATTACAATTGTAGAAGACCATCCTAAGACTAGCAGGTGTCGGCTTTGTATGCCACTTTGGTGATGCACTGCGCTCCTCTTCTTGTCTGCGCTTGCCAAACCCTGAGCTTTGTTTGTGTTTAAGGCCCTCTCGTGCCTTCCTTGACAGTATTGCGGTTACTTCCTGTTGTGCAAGTGCAACTGTCTTTTCAAAAGGAATGCCCTTTTGTGACTGTACGCTGGCTTGTATTCTAGGATTGCAAATCCTTGTATGAAATTAGCTACACATATTTTTCTCGTAATTTTTAACTGTGCGTCGCGATCTTCCTCTAGTTCGTCTTCAATTATTGCCTCTCTAAATGAAGCTGACAATGTCTCTATTTTATGTGCCCAATTCGCGACAGATTCGCACGGGTCCTGCGCTGTTTGGAACATTTGACATATGTATAAGTCTAATGTGCCTTGCTGGCCATAATATTCTGTTAATGCCCGCTTGGCTCTCTCCCAATTAAGTATATCTCGTCTGACCAATATTTTATCTCGGGCTCTGCCCGTAATCCTTGTTAATATATACTTAAAAATAACTCTTGATCTACATCCATAATCATACGAACAGCAGCATCCACATTTGCTATAAACTCATGCAATCTATCTGGTTGACTGCCATCAAACTCTCGTCCAA
Organism: Anabrus simplex; assembly: GCF_040414725.1. NCBI lineage: Eukaryota > Metazoa > Arthropoda > Insecta > Orthoptera > Tettigoniidae > Anabrus > Anabrus simplex. The sequence continues at coordinate 897,046,710 of NC_090266.1, forward strand.
TGAGGCGATATCCTTCTACTGCTGTTACAAAAGGCCCACTCATACTTACTGCTTCCTCGTCCTCGAGCATCTCAGTGCCTTGGTCTGCTGGTACTGAACAATTTTGTCGTGCCATTTGAATTAATGTTCAGCTTACCTTAAATATTCAATGCTGCTTCACTGCTGGGCTGGATGAGTAGTCGGCTGCAGTATTGCGTCTCCACCAGATGGCGTCGTCTGCTGCTGGACTGCTACCCTTCTGCTGGGCTGGCTTAGAAGGCTGCGGTAGTGATGCTCTTCTTCTGCGATGCGTGGCGCTCGAACGAAAGATTCGCGGTAGCGCGGTTCGGACAATCTTCTGCGAAGTCGCGTTTTTTCACACGGAAATGTTCTACGAAGTCGCGGTTCTCTAACGGACAATCTTCTACGAAGTCGCGGTTCTCTCACAGTATTTCGGTGAGTTGACTCTATTCGAGAATCGAACTCGGGACCCCGCACTACCTGACACCAAAAATTATAGGCCTGTCGTGTCCTACCTGTCCTGTGAGACGTTCTAGTTGGTCGGTCACCAGGCCGTTGGAGTTGACGTATTACCTGTTCTGCCGAGCGGTGAAGTAGGGAGGTAAATTGTAGGTACGAACTCTGTCCCGCAACTCCCGAAATAAAAGATAGATTAACTTCACTGTCGTTTATTACCCAGGACGTATATATACACTATTTACAAATTCATTTACAGATTCTGAATAAGTCGGTCTGACGAGAGTTTGCTTCACGAGCCTACTCTACGGCTACGCGCTAAGTCCGAATTCTGCCCTGCGGCACTTACGTACAAATATCACCCGCTGTGATCGGGGTTTCTGGTCGAGAGAGACCTCCGCGCCACCTTGGATTAGGGTTATATCTACTCTCCTAGAAGCAAAGGTCGATCCCTTCCCACTACCTTAGGGGTTGGGTCCATGGGCGTAACCTAGCTGCTCGCCTTGTAGGTGGCGCCCTAAATTACTATTCTGAACTAATTGTCTCAGTAGGTGCTGCCCTCTGGGCCCTACTGTCTCTATCCTACTCCTGCACACTTGTTTCCTTGTCTCTACTAGAGTACGACTGTACTGGCTTTGTGCTCTTCACTGAAAAGCTTCTTCATCCTTCTAATTATTGAATCTGAATGTAATTACCATACAAATGTTCTGACACTACAAGGTGTTCCGTATTACTGGTTATTACTCTGACACTGATTTATTTCCCTTGATATTCTGAGATCGAATCTCGGCTGCGAATCCGGCTGCCGTTTATCTGACAATCCGCCGGTTCGAGCCCTTGGGAGGTCGGTACACGACAACCTGATGGTGAACCAACGCAAGTACTGGGAAGCACTGTCCGATATCCTGACTGATGTTCCATCCTAACACCGAGGAGGACAATCTTCTTCAGGCTGTAAACCCGCTTGAAGTTCAAATATATAAGACGTAAGATGACACCGCAGTATAGAGGTGTGATGATAGACCCTATTTCCACTGAAATATCATTTATCAAAAATTTGTTGGTTAAATCCTTATTCCGGAAGGTCTTCAATTATGACGTGTGTCATCTCTTGATGGATGCCGTAGTTTGCACTCATCTATTGGAAAGACCTGAATAGAATGTAGATTCATCAAACAACAGACTAATTTATACGTGCGATAGCATAGACGTTTTTAAGCTATTTGTGGCGTGTTTTCAAGGCATGATCTTTGGATATGGTTATTCTAAAATATGTTACTCGTTAAGTCAATTGTGCTGCAACAGCACCTTTTAGCTAAGATAAGAAAGGAATGGCGAAGTCCCGCTCCTGGGCTGAATGGTCAGCGTGATGGCCTTCGGTTAAGAGGTCTCGTTGTTCAATTTCTGGCCAGGCCCAGGCTTTTAACTGCGTATGATTGATTCCTCTATCTAGAGGACTGGTTGTTTGTGTTCGTCTTAATACATTTCTCTTCATCTATCCACAATACCCCAGCTACCACCACCACAGAACCACGCATAGTTACTACATCTTTCCACACAGAGCTGACGTCAGAAGAGCATCTGGCCGTGAAACAACGCCAAATGCACGTCAAATGCCAATCCCAATAAAATGGGGGTAAAGGTCAGGAAGAAAAAGAAGAAGGAAGGAATGGCAAACAGCTTCATCATTTCACCTCATCTAATACGCCCCATTATGCCGTGGCCTTGGAATTTTTGGATTTCCTCTGTATCTCTGTACAATGACTTTTAGTTCTCTGAGAACTTAACCAGTCTCTGAACTGATCACTTAAATAATGAACATTAACTTCTTAACATTTGCATGATTATTCCCGACATGATACCGTATTTCAGATGTAATATATCATATTTTCACGAACTGGTGGCGTGGCAGAGTGGCAAAAACTGTGGTGTTGATTGGTTGTCTGGGGGAACTGATTTAATAATTTTGCATCGCTGCCTACTGCCTGGCAGTTTGAAATTATCTGTAACATGGTGTTTGAAAAGTTTGAATATAATGAACTTTGCACAAATCTACCCGTCCGAATATTTCCGTACTAGAAAATCTTTGATTTTTTGGAATGTGTAGGGAAAGATTTTTAGTACAGTTTGGAGTAAATGTGTTCAATTCACATTTCCGTCGAAGATGTGATTATCTTGAAGGTGATAACGATGTGGAAACACGTAATTAAATAAAATTCTATAACTCATTAGCTAGGTGAAGTTGTATCCTTTAGGAATCAGTGCATAAGGAGTCATAATTAGCTTAGATATGTCTTCATATACTTCTATCTACTACAAACAGGTATGGGGCTGGAAATATATTTGTCTTAAATGACGGTGTGTGTTCTAGGGAAAGCTAAGTCGTTTTACCGGAGTTACGTTGCACATTAATTAAATACTTTTGATTCGCTAATAACATTGATTTTATTTATTACTCCGTTGTATGTCGTTTGTTTGATGTTGTTATATTTTGCAAGATTATTTTAGCTGGAATGTGTTCCACGCTCTGGGGATACTATTATTGAAGAACCAGAAATAATGTCAGATTCCTATTTTCCGTTAAACAAACCAGCGAGATTTTTAATTAAAACAATTTTGACAGTATGCTGTATCAAAATGTTAGAGCTAACGCCAAATCATTAATTGATTTGATTCATACTATCACACCTGAACATAATACGAGAGATACCCACATACGATATCATGGTAAGTCGAGAATTCTTTAATATCGACGAAGGTATCATTTTGTTGGTGTTAACGACTTGTCTTAACGTCTTACACAAATCATGAGATAAAAAGCTGTATAGCATGCATGTGCAAATTTTAAAAGGAAGTGGGAGCACTTAACGAAATATAACCCGTAAAATGACAGATAAATTACATCCGGCAAATGAATCAAGATAACTTATGGTTCAGAACAACTCAGAAGTCGAGAATACAAAAAAATCATGTTGTCGACTTCCGCAAAAAGGAAAGCAAGAACATACTCCTAGAAATTGGTGGCTATTTAAACAGCAGAAAATAAGTTCATCTCGTTGGAGATATGCTATGAAGATGGCATCTAACGTTGTACCTGTATGAATTTTACCAGACAGATCTCAGAATGGATCCTTTTGCAGACATTACAATGAGTTTGAAGCCATTTCACATATTGTGGGATTTCTTCATAGTAGAGCTTCTAAGGAACGTCTTGATGATAACAGAAAATGATCTGAAGTTTCATAAGGACTTTCACTGTCCTGCTTTATGAGAAAGAGTACGTCACCTAGATGTAATTGCAACAGATAGAAAAAAATGGACCTATGGGGTAGTATTTGACCGAACGATTAGATTTCTGGAGGATCTTAGACAGCCACATAGGGAGAATTTGAAAATAACATAATTTATGAACACAAAATTCCTTATCTCAAAGAGAAGTACAGACATAGTGGGAATATCAACTTTTGGAGGCTGATGACTGTCGTCATGCGAAAAGGTCCGGGTAGACATTTTCCAGATGAGTAAAAATGAATCTAAATTAAATATCTGACATCGTTGTTTCCACATTGAAAAGTTCAGCAACTCTAGTTAGAAATCATTTTTGCCACCACAATAAAACTATTTCAAAACTTAATATATTCTAAACATTGCATTATTGAATGCTGCTACCATACTAATTCGTTTGTCAACCTCTGACGAAAGGGAAATGAATAAGGATTCATTCTCACCTAATGAAAAGCAGAAAAAGCAATGAATTACAAATGTACATTGTGTAGAACTGTCATCGGTGCGTGGCAGTTAAGCTACTTGCAGGTAACGTACGCTGCCCCCCTAGGAAATGTTCCATCAACGCCCCTTTCCAATTTAAATTTTACTTATACTTTGAAAATTAATCCCACCTAAACTTGCTGTAGGCCGCTGGATATTTTGATGCGGACAGACACTACAGCCTGCGTGTGAAGACTTCGGTAAGCTCGCCTATGCAGATGGCACATCACGTGCCACATACCTCACTTAATGGTGCGTGTTCAGCTTACCCACACTTGTTGGCAGCTCGTACCTCATTTCATTAGGAGCTTCCCGAACATCCTGAAATATTAAAATACGGCTCACAAATCTAGTGCAAAATCAAATAAGTTCGCGGATTGAGACGTATCATAACAGGCTGGTCGTGTTTTACTACCGACCATAACGTTGTGATTAGCTTGGCTTCTTATCATTGTGCTCATCTCTCGATAGCAGACTATTAAAGGTTAGATCTGCAAATTTTCATCCCGGAATATAACCTTTCATGCCGAGCTATGACTTTCATATTAGCAGTGATTCAAAATGTATAGCGAGAATTAAATGTGCCGGATACATGCACATTAAATTAATTAACTAAATGTGTATGCCTGAAACACTTATCATAGATTGAAACAATGTATGAGTTGAACCAATACGTGACAATTCCTGAACTGGTACCAGGACAGTCTTTTTTTTTTTTTTTGCTAGTTGTTTTACGTCGCACCGACACAGGTAGGTCTTACGGCGACGATGGGACAGGAAAGGGCTAGGAGTTGGAAGGAAGTGGCCGTGGCCTTAATTAAGGTACAGCCCAGCATTTTTCTGGTGTTAAAATGGGAAACCACGGAAAACCATTTTCAGGGCTGCCGACAGTGGGGTTCGAACCTACTATCTCCCGAATACTTGATACTGGCCGCACTTAAGCGACTGCAGCTATCGAGCTCGGTCCAGGACAGTCTATCCAGATTTCTAAGACTACTCATGTGTGCAGAATTATGTCAGGATTTATACGGATTTGAGGTTTTAAGAATAGTATAGGATCCTTAAGCTGAAGTCGAAGAATATTAAGGACGTTACCTTCAGAGGTTTAACTAAATGACATGACAACATTTAACATATTCTGGTATCATTTTACATGGAATGTTTTACATGCTCTCGGGAGATTATGACTGTTCATGAAATGGCAGGTTGGTTTTCAGCGTACTCATTGACGTCGAGTAATTGAACTACCGTACATCATCTCGTTGTTCTTTTGGACGCTGTCAGTGTTTGTAGTTTCTTCTACAACACAGAAATGTAAAATTCATGCAAGAAAAATTAGTTTTACTAACCCTAGGCACGTTTTCTGAAACGAGAAATTGTGTAAGAAAACTCGTCGTGCGAGTCAGTGAACGTTTTCAAGTTCGGGGAAAAGGGTTTTTATTTACACTACCCACCCAGACTTGTGTGCAACGATATGTGTAACATCAACAGTGTCCAAGGCTTAAATATAATGTTTGTCTCCGTATTCGTTTGATTTAGCGGTCATATACAGGTAACTGGTCAATGCAGTGAAGAATCCAGTGGTTGCATAATTCGGTAGTTTTCTTATACCCAATATGCCTCCCTTGAAGAGGCCATTATTTCCATGTAAGTTTCATGCATATGCATTTGCATGCTCGGCAGCTGTATTGCCCGTTGAATCATTAATCAAAGGCACTTAGTTTTATCAGTTAAGTATTGCTTTAAAATGTCAGTTGTAAAATGAATGCAATTTTTACATTGTTCTGGTTTCCATACTGTATTTAAACATTCGCACGTAATTTGTGTGCCAAATACAACAGTTATTCAAGATCGTTCCATAACTCTTCATGCTTCGCCACGCGGTGAACCACATTAAATAAATGGTTGAGATGAGATAATATTTCTTGATCCATCTTTCCAGCACACTTCACTATCGACGTTTACGAAGGACATTCCTTTACCTTTAAACTGACGACTTTTTCACAGTTCACTTCGTTCTCCTTAGGTAAAACAATGGATTCATTTTTAAACTGCACAGAGAAACTCGTGACGATGTCTTGTTGACACTACTGGACTGTATCTGGATTCAATAATTGCACGCTGCGGGGCTGGATGTATCGTAATATAAAGACCACTCATTATGGTTTAATCATTTTTCTTGGTTGAATTTTCCTTAAATAAGAAAATATATTATGACGTTTACGCATGATATTTTCGCAAAAAAGAGCAAGAAACAAGAGGAAAACAAAACAAAACAAGAAGGCGAATTGTCCACAGCACTGTTGCAAGCTGATACATTCTCACTTTGCATTACCTGAGAATACAGTCCGGTCACCAGTCCTCTATAAAAATCCCAGATGATTACTTAATTTTTCTCCATGGCAGTTACTTAACTGCAGTAACACATGAAACAAAATAACAGGACGCATTTATAATAACTCTGGACTTTAACTGACGTGAGCACTGAAGTGAGTGAAAACTACCGCTAACAGAAGAGAAATTTCTATTACACACATTTGAATAAAATGCGTAGAATAATGGACAATTACTTGCCCTAGCTGTGTAACAAAAATAAAGCTACCTACATTTTATCTTAGCGAATTATGAATGATGTAATACCATCTTTCAGTCATTCTCTCATCCTTATTTTACATCGTTAATGTTCTTACTGCAGCATTATCTATCCCTTCTCGACCCAGTAAACGAAGTAAGACCAAACTGATGAACGGACATTTTTCTTCCTTTCGGATGTCTGCACGGTAAACCTAAGGAAATGATTTTTGAAGAAAATTATTTTGAATTGTAGACCCTAAATACAAAACTTCTAGACGTGTCTTCTCCAACTGCGACAAACATACTCAGTGACTAAAACGTGTGTATAAATAATTTTACATGAACCTTGATATTTTCAATGAATATTAGCTTGTTATATAACCGAGCGGAGTGGCAGCGCTTGTTAACGCGTTACGGGTATGGAGCCAAGCTTCGCATTCTGGAGAGCGCGCCAGCTGCCCTGGAAAAGGTATCCTATGGTTTTCCATTTTCACTTCCAGGAAAATGCTGGAAAAGCTCTTATTCGTAGGCCACAGCCTATTCCTCTCCCCTCCTTGCCCAGTATCAGTCAGTTCCTAAAATGAGGTTGGCGACAGGAAAGGCATCCGGCCGTAAGTTCATGACATAATTTCATAATACCAATATAAATGGTCCGTTATTGGACATTATAAATTTTCCAGTTAACTCATTCCTGGTTGCCAGCGTTTTGCCCCTGTGTGCTAGGCTGGGCTCATCAGTTGGTACCTAGCACACCTACCAAGACGCATGGCTAGTACACACCGTGCATACATAGTGCGTTGGCACTGCCGGTGGCTACAATTGGCCTCCAGGGTATGCACTAGCCAGCGCCTTTGTAGGTGTGCTAGGTACCACCTGATGAGCCCAGCCTAGCACACGGGGGCGAAACGCTGGCAACCAGGAATGAATTAGCTGGAAAATTTATAGTGTCCAATAACGGACCATTTATATTGGTATTAAAAATTTACTCATTCGGAACAAATATTTCAGATTCCCTGTGGGATCAACATCTATATCATATCATTTCATCTCACCTCATCCCCGACCCCGCACCAGGAAACGGGACTTCGTGGTAGAAAAACATACTAGCTTGCTTTATAACTTTCTGTAGAAGCTAGCCTACTTTCTAGATATCTTCGTCGTTCTATTTCAAGATACCCAAAATCTCACTATTGTAGGAGAGCTAATTAACAGATATAAGGTACTGCATGGAATGGTGGATATTAACATAGGAATTATATTGTTACAAAAAACGACGTAAAATTAAGAAAAATGACTATTAAGAGAATGGTAGACCTCTAACACAATATAATTGTTAAATGACTGTACTTTGCATTCGTATCAATATGAATAATTATCAAACAATTATACTTGGCAACTCATTACGTTTGTTTCTGACCTGAGAACAGTTCTTTTAATAGCGTTTAACTATTGTTTAAGAGATCCACTAATATAAGTTGAAACAGTCCGCATTCATTCATACGATAGGATGATTGTTATGATTTTGAACTATGTGCATAAAATACAGATAAAATACAAATGCAAGAGATACCATACCTGAGGATGTATTCGCGAAAGTTATTTTCTTTGACGAACTAACGCAATCGTTCAGACATTCGTAACTTATGTATAAGCATACGCCATTCATCGCTATCTTTGTCTCTCTCATCTACATTTATTCTCTCCCTTGACTGAAAATTATTACAGTTGTCATACGTCAGCAACACAGTTTTGCATAATTCATATTTAGGTGTGGACCTCAATGACTTACTTTCGACAGCCTGTTTTATGCACTACTATCGAGCGCTTGTCGATGTAAGAACTTAATGTATTCTTCAACTGGATAAGGATCGCGCATTGATATTCTGTCAAAACCGCATTAACAAGAAGTTATCGTTTTATTAATCCTCATAATGATAAATCGATCCCTAGAAAGAGAAATTAAGTGCATTGTATTGTAAGAGGAGCCTACTATATTGGTTTACTAACTGAAGAAATCTTTGTTGACTTTATTGGTTCTGTTGGTGAACATAGATTTCAAACTTCCACTATTGTTCCTCATATGATACATAAACCATCTTTCAGGATGCAAAATATTTTTTCACGCATCTACCGAATCAATTGCTGCTGTGGTTTACACATAATAAATGATTTTGCGTTGGAAAATAAGTTGACTGGGTCTATCCTCACGAGTTTACCTGCAGCCATGGGTTCGCCATAGGTACAATAAGATCCTTTAATATTCCTCATACCAAATATATAAAACTGTTTGAACTGTTAAATTTTGCTAGGTAGAATATTATTCCATACCCGTGAGCTTTTATTTTCCCGGGTGGGGTACAATTTAGCACTGGCGTGGCCATTTCGTGAGTGTTGCTGGTTCACGACTGATACAGCCTAGGAAAAGATGGAGTTCCTTCGATGATTCTACTAACGTTTCACGGGGATTTTTCCAAATACAATGTCCAATGTATAGAATTAGACGAAGGATAATAGCATTACAAGAATAGTAATAATAATCGTGGAAAAAATATCCGAAAGTACTGTATTTTAAAATCCGCCAGAAGTGTTGCGACTACTTGTACTTCAATTTAACTAGTCATCTGTTTCTTTTCATGGCTTCATTGAATTTTCCTCTTGATCTTTACATGCTTCTGTTAATTATAAGTCTATTCTTGTTTTTCAAAAGCGTGCTAGGGAAACAATGGATGCAAGATAACTTTTAGAATTTTCATTCGAATAAACACGGCCATCAAAAAAGTCTTGAAATTGTTTCACTACCGCACAACCACGATCATTCTATACACCGTGATACATTAAAATGTCTTAAAAAGTCTCCGTGTGATTTAGTATTCTAGTCTTTTAATTCAGGAGTTGGTCTGCCATTCGAAATAATACTACTTTTCTCACTAAATGTACGTGATCCTAAGGAAAGGTTTAAAAGTCTCTCTGAAACAGTCACAATCATAGGAGAATCCTTCACCAGTCATACTTGGGGAGTGTTGGGAAAGAAGACAAACACTGTTTGCCTTTGTGTCTAATCGACAAATGATGTACGACACCAAGCGCGACACACTCTCGCCATGACACTGAAGGTCACGAAATCCCAGTCCGGCTCCATAGCTCGCTGGTCTTTTGTTCAAGGGGCCCAAAGTTCAATTATCGGACATGTCGGGGATTTTAACCTTAATTGGTTATTTCCAATAGCTCGGGGACTGGGTATGCGTGTCGTCCGTAAATAGAAAATAAAACGAAAACAAGGAAAGGAAGAAACAAGAAAGAAAAATAAGAAAAATATCAGCAAAACGTCCAAACAAAAAACAAAAAAGAAACTCTGCCTTAGCGAGTTTGCTATTGTTGTGGCGAAGAGCTAATCACTCTACTCCACCAAGTACCGAGGTTACGGATAGTGGAAGCCTTTACCTTCGCCCCTACCTGGGCCTTCATGGCCTGTACGGGGATGGGATTGCTTTCTTTTCTGTGTGTGTGAGTTATTACGTGAATAGTCTGTAGTTTGTATAATATCTGTAAAAAATCTGTGAAGATGTATATTTGTACGTATGTATAAATTTTCTCGTAATGTAGTTAGTTATTTAATCTTCTACTACATCACTTGTAATTGGGTTACCCTATAGATGATAAATAAATATATTCTAATCTATTAGATAATTATTTATCGAGAATAAAGCTACACATTCAAGTGAGCCGATGTTGATATGTATTTACTTCTGGACGGTTGGGCTAGGGTCCCTTATCGAGTCCTCCCTCGTTAAAAGTAGCTTGTCTTAGGTTAGGAACCCAGGATATATTGTGAATAGCACGCAGGGAGGTTTATCTCGTGGAACGTAGAGGCGAGTACAATGTTTCTGTGTACTCACTCCCACGGCCCCCAAATGGTCAGTGGTTCGATCGCTACACGTCATTGGGTTGTGCCGTACGGGTCGCTGTTTGACCCCAACTGGTCAATGTTCCACACACTAGAATGGTACGTTGGATACCGCATGGCTTCTTGTGTTTATTCTTGTTTCTTCTTGTGTGAGTGAATTATGAATCATGTCATCGCATAGAAACAACAAACTTTGCATGAATTGAAATTGTTCCTTGTGCATTTGTGGACGAAAGAGTTCCATTATCTTGTTCTTGTAGCTAGTTACTCCTGCCCATGATGACCGATTAGGTTATCCACCCAGTCTTATTATGGAGTCTCCCTTCACAGTCGCTCTCTGATTGTATGATTGAGCCCTTGCACCTCTCAATTTGTGCATGCTTCGTTCACTCCTGTATTGTTACCTGAGCGCCTTATTACATTGCAATAGGTATTTGTATGTCTGATAATTGTATACGCCTGACATTAACCTTACAACGCTGAGACAAATGCTGGTTGGAACTCAGGCGTGAGAGGGAGCCTTACATACATACATACATACACACACACATACATAAATACTGTATCCGACAGCGACATGACCAAGGACCAGTGATCTACTGGACGCGCATTTCTTTGTCTGGGAGCGAGCACGTGGGATCTCGAAGCTTGGAACGCCACATGCTTGGCTAGAATATATTTCCCCAATCTGAGCTAGGGAATCACTGGATGAAAGGAGGGATACGTTATCCCCACCACATGTTGTTGGTGAGTGGGAGAGGTACACTTTTTAGCATCGTAATCTGTGAACCATCTTTAGAACAACATGACCAGCTTCGTTTTCTATATTAAAGGAATTAACGGTTTTAACAATACTGCACTCTACAACGATTCAAAAGAGCTGTTCGTGATTTTTGAATTTATTTAGCGTGTGTGACGTCCTTTAAGGTGATAATCTTCTTTTAAAAGAAGTAATAGTGATTACATAACAGTGGGAAGTTACAGAGGCCATGTGTTAAATGTCTTGACGCCCACTTGACAGGGGGTTCCCTGTGAGTGAGCCGAAATTTGAAGCCAGTTATTTATTCATTACAAGAGATTCTGCGATCAGATTTCGTTAGGGTAACCTTAACCCTATTTTAAGGTCACTGGTCACTTATTATCGCACTATTGCGCCTCAAATATACTGAGAATAGTGTGTGTAGGACATTTGAGAGGGGGAAACGTCTCAGCTAATATAAGGTTTGGGGAGCGTCACCCCAGGGTAGTCTGTGTTTTTGTCTCGTGAGAAACAGACGTGTGACTATCTAGAGTAACAGATTCCTTTGTATTCCAAGTTTTATTTTAAAGAATAATAGTTAATGTCTTAAACAATTGCTGTATGAGGAGAAGTAATATCGGAGATATACGAGAGTGCGCGTTCGGGTTATAGGTCATAATTCTGAGCACGGACTCGAACTGTTATTAGTATCGTCATCGTCATCGTCATCGCTCGAAACAAAGAAGGGAGAAATGGAACCCTTGTAATACCAGTTATAGTGAGCAGAAACACAGGGCTTGACACTAAGACGCCAATACCAAAATAAATGTGGGCGTTTAATTAATAACTCTGTTTGTGTATTTTGATCCCGGGAACTTGGATCGAAAACTGGGCTGTAAAGTGAGCGTTTTAAGCAGACGTACGTAACGGGCCTAACTGTGTATTTTCTGTGCCTCAGACCAAGGAGATTCCAGTGCCAGAGATTATAGAGTTTCATCCTAGGAGTTCCAGTTCGGACCTGGTCATCAAAACAGATGACATGGAAAATCATACGATGTACGTCCCGTAGCTATGCAAGGTGTCGGAGGATGAGGCTAAGTACTCTTATTTTACTAGCATGACTCGTAGTAAAACGGAATATCCATTTAAAATGTTTAATTTGTAAATAATGAATTGATAGGGATTCCTTCTTTAATATGTAAATGTGCTAATTAAGGGCATAGTGTTCAATTAGAAACAAGTCTGAGTGAATTAGATTTTGTAAATAAGCGTAGATTAGATTTTCTTTATTTTATCCTTCATTTTTCTTCTTTTGAAACGTTCTCGTGTTTGCTTTTTACATAGTTTAACTTAGAGTAGATTTATTAGTGCGAGTAGTGTCCATTGGAATGTTTTGTGTTGATTTTCATTCAATCAAGGGTATCGTCATCAATGCGAGTAGTATTTTGATGTAATTTAGTCGTCGGATGGAAGGCGTGCCGGAGTGAGCCGTCGTGATTTTCGAACCATGTCCTCCCATGTAGCTAGGCGAGAGACACAGATTTTAAATTCCTTCGTAAATTAAATAAATGGCTGTGAGCTGGAAAGGTAGTAATGTCGTCCTAAGAATGTTTTGATAACTAATTATTTGGTAGTGAGTTTTTGTGTCAATGTACAGGGAGAACTGTAACATAGGGAGATAGCCGAGAATGGAACCCCGGACTCTGAGTTGGAAAGATTGAACACCCGCTGTGAATTGGGATATGAAATGAACTGCCTCTGTAAACTATTATACTGACGGGCTAAGTATGAATTTATAAAATACGATAATATGGAGGTCATGAAGGCAGGTAAAGTATATGAGAGTGAAATTCTGCACCCGAATGAAGGTGTGTATCGGCTGACCGACTGGAGCAGATATATATTTATTCAAGAGGGAAAAGTCCACAAAGGGGACTCCTGTATAAAGAAGAGAGAGTGATGATTTTTTTTGTGAGGCGAAGCATAGCCAGGGTTATGGACAGCTGGGTCCCGTTTCCATGACCTATGATTTATGTGTTATTTGACTCATTTTAAGATTGTCCTCTGTTAAGTACTTTGGTCAGTGATAGACTCAATTAGATAGTGTATTGCAGCCAATTTTTGCATGAATATGATAGTTACGATTTACAGTGCCCATCTGCGGAGTCCAGTGATCACTTTTCGAACCTCAAACCGTGGAGATTTGTGTTCGTTTTTGTCTATTATATTATGATCTGTTTTATTGTGGTGAGTGCATTTTATTTTGATTTGTCAACACAGGTTCCAATCTTCGGGTTGAGTGTGTGTATGCTGGGTTCGATTCCGAACCAGAGCATTTCGTGTTGAAATATTCCTGTGTGTTTAGTGCGTATTCCTTTAAATGAGTTTATTTATTTGTTTTTCAAGTAGGATCTAGGATAAGCTTCACTCAGACTTGTGTGTAAGTTATGTAAATATACACCAGTGTTAATGGGGATAGTTTGAGTGATTTCCTTGTTTAATATTCCGTTTATGCGAGGTCATGATAAAATATGGTTTTAGGGTACAATATTCATCCTTAAAACAAATTGAAATAATCTTCAACATGTTAACTGCCAAACTTATTATTAATTGTAAATTCAATGTAGTATATTTGCATCATTTATCACATACGTCAGGAGGATAATAGACACTTTGATTTTAACATTTTAAAATAGTGTTCTCATTCGATTTTAGTGATATGAAACTCGTATTCTCCTACCTTTTATGCCGCTACGTTATTTTATATATATTTATGTTGCAATTTGATTTATACCCAGTTAACAACAATATAGATTTATCGCCGGAGGCTTCATGGTTAGGGGCGGGTGCAATACATAAATTCATACATACATACATACATACATACATACATACATACATACATACATTCATACATACATACATACATACGTACATACATACATACATACATACATACATACATACATACACACTGTAACCTTTCATCACCACGCTATAGGCATGTCATGAGGTCCAGTTAATAATATATGCCTTTTCCGCGACATCCTGCGACGTATAATGTCAAAATGAACATTTTTCACCCAGTCCGGGACACGAATAGCGTCGCGCCAGCTCGGAGAGCAGAGGTCTCGATACGCGTACCTAGAGAAAAGGAGCCATGTACAGCGAGTCCTTAGAATAACGCTCTCACTTCGCAGACAGAGAAAAGAGATAGCAAGCCACGCGCAGGAAGATACCTAGGTCAGAAAGCGTAGTTCTTCACGGTGTGTTAACGCAAGAACTAGAAAATCTCAGCGAATTCCCCGCAGATTCATTGGTGCCAAAACACAATTTGCACTTGTTAAAAAAATAATAAGAGTTTGGATCTAACCTATGGAAATTTATGAGTAAGGACGCTTTGAACCAGCGTATTTTATGTTAATCAATGATACTGAAATATGTAATACATAACAGATGGATGAGTAATGTTTAGACAGTTTAGATAGGTGCGGCTAATACGAACCAGATGTTGGAAGTCTAACCGCTCGACGGAGACGAGGGGTTCCCACTGACACAATGACTAAAGCGGCTAATTATAATGAAAAGCCTACGAGATTACGAGTGATCGCACGATGTGATCTGAATGAAATTCGGTCAGTAGATAGAAGAATTTAAGGGCTACAAATTGAGTGCTCACTCGACTCTGAGAAGTAATTATTAGTGGAGCGATCTTTCAGAAGGGGGCGGAGCTTGCCAATTCCACTGCCAAAAGACCAGATTTATTTATTTATTTACTAGCTGATGTACCCGTGCTTCGCTACGGGATTCTCAGAAAGACTGTCTTGGTGGTTTTCCTAACTGAATTCAACATAGCTCATTACAAAAACGTCAGTAGGAATGTAGCGATTGAAAGCAACGATATCATTTAAAATACTCGATGAAATGAAAAACCGCACACTTTCTCACTTTCAACGAACAGTACTACGGTGCCGATCTAACAGTCCAAAGTTCCAGAGCTGAAATAACCAGGTCGCAGACTGCCATGAACACTCCTCTGTCATTATTCCATTAAATATGCACACTACTCATTTCAATCAGTGCCTCAACGTAGGGATTGAATAGCTTGAATGCTATGATGAACCAGTGTGTTACGTACCAGCATTATCAGAAAATGTATGAACCAGAGGAGTGGCATGCTAAAGAAGAAAGTTTTCCAACTCCCTAGCTATTTCCTCCAATGTTCAGTCAGGCTGTTATACTCGGTACGCAGTAGTAATCTCATCTATCAGAGTTGGGCGGCACGAAGAACATCACAACAAACAATGTTCAATGTAAAATTATTGCTGATCAGTGTTACGCGCTTTGGATAATGTAGGCCTTCTGAAATACCACTCTTATCATAGTCGGTACAGTAAAACTGAATGAAACATAATTGATCGGAAATTGTATTGTCTATAACTTTTGTTGCGTAGTACCGTACTTTTCGATAGCACCAATAACATAGGTACCGGTATTTAAAAATTAAATTTTAAGCGCCTTCCCCTAAACTACCATTTCATCTCGGGAAAATAAAATTATTTACAGCTTAGACTGTAGTTTCTTATTCCCCGACTCTATATAGCGGTTTTCATTAAATTCTCTTAACCCATTTTCTCGTAGCTCGGCGTTGATATGGACTTAGCAACAAAAATACAAATTCATTAATATCTGTGTTATCAGAGCCGGTACGGTAAAAATGTATAAGACATAAATGATTAGAAATTGAATTCTATATAACTTTAGTTATATAGTATTTATCGATAGGACTGCTAATAATATAAATATTCGATAATTAAATTTAAGGCCTTCCCCTAAACTACCAGTTCACTCAGCGTAAATAAAATGATTTATAGCCTAGATTGTAGCGGTTTATCCCCCGACTTTACATATCGATTTTCATTAAATTCTCTTCAGCCGTTTTCTCGTGATGCGTGTACAGACAGACAGACAGACAGACAGACAGACAGACAGACAGACAGACAGACAGACAGACAGACAGACAGACAGACAGACAGACAGACAGACAGACAGACAGACAGACAGACAGACAGACAGACAGACAGAAATTACGGAAAAGTAAAAAGTACATTTTCTTGTTACTTTGGACATGACCGATACAGAAATACAATTCTTTTCAAATTCTGAGCAATGTACAGACAAAACTGTTATTTTATATATATAGATTCACGAAGCACAAGATACAGCTACACTGACCAAATTTCACTTGCACTGTCAACAGACTATTTAACAAACGTAAACTTTCATAATAAAATATAACAAATATAACAAAATATAACAAGATCAGGTACACAGCCTACTAATAACAACTGTCCAAATCGAAAACCATGAGAGTGTCCATGTTCATAGCCAAGTTGTCGTGGGTCAAGATGACGGTATAATCCCTTCACATCAACTTATTTTTAAGAGACTATTTACACTCCTCTCGAATATGCTTTTGTTTGATGCTATATCAAGCTCTTGTCCCCAATTAATATTGTTAAAGAGTGTTGGGTGGCGGATTAGGAAAGATCGTTGAAGTATTGAGTGCTGAGTGTGGGGAATGTGGAGAATGTCTTTGGTTCTGGTGGAGCGGGAAGGAACACGGAGAGAGAAGAGTGAGACAAGATGTTCTGAGCGGTAATGTCCAATTGAGATCCCGTGGAGGAAACTCAGGTCAGCCTGATGTGCAACGGTGACATATTAATTGTCATTAATACCTGCTGCGTGGACAGATTTCTGAGCTTGGGGTTTCTGTTCCTTACAATTGCAGCAAAGAAGGACACTGCTCTGTCTAACTGCTTAGTATTGGAGGGGGCGGCTGTTGTCCAAATCGGAGAACAGTAGTTTAAGAGAGGTTGAATGATCGTGAGGAAGAATTGACGAAGAGCAATGGGGTCAGAAATTTCTGTGAAGCGATATAGAATACCTAGTAATTTCATAGCCTTGGTTGTATGTGTTTCTATGTGGGTATTAAATTGTAATTTTTGTATCGGATGTTACACCTGGGTCACGCTATTGCGTAATTACGGTGATGGGCTTGTCGAGTAGGTAATATGATGTCGGTAGAGGAGATTTACATAGTGTTATGGTCATGTGGCTGCATTTTTGTGGATTGGGGATAAGTTTCCAAGTACGGCACCAGTTCGAGAGGGCATTAAGTGAGGACTGTACCAGAGCTGCATCTGCTGGATTCCTGATGTCCCTTAATATCTTGCAGTCGTCAGCAATGAGTAGGGTATTCGCTGAATCGTTGAGTTCGGACGGCAGATCGTCCATAAACAAAGAAAACAGCAAGAGGCCAAGAGTACTGCCTTGTGGGACACCGGAGGTGACTAGTAACATGAGGATGAATACCACTCTCTGCCAACGGTTACGTATGAAGCCAGCAAGAAGGGTCAGAAGACTGCCATGTATATTAAATCGCTCGGAGAGTTTATGGAGCAACAGAGTATGGTTTAAAGAATCGAAAGCTTTCGAAATGTCCACGTAGCAGATATCCAGCTGTGATTTAGCTGCAATGGAATGTGATGCAAAGCTATGCAGAGTGGCCAGGTTCGTTAGACAAGAGCCACCTGGTAGAAAACCATGCTGTTTGGTTGAGATATACGGCAAAGTGAAAGCGAGGAGACGCTGGTGTATATTTTTTTCAAAGATAAAGGATAGTGTGTGGAGAATAGGAATTGGTCGGTAAGATGAAACATTAAATTTGTTGCCTGATTTGAGAAGTGGAACAATATTTGCCTGTTTCCAGGTAATAGAATAATACCCCGCGGCAAAACATCTGTTAAATAATTTAGAGAGAGGGACGCAATGAGTGCTGGCAGTGTTTTGTAGGAAATGAGGACCTATAGTGTCGGCACCGGTAGCTTTGTTGGTACGAAGAGTATGAAGAAGGTTATGAACTTCACTTGGTGTAGTAGTTATCCTTGATAGGGTTCTATTTGAAGCTGTACCACTGGAGGGAGCGGTTGGTTTTGTAAGGGAGGGGAGAAGTTGGAGAAGAAATACCTGTTGAACAGTTCATTGCGATCGGCGCCGTCTGCTGTTGCATCGTTGTGGTTCACGCTGACAGGAATCCGCTCCGTCCTTCTTCGTGTGTTGATGAGACTCCAGTAGCGCTTGGGATTACTGAGGACGTTTTCAGTGACAGTGTCTACGTGTGTTTTGTAGTCTCTTCTGACCATAAACTTCGCGTGGCGGCGGATTTTAACGAAGGTATTGTGAGTGTGTGAGTTAAGGAAGTATTTCCAAAGACGCCAAGCTCTCTTCTTATTAAATAGTATCAGTCTGGTCTCTTGTGATATCCAGTGTTGATATTTGCTGGTAGTAGCCCGTTGTGCAGGTACGAAGTCTTTAATTGCAACTTGCAGCCGGTCGTACAGCAGGTCAAGAGCCGATTCGATATCAGCTATTTCGAGCAGACTCCAGGAAAGGCATTCCAGGGCACGACACATTGCAGGCCAGTCGGCACGGCGCCAGATGTAGGTAGGGCGATAGGATGTCCTGTTGTGAGGCTTTGAGGAGGGGTGGGGAACGAGGAATGTAGCATCGAGAGACTGGTGGTCGCACAGGAAGAGGTTTCTGCCTGGGTTATTGTTTTAAGTTCTAATGGGGAGAGTATGAGGTCCAGGGTGTTGGGTCCACGGGTTGGGTACATATTAAACTGTTTCAGCCCGAGGCCATTAGTAAAACTGTCTATAAAGTATGTGTCACAGTTGTTAGCTGACAGTCCGGAAGTTGGAGAAGACCACTTTATAGACAGGTTAAAGCCGTCCATTAAAATTATTTCACCATGAGGGAAAGCTGCAATTACTGAGTCCAGGCACTGTTCAAGGTCACTGGATGGGCTGTTTGGTGGTCTGTAGTAACATCCCACAAGTACAGGGCGTCGAGAAAAGTGTAGCTCCACCCACACTAACTCGTAGTTCCGTTCGAGATCTGTCCTTCGTTTACATGGTAACGCACTGTTCCCTGTTAGCAACGCTCCACCACCTAGAGTAACGCGATCACGACGAAATATGCTATAATTAGCATTGAGTGGTAGTTCACTGTCCCTAGCCCAAGAGAGCCATGTTTCAGTAAGTCCGATCACGTCAACTACTCTTAAGTCTGGCAGGGATAGTTCACAATCAGACAGCGTATTGTTTAGGCTTTGCACATTCTGACAATAGATGTTTATGTCTGTTTTCATTTCACAAGTGGTGGGACCGGTGTTTCAGTGGATATCTCTCGTCAGTAGTAAGAGGCAAAGCAAGCCCCTAAGCGGTGAGCGGCCAGGCCTAGGCTCCTTCGGCTCAGAGCTAGTAGGGAGGCGCCTATAAGTCTGGAAAATGGCGCATCCAGTCAGAGAGAAAACCCCGGAATGTAGTAGTTTCCCTCTGCTAGTAGCCGTGCAAAAGGAGACTTCACTTTTTCACTTGCGCACACCGATTCCTTACCTCGAATAGACCCGTGCAGAGAACCGTAAAGCGCAACAACTCTGATTATTACCACACAAACAACACAAACAGCAGCAGCACTGCGCGTGACTACTCTAGCCGCCATCTTGAGATCTCTATAAAAGAAAAGGTCAGAATAGGCCCAACACTCAGCCATTCATTCGTTAGTGTATTCGGAAGTAGTTTCCATGGTTCATAGTGGACCAAGTGTTGTGCGGTGATATTGAAGAATAGTAGGTGCTATTTAAATTTGAAGAATAGAGTTCAAGTGAAGTCTGTTTTATATCAGACAGTTCTACGTGGAATATAATCCGATCACAGGGGTGAAAACAGGATTGTGGTGTGCGAGTAACTCCCATATTCACATATTCCCATGTTAAGGGAGTGAAGACTGTTAACAAACACTGGCGGCTCACAGTAGTAAAAGAACGGGTCATCGCTCCTAACTAGTGAGACTTAAACATACCCTACGAGTAATTAACCTGTCGTAATCAAGGGAATTGCAGTGTTGGGAATGCCATCAAGTAGTGCTCACATTGAAACCACAATATTCTTGACTAGTGCCATGTGACAATAAAGGGGAAAGAAGTCGTGATCTACCGGAACTTATTCGCTACTTGGGTAGAGTACTCGAGTTATTGCGTGGATCTATCTTTAATAAGTAAATTTTGAATACATACAAACAGTAATCCACTAAGCATTCTTCCCGTTTGTCCATGTGTATGTGAGTGTTCATTGAGTCCACGAGGAGTCAACCAGAACGTGCTGTGTGCCCGAATCTCCAAGATTTGGAATCGTCCAGAAACGCGTATGTGTGCCAGCGATCTTCAGGGACCGTCTACAACGTCCACGGCAGTTTGCAGATCAAGCCATCATGAACGGGACCAAGTAGATGACGAACCGAAGACTTTCCATTAACAAGACTTCAGTGATGACAGCTCAAACACCCCAGATATGCGTTCCAATCATAGACGACTAAACGCACAGGCGTTAAGTACATTCCAGTTTCTATGCATGAATTTCAGATCCCGTAAAATGTTTAACGTTATGTACATACATTTTTCTATTTCATGTAAATATACAAAGGATAGGTGAGCACCTTAGACGTGTTTCGAAGGGATTTTATTAATAGGTTCTTTTTGTTATTGGGTGATCACATTTTTCTTAGCATGAATTAGTTCTAGTGTTGTTAAATGTGAAGCACTTGAAGATGGGATTTATATTTCAATAAACTCGGATGGCTAGAAGGAAAAGAGCACGTTTATGTTCTATATACAATGCCTGTAAGAATAAGCCAGTTTGGGGAGAGTTGAATAGTCGACTAGAAAAGCCCTTTGTAATGTGGGTTACTGTAGCCACGTCCTAGTTCGTGAACCATGGTCAATGGCTGAGTGCCCTAGTTAGTGGTTCTGAGAGTCGGGGTACAAGTTGCCATGAAATAGGAGTGGGCATCACAAACATAGTCTGAGTCATGATCTCCTTGTGCTCAGGTGGCTAGGATTATACACTCCACCGGTGGTCTCTAACCCGTTAGAGGAGAGATACTCACTGGGATTATGTGTAAGTGGGGTAGCATACTGGCCAGGCGCAATAGCTCAGGCGGTAGAGCGCTGGTCTTCTGAACCCAAATTCCCAGCCTCGATCCCGTCTCTCTTCGGTGGTACTTGAAGGTATTCAAATACGTCAACCTCGTGTCGGTAGAGTTATTGGCACGTAAGAGAACTTTTGCGGGACAAATTTACGGCACCTTTGCGTCCCCAAAACCACTACAAATTAGTTAGTGGAGCGTAAAATCAATAATATTATTGTAATAATAGCATCTTGCTTTACAGAATTTACCGACCTTACAATATTTTAAGCAAGCCTCGGCCCTAACGGAGTAACGGAGTCCCATTTCTATTTGACAGGAGAGGGAACCTTTGGAAACAACTTGGTGAACGAAATGGAATTCAATGGGGAGATATCATTATTAATGGGGCTTATGCGAGAAAGAATGTAGAAATGGCTGAATCAACAAAGAGGGTGCTTCTGGAGATGTAATGAGTTAGTGATATTCGGGTATGAGAGTATAACGAAGAAGACATAGGGGATTATAATGTACAGTATACTTAACAGTTGTTAAAAGGGGAATGAGTCAATGTGGCGTAGGACTCTCCATCAGGAATACTATTGCACGCAACATAGTTTCTGTTAGGCACGTACATGTGCGAACGACGTAGGCAGATTTATCAGCTGGAGGAATTAGGACTTGAATTGTCGCAGGGTATTCACCATGTGAGAGTGCAGAAGAGATGAAGTTGAAAAGTTTTAAGAAGCACTAGTGACATCGTAGTCAGGATGAACAGCAAGGAAAGGTTTGTGCTAATGGGCGATTTTATACGAGAGATGTAAATAAATAATAATGTTGTACTGTACGCATTACGTCCCACTAACTACTTTTTCTGTTGAAATACTGAACCAGGATTGAATCTGCCATGTTGGGGTTTGAAGGACAGCGCCTCAACCATCTGAGCCACTCATATTGGCGAAATGGAAATAGAACTGACAGATACGAAAAGGTGAAGGGTAAAAGTGGGCAAGATATCATCGTTGCACCTGCGAAAACCGCTATGAGATAATATTTTGGGAGAAATACTGATCCAGAACACATGTCATCATGATCGAATATTCTTGGAAAATACTCGCACAATATTGAATCGTAGATTACAGATCATTTCCGGCCAAAGTTCTAAGCTGAAATAATTCACATAGCGGTTTTCGTAGGCGCAACGACGATATGGAAGGTAATATGAATGGCAGGTGTTTACACTACTTCCGTGTTAGCGTGGGATTAGAAGTTATGAATACATTCTTCAAGCATATGACTATTCACCGCTGCACATGGGAGGTGGGGGCACCAGATCTATAATAGAATATATCAAAATCGAATTTAAATTCAGGAAGTCTGTTAGGAATGTAAGAGTATTCCGGTGATTATTTTATGGTACAGACGACTATCTGATCTATAGTGAACTAGGTATCTCCAGTCTAGGACTGAGAAATTGAAGTATGTCTGCAGACGAATAAGTGTAGATAATCTCCATGACAAGGAAATCAGACAAAAGTACATGGATATCATTGGTGAAAAGTTCCAAACAACGGACAGTAAGCAGGTTCAGGAAGCAGAAAGAGAATGGGTGGCACACACGGATGCTGTAGTAGAAACAGCAA
Organism: Anabrus simplex; assembly: GCF_040414725.1. NCBI lineage: Eukaryota > Metazoa > Arthropoda > Insecta > Orthoptera > Tettigoniidae > Anabrus > Anabrus simplex. The sequence continues at coordinate 897,069,820 of NC_090266.1, forward strand.
GATAATGCCTAGAAACAACACTGTGTAAAGATGGGAAAAATCGAACATCCTGTTGGAATGGCGAAGCATGGGGAGCATGTAAACGTAAATGAAGGCGTATCAGAATTGGCTCCAAAGAAGGACGGATGCACACAGGGAATTTTAAGTAGAAGAAAGAAACAAAGCAAAACAAATAATTGTTGGCTCCAAGAATAAGTCGTGGGAAGATTTCCGCAGAAACATGGAAAGGCTAGGTCAAGTGGCAGGGAAGCCTTTCTGGACAGAAATAATGAATCTTCGGAAGGGAGGCAAAAAGGAAATAAAAAATATTTTGGGTAAATCAGGCAAGCTCACAACAGATACCAGGGAATCATAGGACTGCTGGAAAGAATATTTTGAAAATTTTTCTGGTGACGTCGCTAACAACCGGGCTCATGTGGTGGAGGACAATCATGGTTGTGAAATTACTCTTGGGGAAGTGGAAAATTGTGGTAAATAAACTTCACTGTAATAAAACAGCAGTAATAGACTTAATTAGACCTGAAATGGTGAATTATAGTTGGAATTCATGGATGAAATGGCTTCATAGAGTAATACGTTCAGCACGGAATGATTGGACGCAAGCAGTAATTGCACCTATCTGTAAGAAAGGGAACAGCAAGAAGTGCAACAGTTGATCAGAATGTTACGCGACGTGCTCACGGGTGCAATCCGATGTTGGGAGTAATTTGGATGAAAACCGTTGGGGTTTCAGACCACAGAGGGGCTATCAAGGTACTTTGAGTATTCACCAAGTAATTGAAAGATGGTACGAGAGTATGTTTATATTTCATAGATCCAGAGAAGGCATATGGCAGACTACCGAGAAAAATTATATTGGTCCTACGAGGCGGGTGGTGGGGCGGGGTGGGGGGTGATTATAGGATTAAGGGTAGAATCAAAATCTTTCAAAGGGATTTATGTTGATGATTCGGTTGCAGTGAGAAATGTTGGTGGAATGAGTTCTACAATGAGGTAAGGCTGTAATAATTCACCTTCTTGTTCACAGTTTACACGGATCATCTAGTGAAAGATATAAAGTGGTAGGGATGTATTCAGTGAGGTAAAAATATGGTAAGTATTTTGGACTGTGAAGACGACTTGGTCTTAATGGCAGATTTTTATGAAAGCCTGCAATCTAATATCTTGGAACCTGAGAATATGTGCACTGAGTATGATATGAAAATTAGCATTTCAATTCTAATGTGATATCAGTAGGGAAGCAATCTAAGAGAACCGAATGTCAGATATGGAATACAAACCTGAAATAGGTAGATAATTTCAAGTATTTAGGATATGCTTTCTCCCACGATGCGGGTAGAGTAAGTGAGATAAAATCAAGGTGCAGCAAAATCGCAGTTGCGATCAACAGTATTCTGTTAGAAAGAAGTTAGCTCCCGGACGAAACTACCTTTACACCTATCTGTTTTCAGTCTAACATTGCATTTCAAAGTCGAGTGACTCAGGGCATCTCATACATAAGTTAGAAGTAACAGACATGAGAGTAGCGAGGATGATCGCTAATACAAAAAGAGGAACAATGGCAGGCGAAGATAGGGCTATGTAAGGAATACACTTGATTAATGAAGCCGTATGCATTACTCGCCGTCGGTGGTGGGGCCTTGTGAGGCGAATGGAGGAGGATACGTTTGCAGGAGAATAATGGACTCGTCCATTGAGTGTAAGAGAAATAGGGGGAGACCAAGTTGACAATGTTAGACTCAGTTTCTAATAATTTAACGATATGTTCTATAAATACAATACAAGTTACAATTGGCCATTAATCTAAGTTCGATGTGTTCTTCAGAGTGAAACATTTGTTGCTAATTATAAAGAACATTAGTTCAATGGACTGTACTAGGTGATGCTATAGCTTACATTGTTTTGGTGGAATGAATGACTTCTAAGTTAAATGAAGATAACAAGCCATCTAGATTACATAAATCAGGAATTAACTATCACTTGCCTCCGTGCTCATTTGATAACTCTAGGTTCATTTATTCGGATAATAATTTACTGGTTTATTTTAAAATAACTGAAGCAATTCGCACATTTGGATTTTTTCTGTGTATATACTAAGGTGAATTTAATTCGTTTGTGTCAAGTGATTTGCATAAATCCATGATAAACGTTTTCTTTGCTATGTACTCCATCGTCTCATAGTCTCGCAAAGTGTTTCTCATGATCATGGTAATGTCCTATACCCTTGTTAATGAGCAAGTATTTAGCAGTGTTTGTATATTGTTCCTTACCTGTAACCTACAATTTATGATCATTTCTGCCTATGTGTTCCGCCTCTGCTGGCCATAATTCCGTGCAAGCTCGCTGTTCTGAGAACGTCTTATAAACCCCATATATTCTCATTAACTTCCCTCTATTTTCCAGAGCTTCCCATCCTAATGAGCTCATCATCTTAGTAGCACTGTCGTTAAAAGAATAGCCGCACAACACGAATGACGGCGGGTTCCGTCGGTCTGTTTCTACCTGAGAACCGAGGGCGCAACGGCAGAGTTCGTTTTTTGAATGGAGATATAATTCTGTCTTAACAAGAGTGAATTGATGGATGGATGGATGGATGGATGGATGGATGGATGGATGGATGGATGGATGGATGGATGGATGGATGGATGGATGGATGGATGGATGGATGGATGGATGGATGTTGTTATTGTCGTTGGTTAGTTCATGGAATATGTTAGGGACACACTACTCGATATCCCATTGTACCTAATGAATGCAAGCCCTGCTTAAAAACGTATATAGCTGTGGCGTCTGCATCAATATTAGGTCTTATATCTACGATGAACCTTTTTCTTTACTTAGTTAAAAATCTGAAGATAAGTGCAACCTTTTCCAGACCTTCTACATAGTCACAAATTTCTGACACAAGACAGCCGGTTGGGAGATTACTATGCTATAAGTAGCGAAGTCCGAGTGCTTTTATCAAGGCAGTTTGGATTATTGCAACCTTAGAGGCTGGAATTATTACTAAATTTGAATGGCATATTCTACATTGATTTCACTTCCTAAAGCCGCGGTTTTCGCAAGTGTAAGAGTACTTATCCTGTCTCTACCAATTTGTTAAACCACATTTGTATTTTTTCTAGTGGTTTAACGTCGCAGTAACTCATTGAAGGTTTTCGGTGACGCAAGGATGAGAAAGGGATGGAAGCGGCCGTGGCCTTTGTCTGGTGTGAAATAGGAATACGCGGAAAAACACCTTCAGGGCTGCCGACGGTGTGATTAGAACCCACAATCTCCCGAATACAAGCTCACAGCTAAGAGACCCTATCCGCACAGCCAACGTGCACGGTCACATTGATACATTCAATTGCATGCTGTATACAACTTCAGGGCTATCCAGCTGCTTCAGTTAGGAAATGGTTGCAAGTTTTCATAAGTTATTAAATAAACATTACCAGGCGAGTTGACCTTGCTGTTAGGGGTGCGCAGCTGTGAGCTTGCATCCGGGAGACAGTGGGTTCGAACCCCACTGTCGTCAACCCTGTAAATGTTTTCTCATGTTTTCCCATTTTCACACCAGGCAAATTCTGGGGATGTACCTTAATTAAGGCCATGACAGCTTCCTTCCCACTCCTAGCCCTTTCCTATTTCATCGCCGCCAAAAGAAAAAACATTCAAAAGAATGCCCACATTTAAAATTTACAGTTGATTAAGGTAAACTTGATTGAAAAACATTTCAAATATATGAAATCAAAAGATATTCCATGATTTGTTGCCAATTGAATAGGTCTACATTCCCTATGGGAAGAATGGAGAGAGAAAAATCAAATTGTATTGGACCAAGAATTTACGAAAAAAATATTTCTGCGCTGCAAATGCATGGTTCCTTACGTACACTTAGCATCCCTTCACTTAATAACTGGTTATGGGACAAGAAAGAATGGTGGAATTTTATGCGGAAAGGGGCATGTACTGATCGTAAGCATGCCATAGCGTGTCAGATACCTGATTTATGCCAGAAGAGGCAATACACTGTACTAAGGTGGAGTGAAGAAGGTACAACCTTCACAAAAAAGAAAAAAAAAGAGAAAAAAAACACGCAAATTGTAATCTTTTCATTATTATGCCGTTGGTCGAAAAATATTTTACCATAAGAATGCTGGACGGCAGGGTAGGGGAGGTAGTGGTATTTAATTTCTGATCGCTAGATTGCATGCCAAAAGCCTGGATTCTTTCTCGGGGGAACATGACGTCCATGAAGGCAGGAGTCTCACCTGAAAATAATTTTCGGTCTTCAAATGTATGAATTTCGTGTGTTAAATCAACAAATTTCAAATGAGCCGACTGTAAAGGTACTGAAACTCCAGGTGAAAGACAAAAAGAGCAAGCAAAGTCAAAAGCAACAAAGATAAATTATGCAGTTACAGAGACAAGCAACAAGAATAAACAAAGGCAAAAACGGCAAAGGCAAAATATGCATTCACGGAGATAAACAACAAGAATGAACAAAGGAAAAAGTGGCAAGGCAAAAATATGCAGTTACAGAGACAAACAACTGAAAGTTGAACTGAAACAGCTGAAACTCTAAACTAGGGATGACTCTCCCACTCCAGTGTTTTGGACAGTTGTATGTAGCTTTCACAAGAGTATGCAGATTCATAGAGGTCAAAGTACAACTCCAAGCTAAAATTGCACTCAATATGGTTTGTAAGGAAATACTATAATACCTGATTTGATTCCATTCAAATGCCGTGTGAAATCTGGGAAGTGAAACTTTTATTCATAACATATAATAAAAGAAACTGTTACATAACAGCTGTTATCTAGTCAAGTTTTAAATATTCAACACTATGGCTCAATATTAATATTTAACTCCACTTAAGGGCTTCTAAAATTCGGAAATGGAGAATTAGGCCAAATGGCACTATCGAGATTCAACAAAACTGGATTTCAAAAACATATTCAATGAGATTCACTTGGTTCTTATTTTCATCCAAGTGAGAATACAATGTTTTCCATGGTAGCAAATTTTTTCCAAGATATGAACAGGTTAACTTCATTAACCAACAGGTTCTGAACAGTTTGATAGATGACCAAATAACGTACAGTAAGACTGATTCCATAGTGTGCGATGATGTTAATAGAGGTTAATAAATCTGGTTTGTGCAATGGAACGAGATTCAATCTACGGAAGCTAGGCGAAAAGACCGTTCATGTAGGAATTCAGACGGGCTCAATTTCAAGAAGAAAGCGTTTTACGCCAAGTATATATTTAACACCTGCGAATCTGGGTATACCATCCGTTCTTAAATGGAGACATTTTCCAGTAAATTTAGCCTTCTCGGTCACAGTGAATAATCCACCAGGACAGACTTTAATATTGGGATGATTCTCCCCACTCCAGTATTTTGGACAGTTGTGTGCACCTTTCTCAAGAGTATGCAGATCCATAGAGGTCAAAGGAAAAATTCAAGCTACAACTGCACTCAATATGTTTTGTAAGGAAATACTATAATACCTGTTTTGATTCCATTCAACCGAGCTCGATAGCTGCAGTTGCTTAAGTGAGGCCAGTATCCAGTATTGGGAGATAGTAGGTTCGAACCCCACTGCCGGCAGCCCTGAAAATGGTTTCCCGTGGTTTCCCATTTTCACACCAGGCAAATGCTGGGGCTGTACCTTAATTAAGGCCACGGTCGCTTCCTTCCCACTCCTAGCCCTTTCATGTCCCATCGTCGCCATAAGACCTATCTGTGTCGGTGCGACGTAAAACAACTAGCAAAAAAAAAGGAAAGATTCCATTCAAATGCCATATCAAGCCTGGAAAGTGTAACTTTTTCGTATCATATAGTATTAGTCCATTTAGAATTTCCAATTGCTTTACAGCTAGTAATTTTGACTGTCGAAGATAGGCTTATGTACTAGTATTATATATATTTTTTATTATGTAAATTTTTGGAAAAGCATTGCAAGCAACATGTTATTCATTAATCAACACTACGGAAGAATTATCCTCAAGACTGCTATGACGAAGCAATGTACCACGTATGGCAGTATATAGGAAAAGGTTTCATATGGGTTGCTGTTGATGAAACGACGGATGCTAAAAGGGTATTTATTGCATATCTTGTGGTGGGGACGCTAGAACCTGACAACGCCTCAAAGCCATGTTTGATCTGCTGTAAAGAACTGGACTACACAAACCACTCAACTATTATGAGATTTTTAAGATGGGTTAAAAGCTATGTGGCCGACTGTGATGTAAGAGGAAAAGATTAGTGATGTATTCTGATTCTGCAGCGTATATGGCTGCAAATGCTCTCAAAGTCCTTTATTCAAATATGATCCATTCTACGTGCTTGGCTCGTGGACTTCAACGTGTTGCCGAAGATATTACAGCTAAGTTTCCACAAGCGAATAGATTAATTTCAACAATAAACTGTAAAAGTCGTATGTACGAGTGCTATCATACACACAGCAATTGCCAGAGATACAACTGCCCCTCTAACCAGTGTTAACGAGGTGGGGAACATTGATAGAAGCAGTTAACTTCCATAGTGAGCATCTAGATGCCATAAGGAGTGTTGTTGATAAGTGGAATCCTAAAATTGCTGTATCAACTTGTGAATCTCAATCTGCTTTTAGTGACTCCAAAGCGGTCACCTCAACTGCCTACATCAGCAAAAACTTCGTCTGGCGTCCAGAAAACATCAAACATCTGGAAAAAGTCTGGACTGCCACTGGATGATTCTATTGCTGACATAGAGAATGCTATTGAAAACTAAGTGCTGTGCACGAGGAAACTTGTGCAAGTGTATTGAGAAAACCGCAAAAAGTACTGAAGAGAAATTCTCGTTATTAAACATTTCATATCGTGTGTGCCGAATTCTGAATGGACGTGATGTCGATCTACCCTAGGACATTTTTCCAGCAAACATTCCTCTCCTCAAATTTGCCCCAGTTACATCATGTGCTGTTAAAATACCTTTATCTGCACACCAGGACATCTGAGTGACAAACGTCTTGAAATATTCCCAGAAGACGTTGATAAATATAAAATAACTAGCAGTTACCCGCGGCTTCGCTCGAGTGGATTTCGTAAAATAATAAAAGTAATCGTTCCTCGGTACTGTACTAAGACATCTGAAAATTTCTAAAGTATAAACATTCACCGACAAATTCAGTTTCATTTGGCTTTTGGGGCTAAGATGACCATGCAACATAGTACTGTACATATGAGAAACAGTCTTCTCTCAAATATCTATCTCCACGCCCTAACATTGTTAGTTTTTGAGATAGTCTATAAGAATCCCCATAAAAAGAATTTAACCCCTTTATCAGTCTTTCCCACTTTCGGAAAACAAAAAGAAATACATGTCCTTTTTCTTTTAAAGGTGATTCCAAATACTAATTTTCGCGTCTGTAACATCATCCGTTTGTGAGATATAAGCATACGTATTAAGAATTATTAACTTTTTTTCACTTCTTGTCATCCCCGTTAAGTGCCTTTTCAGAAAACAAAAAGTACGTGTTCCTGTATTTTTAAAGGACTTTCCAAATACCAAGTCTCATGTCAGTAACATGTTAAGTTTTTGATATATGCTATAGATATACCGGTACTCATTTTCAGAATTCACCCTATTTTTCATTTCTTTTCAACCCCTTGAGTGGATTTTAAAGGAGATTCAAAATACAGTACCCAACTTTCACGTCTGTAACATCTTCAGTTTTTGAGATATAAGTACCCTCCTAAAATGAAATCAACCTTTTTCCCCTTTTTCCACCCCTTCCCTTTAAGTGGTCATTCCGAAAACAAAAAATATGTGTTTCTTTATTTTTAAAGGTGATTCAAAATACTAACTTTCACGTCTGTAACATCTTCAGTTTCTGAGATATAAGTATCCTCTTAAACAGAATTCAACTCCTTCTTTACTTATTTTCATCCCCCCCAGTCGATTTCCCGAAAATAAAAATACGTGTTTATTTTTAAAGGAGATTCCAAATACCAAGTTTCATGTCTGTAACATCTTTATCTTTTAGAGATATAAATGTCCTCATACAAATAATTCAACGAATATTTCAAATATTTCCTCCTGTAAGTGAATTTACGAAAACAAAAGAAGACGTGTTTCTTTATTTTAAAAGGAGACTCCAAATACCACTTTTCACGTCTGTAACATCTTTTTTTTGAGATGTTTGTATCCTCACAAAAAAAATTCAACTCGTTCTACACCCCACTCCCCTTAAATTGATTCCCCACAAAATACGTGTTCCTTTATTTTTAAAGGAGATTCCAAACACGAATTTTCACGCCTGTAACCATCAGTTTTAGATATAAGTATCCACATAAAAATAATTCAATTTTTCACTTCCTTTTACCCTCCGACTTTAAGTGAATTTTCCGAAAATAAAAAATACGTGTTTATTTATAAAGGAGCTTCTAAATACCAATTATCACGACTCTAACATCTTCAGTTTCGAGATATGTGTCATAAAAGGAATTCAATTCGTTTTCACCCTTCCCCCCCTCAAGTTTACTTTCCTACGAAAAGCGCGTGTCTTTATTTTAAAGGAGATTCCAAATACCAGTTTTAACGTATGTATCAACTTTAATTTTCACAAGATATAAGTATCCTCATACAAATAATTCAATATTTTTTCAATTCGTTCACGCCCCTTAATTGGATTTTCCGAAATCAAAGGAATATGTGTTACTTTACTTTTAAAGGGGATTGCAAACACCAATTTTCATCTCTGCAACATCTATAGTTTTTGAGATATAAGTAGACTCACACAAATAATTTTTCTAATTTTTCAATTTTTTCACCCCAACCTAAGTTGATTTTCCGAAAACAAAAAATATGCATTTCTTTATGAGATTCTAATCACCAATTTTTACGTCTGTAACGTCTTCAGCTTTGAGATATCAGTATACTAATACAAAGAATTCATCCCTCTTTCCAGTCCTTTCCACCCGCCCCTGACCCCCTCCTCCAAGTGGTCTTTCCAAAAACAAAAAATACGTATTTCTTATTTTTGTTAAGGGGTTAAAACACCTATCTTCACTTCTGTAACATGTTTTCTGTAGATATGCTCCTTCTAAAAATTCACCCCCTTTTTTGTTCCCCTTAAGTGGATTTTCCGAAAACAATATCCGTCACTTTACTTTTACAGGGGATTCCAAATACCAGTTTTCAGGTCCGTAACATATGAAGTGTCTGAGATATATTGTGGGCCTAGATACATTTCTTTAAATTCCACCCCGGTTGTCACTCCCGTTCACCCCTATTCATTGGATGTTTCAAAAACAAAAAAAAACATGTTTCTTTATTTTCAAAGCAGACTCCAAATACCAATTTACATGTCTGTAACATCTTTAGTTTTTGAGATATAAGTATCCTCATAAACTGCATTAACCAATTTTCCCCCTTTTACACCCCCCTTAATGGGATTTTGCGAAAAAAACACGCGTTTTCCTTATTTTGAAAGGAGAATCCTAAATACCAAGTTTCACTTCTGTAAACTTTCAATTTTTTGAGATATAGATATCCTCATTTAAAAATTTCACCCCCTTAGCAACAAAAAACATGTGTTTCTTTATTTTTAAAGGAGATTCTAAATACCAAATTTTACATCTGTAAACTTCTGAAGTTTTCAGATATAGATACACGAATTTTAAATTTTTCTAAAATTTCAAACCATTTTCCAAAAACAAAAAAATACGTGTTTATCTATTTTTAAAGGAGATTCAAAATATAAATTTTGAACTCTGTAATATCTTCAGTTTCTGAGATGTAAGTATCCTCATTAAAGGCATTCTACCTATTTTTCAATCTTTTTCACCCCTCCTAGTGGGATTTTCCGAAAACAAAAAAATACTTGTTTCTTTATTTTCAAATTTTTACATCTGTAAACTTTTAAAGTTTTGAGATATAGATACACTCATTTTAAAAATTCACCCCCCTTTTCACCCTCTTAGCGATGGAATATCCAAAAATCCTCCTTTAGCGAGCACCTACGTTTTAACGTAAATGTATCCTCAAAATTTCATTTCTTTATGTCGAGTAGTTTCGGCTCGGCGATGATGAATCAGTCAGTCAGTCAGTCAGTCAGTCAGTCAGTCAGGACAAGTTATTTTATATATATAGATTTACTGTGCTACAAAATTTAATGTATAAACGCGCTCTGAGTTATAAACTAAGAAATTGGTATGATCGTATTGAATATGTCTCTGATATATTGATATGAATGATTCCAGGAAACATTAAATCATAGTAATTTTTCACGGTGCTACAAAGTTTCATACAAAGCATGTTTTGTGTGTTGTAAATGACAGAATGGTATGTTTATATTAAATATGTTATATTACAGTTTTTACCCATTCCACATATTTTTCGACATATTTTATCTCTTCTTGTTACATATTTATGTACATATTTTACCATTTGACACTTCATAAAAGCCCCAGATCTAATTAATTACTGTTTATTTGCGATATATATTGGAAGAAAAACACATGAGTTTATAAAACTTTACATTTCCAGACTGTGTGTCTCTGTGGTTCAAAAATCAACATTCTGTAACTTTATTACTATTTTGCATCATCGATTGACCAAACTGTATTTGAGGGTGTATATATGCACAGGTTATGGAAATTTAGATACAGTTACATTGTAAGATCCCTCCCTCGGGCATGCCTATCTATATTTTGACAAACCAGTTAGGTAATTTTTACTAAATGTGTATGTTTAGATGCTCTATTGCGTGTCTATAGTACCTACATATGTATAAAACTTGAAAGCTCTAGCTTAAAAAATGCGCTCATATATTTTTTTATGAAAGTGCGTAATGGTTAACAGTTGTTCCTATAAGAATCTGGATCCATAAACGATGTAACTCCAAGTCTTATAGCTGAGTGTGACCTCATGAGCACAATTTTTACGGAACTCTCTCTGATATCCTTGAAGAAACTAATACAATCTGTAATGTTTTCCTTACATCATAAAATAGGGGACGCAATTTGTGCGAGTACCAAACATAGATTGCCGCCATCAGAATTCAATTTAAAGCCCGAAAATTGAAGTATGCTGAACTGATCCACATAAGGCTACTTTATTAGATCCAGCGTTTATATTTTCAATTAAATCGCAGTAGCTAAGATAAAATTAACCATGATGTAACTGTACGTGTAGCTATTTTCATTTTAAAAACTACACCCCTTTTACGTGACAAGAATGCAGTGACAATTTTAGCTGTATGCTTTATTACAGCTGGCGTCACGGATGGATTTTACTACAAGTGCCGCCAGGCAGGGAAAGAACAACATCCTAATACTTCAGAAACTCATTTTACAATCACTTCCAGGAAGAGAGGTCACTTCATTTGGAAGCTTAGTGTGTATACGTGGACCATAAACCGATCCCAAGACTGAAATAGAAGGTTTTGTAAATAACTCACAGCTACTTCCCACCTGTTTAATGAAATAAATTCCTAACGGGCTTACAGTTTAAGAAGTGCATGATAACCACGAGGTCACAACTCTGTCTGGCATGGATTTCCTCTTGTTTGTTCTAGAATCCCATTTCTTTTGTTCGTTCTTTAGCCTGGCCTACCTTTGTCAATTAGTCGAGGTATTACATTTTGCAAGGCCTGATGGTTTTTTCTTTGCTATGTGCTTTACGTTGCACCGACACAGATAGGTCTCATGGCGACGATGGGATAGAAAAGGCCTAGGAAATGGAAGGAAGCGGCCATGGCCTTAATTAAGGTACAGCCCCAGGATTTGCCTGATGTGAAAATGGGAAATCACGGAAAACCATCTTCAGGGCTGCCGACAGTGGTGTTCGAACCCACTATCTCCCGGATGCAAGCTCATAGCTGCGCGCCGCTAACCGGTGATGGGTTGTTTTATGTTCCTATTATTCATTGTTCGTCACCTTCAATGGACCTTTCTTTCTTTCTCTCTTTCTTTCCTCCTTTCATGCATTCTCTCTTTCTTCCTTTCTTTCTCTTCCGATTAACATTATCAAGGAGATAACACTCAGAAACTTATAATAATTGAAATGAATGCAAAATGTTATTATTTTGAATTGTGCGGTTCTTTGGGTGGATGGTCAGCGTACTGGTCTTCGGTTCAAAGGAGCCCTGCTTCTATTCTCAGGTGGGTCGAGGATTTTATCCTTGACTGATTATTTCCTGTGGCTTAGGTACTGGGTATTTGTGTCATCTTCGATAGTAGGTTTCATCCTAGGCAGGGCCGCGCCCCCAAAAACCCACACCTCGCCTATGGGTGATATCTCGAAGGACCTACACCAGACCTCCCAGGAGGCCTCACGCTATCATCATTATGTTTTCTACGAGTAAACAAATATTGTTTGATGCGAGGAAGGTCTCGTGGAATGGAATAGATATAAGGATAAATTGAGCCTCTAATGACGACAGTTGTTGTTTTGAGGAACAAGCAAAGAGATTGTCGGTTCCCCGGAAGGTCATCCAGATTATGTGGAGGCTATTTTAAGGGGCAGGACAACGAAATTATCAGCCATATTAACGAGAGTAGGAACACTAAAAGTATCTATAATTTTTACACTTTTATTTTTTAATTCCACAAATAAATCTAAAACTTCCGGATTAAATTGGCGAATTATTGATTACGAAACTCGTCACAGAAACAAGTTTTTTAAACTTTACTAAAATATGATTAAAGTTTGTCTCCTTGGCTGAATGGTTATTGTAGCAGCCTTCGGTTCAGAGGGTCCTAGGTTCGATTCCAGTCTCGGCCGGAGATTTTTACTCGGTTTGTTGAGCTCCTCTAGGTCGGAGCCTGGGTTTTTGTGCTTCTTTTAATGCACATCTTCGTTTACACACAACACATCACACTAGAAATCCCCACATAAAAATGCAATTATGAACATAATCCTCCCGTTTCAGTCGGAGAGGTCATCCGACCGTAAAAAAGAGCCAAATCCATGCGTAATGGCAATCTTAGATAAATGGGAAAAGCTATAAAAACAAAATTACGTTACGGTTAAATTTTTCTCTTGAAATCCCATTTCCTGAACTGAGTGCCAGAGGAGGCTTTGGTCTACACTAATTTTGAGAAACAGCTTCGTTATGTATATTGGTAGCAGAGCTATAAAATATGGCTATAAAATATATAATTTTAATATAATATGCATACTTACCTAACTAGTGAACGGTGAATATACAAGGCATTAAAACTTTAAAACGTGCTTTAGAACAGTGGAAAACAACCTGGGGGCATGAGCGATTTACAAGTGGGCCACTGGCATTTTACTCAGAAGAGGAATGCAAAAAAGAAAAATAGAATACATTTGACCTGATAGATAAATTAGGATATTTCCTATTTATGTTCTGTGATCTTGTGAATTTAACTACCAAACAAAAATTAACAGCTTCCCATCCTCGCATCACCGAAAACCTTCAATGTGTTACTGCGACTGTGAGCCACTAGAAAAAATGAAAATAAGAATAGAAACGTGTATCACGACATATTTTCATGGTATTCGGAGACGCAAAACATTGAGGCGCTGGGGCTTCGTCGCGTAGAAGTTCTTGTATCTGCCGGTGAATTTACCCAGACAACCCTGGCGTATCTGAATACCTTCAAAACCACTGCACAGAGCTGGAATCGTATCTACCAACTTGGGCTGAGTCAAGTAGCCTTCCGTTAAGTAAATCTTCACAGTGAAGTTATTGTACAGTTTTCTTAAAAGGAAGACTAGTGCTTTGTTCAAAAGTAAGTAGGCTCCCTTAACTGGCACAAAATTGTAATGCATCCTGTTTGTGCTCGCAAACAAGTGAAATGAGTATCCGAGGTGCTGAGTAACACTCACCTCATCTGAGAGAGGATGTTAAATTTTACGCGTTTAGCACATGAAGGAAAGTCATAACAATGATGAGAGATTAGAGAACACCGGTCACTGCAGATATTTAGTACAGGAGAAGTGACTGTTTAGAGGTACACATATTTTAGAGCACACTCAACAGTAAATTACAATCTAGAAAAACAAAATTCACATTGAAGGTGAAGACTATTCTACCAGGAAATGCCCGTACTTTTTAGTAACTAGCTTTATGCGCATGAGAATATGCAGGGCGTGTACGGAACGCTGCTTGGAGTGGGTACAGGGGGAGAGGTTACTAGTTCAATAATTTGTGTCATTTCAAAGTTCTGAGTTTATTCATTAGCTCAATTACAATTGCAACGGTTTTGGGGTGTTGTTTTCCTTCGTGTCCGCCAATTATGTCATCCCCGTACAACCATGCTCCCTGGGCTGGCCTCACCATCGATCTCGTGTCAGCACCACGGAACCATGTCTGAGTTCCTCGACGGACGTTCTCTAATATCTGGACTTTTGGAGAGTCTCGTTACGGGGTTCACGTACACTCGTGTGTTACTGTACGAGTTTCAACTTATATCCCCTGATTTCCGCCACAACAAACCTATTCTTTATCGCTCGAATACTGATTGCATTTGCGTGAAAGAAACTAATTGATTCTTACTGGTGATGTGAATAATGACCTTAATAATGTTCGGATGTCAATAGAATCGAACTCGCGATTACTCGTCTCGTAGAAAGTTTTAATTTCACTTATTTAAAAATAGAAATAAATAATTTCTTCACTAACAAGTATGATCTTATAATAAACAGAACTGTTTTAATATTATGTTCTACAAGGCACTTCGAATCGAATGTTCAAACGAATAATATGAATAAAAAGTTCAGTTAATACTGTTTACAGTCTGCAAGACGTTCACTCGTGGTGTCGGAAAAGTACTGTGTGTTTCCTCACAATCTAAATGTTCACTTGTGTTAAATGAAAGCGAATCTCTGAGTTTATTTTCACAAACGTATAACAGGTCTTTTAAGAAGCATTAACGAAGTCAAAGTTATTTCCAAGAAGAAATATTCTTAGTTCGTTTACACTGTAGATCAGAATATGATTTCAAAGTCCAAGAAGAGTTTAATTTTAACTTACCACTTGTAGAATTCTAAGTCCGTCGGGCAGTACCACTTGTCCTAAGATATCGCATCGATCGTCGTGGTGTCCATCAGCTAGCCTGCCACGCAGAGCTCTGGATCACGAGTGAGATGATTTGGGATTTGATTACCCTCTTATATACTACGCCATGTTCGTGGCATCAGTTTACATTTCATTGAATAACTTTTACGGCTATGATTGGATTTTAATGAAATTGGGATATGTTGCGGATCGAATGATGGCGCATAGGATTTTGTACTTAAATTTAGTGTAACTTCATTAATTTGGGAATTGTAAAGTACGACAAATTACCAGGTGATGTGAAGTGACATGTAATCTTGGCTAGCTGGCAGCGTCACGTCACTCGTTGGGTAACCCGAGGTATAATGGTTGCCTACCTTTACCCTGAAATACTTTGTACTCTAAAATTATATTCTCTGTAGCGGTGTTTCGGGTACAATATTGATTTAGTGATGGAGGTACAAACATTGTTTACATGTCTACATTTGAAACCGCTGAAATTAACAAGCTGATGTACTTGAAAGCCTGTGGACAGATAAGGATGTAAACAGTGTTTAATTAGAGTTTGAAACTAGCCTAGATAACACTCTAAATATCTAAACTTGAAGGAAATATATATATATATATATATATATAATATCGCGACCTTCTTCCGGCTCTTGCGGTGCACTCTTTTGGGCTCAGAAACTACAAATAGGTCTAATTTGGAAACTCGATTCCTAATTTAGAGCCGCTTCATTGTAAGACGTACCTCTTGAGGTGATTGAAGGAAACCATATGATTGATTAGTGAGCCAACCAGACCATCGCTTCCTGTGCTAATAGTAGTGGGATTGAATCCCAACGCAGCTAGTTGTAATTTAAGATAGTACAACGCCAGAAATCTGAGTCAGTAGATTTATGGGCATATTAGGCGCACATATTTCATAGCTGGCAGTCTGTCGTCTCATAGGACATACAGAATAAGTATTTGACTACATATGAAACTTCTTCTACCTGGCCTTTTCTCAGTTACTTAGGGTAAACACTACATGCGCATTGAGCCAAGCTTTACGGCCTGATGCCGGCCCCGTGGTGTAGGGCTAGCGTGCCTGCCTCTTACCAGGAGGCCCCGGGTTCGATTCCCGGCCAGGTCAGGGAATTTTACCTGGACATGAGGGCTGATTCGAGGTCCATTCAGCCTACGTGATTAGAATTGAGGAGCTATCTGACGGTGAGATAGCGGCCCCGGTCTAGAAAGCCAAGAATAACGCCCGAGAGGATTCGTCGTGCTGACCACACGTCACCTCGTAATCTGCAGGCCTTCGGGCTGAGCAGCGGTCGCTTCCTAGGCCAAGGTCCTTCAAGGGCTGTAGTGCCATGGGGTTTGGTTTGGTTTGGTTTTTTACGGCCTGATGCCAAACAAATGTGTAGTGAATTATTCACTATTGGAGTGTTTCTAAGGTGGTTGACAGTATGGTGTGTTGTACCTAAATGAAGATATGTATTAAGATGAACAAGAATACCCAGCGCCTGAACTTGACGAATTAACCAGATATGGCTAAAATTCCTGTTTCGGTCGGAAATCAAACCAGGACTCCCTGATACGAAGGCCACTACAGACACCATCCAACCAAGGAGCCGGAAATTTGTACGTTAAGCATACATTATTATTATTGTTATTATTATTATTATTATTATTATTATTATTATTATTATTAGACTAAGGCATTACGAAGACTTTCCATTGCTTTCATCAACTGAACTCTTAGACTCGCCACGAATGCTCCTGCCCTCATATTTGAACTTTTTTTTACAAATAATTATCCATGCACAAAATCTTATGAGACACTGCATTGGCATTTCTTGTCCTTCGAAGTAGAGTTTAACAAGAAAGTACGGGGTTGATCAACTAGTCCCCAAATTTTAAGGTCAACAACAACAAAAATATATCCAATAGAGTAACAAACTGGCTGGAAATAGCCGATGTCTTTCTTATCTTCCTTGTTAGTCATAGGGATATTTAGTTTTGTGTAGTACTGAGGTAGCTGTGAAATTCTTTGTAAAACGGTGCGCTGTTGATCACATCCGCTTTATGATTTGAAACTGGAAATTATATCCATGTGTCCCCTCTGAGCAAATGGACGGCGTTTAATTCTACCAGCTCCAAATGAATGAGCTGTTGGTTCCTTTGGCAGTGCAAGAATGAATGTAATCAATAGGGCCAGGAAGTAATGGTGTGGAGTTTGTGGTTCGTATTCTGTCCTCGTTGACAGAGGTCTTGTGTGTGGAATCCTCGTTACTTCTCCAGAGCAATTTGCTTGTCTCTTCTATTAGACTTGCTTGACCTGTCAGTGACAGCGAAATGCAACCAGCAGGTAGATTATGAAGGCACATACTCTCAAGAGATCGACAAGAATTCTAGTCACTGATGGTATTTAAACTCATATCTTAGCTGTTTCCTTTGCTTATTAATATATTTGATATATTGTGGCATACTGTAAGTAACTTCCACATCCTCCATTTAGCGTTGGCGTCAGGAAGGGCGTCCGGCCGTAAAACAGGGCCAAATCCACATGTGCGACACAGTTCGCACCCGCGGCCCCGCACGTGTGGGAAAAGCAGTAGAAAAAGAAGACTGTGAGTAATTTCCAATAGCGAAATGCAGAGCTTGTTTCTTACACGTGTAAACTAGAAGTTCGGAAGTTCTAGAGCTTCAATTCCAACAAAAGATTGTCGTAGTCTGCTTCATATAGTGCTACACAACACGCTGCAGTTTGGTATTCTAAATAGAGTATAAATAAATACTCCTTCAGCTTTTCAAGCAAGTGTTTAGTGAGCATACTTAAAATAGCAAGTTATGGTTCTGCGTGACTGATGATATCAAGATTACAGGCACAGAATATAGAGTTTGGCGTGGAAACCGAACCACAGCGACTTCATATTTCATATCAAAAATTCCACATGCCGGGGTTTGAACCGCGCCACCTTAGTGAGAAGTATATTTATGATTATTATTATTATTATTATTATTATTATTATACAAATGAAATTCGGCTTGAAGTAGTGTATTTATTTATTTACTTCTTTCATTGTCTCTTTGAAACTGCACAGACAGGAGGCCCAATACAGTATATTCTTAACACATCAATCATCATCATCATCTGTTTACCCTCCAGGTTTGGTTTTTCCCTCGGACTCAGCGAGGGATCCCACCTCTACCGCTTCAAGGGCAGTGTCCTGGAGCTTCAGACTCTTGGTCGGGGGATACAACTGGGGAGAATGATCAGTACCTCGCCCAGGCGGCCTCACCTGCTATGCTGAACAGGGGCCTTGTGGAGGGATGGGAAGATTGGAAGGGATAGGCAAGGAAGAGGGAAGGAAGCGGCCGTGGCCTTAAGTTAGGTACCATCCCGGCATTCGCCTGGAGGAGAAGTGGGAAACCACGGAAAACCACTTCCAGGATGGCTGAGGTGGGAATCGAACCTACCTCTACTCAGTTGACCTCCCGAGGCTGAGTGGACCCCGTTCCAGCCCTCGCACCACTTTTCAAATTTCGTGGCAGAGCCGGGAATCGAACCCGGGCCTCCGGGGGTGGCAGCTAATCACGCTAACCACTACACCACAGAGACGGACTTAACACATCAGTACTTATAATATATATGTAAGTAAAATAAAAAATAATGGAAATAAATACAAGGGAAAAGAATAAAAAAATGAAGAAAATAGGTAAATAGAAAAACCGGCGATCTATAGTACATAAAGGATATTTCTAGAGTATGAAAACCCAGTTAGCGTGATTAGCTGCCACCCCCGGAGGCCCGGGTTCGATTCCCGCCTCTGCCACGAAATTTGAAAAGTAGTATGAGGGCTGGAACGGGGTCCACTCAGCCTCGGGAGGTCAACTGAGTAGAGCTGGGTTCGATTCCCACCTCAGCCATCCTGGAAGTGGTTTTCCGTGGTTTCCCACTTCTCCTCCAGGCGAATGCCGGGATGGTACCTAACATAAGGCCACGGCCGCTTCCTTCCCTCTTCCTTGCCTATCCCTTCCAATCTGCCCATCCCTCCACAAGGCCCCTGTTCAGCATAGCAGGTGAGGCCGCCTGGGCGAGGTACTGGTCATTCTCCCAGTTGTATCCCCGACCAAGAGTCTGAAGCTCCAGGACACTGCCCTTGAGGCGGTAGAGGTGGGATCCCTCGCTCTGTCCGAGGGAAAAGCTGACCCTGGAGGGTAAACAGATGATGATGATGATGAAAACCCAGTAATGAAATCAAAGATATAACTAAAATAATAAGTGACTACAATAATAAAATCCTTAAGGAGCACCGATTATTAAAAAGAAGTATAACATCTGAATGTATGAATTAGAAATACAGGCCCTGAAATATTTGTTAATGACTGTGTGTGATTGTGAAAATAAATCTATTCCTGCAACAAAAAACATAGCATTTTCATAAATGGTGACTTCAAGTGATGAAATGTTCCAGATTTTTGAGCTTGTAATACTGTGTTCATGAGAGCTCTAACTTGTGGAAATTGACAGAAGATACAATTGAATAGTGGAATGGAATCAAATTTATTGTTCACAATTTCGTTTAATGTTTTTCACGAAATAATAATTATTCTGTTATACAGTGACGTGAAGTAAATATACTGTAAGATTTATTTTGAACAACTTCAATAGCATGTACTTGTTCCTTTGAAAACGGGTCCCAATTTACAGATGCATATTCTAATTTACTCCTAACAAAGCTAGTGAATAACTGAACAACTATCGAAGACTGAGTAAAATAATTTACAGCTCCTTATTATAAAGACGAGCATACGATTGGCATCTTTGGTTACAAGATATAGGGGCTGCCTGGCCGAGGCGGTAAAGGCGTGCTCGCTTCGCCCGGAAGGACGTGGGTTCGAATCCCCGTCAGGAAGTCGTAAAATTTAAGAAACGAGATTTCCACTTCTGGAGGTGCATATGGCCGTGCGGTTCACTCAGCCTACACCAAAAATGAGTACCGGGCTAATTCCTGGGGAAAAGGCGGCCGGGCGTAGAGCTAACCACTCTACCCCATTTCGTGCCGAGGTGGAAGCCTTTACGTTCCACTCCTCCAAGGGCCTTCATGGCCGGTACGGAGGTGACTTTGCTTTGCTTTTTGGTTATATGATATAGATTTTGATACCCACAGGGCACCTGAAATATTTGTCCCGAATGAGTAAATTTATAATACCAATATAAATGGTCCGTTATTGGATATTATACATTTTCCAGCTAACTCATTCCTTGTTGCCAGCGTTTCGCCCCTGTGTGCTAAGTTGGGCTCATCAGTTGGTACTTAGCACACCCACCAAGACGTATTGCTAGTGCATATAATGTCCAATAACGGACCATTTATATTGGTATTATCAATTTACTCATTCGGGACAAATATTTCAGGTTCCCTGTGGGAATCAAAATCCTTATCATCTGATGGCTAAGCAGGCATCAATTTTTGGTATGGAGACAAAGTCTCTCACAGTGCATTGGCACTGCCTGTGGCTTCACGTTATGCACTAGCCATGCGTCTTGGTGGGTGTGCTAAGTACCAACTGATGAGCCATAAGTTAACACACGGGAGCGAAACGCTGGCAACCAGGAATGAGTTAGCTGGAAAATTTATAATGTCTAATTATGGACCATTTATGTTGGTATTTTTGGTTATTTTTGTAATATGGCCGTTGAATATTAATTTCTCATCGAACATTACTCCTAAGACTCTTATTGTGGAAACTCTTTCTAATGTATTACTTTTATCTAGTAAGACGCACTCGTACATTTCTTTTTTCCCGTAAATGTTACTGATTTACATTTCTTTACATTAAGTGCCATATGATTCATATCACACCATAACACAACACTATGAATGTCCTGCTGTAGATCATTCTTCGTGTTATTTACATTTTTATATATTTTTACATCATCAGCAAACTGCAAATAACTTACGTGACAAAGACTACTCGGCTTGCCATCAATCAAAATATACAATAAAATGGGATCCAAACTGGAACGCCGCAATAACTAGTCAAGTGGTCTGAGTTTTCGCCTTTAAAAGACACAAAGTGACGTCGATCTTTCAGGTATGTACTACACTCTTGCTTGGCTTGACTAGTCGACCCAAGCATAATAATGCGTCAATGTAACCTGACGAACAACCACGGATGAGACTATACCGAACAGCGGTCCGAACCGCCAACGCGGACTTTGAAACACCCTCCTCCTTCTTTCTGGGCGAGCCTATCTATCACTGAAAAGCCCCAACGTCAGACGTCAATATATACGTCCAACGTGGCATTGGTTGGCATAAGTACCACTGAAACAGAGACCTATGCCTAGGCTCGATTGGCTATTGTTCAAGTTTCCTAATACACAGTTCACAAGATGCATTCCCGGGTTATTAGGTTTACGATCGCGACGGACAATAACTTCGTCTTTTGTTAGCTGTCACAAGACTGGCCAGCGTGGGCCAGGGCTTACCGACCCTTCTGGTTAGAGGCTCCTTCACGCTGAATTAAGGAAGTCGGCTCCGTTAAGAACTGGAGTTCAAGACATTTAAAGGGTACGTATTATAGACCTCGAACACTCTTTCACTTCAGCCGATCGCAATTCGATCGGCAGTTTTTAGGTAATCAAGCTCCCGCCTTTAATTAGAACAGTCTTGTCCGTTTGTGGTTGAAGTTAACTTTGGGCGCAATTCTCAGCCTGGGAGACGCGGTATATTCACATTTGTTAGCAATATATTACAGCTGGAGATCTGGTGACCTCCATTCGCCCCGTGAATAAAGTATTCCATATTTTCAGTCTGCGATGCACAGAAAATTTAGCTCCATTCATTTGTGTACCCTACCTATTTTTCCTACGCCCTGATCAGAATATCACATAATTTTTCGCGGCAAAATTCGACTTCGGCACACGTGAAATATGCAGGAAAAGCAGGAAGTTTTTTCGTTTGTTTGGAACCCTGTGAACAGGCCACACCTCTGGACTTATTAGGCTGTTCGTTGCGTCGCGTCTTATTTCTTGCTCTGTCTTACGATAGAGAACACTTTTCCGCGAGGGCTGGTTTCAACCCCAACTTTCCATTGTCTGCCGGGCTATCTTTCGCGGGTCCGGTTCTGGCCACACGCCGATCGAGCCCCGGGGATGTTCCTTTTGCCCAACATGCTACAAATAACGCGTCTTCTGAAAATATTTTAATGGGATGGAAAGATAGGACAATGTACGGTTTCAGTACATAACATCGGAAGTAGTGATTTCGAGAACACAAACTGGTGAATTAAATGTACACGAATTTTATGATCTAACTTTTTAAATGCTTTTTCGAAGTCTTTATAGACAATCTAAATTCTCCCGTTGTTATCCAATAGGCATACATCATACAGTGTCTGAGTAAATCCATAAGATTTGCAATAACAGATCTATTACGTAACAATACATGCAGAGATTCCGAAATACCTGCTTTTACGAAATTATATAGACCTTAAAATATAGTGTAATTATGCTCATATACTTCTGCAATGGTTTCAGTAATGAAAAGGGAACGGCAGTTAGATATAAATTAATAACTGCCTGCCTTTGGAACTGGTGCGTTTTTGTATATCTTTCACCTTTCAGGAAAGCAAGACGTCTTTAATGAAGGGTTGAAAATGAAGACTAACTGTGGAGCTGGTATTTCCGCATTTCCCTGAATTATATAAGGGGGGATGTTATCTGGACCGCATGCCTTTTTCAGGTTTTAGTATTCCATTAATGACTCTCTCCACTTCATCTTCTGATATGGAAGTAATATTGAGTATATCCATAGTTGGTAATATAGGAATCTCATCCAAATCCATGTGATCGATTTTATAATTGAAGGGGTCGGGGCAAAAGAGTGACAAGAAAAATTTTCTTAATTTTAATGGAGGGCAGTTAGAAAGTTTGTTCAAATCGTGAAATCGTACCATTCACGGGAATGGTGTATTAATAGCTTTGAAAGGTTCAGTAATATTCATTGTATGTGATTTGCAGGCATAACTTCTTTTGGGCTGCTATTTGTAGAGTAAAAATCAATACTTTTAATACCACGTCACAGAATACTGTGGCTTGTCACTTTATTGCCCCAATGAGAGTGACACTTATCTTACGAATATTATTTTATGATAATGAAACAATGTCTGATATTTCAACTATTTTAATCAGAAATGAAAACTAACACCAATCTTCAATTAAAATAACATTTCCACCAATAATATTTAAATTGGTAGCAGTGGAAATCGGGGTAGACTGGCAACTGAAAAAATGTAAATAAATCAACATAAATACGTCACGGAAAAAGGTATGTTCGTATCTTTTAACTATTTTGTTCTTTTCAAAATATAGAATTTAGGAACTTATAACTGCACATGCATAACATTAAAACTAACAGATCAGCTGCTCCTTTCCTACACTTCTTCAACTTCAGTAGTGTCTTCAGAATCAGGAATCAAGCTGAGATAAAACTGGTGATGGACAGGTGGGGCATAGACCAGGAGTTTCAACACATCTTGCAGTCTGTTTTTCTTTATTTTTCGCACAATAGTGTACTTTCGTTTCAAGCTCAAGGTTGTGGTGTTGCCTCTTTCTTGCACGCTACAGTCTTCAAAATCCATATTCACTCTTGTTTTTAGTTTGATAAACCATGGATTACTTGCTTCAAATTTGATCAAATTAAGTCTGTGAATTTAAATTCCATGCCACTTACACATGTTTTTTACTGGTGTTCAGGAGTCCAACTTTTAGTGCTGTCAGGTCATAAAAGTCGTCTTGTTTCATGTCTGTTACACTGAACTACTTCTTTCTCCCACATTCTTGAATGATACGTTTCTTGTCGGCACCGTCGTACACATGCGGTTGATTTCGTTGGTACTTCTCAATTTTGGCAAAGTCTCTATCTGATGGCAAGGATGTGTGGCCAGACGTTAAAAACCAGTGTTTGATCTCATTAAATCGTTTAGTATGAATTAAATAAGGCCAGAATGCCATTATATTACAGTTTTTATTCTGTCGCCCACAGTTATCAGAAAAAAATCACAAGCTTTTTAGCATCGACGGAGTTTGTTTTCAGATACTTCAGAACTCTACCCCCTATTTCGTCACTGCCTCTTCCTGCAATAATCTCATCCCACAAAAACATGCACCCCAAGTCTTTACCACAGTCATGAATGCCTACATTTTATGCCCACAATTTCCGTAGCTTGGCTCTCCTTCAGGTGTCCTGTATCTCCGTTTTACAGGAATAGCTTCAATACACCCAAATAAATAAGCATTTCGCTTATCAAAATCAGCGAGATCCTAAAACCCATTAAATATTGACAATGCCTGTTGTTCTTCAAGTTCAAAACATCTCAGGGGACAGCGACATAGCTCTCCAACTTTTGTTCCTAGAACAACTTTTCCGGTCTTATGCGCAACATATTCTCTCCCTTCGTTTCACCTCTTCTTATTCATCTGTATCTTATTAATACGTCTATTTCTCCTCCTAGAATTCGGACCTTTCTCAGGCGAATGTAACCGTGTCCTTGAATGATCCAGGATATCCTAAACAGTGCAAAACACCAAGTCTTAGTACGAGAAATACCCATGTTGTATCCTCTGTTATGTAACTAATAACGATTACTTTAACAAGAGTGCTGCAAAATTATGCACTAGTTTTTCTGTTAACTTGTATAAACCTCTGGTCGCAAGTGACAATGTAACCATTCTTGAGAAAAATGATGATTGACAGCAACAGATTTAAAATTAGAAGAATATAGTGCCAAGCCACACAATGCATATTTGCGAATGTTGGTCAACGAAGGCCTTAAAATAACCCTAGTAAACTTTGAACTGATAAAGCCACTTACTATAGATCCAAGAGTGTGTTATAACGGTTCCTAAAACATAACCTAATGACTTAATAAGTTACATAACCCTGCAACAACGGCGGAAACTTTAGTTATGGTCAAAATAATGCCAAGCAACACTTACCTCACTTCCACTTTGAGAGGGAATTTCACATGCTATGTGAGGAAGATAGTCAGCGTCTACATCAGGATCACTGAGATATTCTTCAGAATCACTCGAAAACACAAGCTTCCTCCTACAATCCATGGTAATCTGGGTCTCATGGTTGCTTGACACTGTTTTGCTCCGAGTGTTTCTAAGAACTGTTGGGGGCAACAAGATGAAAGTCACATGCAGTGCCACATGAATGTGTTTCTATGCAAGTTTCCAGTGTTTACTGATAGCTTATCATAATCCTCAACAAATGGCACCGACAGCTCAGTTTCGTCAAAAGTGTTGCTTGGCACTCTTTTGCCCCGACCCCTTCAATTAAAGTCCGCGCTAGTATAGGCCGACAAGAAATATTGAGAATATTCTTGCGCAATATTTCCAGTTTATAACTATTGTCATACATGTAGGCATTATCACCTAATCGTGCTGCTCTTTTACTTCTGGTATGTGTCCATAAATTATTAATACTGCGTTTTATCCCATTTTCTAAATGGTGAATTTATATTTTATAGGCAATGTTATCTTAGATTTTAGTTCACTTCTAAGCTACCTGAATCAATAATGATAATATTTCTAAACGTCTTTATTCCTGGCATATATCTCTTTAGAGTTTGTATAATATCGTGTGTATGCCATACTGGATATTTGGATTTTTGTATGAAATTTCTCTTTGGAATGCATGCATCAAAACACCTATAGAGTAAGGTGTAATCACTGTGGCAATACTGTGTTTCCTAAGAAGAGAAATTTTATTATCAAATTCTAATTGCAGCAATCCAATATTACATAAAATGACTATATTGTTATCGTATCAACAAATATAAATCAGCAGTAACCTCTACAAATCTCACCTATTATATAAGGTAAATACAAACTGTGATAGGCCTACATTATGTGTGCATATGATGATGCTTGTAATAAATCACTTTGGGAGTGGCGACCCCATCGCACTAACAGCCTATATCTGCTTCATTCATTACATCCCTGACCCGGTCAATGACTGGAAAACAGGTTGTAGGTTTTCATTTTCATGATGATGCTGGATTTAAAATGTTGAACTAGCAGTATTTCTTGTCGCATTTTCTTTCCATGCAATTGCTTGTTGTGCTCTAGTTGTTATAGTGCTGTTGTTGAGTAGTTGCGTTTTAATTTTATTTTATTATCACTTGTAATGTTCAGCTAGTAGTAAGTTAAATCCTGGTATTGTAATCCGTAACGTTAAGCAATTGATACTCTTAAGAATGTTAAACTAGTAATATTTCTTGTAATATTTTCTTTAAATGGAAATGCTTTTTGCACTTTTGTTTTGTTGTTGTTGGGTAATAAAGTTTCAACTTTACCTTATTTTCATACCACACTAAGTGACCATTGCCACCGGAATATTTCCCAATTGCGATGTATTTCTTAATAATAATAATAATTATTATTAAATAATAACAATACAGCCACTACCATGTAATAGTGCTTAAAAGGAACATTGCAAAACCTTAAAGGAATTAAAGAGTAGCTACCTAATATAAATGCCGCATGACTTCGAACCAGTGAAAATTAAAGTTAGATAACTCACACGAAAAACCAGGAATATTTTCAATCAGCAACTTTGTTGAGGAAAAGCTTACACATATAATTTTCGAAGAAAAGGTGGAATGGATACACCTTATTTCGTGAACGAAAGGTTGAATTTTGTTAGCCTGTTGTCAAATACAGTCTGTTTCAAAAAGTAATGCTCATTGACCTATGTTATTCATTGCTTTCAAACACCACGAGATGTTCATCGATTTCGTTACGTTACTAGTACTTAACTTCTGATTACTTTCCTTTTAGCATTTCATCAGTTCTGTCCAACGTTGGCTACCTTATGGACTGGCAATTACGAGCCTACTTAGGAGAACAAATTGAAATCCCTTTTCTAAGTTGTAATACTAAAAAATACATATGATAAGTGTAAATTCAGTATTTTGAGGGATTATTGGTTTGGGTTTAAAGGATTTTACACATTATATTGCAAACACGATGTTTTTACTAGCATTCAAAGACGATGATCTTCGCGGGTGCTTTTATACGCAATGGAAATCAGAAGGTGTGGAGCAGGTCCCTACGCAATGGAATTTACGCACTGCTAGTACGCCTGTCACATTCTTCTTTCCCGTGCCTGCACAACGATGGGCGTCTCCAGGACATGGTTCCTCGTCCAAGCAATGAGCGATTGTACTCACGAATGAGTCATTGGGTTCCGAATGGCGCCCCATCAGTGTCTCATTCTGTAAGGCTGTGGTGAATGTCGTAACCCGCATTCCATATGCAAATAGGCATATATCTATTCGCTTTTTCAAATTTCCTCACCAGCCAAAAACAGGCAAGTTCGACGAAGTTATGTCCTAAATAATGCGAAATTCTCAATCAGCTTATAAATTCATATTTGTGCCTTGGATGAGTATTAAGGTAGTTGATAATATTTTTGTTTTACAATCCCTTAAATTGCTATTGAGTTTGAGAGACGTTGGGTGGTAGACATATTATCCCGTAGGATTTCTAAACGGAGCAGCAACGCGATCTTATACCATTCAGATACACTAAAATTAAACTGGCCTCAGCTGAGATTGAAACCGTGATTGTGAGGAAGGAAGAACAACGGTTAAAGGACTCAGTTAAGAAGCGAAATAAGCAACAGATTTAATGAATGCTTGCAATGAATTATTCACTACAAATCTTATCATAATTATGAAAGGAAGCTTGCACGTGTTGTTGATCAACTGAGCGAATGTCTTATAAAACCATAATAGTTGATGGGACTTTGAGGGCACTGCGTTATAAATGTGAAGTTTTATCATTATAAAACAACTCGTCTTTGGAATCGTTCTCCGTCCCGTTAGAATGAATCGCGAAGAAAACTGGAAAATAATCGTGAACGAATCGATTTTTAATGTATGAAGGAATCGTGGGAATCGATTCTTGAAAATATATCGCATTGCCCAACTCTATAGCAGTTACATTACCCTGTGCGTGGCACCTGTCCAATGCACCGCCATGTTGTGCTGTGTCCATGTACAGGTACTATGTTGTTACAAATAAAGCAGCCTGGGTTTTATTACTCTAATTTATTTCAGGATAAATGCACATATAAAATATTCTAATCAATCATGAACGGCCAAACTTACTAATTGCTGTCTATTTACAAGTCTCTCTTCCTTATGACACAGTAGGTGGTCCAGCCCGTTGCTTTTACCTGGGGATGGCTAATCCTTACTTTCACTTCCCCAAGTTAGCAATCCGTACAGCAACTGTGTGTAGACCGCTGGATTTGAACACAGGTCTACGGGCTACACAACACACAATGACTATTTGTTTGCCTCCAGAGACAGTCCAGCAATTCACACAGTCACATACGGTGAGCAAATAAACAGAAACCGGTCAACAGTGTTCAAAAGCAGGACGATCCTCACAACGGCGAATATTAACACATGCCCATTTACCCCCACACTCACGATAGCGGCGTCCCTCGCTGACTCACGATGACCCTTAGTCCATAGAAATAGACGCAGTTCTCTCAGGTAGTACACAACCTTCGGAAAGTTCGTGGTCTCCAGCCCACCTACTTACTGGACACTCCGATACCGTACAACAACAGCTCCTCGTTCAGACCTCGGTGGAATGCTAGCGACAGCCAGCACATCTGTTGCCCTCAACCCAGCCACCGAACTCCAACACACTGAGTCTCACACTGACTTCACCATGGAGTCCAACACTGACTCCGAGCCCAGCACCAACACTGCCTCCACCACGGAGCTCAACACTCACTGACTGACGGTCCGCAGCTAGCCTCCCTTTCTATAGCTCGGGTGATGTGAACCAGAATCCTATTCGCGATGTGGTCAGAGACAAAATATTCTCGTTGTATTTCCAAGAAAATCACAGGTAAGCCAGCCGACGGGAACAATACACGGGAATATCAGTTATGCCCTCTAGAACGGCTGGGAAATCTCTGGTCGGCTGACTCTCTAGTCCCTTCCAAGAAGTACCGAAAGGGGTTACAGCAGGGCTGGCATGGAACAATATAGTAAGTGTCATGCTTTCCAGGGCATATGACCATTGTATGGTAGCACCGTACACATGTGAGGAAAAAAATAGTTGCCATAACATATGCCCAAACCTGCTTATTATTATTAATAATAATAATAATAATAATAATAATAATAATAATAAAGTAGAAATTGATTAATTCAAACCCGAAAGGTCCAAACAAATTCGAATTAACCATGACTTTGAATTAAACAACGTCACACTACGTACTTAACCCGAATTTCGAATTCAAAACGACCCCTAGTTTTCAGTGGTTGCTCGTGTTGCAACGACAGTATAATGCGGTGGAGCAATGTCAGAAAACAGAACTGTGCATGGCATTTTAACATTTGAAGAACAACATTAATATTATAAAATATTAACATTTCAATAGCACTTCGGAGAGAAAAGAAAAGACTCAATCATAGCACTTTGTTAAGAAGGAAACCCTACATTTCAGTGTCGACTTAATCAATGTAATTTTAAAGCTCTTCACTCTACCGAAAACACTAATTAAAACACAGGTATGTTATAGTGTCATACACATACCTGTGTTTTAATTAGTGTTTTCGGCGGACTGAAAATATTTTAAGATACATTAACCATGGCACTTCAAACATGATTAATCCTTTACAAATTGTTGGTTTATTTCCTAGAGTTTATTCGCCTTATACATTTATTTATTGACTGAAACAGACTTCTATTCCGTTGCCCCTTTGTAGCGAATCCGAGCCGTTTTCACTTAAACTATGTATATTTTAACGAGTGTTCCCAATGCTCCACCTTCCAGTCCTTAAGTAGCCAGTGGAATGTCTCATTCATTTTCATTTTTGACAGGCGTCAATCAACTCCATGTCGATTTCTTGGTTTAGGCCTAATGAGAGGACTTTCCCAGTTACCGAAACTCAAAGGTCGCTACCTAGAAGACCATTCAAGGAACATGCCCTCATGTGGCCATGACCATGGGATTGAATCTTTTTCTTTGCTTCCCAAAAACTTCAGTTTCGTTTCCAAAACAGAATGATTCAATACTAATTTTCTCGTTCAATCCAGCCAGCGTTCCTTGTTTTGAATGTATCAGGTTTAAAGTGGTATCTTTACTTCGAATTAATCGATGTAGGGGTAATAATATTAATGAGGTAATTAAGATAGGTTACAGATCCTTCACATGGTTATGAGTGTATTTAAGGGTTATAGTCAGGATGTAAAGGAGAAGGTGTATACGTCTCTGGCAAGGCCGCAGTTAGAGTATGGCTTCAGTGTATGGGACACCCGCCAGGACTACTTGATACGAGAACTGGAAAAAATTCAAATGAAAGCAGCAGGGTTTGTTGTGGGTGATTTCCGACAAAGGAGTACTGGTACTAAAATGTTGTAAACTTTGGGCTGGGAAGACTTGGGAGTAAGGAGACGAGATGTGTGGTATGTTTAGAGCTGTCCGTGGCGAGTTGACGTAGAATGACATGAGTAGAAGGATAAGCTTGAGTGGGGCTTTTAAAAATAGGAAAGACCCTAATATGAAGATAAAGTTGGAATTCAAGAGGACAGATAGGGACAAATATTCGTTTATAGGACGAAGAGTAAGGGTTTAGAATACATTATCAAGTGATATGTTCGATGCATTACCAAGTTCCTCGTAAATATGAGGTAAAAATGATATGGAATCTGCCACCAGTGAGCAGTCCTAAATGCAAATCATTGATTGATTGATTGATTGATTGATTGATTGATTGATTGATTGATTGATTGATTGATATTAGAATTAAACACAATCCTTCAATATTATGTTGTGTAGCAATGAAAAGGGATGGTGAAAAACGTTCATGTTATTCAGGAATTCAAATTAAACACGTTGCAATGAAACAAGTTCTAGTGTAATAATAATAATAATAATAATGATAATAATAATAATAATAATAATAATGAACGATTTATGTTCAATTATTTCTATTGATTCATTTGAGCACTGTGTTTTCAATTGACAGATGAAAGCAAACAGGCATGTAGTTTTACGTAACTATTGATGTAGCGATCACAGGCACAGGCACAGGCATCCCGTTTTGCATCGAACTCAAACGACGGAGACGTGATTTTTCATTTCAAAGTTAACGCCTGCATAGGCTGGGATTCGAACCACGGCCGCCTTTGTGAGAAGCCACTGACGATGTTTCTTTGCTAACACGTCCCGTGGGTAGTACAATGATTACTATTATTATTATGATGATGATGGCGGCGGCAGTGGTGTTGGTGATTGTTTTAGGGAAGTTAACATCGAGGGTATTGGCCAGAGTGTAATGCCTTTGTTACACAGAAGTGATTTCCTGTAAAGAGAAACCAAATTGAACTTGAATTGAAGAAATAATAATATTAACGATCATACGCTCGGGTCACTTTATATTATTTCGTTTCATTCATTCGTTTGAAAACCAAGTAATCCAAGAAGACCATGAAGAGCTGTAACAATAAAGAGCAGTATCAGTATACACGTTTCTCTACCACTCCACGAAATACCTATTCTTGTTCGGTCTGAACGTTACACGACACAATATCTCAAGACGTACCAGGTTGTTAGGGGTTAAACTTGCAATAGTCTTCATCATCTGTCTTTTAAATTAAATAAAAATAATCACACCAAACATTCTTGTGTCGGAAGTTGTTTCACTTTGCGATATTTTTGTTTTCTGTCCACAAAAGTGTCCGGAATGTTGGTATTCCAAAAAACAAACACAATTTGTCACTAATTTTACACTAATAATATCCAACAATGTTGCTTGAAGTGAAATAATAATACTATTCACGTAGATCAGCAGTTGACACTTCCATGTCACTACTGAGCGAAATGTCCACGCGATATGGCTCATGTGTTGTAAGCTTGCGGTTAGAAAATCGTGCATTTGAACCCCACCGTTGCATGGCATGCAACCCGGAAGGTGGTATTCCTTACTATTCCATTTTTACAACTGAAAAATGCCAGGACTTTACCTCAATTAAAAATACGGACAACCTTTTCCACCCCAGTGTTACCTGTCATAACCTAATATTCCATATATGTCGATAATATATATCTTTTCTAGGCCTATATAACATCAAGCCCCTTATTAATTTAAAGCAAACATTAATATGATGATTAGTGAGCCTCCGTGCCTCAGGCGGCAGTTCGCCGGCCTCTCACCGCTGGATTTCGTGCTTCAAGTCCCGGTCCCTCCATGTGAGATTTGTGCTGGACAAAGAGGAGGTGGGGCAGGTTTTTCTCCGGGTACTCCGGTTTTCCATGTCACCTTTTGTTCCAGCAACACACTCCAGTATCATTTCATTTCATTAATCATTGCCCCAGAGGAGTGAGACAGGCTTCGGCAGCCGGCACAATTCCCATCATCGCCGCTGGAACGCGGCTTCATTCTTTCCTGGTCAAATGACTGGAAACAGGCTCTAGGTTTTCATTAATATGTTGATTATTATGAAAGGATGTCCCTATTGTTAATAGTGTGCTACTGTAAAAAATGACGATCGAAAGGATGTCCACCGATAGCGCTACAGCCCTGATAGCCTTGGACTACCACGTGACCGCCGCTCAGGAGGTGATGGAATTTCAGCGTGACTAATCCTCATCTGGCTTTCTAGACCGGGGCCGCTATGACACCATCAGCTCACTTGCTCTCACAAAGGCTGGGTGGACTTTGAACCATTCCTCAGATCCAGGTAAAAATCCTTAACCAGGTAGGGAATCGAACGCATGGTCACCGGATGAGAAGGAGGCTCGTTATCCCGGACGATAGGTTAGTCGGAATGTTTAAATATTCTGCCTTTTGAGGAAATAAATGATACTGTAACTTCATGGAGCTCTGACCATGTGAAATATCCCTACAAAACAGATGGATTTACAGTGATAAGTTTGAAGAATATATAGTAAGGGTAGTAACGGATCCGCGCTTTATAAAACGGTCTTGAGTACCGTCAGCCCAAAATAATAGCCTATCGTACCGAGCTCGATAGTTGCAGTCGCTTAAGTGCGGCCAGTATCCAGTAATCGGGAGATAGTGGGTTCGAACCCCACTGTCGGCAGCCCTGAAGATGGTTTTCCGTGGTTTCCCATTTTTACACCAAGCAAATGCTGGGGCTGTACCTTAATTAAGGCCACTGCCGCTTCCTTCCCAGTCCTGCGCCTATCCTGTCCCATCGTCGCCATAGGACCTATCTGTTTCGGTGCGACGTAAAGCAAATAGCAAAAAGAAGTTCTCCGCCATACTTGATTGGAGTACAGTCCGGCAACTTTATTTAAATCTATATCTGAAAATTCAGAAAAATTTAGGTCATTCAGATTTTCTGTAGCGTGAACGACCACGTATGTGCTTATTTAAAGTATATGCAAGTATTTCAGTTCAAGTTTTGGTTTCTTAAGCCTTCTTATGTGATGGAATTAAAGGGTAAAATTTTACCCATTGACAAGCTGTAGGTGTTCAACAATTAGTTGGGATAAACGTATCATCAAGAGAATGAGATCGTCAAGCGGGGAACAGCAACCATCTGTTAAGTCAAAACTATTAATATTATTACCTAGAATTAAAAATAACAGTTTCTGTTAGTG
This sequence comes from Anabrus simplex, assembly GCF_040414725.1. Classification (NCBI taxonomy): domain Eukaryota; kingdom Metazoa; phylum Arthropoda; class Insecta; order Orthoptera; family Tettigoniidae; genus Anabrus; species Anabrus simplex. Next base: position 897,103,497 of record NC_090266.1, read on the forward strand.
CGAGAATAGGCAACCTAAATCAATAGAACTCATTTCACTCACTGTAAAATCGATTGAGTGGCTACGCGGTTTGTGTCACGTAGCCGTCAGCCGTCGATAGTGGGTTCGAACCCTGCCGTCGACTGTCCTGAGGATGGTTTCCCGAGGTTTCCCTATTTTCACGCCAGGTTAATTAACGCCAGTCACTTCCTTCCTAGTTCTAGCCCTTTCCTATCCCACCGTCACCATAAAACCTGCCTACGTCGGTGCAACGTAAAACAAATAGTAAAGAAACTCTGGGTAAATACTTTGGAAAAGTACAATATTGATTGGACATAGCTATTTGAGATTCTGAAGGTGATCTGGATCAGATACAAGAAAGAATGAGTCTGCAGTGATAGGGCTTGAGGAGCAGCAATCCATTAGGGGGGGGGGGGGCTGAGAAAAGGCTGCATTTTCCCCCCTCCCTCCTTTTCAGTGTTTATATATAACAGGCGGCAAATGAAATGAAAGAGAGTAGTTTGGAAATGGAATCTCAATCCAATCACAATCTGTGATTTGCCGATGATATTGCTATTTTGTCTGAGTTTGCAGAAGATGTGGAGAAATTGGTGAATGGTATGAACAGTGTTGGAGAAGGCAACTTGCTTTACGTCGCACTAACACAGATAGGTCTTATGGCGACGATGGGATAGGAAAGACTTAGGAGAGCGAAGGAAGCGGCCGTGGCTTAATTAAGGTACAGCCCCGGCATTTTCCTGGTGTGAAAATGGTAAACCATGAAAACCATCTTCAGGGCTGCAGGCAGTGGGGTTCGAACACACTATCTCCCGAATAGTGGATACCGCACTTATGCGAATTCGGTGTAGGAAATATTAGACTGGGAAATGAATTCTTAAAGGAAGTAGATGAATTTTGTTTTCGGGGTAGTAGAACAACTAACAATGGCATAAGTAATAAAAATATAAAATGCCATCAAGCACAGACAAGGAACGCCTTTCTTAAGTAAAGATATTTACTTCCAAAGTTGTTTCGTCCGGAGCTTGGCATTGCATTGCATTGAAACGTGGACTATAACTAGATTATAAGGAAAGGGAACAGAAGCTTTTGAAATGTGGTGTTACAGAATAATTCTGAAGGTGAGGTGGTAGATCGAATCAGGAATGAAGAAGTACTGAAAGGAATTGGTGAGAAGAGAACGGTTTGGCGAAATTTGACCAGAAGAACGGATAGAATGATAGCACACATCTTAAGACACCGAGGACTGGTTTACTGAGTTTCTGAGAGAAGTGTGTGTGGTCAGAACGGTATGGGTATACCAAGGCATTAATATTACCAACATATGAAAATAGATGTATAGCAGTAGATACATAGAAATCACAACGTTAGCACAGGATAAGGTGGCACTGATAGCTGCATCAGTCTGTGAATTGACGATCCAAACATCATCACCATCAACAACAACCACAACACACGATCACACACCGAAGACTCATCATTGTTAGTACAAAGATAAAGTCTTAGCATTAGTAATAATGAAATGAAAATCCACAGACTGTTTCCACTCATTCGACCAGGTCAGGAACGGGATGACTGAAATCCCCATCTAGCGACGAGGATAGGAATTAGGCCCATTGCCGAAGCCTGTCGCACTCCTCTGGGGCAATGATTAATGAATGAAAGATGAAATGTAATGATATTGGAGAGTGTTGCTGGAATGAAATATGACAGGGAAATCGGGATTACCCGGAGAAAAACCTATCCCCCCTACGCTTTGACCAGCACAAACCTCACATGGATTGACCGGGATTTGAACACGGAACCCAGCGGTGAAAGACCAGCGCGCTGCCGCCTGAGCCATGGAGGCTCTATTAGTAATAATAATAATAATAATAATAATAATAATAATAATAATAATAATAATAATAATAATAATAATAACAATAATAATAATAATAATAATAATAATAATAATAATAACACATTGTTACCGTAGTCACATCAAATTTTGCACACTATGGATATGACGTCAGTCTGTACCTTTTCTTCTTGGTTCGATACGTTATCTAGTATATTGAGGTTAATGGACCATTAGTGAAGAGATTAGTATGTTAATGTGAACTCGCTTAAAAGAAGAATGGCTCCATGGTATTGTTAAAGTTCCTCATAAATAGGCCTGCAATTTTCTCAGGAACACTTGAAACCGAGCGAGTGGCTGCACGTAGCTGTTGGAAGATACTGGTTTGGAACCTCACTGCCGGCAGCCATGAATATGGTCTTCCATGGTTTCCTATTATCACACCAAGTAAATGCTGGGGATGTACCTTAATTAAGGCTACGGTCGCTTACTTCCCATTCCTAGGCCTTTCCAAATACATCGTTGCCAAAACACCCATCTGTGTCGGGGCGACGTATTACAAATTATAAAAAGACCAAAACAAATGAGCCTGAAGATATAATGTTTTTTGTGAGCATCTACAGGATTTTATCCACATGGGAGGTAAATTATATTTTCATCAATATTGTTTCTTTTTTCTTTTTCAACAATACATCAAGTGAAGAACGAATCATACATTACATTCCAACCTTGGGTTTGAAAGTCACATTTTAGTCTAAATAACAATAATACGGTACGATACGTCGATGATTTTGGCCAGATTTCAATTGTAGAACTTCCAACACAGTGATTGTAGCAACAGGTAAATTGATATTTTACCTTCATTTCTTGAGCAGCAGAATAACAAACTTGAAATTATTTTAATTCACTGTAAAGGTAGACTGAAAAATCGAGTTAATATCTTTGATTTGTAACGCACAACGTATATCACTCTTTCAAAAAACTTACATTTGTTGACTGGGCTGCTGGAAGCAGAGAGATCTCGGGAGAGCACGGAATGGTGCTGCAATGTAGAGCAATGTAAACTTATCTACCCCGTTCCTAACCTTAGCGGCCGTGCGATAATCGGGAATTTATTATATGTAGATGTTCCCTAGCCGTTATTTTCCTCCGAGAATGTCCTCTTCCCTTAAGACCCAAGTCTTTTCATACCAACGCCAGTAATGCAATCCGACTGGACAATCCAAGTGATGAATGAATTGTAAGTGGCTATTTTCAGAAGCCACGAATGACCCGTGTGGGATCATGTAAGGCTGAATTAGCGTTCGTAGTCCTGTGAGTATGATGACATTTTCAAGTTAACAACTTCTTGACGAGAGGTCTATAATGCACATTTTCCGGTCGATTATCTGTAACTTACACAACTTTTGGTGGCAGTACTAGTGTTGGTAATGATGGCAATACATTTTCTACACAACTTCTAACAACATTAGATTCATCCACTGCGTTAATTTAATCTACATGGTTGTGTTTTCATATCGAAATAAAACTCTAAGTTCTTTCAAGGAAACCTCACACTAACCTCTGAATTCATTATAACAATTTAAGAACTTCCGACTAAAACATTGAGTATTCTGCAGCATTGAATTATTTTATTTATGTAATTCATTTGAACGCCATTTCACTATTTTGATTTACAAACTCTAGGCTGGATATCTGTGATACTACGCGTTTAAGTTTAATTTTAATGATTTTATGTTTATCAATGACACCTCATAACTTTTAGCTTATCAGTAGTCACGTCGTAGAGTTAAACTTGATTTATTCATAAGTCAAATATTTATAATGTTGACTTTTAATGAAACGTGTTTTATGTGTTTTCAATGGCTGTAGATGCTTAGAAACGACAGTGTCCTCCAAATTAGCACAGAAAAAGGAATTGCTCAACGTGCCAGTAAGTACAATATATTTCTTAGTATTTTAAGCAGAATTAAATATCAACTGACCATGAAAATCTGGATTCAAAGAGGGGGAAGTTAATTCCTCCCACTTGCCGTTTAAGTATTTGATAAATGCTGGCTTTGTCTGTGACTGATGTCTATTGTAGTTCATTTTGTTGACTGCTTTGCGGAATCTAATGAAAGTCTTCCTCGCATCGTTTATGTCTTTAATGTGATTAATTACATCGTCTGGTAAGTCATGTGGTTTAGTTTCGGTCTCTCTACACAGCTGGCGAGGGCAGCTGTTGTCAATACGACGGTAACTTGTAGGTGACGAGCGGGTAATGAATTTATAGGTGCAAATTGGTTAGAATGCAAAGGTATTTAAGCAAATCGCAAGTATCATCTTGCCCGTCCTACAGTTATGTAGGCGAGATACATATATATACCTAATATTTAAACAATTCTCGCTGGGTTCAATGATTCTAGCGACTTGCTTAAATACGTTTGTATTCTAATCTACGGTATTCCCTAGTCATCAGCAGTGTTAATCGGAGGAATGGAGGGGATGAGGTAATCCTCTTGCCTGTCGAATTCCTCCCAGTTAGTAGACTAGTAAAGGATGGAATGGAATAGGAAACTCCCATCTCCCAGTTTCGGATCACCTGAAAATTGCGAGGGAGTAATGATTTATTGTAATCGGAAATGTGTTTCGATACATGCATTCTTTTCCCTATTCTTCTATTCCTACCGCTTTTCCCACACATGCGGTGTCGCGGGTGCAAACTGCGTCGGACATGCGGGCTTGGCCCCTGAATATTGACCATTCCTTCTGGGACACTGTATACAGTATATTACTGACACCCTATGAGTGATACACAAGATTAGCCTCCACAAAACAAATGCTTTAACGTTATATATTTATGATATTACTGTGGATGATCTGCTGGTTCTTAGGGATATTTGTCGTCTAACTATGTATTATTTCGCTATCATATTCAATTCTCTTGGCTATAGGATTAGGAAAAGAGCGATTTATTGTGATGAAACTGGAAAAGCAAATACCTCGCTCACGGTGAGCTCTGTCAGTGACAGGCTTTTAACTCAAGACTTCCAAGAACTGAAGCTCGTAAAAGTACAAGTTGGGTAGATCATATGGAGAAGAGTGTGATTTGCTTGACAAAGCACTTTCTCAAGGTACATTTTGTGTGGCTTAAGCGACATAATTTATTCATAGCACTTTAGTGAGGTGGATATCAAAGCCTGCTTCAGCTCTTCAGTAGACGCTGCAGGTACATCATGCAACGCTTGCTGCTGGTAACCAGCACCAAGAATAGACAAGTAATTAGTGGCGTTCTCTCAAAATCAAGATTTATTCCCTACCTCTAATGAAAGCCAGACATTAAAACAGACAAGAGGGAAAATTGATAAATTCTGTATGGGGAAACTTTTACTGTGCGTTTTATATATACTTGTGAGCCTTCAACACTTTATGACTCTGTTAAATATTAACCAAAGTGTAGGCCAGTACTGTGTCGTGCGCGTCACTTAGTGCCTCACTCCCCTCTTCCCTTCTTACTCTAACGCTTGTCTCATAACGTTTATAGCCATTGATGAAAATTTATAGCAAACAAAAGTATAACAGCAAGTATGATTATGTTGCGCATTTCAGACTGAGGATGTTTTCTGATATCAAGGCCTTCATAAAGCATGTACAAAATGTATTCTCGCTGCATGGGCTTGCAATAAAATCAAATGACTCAGGTCGTCTTGTTTCGCTTTAATGTCATTTCTCCAAGGAACACGCAACATAAATATTACGTCGGGGTGTGTGAGAGAATCATAGCTCCAATTGCAGTACCAGTTTGAAAAAGAATACCGTCGTGGTTCGTACTTTATGTCTAAGACATTGAAGTATAGACATTCAGAATATCACTTTCCTGTTCGAGACACTTACTTACGAACCCAGCAAATAGATCTATTATTCATGTTAGTCATACATAGATGCTCACGTGTCTGGAGCCTACCTTCCCGAAATACGTCTTGTGAAATTCGTTTGGAATAAAGAATTCAGTGTCTAGAAAGCTAAGATTTTGAGACCAACGCAAGAAGTTTCAAATTTGTGGGATACATATAGTACATACATACATACATACATACATACATACATACATACATCTCCATTATGGACTGTTATGCCTCTGTGAATTAACTATAAGTGTTCAAAATCATCTGTTTGCAACTAGCTGTATGGCCTCGTTTAGTTCCTCACCTATTACCATCAAATGCCCGGCTCCATGGCGATTTCGACTTAGATCCTCGGGCTACCATGTTCAATTCCCGGTCGGTCCGAGGAATTGTAATCGTATATGATTACTTTCCGTGGCGCGGTGAATAGGTCTTTATGCTGCCCCCAACATTCCTGTAACCACAAATAGCACTATCGCCTACCATGCTAACTGGCGATTTCCTACACGCAGCAGACACCACCCACCCTGACCAGAGAGCCTGTCTTACAAGGAAGGCACCAGGCCAGCAATCGCCAGACGAAATTACTATGCCATTAAGCAATTACAAATTGAGCCTAAGCATCGTCAGCTTGGTCTTCTTCTGCACTTAGGCGTGTGAGAATTTCGTTTTTATCTCGAAAGTAGGTTCAGTTCAAATGTTTATGTTTGCTGGTTACGTAACGGGTAACCGGATTTTAAAAAATCTCGAAATTCGCTATTTAAGTTCAGGGATAACCGGGTTGTGCCATAAATTATTTTATTAGCAGGCCTACTCAGTGGAGTAGCAATCTTAAGGTGACAAAACGGGAAATGTCTGATTTCTCCGTTATATAAGCTGTATCGAAAACCGTATATTATACAGTGCAAGGTTTGCAAAGCAACGTTTCCAATATTTTACATAAGTTTTTATCGAAGGACGAACAATAAGGGAAATATTTGGGAGTATAATGTTTTTTGCAAACCTATAGGTATGTGTCGAAATAATAATTCTGTCTGAAAGCTGTAAAGCAAAAATATAGTACAAAAAGTAACAATTACCATTCTTTTACATTTCATATATTTTTGCCATACGTGCTGAGATAACGTAGTTATTCGCGAATTATTTTAATTTTAATTCGAAGCACATCTACGGCAAGCATCGCTGACAAACAGTGAGTATAGTTTAAGACTTCACACTTCTGCTCACGGGCCACGGGAATCCGCATGCGAGCACCATATGGCTTGTGTCAAGCTTTATTCTTCGTATTATTATTAGTATTAACAAGTACATTGCAAATGGGAAATATCCTGGTGGCAATGGTCACTTGCAGTAATGTAATAATGAAGCAAATTTAACATAATTATCCAACAAACAAACAAACAAACAAACTAACTAACTAACTAACTAACTAACTAACTAACTAACTAACTAACTAACTAACTAACTAACTAACTAACTAACTAACTAACTAACTAACTAACTAACTAACAACAAGAGTACAACAAGCAAATGCATGGAAAGAAAATATTACAAGAATAACTACTAGTTTAACATTTTAAATCCAACATCATCATTTACAAGTTCACACACAACTTACGTATTTCCAGTGCTTAAGACTGCGGCTTGTAATACTATAGGTTGACCTTGCTACTAGCTTAACATTACAAGTGATAATAAAATGAAGTTAAACCGTAATTATCCTACAACAGCAACAACAACAACAACAACAACAACAACAACAACAAGAGTACAACAAGCAAGAAATGCTACTAGTTTAAATTTCTGAATATAGCGTCATTATATACAAATTCGCACACAACTTAAGTATATCCAGTACTTAACACTACGAATTACAATACTATAGGTTGAACTTACTAGTATATTAACACTACAAGTGATAATAAAGTCAAGTTAGGAACATAACTACGCAACAACTACAACAATTCGAGTACAAAAACAATTCCATGGAAAAAAATTGAAAGAAGGTTAAGGATAAGGAGTGATGACAGCTGACGTAGCATTTCGCTAATAACTTTTTAAGTGATGGTTAAGTACTATGCACCACGGAGAATATATTTGGCCAAGTGTTATTTGCACAAGAAGTAGAAACCAGTTAACTGATGCTTTCGAAAATTCCGACGGCACTTTCCCGGTTCTACAGTACCATCGAAACTTGACGTGCGGCATCTCGTTCACAAGTGGCGTAACTTACCGTAGTAATGGTTCCGTAAGTAAAAAGACAAATAGCGCAGGAGAAGAGCTCTCACACAGGAGAGGTTAGAAGATACACGGGCAAGACTGCAAGTCATTACACATTAGTCGCTTCGCAGTGTAGATAAGGAAACTAGTATATCACATTCGTCGGCACGTAATTCAACAAAATTGTTACATTTACGATTTTCACGGACTCATTCGTCCATAATATACAGCTTTCAGATTTCATTGCAAGAATAATATTTTGCAATTAGTAATTAGTTAATAGTATAGGGGTAGCGTGCATGAATCTCACCCGGAGGCTCCGGTTTCGATTTCCGGCCATGACAGGGATATTTACCTGGATCGGAGGGCTTGTACGAGGTCCAATCTGCTTACGTGATTACAATTGAGGAGCTATATGACGGTGAGTAAGCGGCCCCGGCCTAGCGATCCAAGAGAACGGCCGAGAGAATTCGTCGTGCCCACCAAACGACACCTCATAATCAGCAGGCCTTCGGGCTAGAAGCGGTCGCTTGGTAGGCCATGGCCTTTCGGGACTGTTGCGCCATTGGGTTTGGGTTTGTATTATGATTATTATCATTTGTTTGTTTGTCTGTTTGTTTTTGGCTTGTTGGCTGCTTACTCAGTCCGAAGGCTTTTTGTAAACTCCACAGATCCACCTCAGCTGTCATAGATGACCTAGACATCACCGAAGAGGTGTTCAAGGGAAATGACGAGTGATGAAGTTTCCCGTTGCTTTCCTCCCCGAGCCACATGTTTCTGTTACACGTCAGTCTGCCAAGCCCACTGAAATGTGTTCACCAACCGACCCTATGAGAAGCATTTTCACATCATCCATAAAAGGGACTGGCTGCATAAGGAATTTCAAGACTAGCATCACTCGCACCTCAGTCGCTTTCATATTGTCAAAGCTAAGGATGAGACTGAGACATGGGAATGAAAGTAATAAATTTGTTCTACCCCACAAAAGTGCATAGTAAACACTAGAGCAAATACATCAATACTACATATAAAGTTAAATATATAACGTGCTAAAGAGTCAGTCAGAGCCAACATATTTACATAGCCTTTGTTCTAGCTATTAATTAATCAAATACGAAGTAAGCAAATGTGCAGTTTGACGTGATTGATAACGTGATAGTTGGTCACACGATGTACATTTTGATGAGAATCCAGTGACAGAGATTTATTATACAATTCATGAATATAATTCAAGTATTCATTTTGTAGCCAATGTCTAACTCCTTTGCGCCGTTTACCCCATCACGAAACCCTTATACACCATATTCCGCGAGGTGAGTAAAACCCCTTGCTGTTCGACAAGCACTAGTTGCATTTAAACATTGTTTGCTATACTGGTGTTATAATAGACTCCACTCCTGTCTCTGTAAATTGGAGGCTGACCGTTATTCTATAGGCACTGCTAGCGAATTCAAAATTTGGAAACAAATCTTTCAAAGTAGCAAGTAAAGACACTACATTATTTTATAATTTGGTTCACGTCGCACCGAAACAGATAGGTCTTACGGCAGCGATGGGATAGGAAAGGCCTAGAAGTGGGAAGGAAGCGGCCTTGGCCTTAATTAAGGTACAGCCCCAGCATGTGCCTGGTGTGAACATGGGAAACCACGGAAAACCATCTTTAGGGATGCCGACAATGGGGTTCGAACCCACTATCTCCCGGATACAAGCTTACAACTGTACGGCCCTAACCACACAGCTAAGTCGCTCGGTCAGTACAAGTTTACCTAAGTTACCATACATGAAATCACATTATTTAACTGTGATTGGCCTATTGTACAACACTGTTAATTTAATGAAGTATCCTTTCAAAGTAATTTATAAATTGAGAAACTAATATACTATAAATATTTACCTTAATCCGCACGCATTTTTCTTAAAATTCCAGTTTTAGAAAAAAAATCAACGAATTAATAACGTCTCAGAAAAGAAAATATGAAGAAAATATATGTTGGGCCTACACACTAAAACAATTCGTTTCAAAACTTCGTACGACACCTTCAAATAGGCTACATTAATAAAAAAGGTATCGAAAGTAACACGTACTTGTCTCACGTAGGAATAGATAACCAATGGCCAACATTCGCGCACGCACAAATACTTGGTCACAATTTCAGTTGCAGCGGAAATGAAATTTACAAAATGCCTTACCTTCAACTTCAAGGCTACTTTACATACATACATACATACATACATACATACATACATTTGAAAGGGACATCCGCCGCCCCCTGTATCATTACATACGAACATAACTTAACAACGCTATTCATAAACACGTCAAATCAATTATAGATAAAATAGCAATTTTGATATTTTGTTCTTGCGTTCTGGTGGGTAAAGGTAACGTGTCGCCAACTTGCATGAATGAAACAGAGCAAAATTCATTGCAAAAATTCTAGAATGTTGCATTACAAATAGAGAAAGATGTACTTCTGTCGCTAATACGAGTTTAAAAAACAAGTCGCTGGATGGGAACGAAGAACATCTTGTCGTTGAAAGGTATTATATTCGTCAGGTACAGTGACAAAATCGCTACATTGGTTACACTGGGCGTTGTCCACAGTGCACTTGCCAACTATACTCTGATCTTCATTTCTTTTCTTTTTTTTTTTTTTTGACTCAGTAATACACTTCATCCAGTCACAGGAATTGTAATTAAAATTATACTAAGATTTAATGTAGTGGTTATTGATTTATTTATTTAATAAATCGATGCATAAGAGATTACTATACGAAGTTGAATTCTTATATAAGAAAATATTTAATTTATATGGTTTCAACAGAGATACAGGATAGGCTACTACGTCTTCACGCCGGTGTGATCCATCGTGGAGCATTATAACAGACTAGCAAGATACCCGTGCTTCGCTACGGTATTATACTGAAATTTATAATTGAATGCTTATGGTTTTAGATATATAATCCGCGGAAATTCGCTATCTGACTCTTTTTCTAATAGATTACGGCAAGTTTCCTCCCATTTTCAATCTTTCTTTCCAGCAATCGATTTCGTACTTCCCGGGTTAGGTCCAGGTATTCCACCCCGTCAGTTGGGTCCCTAAATCTTTGCCATCTTTTCCTATAAGCATTTTTAATATGGATCAAATCCTTCAGGAGATCAGGCGTGGTGTCGTCTTGGGTGCCTTAGCGGTACTGAAGCCGCGGCCGGACTGCATTCTTAGTCATTACCCGTCCAGGACCCGTTTCCAGTGCGGTCCGCACATTTGACGACGTTCCAGAACATTATTATTATTATTATTATTATTATTATTATTATTATTATTATTATTATTATTATTATTACATTATTATTATTATTATTATTATTATTATTATTATTATTATTATTATTATGATTATTATTATTATAGATGTTCTGGACCCCACAGCAAGATGCAAGATCGCTACTTGGCGGTAAATTACATCTGCTGCCATTGTCATTGTTGACAATGTGACCAGCACCATTGTCGCGCGTAGGCAAGTGTGCGGGATTTCTGACGATACGAATGACATACTTCCGTGCATTATTGACCTTATTATAGAGGTGAACAATTTGACGGTCATTCTCATTCCTATCGTTTATTTCAAATCTGTTTCAATTTTTATTTATATGCAAGGAGAATCTACTGTAATCTAAGAACGTTCTCAGAAGGAAAAGATGCCTGTTGAAAACGAACCCAGGAAAGAAAAAAATTATCGGTTTATGATCAGAATAAGTACATCGAAAATATACAGCCTGTTTCCAGTCATTCGACAGGGTCAGGAATGAAATGAATAAAAACCCATCTAGTGGCGACAATAGGAATTGTGCCGGCTGCCGAAGCACTCCTCTGGGGCAATGATCGATGAATGACAAATGGAATGAAATATTGGACAGTGTTGCTGGAATGAATGATAACAGGGAAAACCAGATTATCCGGAGAAAAACCTGTCCCGCCTCCGTTTTGTCCAGCACGAATGTCACATGGAGTGACCGGTATTTGAACCACTGAACGCAGTTGTGAGAGGCCGGCGCGCTGCCACCTGAGCAACGGAGGTATCTTATAAGTACATTATGAACAGTAAAATCAATTGGTCTCGCCTCTTTACACCCCATCGTCGTTAAGTTTGTTTACCCCGCCCCCCCCCCCAAATAAATTAAAAGAAGGCGTGTTTCTTTATGTTTGAAGGAGATTCCAAATACCAATGTTCATGTCTATTACCTTCAGTTTTGAGATATAAATATCGCCATAAAAGTAACTCACTTCTTTTCACTTCCTTTCACACTCATCCCCCCCCACGTGAATTTTCCGGCAAAAAGTACTTGTTCCTTCAATAGTAAAGGATCTTCTGAAAAGCAATTATCACGACTCCAACTTCTTCAGTTTTTTATTTATGTGTCTTCATGAAAGAAATTCAACTCGTTTTCACTCCCGCCCCCCAAGATGGTTTCCCCCCACAAAACGCGTTTTTCTTTGTTTTTAAAGGAGATCCAAATGCCACTTTTCACGTCCGTAACAACTATAGTTCTTATTAGATATATGTATTCTCATACAATTAGGTCAATTAATTTTTCTATTCTTTCACCCTCCCCCCCCCCTTCATTGGATTTTCCCGAGAATAAGTGTTTCTTTACTTTTAAGCAGATTCCAAATATCACATTTTACGTCTGTAACATCTTCATTTTTGAGATATCAGTAGCCTAATTAAAAGAATTCAACACCATTTTCAGTCACTTTAAACCCCCCTCTCCATCCAAGTGGTATTTCCGAAAACTAAAAATTCAAGTTCCTTTATTTTTAATAGAGATAAAACATACCATTTTTCACTTCTCTGAAATGTTTAGTTTTTTGAGATAAACTGTAATACTTATATCTCAGAAACTGAAGATATTACAGACCTGAAAATTGGTGGTTGGGAGCTCCTTTAAAAATAAGGAAACACGTATTTTTTGTTTTCAGAAAATCCCATTCTCATTTTAAAATTTCACCCCTTTTTAGTTTTCCTTAAGTGGAGTTTCCAAAAACAAATCACCTATCTTTCTTTACATTTACAGGAGATTCCAAATACCCACTTCTTACGTCTGTAACATTTTACGTTTCTCAGATATTCTGTAGATATAGTCTTTCAAAAAATTCACCCCTATTTGTCACTCCTGTTTAACCGCCATTAATTGGATTTTCCAAAAACAAAAAAATATCTGTTTCTTTATTTTTAAAGGAGATCACATATACAAATTTTCAGTTCTGTAATATCTTCAGTTTCTGAGATATATGTATCCTCATTTAAGGCATTCAACCCTTTTACAGAAAACAAAAAAATACGTGTTCCTTTATTTTTAAAGGAGATTCTAAATACCAATTACTTCATCTGTAAACTTTTAAAATTTTAAGATGTAGACACACTCATTTTAAAAATTCACCGCCCTTTTCACCCCCCACTATTTGGAGTTTCCAAAAACGAAAAAATACCTGTTTCTTTATTTTTAAAATAGATCCCAAATACAAATTTTTGGGTCTGTAATATCTTCAGGTTCTGAAATATAAGTAGCCTCATTAAATTCATTCAACCCCTTTTTCACCCTTTTCCACCCTTCCTATTGGGATTTTCCGAAAACAAAAAAATACGTGTTTCTTTATTTTTAATGAAGATTCTAAATACCAATTTTTACATGTCTAAACTTTAAAAGTTTTGAGATATGGATGCACTCATTTTAAAAATTCACCCCCCTTTTCACCCTCGCATTAATTGGATTTTCCAAAAACAAAAAAATACATATTTCTTTACTTTTAACAGAGATCAAAAGTACCAATTTTCACGTCTGTAATATCTTCAGTTTCTCAGATATAAGCACCGGTATCCTGATTAAAGGCATTCAACCCGTTTTTCACCCCTCCTATTGGGATTTTCTGAAAACAAAAAATACGTGTTTCCTTATTTTTAAAGGAGCTCCCAACCACCAATTTTCAGGTCTGTAATATCTTCAGTTTCTGAGATATAAGTATCCTCATTAAAGGCATTCAAACACTTTTTCACTCATTTTCACCCTTCCTATTGGGATTTTCCGAAAACCAAAAAATACGTGTTTCTTTATTTTTTTGAAGATTCTAGATACCAATTTTTACATGTGTAAACTTTCAAATTTTTGAGATATAGATACACTCATTTTAAAAATTCACACCCCTTTTCACCCTCCCATTAATTGGATTTTCCAAAAACATAAAATACGTGTTTCTTTATTTTTAAAAGAGATCAAAAGTACCAATTTTCAGGTCTGTAATGTGTTCAGTTTCTGAGATATAAGTACCGGTATCCTGATTAAAGGCATTCAACCGGTTTTTCACCCCTCCTATTGGGATTTTCCGAAAACAAAAGGATACGTGTTTCCTCATTTTTAAAGAAGATTCTAAATGCCAATTTTTACTTCTGTAAACTTTTAAAGTTTTGAGATATAGATACACTCTTTATAAAATTTCACCCCCCCTTTTCACCCCCTTAGCGAAGGAATATCCAAAAATCCTCTCTTAGCGAGCACCTACATCTTAATGTGAAAGTATCCCCAAAATTTCATTTCTTTATGTCCAGTAGTTTTGGCTCGGCGATGATGAATCAGTCAGTCAGTCAGTCAGTCAGTCAGTCAGTCAGTCAGTCAGTCAGTCAGTCAGTCAGTCAGTCAGTCAGTCAGTCAGTCAGTCAGGACAAGTTATTTTATATATATAGATGAACTAGACCGGATCACAAATAAGGTGTTAGTTGAAGTACGGTATATTAGTAAGTTTAGACGTTATTTTAGATTCATTAAAGGAGAAGGGTGATGACTTATGCAAGTTTGATGTTTGGTTTGCACACCAGGCAAGAAACACACGTTGGCATATTTTGGTCTAACTTAATTTGATTTCTAATGAACATATCTCTCGGAAATTTATAGTTAGAGCATTGAAATAAAAGATGATTTAAATTACCTACTTGTTTTCCACACAAGCATAAATGTGATTGGAGCAATTATATTCGAATTAAATGTCCGGCAGTACGTGCGTGATATAATCTCTTGCGTATAATTGTTGTAATATGATGTCGTGTGCTTTTGTAACATTTCGTTTAATAATTGAAACAGGTGTTTGTCGTTAGTTTGTGATTATTTAGATCACTTTTCATCACAATAGTTCCAAATATGAATGCCGTGTACTCTAGCAGCTTCGATAGCCAGTATATCCGCTCGTGTATTTCTAGGAATATGTGAATGACCTGGAGTCCAATTAAATGTTATTTTATAGTTACTAAATTCTAGGTCATAGTTTAGTTTTCGTATATTTTGAATGCACCTATTTGAAGGATTTTCAATGTGTTCTTAAAGCGAATATTGTACTGAGGGAATCAGTTCAAAAGAAAGCTTGTTTAATTTCTGAATATTTTATGAATATAAGTAATTGACATATTGCGAATATTTCTGCAGTATATGACGATGCCAGATTTTGTAAAATTAAATTCATTTCTACTTTTAATTGTGGAGAGTGAAAATCTGCTCCAATTCCTATGATATTTTCATGTTCAGACCTGTCCTTATAGAACGTAATGAAATTGTCATAATCTTTCGTAGTTTTTTTGATTATATTCATGTGTTTTCTTCCGTCCGAATGCCTGTCTTCAATTATGTTTTTTTCCATGTTCGGTCGGTATATAGTTACTGAATAGGCATTTATATACTTAGGGTATGCAATGGTTTGCACAATGTTATTTCTTAGGGGACAGCGTAGTTGGGAGAAGATGATAGTGCTCCAATATTTTTAAAAGGAAATGTTAACTTGTAAAATATCTCATGTGACATGGAGGCTGTATCAATAAGCGGACTTCTATAATCCAACTCAAATCTTATTATTTTTGTCTTAGTTTCAAGATTATGGGTCTATATGATGGTTCCACAATAGTTTGTTATCCATAATAATCCCCAGATATTTCATATTTACAATATCGTCCTCAAACTGGGTGAATCTAGCATATTTTGTAATAGAACCTTCTAATATAGACATATACCTTAAACGTAGAATATGACTTAGTTTATCACGCTTAGGCAGTCCTTTTGATGCATGTCGAGTCTCAATTTCAGTATTATTATTTTATAAGTATAGTTTATGCGATCATCAGGAAGATGGATACTGACATTCTGCGAGTCGGAGCGTGGAATGTTAGGAGTTTGAATCGTTGTGGTAGGTTAGAGAATCTGAAAAGGGAGATGGATAGGCTAAAGTTAGATGTAGTTGGTATAAGTGAAGTACGTTGGCAGGAAGAAGAGGATTTTTGGTCAGGCGACTACCGAATTATTAACACGAAATCAAACAGGGGTAATGCAGGAGTTGGTTTAATAATGAATAAGAAAATAGGGCAGCGGATAAGCTACTACGACCAGCATAGTGAAAGAATTATTGTCGCCAAGATAGACACCAAACCAATGCCCACCACAATAGTACAGGTCTATATGCCTACTAGTTCAGCGGATGATGAAGAAATTGAAAGAATATATGAGGAGATAGAAGATTTAATACAATATGTCAAAGGTGACGAGAATCTAATTGTGATGGGAGACTGGAACGCAGTGGTAGGCCAAGGAAGAGAAGGTAGCACAGTAGGAGAATTTGGATTGGGACAAAGGAACGAAAGAGGAAGTCGGCTGGTTGAATTCTGCACTGACCATAATTTAGTCCTCGCCAATACTTGGTTCAAACACCACAAACGACGGCTGTATACGTGGACGAGACCTGGAGACACTGGAAGGTATCAAATAGACTTCATTATGATTAGGCAGAGATTCAGAAACCAGGTGTTGGATTGCAAAACTTTCCCAGGAGCAGACGTGGACTCTGACCACAACTTGTTGGTCATGAAATGCCATCTGAAGTTGAAGAAATTGAAGAAAGGAAAGAATGCAAAAAGATGGGATCTAGACAGGTTGAAAGAAAAGAGTGTGATGGATCGTTTCAAGGAACATGTTGCACAAGGACTAAATGAAAAGGCCGAAAGAAACACAGTAGAGGAAGAGTGGAGAGTCATGAAAAATGAAGTCAGTAGGGCTGCTGAAGAAATGTTAGGAAGGAAGAAAAGATCAACTAAGAATCAGTGGATAACTCAGGAGATACTAGACCTGATTGATGAACGACGAAAATACAAGAATGCTAGAAATGAAGAGGGCAGAAAAGAATACAGGCGATTAAAGAATCAAGTGGATAGAAAGTGCAAGGTAGCTAAGGAAGAATGGCTGAAGGAGAAGTGCAAGGATATCGAAGGCTGTATGGTCCTGGGAAAGGTAGATACTGCATACAGGAAAATCAAGGAAACCTTTGGAGAAAGGAAATCTAGGTGCATGAATATTAAGAGCTCAGATGGAAAGCCACTTCTAGGGAAAGAAGACAAAGCAGAAAGATGGCAGGAGCATATCCAACAGTTGTATCAAGGTAACGATGTAGATAATTTCGTTCTGGAACATGAAGAGGCTGTTGATGCTGATGAAATGGGAGACCCAATTTTGAGGTCAGAGTTTGACAGAGCTGTGAGTGACCTAAATAGGAACAAGGCACCTGGAATTGATGATATTCCCTCTGAATTACTGACTGCCTTAGGAGAAACCAGCATGGTAAGGTTATTTCATTTAGTGTGCAAGATGTATGAGACAGGAGAAGTCCCATCCGATTTTCGGCAGAATGTTGTTATACCTATTCCCAAGAAAGCCGGTGCTGACAGGTGTGAAAACTACCGCACCATTAGTTTAGTATCTCATGCCTGCAAAATTTTAACACGTATTATTTACAGAAGAATGGAAAAACAAGTTGAAGCTGAGTTGGGGGAAGATGAATTTGGCTTCAGAAGAAATGTAGGAACACGTGAAGCAATCCTGACTTTACGTCTGATCTTAGAGGATCGAATCAAGAAGGACAAGCCCACGTACATGGCATTCGTAGATCTAGAAAAGGCATTCGATAATGTTGATTGGACCAGGCTATTTATGATTCTGAAGATGATAGGGATCAGATACCGAGAACGAAGAATTATCTACAACCTGTATAAAAATCAGTCTGCAGTGATAAGAATCGAGGGCTTTGAAAAAGAAGCAGCAATCCAGAAAGGAGTGAGGCAAGGCTGCAGTTTGTCCCCTCTCCTTTTCAATGTTTACATAGAACAGGCAGTAAAGGAAATCAAAGAGAAATTTGGAAAGGGAATCACAGTCCAAGGAGAGGAAATCAAAACCTTGAGATTTGCCGATGATATTGTTATTTTATCTGAGACTGCAGATGATCTCGAGAAGTTGCTGAATGGTATGGATGAAGTCTTAGGTAAGGAGTACTAGATGAAAATAAATAAGTCCAAAACAAAAGTAATGGAGTGCAGTCGAACGAAGGCAAGTGATATAGGAAATATTAGATTAGGAAACGAAGTCTTCAAGGAAGTAGATGAATATTGTTACTTGGGTAGTAATAACCAACGATGGCAGAAGTAAGGAGGACATAAAATGCAGACTAGCACAAGCAAGGAAGAGCTTTCTTAAGAAAAGAAATTTGCTCACTTCAAACATTGATATCGGAATTAGAAAGATGTTTTTGAAGACTTTTGTGTGGAGCGTGGCATTGTATGGAAGTGAAACATGGACGATAACTAGCTCAGAAAGAAAGAGAATAGAAGCTTTTGAAATGTGGTGTTATAGAAGAATGCTGAAGGTGAGATGGATAGATCGAATCACGAATGAAGAGATACTGAATCGAATTGGTGAGAGGAGATCCATTTGGCTAAATTTGACGAGAAGAAGAGTTAGAATGATAGGACACATCTTAAGACACCCAGGACTTGTTCAGTTGGTTTTTGAAGGAAGTGTAGGTGGCAAGAACGGTAGGGGTAGACCAAGGTATGAATATGACAAACAGATTAGAGCAGATGTAGGATGCAATAGTTACGTAGAAATGAAAAGGTTAGCACAGGATAGGGTGGCATGGAGAGCTGCATCCAACCAGTCTATGGACTGATGACTCAAACAACAACAATAATTGTTGTTATAAGTTGGTGAATTATATTGGAAATTTCCGGGAGAGTGGTTTTTGAAGTAAGATATTAATATCAATATTATCCTAAACACTTTTTAAATCTTAAAATCTGCAGTCATTGAGTCTTCTAGTTTTTCTTAACTAATATCTATTGTTAGTATATTTAGGACGTCAGTTTGGATCTTCCTTTTGTAAAAGCAAATTTATATTTGAGAATGAGGTTGTGAAATTCCAACCACCAAAGTAAAAGCTGTAATAGGATTATTTGAAAAATGTTTCTTGTTTATGATCCAAAATATATTCCTCGTTGCTGTTGGGATCGGTAGGATTTTCCTCTTTTTTAGAAAGGGAACTAAGATAAATTATTTTCATGCAGAGGGTATTGTTTGCTTTTCGATCATGAAATTGAATTTGTCTAATAAAGTATGTTTTGCCTTCAGATGGAGATTTCGTAAGAGATTTCATCCATTCCCGGTATTGAATTTTTTCTCTTTTCTAAGGCTATATCTACTTCTAATGGGTAAGAGAGGTGTGTAAATTTGTTTGCGGTGGCTGAAACCGATAGTGACTAGAAGTTTATGCATAATCGAGGTTAAGTTTCTATAGAACTGAGCTACCTCAGGGAGATTCACATTTTCTTTCATGGAAATGTCTCCAGGGGGCTTACTAAGATATATAATATCTCCCCATATTTCTTGCATAGGAGTTTGTAATGAAGAAACAATGTTTTCCAAGTGTTTCTTCTTTTTTTGAAGATAATTTGTATTCAGGCAATTTTCGATTTGTAATTGAGGTATGCTTTAAATGTTCCATCTTTTCTATATATTAAAATGCAGATGTTCTTCTTTTAACTCCTTAAGCACATTCACTATACAAACGTTTTTTTATTTGTATTTTTTCGAATGGATGAAATGTATTCATAAAGGAATTAATTACTATATTTGGATAAGTTCCTCTTATTTTAATTTTTTGCTATCTCTTGTTTTGATGTGATCCTCTATAAATATTTATTAAAGCGCGTGTGGTCTAAATATTTAAGATTTCGTGATATTTTGGATGCAGTTGTTTTGTATATTCCTGCATATTTTATACCTATAATTACAGGCGGGTAATCACTTAAATGAGTGTCTTCACGGGTACAAAAATTTGTCTTCTGAATTGAAATGAAATGGCGTATGGGTTTTAGTGCCGGGAGTGTCCGAGGACAAGTTTGGCACGCCAGATGAGGGTTTTTGATTTGACACCCGTAGGCGACCTGCGCGTCATGATGAGGATGAAATGATGATGAAGACGACACATACACCCAGCCCCCGTGCCAGCGAAATTAACCAATTATGGTTAAAATTCCTGACCCTGCCTGGAATCGAACGCGGGACCCCTGTGACCAATGTCCAGCCCACTAACCATTTATCCATGGAGCCGGACTCTTCTGAATAAAATCTAGTGTACAAATTGTTATGTCTGCTCAGCTTTATTTAATGTTTGCGGCGTGACTCGTGTTGGAAATCCGTCGTGAAGCTTAGCAAGATTTTTGTTTTGTGATAATATTCCCCAAATTTTTACCTTTAGTACAGCACGTCTTGTTTCCCCAAATCATATTATGCGTATTAAAATTTCGGCCGTTGGCCGTGCGCGTAGAGGCGCGCGGCTGTGAGCTTGCATCCGGGAGATAGTAGGTTCGAATCCCACTATCGGCAGCCCTGAAGATGGTTTTCCGTGGTTTCCCATTTTCACACCAGGCAAATGCTGGGGCTGTACCTTAATTAAGGCCACGGCCGCTTCCTTCCAACTCCTAGGCCTTTCCTATCCCATTGTCGCCATAAGACCTATCTGTGTCGGTGCGACGTAAAGCCCCTAGCAAAAAAAAAAAAATTCGGCCAATGGTTAAATTTGTTAAAAATTGGGAGAATTTTTCCTGTTGTACGAGAAATTGAAACCATATTGAAACGGGAATGCCCTGCGAGCATTCGCGTTCATGTATTTCTTGAGGAGAACTCGCTAACACCCGGCTGTATGGATTCAAAACGAGCGCCGAGCGCGCAGGCATTGTGAGGAACAGCATGCAAGCAAGCGCTGTTACAGCGTGCCAGCCAAGGCCAAGTGGCGTCACACCGAAATTTATTTTCGATTATATGGCATTTCTTCACGAACGGAAGGTTAAATCGTAATTTCGAGGACGTCACCTTGTAGGCCTGGACAATAAATGCTACTACCCAAAATTTCATTAAAATCGGTGGAAGGATGGCCGAGATATGAATTTTTTTAGATGCTCACATTTACAGTCTCGCCGTCTGACCTTGAGCAATAAAAGGAGGTCGCCAGCCTTGAGTGGGTCAGTGTGTCGCTGGATGTGTCAGTGTGTATGCGAGCGAGCGCATCGTCGTGAACCAGTCGCCTCGCTATGTAATACGTTTTGTTACCTTGTCTGGCTTGGGACCGGGGTTCGAAAGTACGTAATACTAGTGTTGAAAGCCTTCTCTGTGGACTGTAACTTCGCGTGTAAACGAAAGCTTATTCTGGTTAATATCAGTCTGTCGAGCTGTGTAACACCATTTCGTTTTGTGAACTGTGTAATTGAAGAGACTGTACATTTTGAAACTGTGCTTAAAGGACTAAGGGCATAAAGACTGTGCTTTAGTTGTTCCCTCTACAAGAGACTGTGTTAGGCTACTTAGTAAAATTATGCCCTAGTGACTGAACAATTCTTTTATGGACAGTGTCACTTTATTTCGTAAAGAACAGTGCCTACTTTTCTTTCAAAGACTGTGTCAATCACTCCGTGAGAAAAACAGTGTCGATATTTTCTTTTGATAAAACTGTGCCAACCTTCACTTTTAAAAAACTGTGTCAATCCATTTCACAGAACTGTTCCAATATTTACTTTCATACAACTGTGCCGATATTTCCTTTCAAGGACAGTGCTGATTCGTGGAATACGGTACCTTTATTTCTTTTCGAGGGACTATGTCAATTCCCCTCATAAAGACTATGTCCAAATTTACGTGTAATATTGTTCCTTAGTGACAATTTTACCTCTGAGAAGTTACGTGATTTTTGTTAAGACTGAGTCGTAACAGGACTTGGTTCTCTTTCACAAGACTGTGTTATAAACTGTTTCTTTATTTCTTCGCAGAGACTTTAATTTATTTCTACGAGTGTGTGTGTTAGGACATTGCATGTACTCATTGCAAACAGTGCAGAGACTGTGTCCGAAGGACTCAGTTTATTTTCTTTTGATTGAGTGAAGTGGTAAACCATCGTATCTCAGAAAGTTCCAGATTAATTCATTGGTTATCACTTCAAGTTCGATAGTGACTATTGCATTATTCTCACAGAACTGTGACTTTGAATTCATCTTTTCTTTCAAAAGTGCGTCCAACACCATTTACAGTGGAACCTATTCGACCAGTAAACAGTGTCTCGCCTTAATTCGCAGTGCAGTGTGGTAGAGAAGTGTCGTATCAGATTCCATTGACATTTTGTGCGAAAGTTCTACACTTCTCTGCTCCTTTCATAGGACTTTGTGGAATACAAAACTCAACAATTATTCCACGCTGCACTATCATCAGACGACCGCCCTAAGTTCGAGTCTCCGTCAACATCAAGGGCTGACAACAGCCATGGGTCAACACCGACAACGTGGGACGACTTCGACGACGTGGGACGACACCGGCGCCGACGAAGGGAGACGACGCCGACGCCGCAGAACGACGCCTCCTCCACATCTTCAACGGCATTCAAACAATTTGTCTGGAAAAAATGATACAATTTCTATGTATTTCTTTTGAATAAACTGCAAGTTCCACTTTAAATATGAACTTATTTCACTACCCTTCTCTCGTACGCTGTGAAGCATGAACCGTACACGCCTTGGCGTTATCCATGCTCTCCGCAAAACTGAAGTACGGGCGTTCCTGTTTCAATATAAATGTTTCTAAGTTTTACATCTGTCGTTAAAATACCACGTATATTGTATTTTTTAAAGAACATGACTGATGAATAATATTTTAATAGACTATACCAAAGAATCTACTTCCATCTAATGTGATTGTGGAAAAAACATGCAACTTAAAACAGAAATTGGTTTTTCACCACGTTTCACTTAAGATTATTTGTATAGCGAACACTTCTATCAAATTTATTAACTCATGTCTCTTGCCTAGAATGGTACTGCAAATCCACTGCAGAATTCTCATACTGTGTTTCTGCAGACCAGATACGTAGGTTCTAATAGATAACATTTTCGCGTAATGATTTGATTAAATGTTTCTACTGAAAGTTCTGACCGATCTGATCCATTAGTAGGTCAAAGTTTCTAGAACATTCCTTAACTTCGCAATTTTTTCATTACAGCCTTTAATATATTATTCGTAGCTGCTTCCATAGTGTTAGCTAAAATTTTCTGTTGAATGCTTTCATTATTGGAGGAGACATTGAGGCTACTGAGTTGTTCGTGTTAACTCTTTTAATTTCAATATTGCTTTTAACGGACTCGTGCATGATTTTAAGATTCGCTAGTAAAGATATAAATATTCGTGAGGGAGCTCATTTGGGCAGAGAATGGAATTGCAAAGGCATATTAATGGGTTCATTAAGCTGATAGAGTTGCAAAATAATTTCTCAGTTCGATATAAGATATGTTTTATAAGCTCATGATACATTTTATTTCTTTCTTTCTAATACGTTCTTGGCACCTTTCAGAAC
Source organism: Anabrus simplex (assembly GCF_040414725.1). Lineage (NCBI taxonomy): Eukaryota > Metazoa > Arthropoda > Insecta > Orthoptera > Tettigoniidae > Anabrus > Anabrus simplex. The sequence continues at coordinate 897,127,190 of NC_090266.1, forward strand.
CTGCAAGGTGATGTACTTTCTCAATTTATACATTCATTAAATTGTTGGGAAGATTCCTGAGTGATATCATTGAGGGAAAATTTGGCAAATCTGGGATCCCTGAATTTTCAGTTACTCGCAGTGTGGCTATACCTTCGGTACAGTTACAGATAATTGGGGAAAAATAAAAGCTTGAACTTTAATCAATACGTTAAATATAGATGAATTTTGAGGGAGTTCTTCACATTAGAATACAACTTCAACTGTTCCAGTAGGGATAAACTCAGTTTTATTGTCTGGAGTTGTTCGTCTGTTCATTCTCTGGACCGATATAACTGGGTATGGTTACTCCATATATGCAATGACTTCATCCTCAAACAATATCTACACCAGGAATCACACCCAATCTGTTTAGACTTGACAAGGGAATAAATGCCTTTATGTTTTTCTTCGAGAGTAGGATTGATAAAAAATTGTTAGCTGTCTTACTATTTGTGAATGTAACCTGAATTCTGATTCCAACTTTTCTGAAAACTTCTTTAATATCTCAGACCTTCCTTTCATAGAAAAGTCATCCAAGTACCATAGGATGCAACCCGTCTAATATTAGGTTAGGCACTGTTGACTACTGGACCTATATATGGTCCTAGACGATGTGATGTGAATTTGTTCGGCTTTAGGGGTTTGGTGTTTCCTTTCTTGTTACCCTCCACATTGTGACTTTTAACTTGCCCTTCAATGTAATCTCATCTAACCCTGTAATATTGAAAGAAGCATTCTGATGGATAGGGCTGGAGGGAGGAGCATTGCACTTGCCATAGCACGGGGTTGCCACATTCATGCATTTCCTTTTTCCTTCCCCTCGCTTCCGGATCACTTGTCGTTCAGACCGCTCTGTTCTGTTATACACAACACAGAAGTGAGAGGTTTGGCAACTCCTGGCACCACGAGCCGGCCAGCAGGCTTATCTCCATGGCAACCGCAGTGGGCCCGCCCACGTTTCCATGGCAACCATACACCCTTCTCCCTAACTCCCACCCAGACAGGTAGTATACAGCCCTCCCTCTAAGAAATATCGCAACACTTCTTTCAGTATTACGACCCTAGATTAAATTATTCTAATGTTTTCTGTAGAATGAGTATCAGGAGGACTCCCGAGCTAACCACCTCCACTATCAATCGACACTGTCGTCTTACCGAGTTAAATTATTGCCTTAAATTACTCTAAATAGTATTATAATTTATGTAGTGCCGGGCGAGTTGGCCGTGCGGTTAAGGACGCGCAGCTGTGAACTTGAATCCGGGAGATAGTGGGTTCGAACCCGACTGTCGGCAGCACTGAAGATGGTTTTCCGTGGTTTCCCTTTTTCACACCAGGAAAATGCTGGGGCTATACCTTAATTAAGGCCACGGCCACTCCCTTCCCACTCCCAGGCCTTTCCTATCCCACCATCGACATAAGACCTATCTGTGTCGGTGCGACGTAAAACGAATTGTAAATAAAATAGATACAAAGGGAGATTAAAACACACACAAGCACAGAGAGACAGAGAGAGAGAGAGAGAGAGAGAGAGAAAGACTGACATAAATTCGAAATTTCAAACCGATCTACACGGAGTTTAATTAGTGATTGAAATATAAAGTGGTCTTGACATGCTTGTTAGATGCTGCACTCCAGTGGATGTAATTGAATCGTTGCGTTACGCTGCCACTGGCACACTCTCAGCGTTTAACAGCACCTAAGAAACCCACAAACCGCAGTCAAACAGTCTTTTGTACAGTGTATTATATTCGGAAGTGGTGCCAATGAGATCTCGCTCACACACTCAAACAAGCGCCACAACAGCGCATGTCAGTTTGTGTGTTCGTTCAAATGACGTCAGAATAAGATATGCATATATTTCCTTGAAGTTTAAATTTAATATAATCTGTTCTTGTGAGGGAAAGGAACTCATATTCTATCTTTACTACTCAGCAAACCAGCGTTACCTCACGAGCCCTGCTAACTCGACTCTTTAGGCTCGAGAGCAGTAGCCTAGTGATCGGCGAGTCCAACTGCACCTATGAGCAGACAGGAAATAGCAGAACATTCCTGTAGATGTTCTCTATTACCTAATATCCTGTCTAATTTGCTACATTGAAAACATTTACTTGAATACATGGTAATTATAACTCTTGAGCAAGTTTTGGACATTCTTATTAAAATTAATCATTAACAGATCTTAGTAATTACGATGATAATTATTGGAGGTTGCTTGTCATAATTCATCCATTTAAAGTCGTAAGAATAATTTATTGCCATGCCTATTATTTCAAAGTTGAAAGGGCCTCGCGGTCCTCTTACTGTGAACCCCATACCCAGTTCGATGACCAATTTACGAAGGATAGCTGCCATATTGAGAGCAGGTCACTCGTGTTGTTGTCTTCATGTTTTAATCACACATCAGCATATGACAGTGGCAGCCGTATCATCGTATTAAAATGCAAAGTTTAGCGTCAGTGTTATGTCGGACTTTTTCCCCTGTCTAATCTAAATTATGATGCAAGTCGCCTATAGGTAACAAATATATCATAATGATGTACCATCAATCAGTCACGAAGTCAGTCGGTCAATCAATAAATCAGAGGAACAAAAACGTGAAAAAGCTATCATTATACATTCGTCCCGTAGTAATAATTCATATGGTTTCACTGTAATTGAACATTCACAGATGTGGCAAATAGAATTTCACGAGCCTACAGTATGCCAGGGATATTTGGAGAGAGAGAATGGAGAGAAGGTTTTTCTGGGACAACACGGAAATGAGACATCAGAACAGTTTGACATCTGCTCCAACCTTCAAGTTCGAGTTAAGATGTCACCCGTCCATTTCCTTTTGTGGCTAAAGGCTTATGGAGGAGGGGAGGAAAGAGGACTGCAATCTTGTCTTCAATCCGGGACGCCCCCCGTATCTCTTTTGTTTCTCACTACTTGTGCCATTGTTTGAAGCTCTTTCTGGCGGTGACTTGTTGAAGTGGGTCCCTGCGCTCGCTGACCGAGCCCTGACTGAGGGTGGAAGGGGGTGAGTGCACAACTGTTGGGTGCAGAAGGTGACGGTCGACAAGAGAAGACGAGGGGTGGAAAGCTTCTCATTCTTGTACTGCGGAAAATTACTTCTGATGAGATTTCTTTTCGGAGTGCTGTTGAAGGAGCGATAAAACTTAACTCTTGTCTAGCGCCATCGAGGAGACGAGTTTGTTCCTTGACCTCTCACTGGCAGGAAAATTTTTATTACAAACCACCAAGAGCTGAACAACATAATTTAGTCATGACCTGAAGCTCAACCAATTAGGCGAAACCTGTAATTTATTAGGAATATTGATTCCAGATTTTGTAAATATTTGTCACATTTTATTAACTTAGATTAGGATTAACTGGGTAAATACTTCCATTAGAATTTGGAAACTGTCAAAGTGGCATTTCTTAGGTTAACAGAAACAACCGCCTCTAATTACAGCCCGCAGTCCGGTCGAACTCCAACCTCTCCTTTCTAAACCACTACTAACTGCAACAACAGCATCACTCTGTACCTAGGCTCACTGCAAGTGGACCACGTACACACATAGAGCATATTAGCCCATTTTACTAAAATCTCCGAAATTTCCTGAGGCAATATCCATGCCATAACAATATCTGAGACTGGGTGGAAACCTAGTATCCCGCCTTCACTGGTGCGTATGGAAGGTTACACGTTGATATGTAAGGCTCGAATGTTTAGGTAAACGAATATTTTTAAATGTGAATACTTATCTCGAACATTTTAATACGATTACAAACATGCCTATTATTCAGTTATTAGCACATAATGTTGTTACGAATTAAACACAGAATTAAACACAGCCTGTTTTAATGCTCTAATTTAATTCTAGGATGGCCCAAACTAGTACACATAAATACATATACACAGACATAATTCTATACAGTCATGAATGACACACTCATTAATAGCTGCATATTCAAAAGTCTCTCACAGCAGGACTCGTGGTGCCCAGTCTTTACCAGGACGGCTGTAATCCTTATTGATATGTTCGGCTTACTTCCACTATCGCTCGCAAGACCAGACACTGACGGCTACCGACACTACCGTCACCCCAGTCCGACTACGGAACTTCAACACTGATTGGTAGAACACCCACAACCCATTTGACCCTCCAACACTACAAAATCTCCTCGTTCAGACTTCGATGGGACATGGTGTCAGCCAGGACTGATGTCGCCCCAAACCGACGAAAAAACTCCAACAATGACTGGCTGTTCGCGGTTAGCCTCCTTCCTATAGCTAGAGTGATGAGTACCTGAATATTCGCGATGCTGCTAGAGAGGAAAGTTCATTGTTTCCCGTTCCAGAAAACGCATGGGGTGAACCAGACGAAGAAAACAATACAGGGAGAAGCTAGTCATCCCTAGCAGAACAGCTAGGAAGCAACGGTGCGACTCACTTATCTCTTGCAGGAAATACCGAAGGAATCTACGTAAGGGCACGTATCTTGTCCACACTTTGAGAACTGATCGTCCCGATCAGTCGTCTTCACAGCCGTTCCTTGGTATGGCGCCAAACGACCCAGATATTTCAATTTTACCTTGCCTCTTGGTCTCCATTGTATCCAATAAATGACTTCATGAATCTCATCAGAATGCGGTAAGGGTCTTTTCATGTCCTCTGGAGCTTGAAAGGTAAGCCTCTCTTTCTTGTGGGGTTATACAGACACTCTAGGCCGTTCTCATGGTTTCCGATGATGTCCGCTCATTGGACGTACCATGTCTTCAGTCAGTCGCTCTCAATGCTCGAACTCTTCTGGACAGCGGTATATATATCCTCCGGTCTCTCCGTCAGATCCAGGCAGTGCTGGTCCTTCGAGGCAGGATGACCCTCAATTCTACCGAATGCTAAATCCTCCAGAAGGCGCAGTCACTTTCACACAGCATACTCGCTGGTGGAGATCCCGTGGCCTCGTGCAGCAAAGACTGGTAAACCAGAGGCAAGAGGGCAAGATAATGATCCCATCACTCTGTGTTTCCATCCAGGCGTCACGACTCAGTTTCCTTCGAACTCAACGGTATTTATTCGGCAGGGAACTTCGTGCTCGTCCTCGCTCTTGGAACAGAATTTGCAGCCTTCTGGACGCAGAACATGCTCTATCTCAGGGTCAACCAACTGCTTGTACATTTTACGTCAATTAACTCGTCACACACTCTCTGCCTGGGCAGCGAACGAAGAACCTGAGAAGTGCTGGCGCGAGGGGCGATTGGAAACACGACGTCATTGGTAGGGGAAGGCCTGGGGTGGCGTGTAGTACAATGCGGTAGATGTTGTACATATTTCTCTTCACATAATTAATAGTATTGTAACGTAACTTTATGAAGTAGAGTAAAAGTTATATAGCAACATTATTTCCAATACAAGAAAAAACTTGTTTCTTTCGGTGTATCTAAAAAACTGATAGTTGTTATCTTCCCATAAAGATAAAACGATCGGAAGCAAGGAAAGCTTGTCGCACTGTGATGTGCTCGGTTCATCCATGCTTATGCTGTGTACTGTACAACTACTAACACCACTGTATGCGGCACAGCACATGCCTACTACAAAGCGAGCAGTATCCCACTCTACGACAAAAGCGCCTGACCACTCTGCGCTCTTACCTCAAATGGGCTCTCCGACCTCACACGTCAGCCAGTTGGTGGACACTACTCTATCTCGTGGAGACCCCTCTCGAAATTTCTCTATCCGTCTTCCACCTTCTTCTGAGCTTCCGTCTACATTTCATCATATTCTGGCTTCCCTCGTCCTCTTCTGCCTGTCTTCCATCATTTTCTGGCTGCGTTGCTTCTTTTTCTGGCCGTCTTTCTTTTCTTCTGGCTATTCTCCATCTTCTTCTGATCGTTCTCCATCTTCTTCTGGTTTTCCTCTATCTTCTTCCAGCCATCCGCCATCTCCTTTATCCTCTTCTCCTGGCTTTCTACTATCCTCGTCTGGCTTTATTCCATCTTCTTATAGCCTTCTTTAATTTTCTTTACCGAGGAGTTGGCCGGGTGGTTAGAATAGAGTAGCTGTGCGCTTGCGTACTGAGATGTTGGGTTCGAATCCCACAGCCAGCAGCACTGAAAATGTTTTTCGGTGGTTTCCCATTTTCACACCAGGCAAATACTGGGACTGTGCTGTAATTAAGGCCACGGTCGCTATCTTCTCAACCCTAGCCTTTTTCCAAGCTCCCATGCCGAAAACCATCATCGTCTTCTTATAGCCGCCTTCTACCTTCCGACTTTCTACCATCACCTTCTGACCTCCTTCCATATTTTTTACCATCCTCTTTTGGCCTTCCTTCACATCCTTCATCATTTCCAAGAGCGCAGATGACTTAGTTTCCATTTTTGTATGGCTTCCCGTCTTAACTGGCATACGGAAATTACTACAAGGGGAAACGTGTTGTCTTGTGCCACAGGACACGTGTATAGCATCGGAGGCATTTCAGGCAGACAGACGACTTTACGACGGGTATGGTGATCGGGCTGAGAAGGGCAGGTTGGTCGCTTCGTCAAATCGCAGCCGATACCCATAGGGATGTGTCCACGGTGCAGCGCCTGTGGCGAAGATGGTTGGCGCAGGGACATGTGGCACGTGCGAGGGGTCCAGGCGCAGCCCGAGTGAAGTCAGCACAGAGGATCGGCGCATCCGCCGCCAAGCGGTGGCAGCCTCGCCATTCTTCAGCATGTGCAAGACACCCTGGCTGTTCCAATATCGACCAGAACAATTTCCCGTCGATTGGTTGAAGGAGGCCTGCACTCCCGGTGTCCGCTCAGAAGACTACCATTGACTCCACAGCATAGACGTGCACGCCTGGCATGGTGCCGGGCTAGAGCGACTTGGATGAGGGAATGGCGGAACGTCGTGTTCTCCGATGAGTCACGCTTCTGTTCTGTCAGTGATAGTCACCGCAGACGAGTGTGGCGTCGGCGTGGAGAAAGGTCAAATCCGGCAGTAACTGTGGAGCGCCCTACCGCTAGACAACGCGGCATCATGGTTTGGGGCGCTATTGCGTATGATTCCACGTCACCTCTAGTGCGTATTCAAGGCACGTTAAATGCCCACCGCTACGTGCTGCATGTGCTGCGGCCGGTGGCACTCCCGTACCTTCAGGGGCTGCCCAATGCTCTGTTTCAGCAGGATAATGCCCGCGCACACACTGCTCGCATCTCCCAACAGGATCTACGAGGTGTACAGATGCTTCCGTGGCCAGCGTACTCTCCGGATCTCTCACCAATCGAACACGTGTGGGATCTCATTGGACGCCGTTTGCAAACTCTGCCCCAGCCTCGTACGGACGACCAACTGTGGCAAATGGGTGACAGAGAATGGAGAACCATCCCTCAGGACACCATCCGCACTCTTATGGACTCTGTACCTCGACGTGTTTCTGCGTGCATCGCCGTTCGCGGTGGTCCTACATCCTACTGAGTCGATGCCGTGCGCATTGTGTAACATGCATATCGGTTTGAAATAAACATCAATTATTCATCCGTGCCGTCTCTGTTTTTTTCCCAACTTTCATCCCTTTCGAACCACTCCTCCTTGGTGTTGCATTGTCACTGTCAGTCAGTGTAGTATATATATTTCCACTTACATATAACACTAGAAGGCACCTGATGCAGATTTAGTACCCTCCATATCCATCTTCATGCCATGTTCTTCCATCATCAGCCCCCTTCTTGTCCTTTGTTCCTTCTTTAAAGGCTCTAAAAGCCCTTTTTCAGCAAATTCGATCCGATGAACATCACGTTCAGACAGACCAGATGTTGCTTGGTTCCCAACTTTGAAGACTAAGCATTTTATCACTTCCAGTTCACTTTTATTACCATCATTAAAAGTGGACACAGTTTCAGCAACTCCAATTTTCTCAAATATCCTCAATGAATTTGAGTTTTTGGGCAAACAGTCCGTACTTTGTTAACAAAGGACTAATTGGCATTTTGAGTCCGACCTTTCACATATCTCCTTAGGAGGTCAGTAGCAGCAAGGTCTTGGAATAGAGCCTTAATTGCCTTCATTACAGCCATTGGAATTGGGTGAGGGTGCTTATTCGCCTTCTCAGTTCCATTTGCCTGGGCTTGACGCTACCCACACCATGATCATGAACTTTTCGGACAACAATATTGAGGGTCATTGTCAGAAAAGACTTCATATAGCCTTTCTCATATCTTCCAAGTTGACTTTATGTTCCCTAATGGCATTGCCATAATAACACTGCAGCTTGTCGATGATAGCACCAGTGAGACAACCCTTACCATCTTCTAATTTTATGAAAGCCATCCTCTTCTTTTGTCCGAGTCGAACAAACATGACACAATTCAAAACAAAATCTCGTGGTTAGATTATAGGCACAGAATAACAAAGCAAGACTAGCTCAGACTATCATTTTCGGTTCAAAGGATAATAATTAAATGGTCCTGATGCCTTGACGAGTCAGCCATTTTTGTTCCAATCTAATATTCCCAAAACAGTGAAAATTGGTGGAACGTACAAATATCATGCCCACACAGCTGGCAGCTCAGTACACGCATGAATTTAAATCTAAATATCTTGGTCAGAAATTGGAAATTTCGCTATGAAAATTCAGATTTAGGTAAAGAAATGTGTATTCTTCCATTCGAGATCGAAAATAAAAAATGAAAAAATTAACATTTCCACATGTATCAGCCCCCTATATTTTACACAGAAAATAAAAATATATACATGCAAAATGTTTTTACACACTGAGCTGATAAATTTGTCACAACAAGGAAAAGCATAAATCAAAATTATCAAATAGAGATTGTCACCGACAGCTCGGCAGATAGTTCACTCAAGAGGTAATGGACTAAGCTTCACAATGAGTCTCTTGAACTAACCATTCGCAGTTTTGATGGTTGCCACTCTGACAAGTCGATCTCTCCCAGGATGAATTTCTTGCATCACTATTGGGGTGGCAGGTTGCCTTCTTTGATTGCAAGAACAGTTCAAACCCTAAGGTTGGGTTGCCGGCTGACCCACTTGGTTCTCTGCTGTAACTGCGTAAGGTAATCCTTGCACCATCTGGACCAAAAGGACTGCACTATCTGCTGAAGATGTTTCCAACAAGTTAATCTACTGCTGGGAACAAGTGTCAGACTAGGCGCAGGGATTGAGGAAAAGTTGTTGCCCATTAGAAAGTGCCCTGGTGTTAAAGCTTTAGTATCTGTGGGATCAAAGGACATAGATGTGAGCGGCTTTGCATTTAAGCATTTCTCAGTTTGTGTAAGCACAGTACATATTTCTTCATAAGTAAGAGCTGCATTGCCAACAAATCTACGCAAATTATAATTTGCAGATTTAATACCTATAGTACTTCCTCGATTCCACCGAAGTGAGGTGATCGTGGAGGTATGAAATGCCATTTAATACCTTTATTACTATTTATTTATAACAATCTACTTTACGTCGCACCGACACACATAGGTCTTATGGCGACGATGGGATAGGAAATGGCAAGAAGGGAGAAGGAAGCGGCCGTGGCCTTAATTAAGGTGAAAATGGCAAACCATGGAAAACCATCTTGAAGGTTGTCGACATTAGGGTTAGAACCCACTATCTCCCGAATGCAAGCTCACAGCTGCGCATCCCTAACCACACGGCCAGCTCGCTCGGTACGTGTATTGCTCATGTTTTAGTGATTTCTCCCTGGATCTTGTTTCATGGCATGAAGTGATGAAGATCTTTTAGTTCCTTGACAGCTACGATAATTGTTGTAGCATTATTACTGTATATGTTGACAGGTTTCCCCTTCTTGCTATGAATTGCCACAGAACAGCCAGAAATGCTTCGCTGTTGAGGCTACTTACTACCTGAAGGTTAATAGCCTTAGTACAAAAACTCTTCTCTCTTTATTGATTGGGCATAACAGAATGAGACCAACATAGCCGATTCCTCAAGAGCTGAATGGTCGAGTTGGTTGGTTGATTTGCTGTTCTGTTACTGCTCTTATTCTGTGACACTGTATGCATTGTGTATCTGATGTCTTGTCACATTCCTGCCGTTCATGATCCAATTTCTTTAAGGAAAACAAACGAATAACAATCCAGGTCCTGCTTGGGACTCTTGAAGATCTTCGTGTCTTATTATGAACTCTATAAGATAATGTTTAGATGGTGTTTGGATGAGAGCGGAATGGTGCATTCTTCAACCTGCCCCCGATTCTTAGAATATCCTTGTGTAGGAATGGGCATAGGGTCTTTATCTGGCTTTACTACGAGAGGACACCTACATGCTTCAAATCTTTGATCTCTTCTGAGAAGGTTGCATTTTGTACAATATCAATACAGACTTCCAGTGAATGTTCCAAATCTCCAACGTTTACAGTTCCGAGTGTCATGTCTTTGACATGTAACAATAAGCTGCCACTCGTTGCAATCGATGAGAATATCTCAGTGATAGCTCCAGCTTACGCCACTACTAATAAAGTGGATTATTGTGTCCGGTCTATTATGGTGAGCGAATTATCCTCAACATAGTTGTTCTATGGCCAGTTTAATTCAGATGTTGACAACCATGCGGGTCCTGAACACCAGGTGGTTAAGTTCTGTAGATCCGATGGTCTGAGGCTTTGAGAGGATATGAGCAACCCTATTTGCCACAAACGTTTTCCAATGTGATGCTGGTGATGCAAAACATAACAGTACAATAATTGAATCTGTCCACAAATATGTCTCACTAATGCCCAAGTTTAAAACTGGGAATGCTTTTTGTACGAACTGAGCTAGTAATGCGGCACCGAGAATATCTAGACGGGGAAGAGTGACCTGTTTAACTGGAGATACACGACATTTAGAGCATAACAGTTTGACTGATACTTCACCGTCCTGATTCATTGATCGAAGGTAGATGCTTACACCACAGGCTCGCTCGGAAGTGCCAGCAAATCCATGAACTTGAATATTTGTCGAAACACCCTTAATTCATGCATGCGTTCTACTTGTATGTTGGCAATATGTGCTAGCTGTATTTGTAATTTTGCCCAGTCTGATGCTGATAGATCTGACAGTGGGTCATCCCAGTGCAGTTTGTGTAGCCATAAATAATGCAAAACTATCTTGTACAGTGTCATTAACTGGCTGATCAATCCTAATGGGTCAAATATTGATACTACAGCTGAGAAGCTGTGCGTTTAGTTACTTCATATTGCTTTAAGACGTGCTTAATTTGTTTGTAATTAAAAACGTGTCTCTAGTTGGGTTCTATGGCAATAATAAAGCTTTCACAGTGCTATCATTACCAAATTGGAATGGTAAATTCATTTCCCTGTCGGTCAATGGAACGGCGTCGAGAATGGCTGGGTGAGTGACACATTATTTTTTGAAGGGAGTACCTCGTTTTCTCAGTAATGCAATTAATTCTTTTTGTAGCTGTAGTGCTTCTGTGACATCTGATGCGCCACATAATGCATCATTCACACAGAATCCTTCTGTAAGATCTGTTCACCATTATAAAGCTTCTTTAAACTCAGAATTATATCCTACTGTGAGAAGCGTGAATATTGAGTGAAGCACACGGACTGACCATAGAACAGGCAACGTAGAACTGACAGTATGAAAAACATGTAGTCTTCAGGACACAGACAATGGGAAATAACGATTACTATAGTATTAGTAATACACATTAATTCGATTAGACTAATATTAAGGGAGAGATTAGCAATATTTTGTGTACTCTGAGTTCAACCTCCCTCTCAACTCCTCTTTTCTTTACCCCGAATCTCAAAAAGGAGCAGGTACGATTCCAATTGCTCTTACCATTAACACATGTAAAACGTTTCATGAACATCTACCCACGTGATGCTGTAACAGACAAACGGTTAAAAATTAAACTGAACATGACATTGGCTCACGGGATTCACTCAGTCTCGAAACATCAACTGTCTAATATCAGATTTAGTAAAACTGGTCAGAAAGCCAAGTAATGCGGCTGAGAAAGTCGTAACGCTGACCACGAGACAATCTAATACTTATAGGCCATCAGACTAGGCGGCAGTTGTCTTGGCAAGTCGGGCACTATCATCGGATAGTTCTCGTTTGTTATCGTTTAAGTAAACGATTTTGAAATATTTCTTAAATTCAGCGTAATTTTTTATTAAACTGTGCACACCTTCAAGCAAGTAAGTTGTTCACATATTATGAGGGGAAATTAAAAGCTACTACCTTTCAAAAATATCTAATTACCTTCCTGTGTGATCATTTATTATTGCAACCCCGTTCATTAGCAACACAGTTCTGGAAAGGACGACACATTTTTCTTGGCAACATATGTATACATGAATATAATGGAAAATGATGGACAGTTGTCAATTTAGTTGATGATCATGAATTATAACTGAAATGGACTGTGCTCCACCAGAAATTAATCAGTGATTTGTGTATTCTGATATTAATCAGAATTATTGAGCAGTGCGCTAATTACGTTTATGAATACAGCGCAGACGTTAGCCAATATTTTCGAGGAAAACATTTATCTAAGTATAATTCAAACAGCAAAAAATTACACTCTATGACGCAAATCGTGATTATGTAGTAAAAATTGATTTCTCACTTTGTTGGAATGGAGAAGGCATATGAGGGTATGGGAGGTTGAATGGTGTGAGCCTGGAGAGTGAGAGGAGAATATAAGAGAAGTATAGGGGATAAGAAATAGGAGAAGAGAAAAAGGCAAAAAGAAAGTTCCCATCCAGAAATGGGAGCAAAAGTTTCGTCATTCCAAAATGACACGAGTGGTCTTTATAGGTTTGAGTCGAACGAACCAAAAGGCAAAAGGCGGCTGTATTGACAAAAGTGTCGCTCGAAGTCGTGCTACTTTTCTTCCCGTTGCCAGCACATAACCTATATAACAGTACAGCTAGTCTGCACAGGCTGTGGAATGATTGCAAGCTTTATAAGGAGCGACAACGAGGAGGAGTTTTCGTCAACTCTCATAACCCCAGCTCCACTCCACTTCCAGAACAAAAAAAAAAAAATAAAAGAGAAAGAAGGAAAGAAAAAATGGTTAAATTATTGGAACATAAGTTACGGCCTTATGTTTCCATCATTACCAACTTTATTTGTGCGTTTTCTTAAAGAAAGACAATATTTTTCTTGAGTTTTTATCTAGAATTTTTGGAACTTTTATTGCAATTGCAGTTTTCTTTCTCACATCCGTGCGTTCATTCGTTTACCGTCTGGTGATCTGCGCTGCTGCACTAAACTACAATACACACTAAATAATGGTCATGGGGTCACTGTCACCAGATCAATTCCAGTAGGAAGACTGATAACTTACATGATGATGATGCTTGTCTGTTGTTTAAAGGGGCCTAACATCGAAGGTCATCGGCCCAACTTACATTATTGGGTACTACTTGGTGTTAATGAATAGTCAGGGATTCGATACTTGTGTAGACAATTACAAATGCAATTCTACACCTTCCTCTTGCTGGCCTGTTCAAATTCTTTTTGGTTGAGACTTGTTTTAAATTTGGCCCAATTTTACGGCCAGTTGCCCTTACTGACGCCAACCCTACGTGAAGGAATGTAATCAATATTGTGTATTTCTGTGGTGGTTGGTAGTGTGATGTGATGTATCTAGGTATACTAAGATGAATACAGTCCCCAGGCCATATTAATTAACCTCACGCAGTTAAGAGTGTCGGCCTGAGCGGGTATTTAACTCGGGGCCCTCTGAACCGAAGGCCAGCACGCTGAGCATTTAGCTAAGGAGCCGAATAGGTAATTCTACATAAACATAATTAAATATTGTATGACACGGACTACATTCAGGTAAGCTGCTTTGATTATAGACTGTGGTAGACGAGTCTAATGATATGAAGAAAGTATAGGGAAATACAGTTATATAAAATATTGAGTTTCAAAACCATCGTATATCCCTTCTTCTGGTACGTCTGTCCAACCAAATATATGGGACAAAATAAGCTCGTTCATAAAAGTAAAATAGCTCTGTCATCCTACATTTTGAGAAAGTCCTTCGTATGAAGAGAAAGAGCCTGTTTAAGAGCAACCGACCTCGATAGCTGCAGTCGCTTAAGTGCGGCCAGTATCCAGTATTCGGGAGATAGTAGGTTCGAACCCCACTGTCGGCAGCCCTGAAAATGGTTTTCCGTGGTTTCCCATTTTCACACCAGGCAAATGTACCTTAAGTAAGGCCACGGCTGCTTCCTTCCCACTCCTAACCCTTCCCTATCCCATCGTCGCCATAAGACCTATCTATGTCGGTGCGACGTAAAGCAACTAGCAAAAAAAAAAAAAAACCGTTTAAGAGCACATCGTCAGAAACTTACAGGCCACATCCTCTGCTGTTTAAAATGATGGGGTTAGTTTTATGAAAATAACCTTTTACATTTTACGAATATTGAAAAGAAAATCGGATTAAGTTACTAAGGATGATGTCTTCGTTTGTGATTCGTAAGGTTTGATCGAACAAATTGTGTCAGAATCTTCCAAGGAAGTACTATTGCCGCTTTCGAAATCGCTTGATAGTACAAAGTGGAGAAACATTGGTACAGCGACTATCCCTCTGAATAAGATGAAATTACTGTAATAAACCTAACAAAGATTGTCGGTATAAAATATACAACGTTCGACGTTAGCAAGAAGGTAAGCGAAAGGTTAGTATACAAGATAGCATACAAACATGTTATGTAGCAGAAATGAGACCAATATAATCACACTGTCAGCTTTATTTTAATAACTAATGTCGTGTGTACTAGATCGAGAATACTTAAATGAATAAATAAAGGAAGAAGGAAAGAAAGAAAGAATGAGAAAATGAAATATATTCTTAACTGAAACTTGTCTGATATGGTATAGAATGAGGGTGAATGGAAAATATTTATCGATTACACAGGTTCAAATTTATAATTGCCTTAGACTCAATAAATATAATAGAACTGATGAATGAATCATACTTTCTTGAGATATCTCAGTCATTCTTTCGTATGAACTCAATGAAACTAAGGTATACGTACAGGGACTCCGTCAAATTTCTCTTGCGTCATCGTACACCATCTGACGACCGCTGTAAACATTGCACTGTCGAACGAAGAATACTTCAAGATTACTTCAATGTTTTACTTTTCAAAATGTAATGAATCTTCTTATGTTGGTTTTATGGCAACGATGAGCTCTGATAGGGATGGGACTGGGATGAAAGCGAGATACAGCCTGAACCACGCTCCCTAGTCGCTTGGTCGCATCCATTGAAGAGTGTATATCAGATTCGATAGAATATGAGTATGTAGAGTAAGAACAATGAAGGACACACATGCAAATTTATGTCCTACAGGAGACAGGGTGAAGAACCACAATGCTGTGTTTGGGAAGCGGAGGTATGGTAAATTTATCAAAAGCCTGTATGGAGACTTGGGATGGTCATTTGGCGATTTTAATTTCTGTGCTACGGACGAAGTTCAGAACCAATGCTGTCAGTCCAACACTTGCAAATATTAGCGTATCTGAGGGCAGATAATGTCACGGTTTTTCGCCAGCTAAATCAACTATGAGTAGGCCTACCAGGTTAAGTTCTGTGGGCAAAGGTGATCAGGCATAGAGATAACTGCTCTATCACACTTAGAGCCGAGGTTTAAGTGGTTTGCAGTAATTATCTCCCACTCTTTCATGGGCCTTCATGACCCCTACGGAGATGGCATTCCTTTACATTACTTATCATGGATTTTGACTAAAGGAAAGAGATTTTGTTGCAAAATGACAAATAAACGTGGTTGATGGTTGAGAATGCTCGTAACCGTTGAAGAACAACAACAAAAGCCAGAATCCTGCATCATTGAAATTATTGCTTAATGCCTCTTTTAATGCCTACAGAATAACACCTTGATGAATCATTTCGTTGAACTATCTTACTTCCATCCCTATATACTGTACCCTTCGGGATATGGGAGCAATACAAAGTTGACAGAATCAAGGCAATTGCTTTAGAGTAGCGCTTGTGTGCAGGTCCACTAAGCAAAGCAAATCCGTCTGTATTACTGCCTATAAAGACCACAGAGTGGATTGGAAAGCAAAAGTTGCACTATTCGTAAACTAGGCAATATATTTAAATAATAATAATGTTATTTTCTTTACGTCCCACTAACTACTCTTTCACGGTTTTCGGAGACACCGAGGTGCCGGAATTTTTTCCCACAGGAGTTCTTTTACGTGCCAGTAAATATACCGACACGAGGCTGACGTATTTGAGCACCTTCAACAACCGGACTGAGCCAGGATCGAACCTGCCAAGTTGAGGTCAGAAGGCCAGCGCCTCAACCGCCTGAGCCACTCAGCCCGGCAGGCAATATATTTAATAGAGAGGTTATACGTATGTCCGCTACTGTTGCCCTCTGGAGTCAACCTTTTACCCATTTGTCTTCTCCACTGCCATATGTCTCTTCAGAAATGAAATCCTAATTTCCTAATTTCTGGGCTTAGTGACGGGGAATCTGGCTAATGTACTTTCAACAGCCTCGGCTAGATAAACGCATTTAGATCTATTATTTAACATGATGGCGTGGGATTGTATCAATCGCAATATATAAAAATATCATATTAATACTGATTTCACTAGAAGAAATACGATATTAAAATGAAATCAAGGCAACGCACTTAAAAGAAATAAATAATTCAATGCAAGCTTTTTATGCTTGTCTGTATATTTCGTTGGGTTTAGAACCCTTCTCTCAGTACATGTCCAAATTCGATGAGTCTGATGCGTAAAAAGCTAAAACAATTCTCGAATTAGCCTGCACTTCTTATGAACTACGTTTAACAAAATCTAAAATCTTCTTTCACGGTGTTTCACTTCCTTTTTATGCATTTTATAAAAAAACGGATGCAAATATCGACATAGCCGATCATACCATGGACCATAGGACCTCACTGTGCCGTACAGGTGGAATACTCTTTACCCTTTCGTTAAACTACACATCAGAATTTGATTGATGTTGAGTTTGCTGGTCTATTAATAATTTCATTATAGACTGTTATGCCCTTCAGCCTTCAGCTTGCAATTCTCTACAAATGCAGTAAACGCCTCCGTTCCGATGGCTCCTACCAAGTACAGGATACACTATATTGGTGGCATTCATGGTTTAAATGGATCATTTACTGAAAGGTTTAAAATTAAAGTGAGATATTCGGCTGGGTGGAAATGTAGTGAGAAGTTTGTCCTATGCCAACGACTTGATCTTAAAGGAAAACTATGCTTAAAGCTTGCAGTATAATGTCCTGGATCTTGAAATTAAATACAGCTGATATGATACGAAAATCAGCGTTTACAGGACTAAAGGGATGTCAGCTGTAACATAAGAGGATTGAATGTTAGGTACGGAATGCGAAACTGGAACAGATGGATCGTTCCAAGTTCTTAAGATGCGTATTCTCCCAGGACAATAGTGTAGTAAGTGTGATTGTTTCAAGGTGTAGGTAAGTCCAACAGAATACGCACAAACACTCTAGAACAGAGGTTCTCAAACTATTATGAGACTGTACCCCTCATTTAAGGCTAAAAGTTCAATGTACCCCCACTAAAAGTCCATAAATATTAGGTTTAAAATATATGAGTACCTGGATAATTATTTAGGTAAGGTAAGGGTGTGTTCTGCCCGAAGGCAAGTCCGAACATCCGCAGAGGTGTACCTGAGCCGGAGTTTACGTACTGTAGGATGGCCAGTTCCTTTCCACTCCTCCATTCCCTTACCCCCCACCAACAGCGCGTGGCAACCCATCCACTTCTCGACCACGCCCAATGTTGCTTACTTCGGATATCTCACGGGATCAGGTGTTTCAAAATGGCTACGTTGGCGGATAATTATTAAGGCACCTTAATTGATTTATACCATTCATGTAAATACTCATCGTAAATATTCTGAAATGAGAAATACTTTTATAAATATAAGAGTTTGTATCTGTATAATACACTGATAATAACGTAGATTTTAGATTGAATATCTTATTAATAAATAAGGATGAAACATTTTCGTTCTTAATTCTGGAATTCAGACATTGCGAACCATCAAAATTTCAATGGGATGTGTGTTGCTGAATGGCGTGACACAGTTCTCTGAGTTATCGTAGTCCAGGTGAAACTTTCAAGCGAAGCGTGGCTCCATATATACTCGTACATATCCAACTTTCTTCTTAATTATTTCCAATATTTAAATTTTTCTTCATTTCTGCCATGAAGGTTGTTCTTTCACCCCACTAAAAGTCTCAGGCGTACCCTTAGAGGTACGCGTACCATAGTTTGATAACCACTCCTCTAGAATAATATGAAAATATTTACATGCTATATCCCAAAGCACCAAAATTCTCAATTAATAGACACAATTCAAATCATATTCACTATACGACCAGGTCATAAAAATATACATTTCTCACTCCAGTGTTGGTATCGGAAAAAGACATCAAGTGTTCCTCTCTTGATAGAACGTTTCTGAGGACAGCTGCGCAGAAAGGGGATGGAAGCGCTCCAACCAGCTAAGTAACTCACCGTTTTCGTCTGCTCAGTCCTGAGTAGTATTGTATCCTTGTATCCTTCAGTACTTCCTACACCTCGCGATGCAACAAGTGCTTCTGACCTGTGGTAACATACAGTACTCTACACAGACGACACTACTCTGTGAATGTTTCTATAGAGTTGGATTAATCAGCAGTTATCAGATGCATGAGGTTAGTTTTCCAAAATTTTTAAAATGGAAAACACTCACGATCAAATCATTTAACGTGAGATCATTATAACCTTTATCATTAACTATTAGCATACATTGCCAAGTTTTCCATTGGACTGACAGGGGTAAGAGCATGTAGCTATTAGCTTGTATTCTGGAGATGGTGAGTTCGAACCCCACCGTCAGCAGTCCTCAAGATTGTTCCATGTTTTCTTATTTTCAAACCATCTAAATGCTGGGGATATACATTAAATCAATTAAAGTCACGGCCACTTCCTTCCCAGTCCTAGTCCTTTCCTATCCCATTGTCTTGTCGCCGAAAATCTAAAGTGTAGGCGCGACGTTGAAACTCTAGAAAGAAAGAACTGTAGTACAGTCGAATTCATTGCACTAAAAAGTTTCAAGTGAATTGAAATTTGTCTTAATCGTCCATTATTATCACCCACTTATATGTTGGCTTGCATCCGAGAGATAGTACGACCGAGCTCGATAGCTGCAGTCGCTTAAGTGCGGCCAATATCCAGTATTCGGGAGATAGTAAGTTCGAACCCCACTGTCGGCAGCCCTGAAAATGGTTTTCCCTGGTTTCCCATTTTCGCACCAGGCAAATGCTGGGGCTGTACCTTAATTAAGGCCACGGCCGCTTCCTTCCCACTCCTAGCCCTTTCCTGTCCCATCGTCGCCATAAGACCTAACTGTGTCGGTGCGACGTACAGTAACAAGCAAAAAAAGAAAAAAAAGAGATAGTACGTTCGTACCCCACTGTCAGCAGTCTTGAAGATGGTTGTCCGTGGTTTTCTAATTTGCATACCAGGTAAATACTGGGGATGTACCATAAGATGAGTAAGGTCACGGCCGCTTCCTTCCCAGTCCTAGACGTCTCTTGTCCCATGATCGCCACAAGACCTGTCTGAGGCGGAGCGACGTAATACAAACAATAAATCGATTATTTTCATACCCCAATCTTCTAAACGTTGTGCTTCCTTTAAATTGTCCAATAGCCCCTCCTTACAAAAAATCTTCTGTTATTTATTTGGGTTCCGCTGACAGCTCCCATAGGCAACGTATAAAACATTGACCAAGGCATCCGCAGTTGGAATCCCGGCTAATGAACTTGGCATTTTTTAAATAATACGCGGGTTGGGGCAAAAGTCATAGCAACAATTGTTTTTTCTTGAAGATACCAGCCCGGTTGGATAATGTGACATACACAGGCGAAAGGGGGTGTTAACTATATGTGTGGACAATGAATAGCACTGAAATATCGTAACACACTCATTTATTAAGGTAGTATACAGGGCAATATGGCCTTCCCGGTGCAAAAGAATGAAAACACAGTACACATAAAGTGACATAAAAAACCTGGGCCTAAAGACCCTCAAGGTAGTCATCTGCTACTGACACCACACGCTGCCAACGATGTGGGAGGCGCTGAATATCATCTGCCTCGGCATTTGCCGCACCATGTGTGAATCGGGTAACCTGTTGGCGCACAGCATTAGCAATGTCCTCTCGTGCTGTAAACCGCCTACCACGTAGTGGTTCCTTAATCTTTCGAATGAGATCAAAGTCACAGGGCGAAATGTCGGAAGAGTACGGTGGGTGCTCCAATTCTTCCCATCCCCAACGTCGCAGTAGCTGCCTTACACACTCTGCTTTATGTGGTTTTGCATTGTCGTGCAAGATTATTGCACTGTCCACAAGATCCGGACGTTTCTCCTGAACGCCACGTCGTACCTGTCGCACCAGGAAGTCCTTGTAGTACTGTGCGGTCACTGTTCTGCCAGGTGGAACAAAGTGGCAAACAATGACACCCCTGACGTCATACGCGACGATCGCCATCAATTTGACTGGGGAAGTATTCTGACGGGCCTTCTGCCTCCTTGGTGATCCAGCATGTCGCCACTCCGCGGACTGACGTTTCAGTTCTTGTTCGCATGCCCTGGCCCAAAATTCATCGATGGCGATTGTTCGTGACAAGAACTGATAGCCGTCCTGTTGCCAGCGTGCAAGGTGGTCGGAGCATATTGCATAGCGCATCCACCTTTGAACTTCCGTCAGTGCATGCGGTACCCACCGCGATACGATTTTGCGCAGTTGGAGCTCATTACGCAATATCCTGTGGACGGTGCGTTTCTCGATGCCACTTGCCCTCTCTAACTCCAGTAGCGTCCATCGTCTGTCTTCATCCAGGAGCTGCTCGATGACGGTACGTGCCACATCGGTCCGCACACTGACAGGTCGTCCCGAACGTTGCTCATCACTGGTTGACACACGTCCTTGCTGAAACGTTCCTACCCACCGTGCTACTGTACGGTACGGTAGGGCATTATTCCCAAGGGCTTCCACTAATTCACTGTGACATTCCATCGCATTTCTTCCTCGAAAAACGGCTATTTTGATGTAAGCGCGCTGCTCAACATGGGTTACTTCCATCTCGCACGACACTCACCAACTGACTGATTTCACAGCCCTCGCTGCGCTACTATCAGCAATCACAGAGCCATCTGTTGTTCTGCATACACACTATTGCCTGCAGAACTTCCACACGACACATATAAGTTTGTGATCCGTTCACATATGTACAAGAGAAAAAATAGTTGCCATGACTTTTGCCCCAATCCTCGTATATTAATCACGTGTGGCCTCCGAAGAGGCCTGGTGCAGGTCTTCCGAGTTGACGCCAGATATGCGACCTACGCGTCTATGAGAATGGGGTCGTACGTCTGATGAATTCTAATGATGAAGACAGCACACACATCCAGCCCTCGAGCCATCGGAATTAATCAATTAAGGTTAAAATTACCGACTCGGCCTAGAATACAAACCGGGATCCCCTGGTCCAAAGGCCAGCACGCTAACCATCTAGCCACGGAGCTGGACATTTTTGAAATTAAAAATCACGTTTCCGTGGTTCGAATTCCACTCAAAACAGGAGGTCTCATGGATGTAAGCATGATATCAACAGTCACGTAAAACTACACGCTACCTCTAAAACACGTGCACACCCATGACATGACCCATAATTCTCTATCATATCTTGGTCCACTTTTCATTGAAATCTGGTCTACTCGTAGTACAACGGAAAGTTGTAAGCCTCCTAGTACGGAACATATTGTGGAGAGTGTATCAGGGCGCTTGACTGCTATTAGTAATAGCGTGTTGGCTCTACAGAAGCCTGGAACAGGTCTTCCGAAGTGACACCCATGGTGACCTGCGCTTTTGTAAGGATGGGGCCCTACTCTAGGATGATATCTAACGTTGAAGACGGCACGCACACACACAGTCCCCGACACAGAGGAAGTAACCAATGAAAGTTAAAATCCCCGTGTCGGTCGGGAATCGACCCGGGAACACCTTGGACCAAACGAAAGCATGCTGACCAGTTAGCCATGGAGCCGCACGCTTGAGTGCTGAGACGGCGACGCGGTTGACAGGTTTGAGGGGAAACATAACTAGGAAATTTAGATGAGAATAATAGCGGCCTTGATGATGATGATGATTATAATAATAATAATGATAATAATAACCAATAATCATAATAATAGTATGGATTTAAGACCCCTGAAATGCTATTGATCTGAAGTTGAAGTGATAGAAACCTGACAGGAAAGAATGTTACGTAATATACCTAAAGTTTAATGGATGCTATCCATCGTATTCAAGCACTTTTAACTGTCAAGTGATTCTGCCAGAATCCAATGCGTCAAAACTGGGTAGGCCTGCAGACAATGAGCCCCTAAGCATGTGAAACACACAACCCGATCGGTCAAAATTTAAGCCACATTATTTTAGTCTAACCTGACGGAATGAGAACAGTGGCCAGTTCTTCAATTGACCGAACAAGTTGCCGTTCGCTTCGGGTCGCGCGGCTGTGAGCTGGTAATCGGGAGATAGTGGGTTCGAGCACCACTGACGGCAGCCCTGAAGGTGGTTTTCCGTGTTTCCCCACTTGCACACCAGACAAATGCTGGTAACTTAATGTTACGGCTGCTTCCTTCCCACTCCTAATCCTCTCCACAACTTATACTTGAATATTAGCGCCTCACGAAGAAAGTGTCAAGGTTAAGGTGGATTGAAAGGATTAAATTTATGTAAATTTTACGACAAAAATAATTGCGTCTTTCGTTGACATTCATGGCATTAACAATATACGAATTTGATCACCTACTCCAATTGAAGGACCTTTCATTACTCTTGAAATCAGAGGAGAAGAGTTGCCAGACTAGAAGATCAGAGAATTATACTGAAACAGCTTCTAAAATATATTCGAGAATTATTTTTTTTGTCTGTGGTTTGATAGTTACACCAACACAGGTAGGTTTCCGAGGACAATTAGGTAGGAAAGGGCTAGAACTGAAGATCTAACGACCATGAAATGAATGAATAGTTTCGGCAGTTGGCCAGTGTGAAAGAGCGAAACCACTGCAAAGCTGCCTAAGTGTCCCGTTTTTTCCCTGTTATATCATATTCAAGCCCCATGGCGTCAGATTGGCAGGTCTGCCTCTAAGTTGGAAGTCCTAGATTTGACTCGCACAGTTTAATGATTGAACGGTGTTCACTCCAGATTCCTGCAGCCAAACCCACCGCGCAGCACTTCGAACCCACGGGCTCCGGCAGCCCAGCCCGTGCAGTGCCTTTCTCTTTCTGACGCGGCAGCGTACTGGCCCACAGCACTGGGCTCATACGGCCCACCGCAGTCCACCGCACTGGGCGGGCTCCGTGGAATAACCTTGAGTAGTTCTCCACAATAACATGTGCGCTGTGCACAACGAAATGTTCACGTCACACTACTATTCGGATCATTCACTCTACGAATTCCGTACGCTACTAACATATTGCACGTGCTCGGTCCGTCCGGAACGACGTGGGTTCGAATCCCCGTCAGGAAGTCGTAAAATTTAAGAAACAAGATTTCCACTTCCGGAGGTGCACATGGCCCTGAGGTTCACTCAGCCTGCACCAGAAATGAGTACCAGGGTAATTCCTGGGGGCAAAGGCGACCGGGCGTAGAGTTAACCACTCTACCCCATCAAGTGCCGAGGTTACGGATAGTGGAAGCCTTTACCTTCCACCCCTCCAAGGGCCGTCATGTCCTGTACGGAGATGACTTTGCTTTTTGCTTTGCTTTTACTAACATATTGCAAAGTAGGCTAATCGCATTTTGAAATTAAACGGTAGATATTTCTCCTGCACTATAATAATAATAATAATAATAATAATAATAATAATAATAATAATAATAATAATAATAATAATAATAACCCTCAAACACACGCGTATGGGGTGGAATCCACCCCAGGTCATTTTATTTCCTTGTGAAATGTACAAATAACTCTTCTGTGCTCTCCCCGCTCTTGTACCTTTGTGGCTGGATCCCCGCAGAAAGAGTCATTCTTTACATAATCTATCTTAAAATCTCCAATTAATACAGAAATTCATATTTTACAATACAATAATATGTGGGGTGGAAACCAACCCCACGCGTGTGTCTACGTCCTAAGGTCTGGCGCGTGTGCTTGAAGGTTAATAATAATAATAATAATAATAATAATAATAATAATAATAATAATAATAATAATAATAATAATAATAATGATTGAAAACAAACAGAAACTTTATTATAAACTAATATTCTTTTGCAACTGACATCAAGTTAACTGAAAATGAATCTAAATAACACGAAGCATATTCATAGGACTTCATTCGCGTTTACCTCAAAATAAAATATAAACAGAAATGACGTGCAATTTGCCAACAACAAAAACAATCCTGAACATAGCTTTTACTTAGTGTGAGTAGTTTATTGGTCATTGTTAATGTGGTGGAATAGAATTACTGTGAATGAAAAGAAGTGCATCAGCATTGTCGTGCGTTGATAATGAAGCCCGCTGAACTGCAATAATCTCTGAAGCTGAACATGATGCTTGCGTACATACAGTATTACTTTCTTAGCGATCGGGTGAAATCTTTGGATAGTTTTGTCCATTTGTTCTCCAATAGGATGCTATATCTATCTTCTTGCATTCCACAATTTTGCTTTAAATATCTTTCCAGCTCATCTGTTGGAATAGGAGCATCATGAACGTCAGTCCACGAATAAAATTTCATTATTTTGGCAGTTTGTGGCATAGTCGTGGAGTCTGATGAAATGGCGTATGGCTTTTAGAGCCGGGAGTGTCCGAGGACATGTTCGGCTCGCCAGATGCAGGTCTTTTGGTTTGACTCCTGTAGGCGACCTGCGCGTCGTGATGAGGATGAAATGATGATGAAGACGACACATGCACCCAGCCCCCGTGCCAGCGAAATTAACCAATTAAGGTTAAAATTCCCGACCCTGCCGGGAATCGAACCCGGGACCCCTGTGACCAAAGGCCAGCACGCTAACCATTTAGCCAAGGAGCTGGACACGGAAACATTAGAATGCTCGTCATTCAAGCACACCTCGTTCATCGTAAGCTTTTTATCTAATCATAAAAAAGACAAAATCAGTCCGACTCCTTTAATCTACACTAATATAATAAAGAGAGAGCGCGTATTTTGTTAGTTTGTGTATATCTGGAGGGTAATCTCAGAAACTACTGGACCGATTCTAAAAATCCTTTTACTAATGTAAATATACATTATCCCTGAGGGACATGGCCTGTATTTTATTTTCAAAACAATTCGAGGTGGGGGCGACAGGGAAGGCATAAAAATAATAGGCTAATATAGGCGAAATATCGAATTTGTCGTGCAAGGACAACACTAATCTCATTTTAATCCCCTTGACCCAAAGAACAAATCTCGGTAATCTTGATGGGCCCGAAAACTATGTTTTACGGCCCTGTAACCGACCGTTATGGAGATATTGGCACCACACTACCCTTGCTCTCGGAATCGGATGAGGAAATGAACTGCCGTAACCATAGCAACGCCAGCTCCAGGGTTCTACAGCAACGCGATTATGTGTGTACGTTTGGAAACAGCTGCCAACCAAAATTTGTATACATAATCCCTGAGCATATCTACAATATATCTCCAAAAATTAACATGTTGCAGATGAGAAGTGGTATTTATAATCTCTTTTAAAAATAAAGAGACATGTCTCTCTTTTTTGTTTTTGGAAAATCCACGTAGGAGGGGGTGGAGGAAGGGCTGATAAAGGGGTTGAATTCTTTTTATGCGGATACTTATATCTCAAAACCTGAAGATGTTACAGATGTGGAAATACGTATTTGTAATCTCCTTTAAAAATAAATAGACGTGGTTTTTTTACTAGAGAGAAGACGTTCTCACGTGTATAGTTCTATGTCGTACGGTCATCTCAGCCCCAAAAGGCAATACGACAAACTTTGTTTACAAAGAGTTTCTGGGGTAAATGAAACTCAATTTTTCAATGAGGTTTTATACTTCAGGGATTTTCAGATAATGTCTTAGTACAGTACCGAGGAACGATTACTTTTATAAAATTACGAAATCCACGCGAGAAGCCGCGAGTAACTGCTAGTGTGTACATAAAGTTCACCGCAGATCGTACAGCACACAAAATTAACGTCTTTCCCATCACCGTCAACTGCAAGCTTGAATACCAACCAAGTACGACTTTAAAGTTTAGGATCCGGTTCAGAAGTCTTGTATTGTGCGGTTTTTAGTTCGTTTGTTGCTTTTTTTTACTTCACGATTTTTTGCCACGGTTTCATTTCATTTGGAATTACAGTCCACATTCGTTTCCGATAACAGGATAGACGGAGAAGTCAAACTGTAAACCACAGCAAATTTGATCGGCTCCACTCCACAACGCACTCCGGTGACACGCAGTACACTGTACACATTGAAGCAGTCAGCCCATAGAACTACCACAGCGCTGTCCTTGACTCACCGCGTACGAATGACAGAGCGCTGGCCCAGACCGGCCCGTGCGCTGACGTCACGGGCTTCGTTTGTTTGAGCCTTTCAAAGCCCATTGCAGTGTACTGCTGAAGCAGCTCATGGGCTGGGCCTCGCTGCAGGACTCTGGTTCACTCAGCTTCGCGAGTCCAACTGAGAAGCTGGCTGATACGAGACGCAATGGACCCGGTGAAGAGATTAAGCAATACGGTTGAAGAAGTCGTCACATAGCACTACAATGATTGCACGCCTTGTGGCTTGGCAGCAGTCGCTTTGGCAGGACGACACTAGTAATGGGCTGTACCTAAACATATACACATTTTCAGGGAAATTTAAGTAAAATGCAACATGTAAGGTAGATAATCCTAGATGAATGAATACGTCAAATCGTCATTCATCCGATGAGACATTAAATTTTTTTTAAATTTCTAAAGCTGTGTAACTTTACGAAAACATACTATGTAAATGTTCAGTGTTATTATTTGTATTTAGTACGTTTCTGTCCGGCTCTATGGCTAAATGTTTAGCATGCTGGCCTTTGATCATAGGGGTCCCGGGTTCGATTCCCGGCAGGGTCGAGAATATTATCCATCATTGGTTAATTTCGCTGGCACGGGGGGTGGGTGTATGTGTCGTTTTTATCCTCATTTCATCCTCATCATGACACGCAGGTCGCCTACGGGAGTCACATCAAAAGACCTGCATCTGGCGAGCCGAACTTGTCCTCGGACACTCCCGGCACTAAAAGCCATACGCCATTTCATTTTTAAGTACGATTCTGATCCTATGAGATCTTCGATGGATAAAAGTAGTGAAAAATGTATTTATAATTCTCGAACATTAATGTGTTATTCCCGTAGATATGATTCTTATTTTCCTTATAGTTAACGTAGTTTTATAGGTGCCACGTAATTTCAGGTGGTAAAAAGGTGTGGCATCAATAGAAAAGGTTTTGATACCACGATTTGTCCTGAGGAACATAAGTCGTGGACAGTCTATAATGCAAGCACATAATTACCTCGAATATTTCATTTTGGTAGAATGAACTACAATAAGGGATAGGCAGCAGATGGGTTACTTTGAGATACGTATCATGGTTCACCTGCTGAGTTAATGTTCAGTGCGTGGCTCAGACGGTTGTGGTGCTTAGCTTCTGACCCCAACTTGGCAGGTTCGATCCTGGCTCAGTCCGGTGGTATTTCAAGGTGCTCAAGTACGTCAGCCTCGTGACGGTAGATTTACTGGCACGTGAATGAAAACCTGAGGGACTAAATCTCGTCAGTTCGGTGTCTCCAAAAACCGTAAAAGTAGCTAGTGGGTCGTAAAGCCAATAACATTATTATTATCAGTGTTAAGTGCCTTGTTCCCGGGCCGCTGCTATCCCGAAAGCGATTCTTTCCGTTGGATTCCCATATCTATTCCGCATAAATATGTGAAAAGTAATACATAATGTTATTTGCTTTACGTCCCACTAACTACTTTTACGGTTTTCGGAGACGCCGAGGTGTCGGAATATAGTCCCGCAGGAGTTATTTTACGTGCCAGTAAATCTACCGACACGAGGATGCGGTATTTGAGCACCTTCAATTGCCACCGGACTGAGCTAGTATCGAACTTGCCAAGTTGGGCTCAGAAGGCCAACGCCTCAACCGTCTGAGCCACTCAGCCCGGCTAGGTGAGAAGTAAAACAGACGCAAACTACAAGTGCCAGTGAGAGTAAGACTTAATTGGACAATATACGTGTCACCGCAATTTTATGTCCTTCATTTTAGTTTCTAGTCAGCAACGTATGTAAACGCCGTATTTCGTTATTCTATAGTCGTTCAAGAAACAGTGAGCGCATTGTATTGTATGCTCCTCGCGTTTCATATTTTATCAGACATTATTTTTCTAGAACGTGAGACATTTGTTCGGATGGATACAACTGTTGAGGAGGACCAGTACATCGGCCAGGTGGCCTCACTGGCTATGATGAACATGACTTCTGTGGGAGGATGGAAAAATTGGAAAGGATAGACAAGGAAGAGGGGAAACCTACATTTGCCTTAAGGTAGGTACCTTCCCAGCTTTAGCCTGGAGGAGAAGTGGGAAAACCACAGAAAACCACTTCGAGGATGGCTGAGATATGAATTAAAACCCATTCTACTCAGTTAGCATCCTGAGGCTGTGTGGACCCCGTTCCAGCCTTCGTACCACTAAACACTACACGGCAGAGGCGGACAGATTTAGGTTTAATTAGTAAACTATAACAATTCACCTCGCATGTAGATACAAACCCTGTGGATACCCACAAGAAACATTATACCTATAGGCTCAGTTGTTTCTGAGAAATTTTTTGCTAGGGGCTTTACGTCGCACCGACACAGATAGGTCTTATGGCGACGATGGGATAGGAAAGGCCTAGGAGTTGGAAGGAAGCGGCCGTGGCCTTAATTAGGGTACAGCCCCAGCATTTGCCTGGTGTGAAAATGGGAAACCACGGAAAACCATTTTCAGGGCTGCCGATAGTGGGATTCGAACCTACTATCTCCCGGATGCAAGCTCACAGCCGCCTCTACGCGCACGGCCAACTCGCCCCTTAGCAAAAAAAAAAAGTTTCTGAGAAAATTGCCCTGCTGGGTTGAGTAGCTCAAAGGGTAGAGCGCTGGCCTTCTGAGATCAAGGTGGCGGGTGCATTGGAAGGTGCTCAAATACGTCAGCCTCGTGCCGGTAGATTTATTGTAACGTAAAAGAACTCCTACAGAACAAAATTCAGGCACCTCACTGACCCCGAAATCATTAAAAATTGTTAGTGGAATGTAGAAACAGTATTATTAATGTTATTTTAAATATTATTAATATAAGGCTGCTGTTAGGAACTTATACAATACCATGCCTTCATTCTTATCATGAGCGATTGTGCAGGCCTTGATTTGTTTCTGTATAACAAGAAAGTAATGTACCATTGAATCACTAGTTGGCAACTCGTTGGGTGAACGGTCAGCGTACCGGCCTTCGGTTCAGAGGATCCCGGGTTCGATTCCCGGCCGGGTCGGGGATTTTAACCTTAATTGGTTAATTCCAATGGCACGGGGGCTGGGTGTATGTGCTGTCTTCATCATCATTTCATCCTCATCACGACGCGCAGGTCACCTACGGGTGTCGAATAGAAAGACCTGCACCTGGCGAGCCGAACTTGTCTTCGGACACTCCCGGCACTAAAAGCCATACGCCATTTCATTTTTTACTAGTTGGCAGCTGAGAATTCCATGTTATTTCATATCTGCACAGGCAAATATATTCCAATACAGTGTCAAATTAAGGCTTGTGGAAGCTCCTAGCTATTCAAAATCACGGGCACCCCCTCACATATTACTTCCAGGTAAGTTTCTCATTTCCCCGGTCAATAATTTTAATAGGGGCCGATGACCTTCGATGTTAGGCCCCTTAAAACAACAAGCATCATCATCACAGCATAATTTTAATAAACCAATTTTATCACAAAATCCAACCAATATTTGATGTTAATAAACAAATTGTCGCAATTCTGTCTTTAATCAATTGTTGAATATTATACCTGTTAAAAAATATTACACATTCGAGTCCCGTTGGTCTAAAAAATGTCACCAGCAGAATGTTGGCCAGCAACGTAGTGGGGGGGGGGGGGGGTGGCGGTATAGATTTTCTAAATACTAGATTGTGTCCCAAAAGCCTGGATTGTTACAAATCGCTCAGCAGTGTTCATATGGTGTGAGGGTATATGTCGGATGTATGTCTTGAGCAGACGCCTTGGTGCTATTCGTCAGGAGTAAGCTATGTGCCGGCAACTGGTTTCACTCTCTCCCTTCCTACGTCATTCATGTCATTCATTTATTTTCATCTCGTTAACTCCCCTAATGAGAATGACGTCAGGAAGGGCATCCGGTCGTAAACACTCGCTACGAAGATATACCTCACTTCATACCCGGCCCCGTAGAGAAATGGGACAAGAGTTGGACACAATCAGAATATTATTAATCAAAGTGACTTTGAATAAATCAGCAAACTTTACACGTTCTCTTTTCAAATTTGAATATATACATTTTTGATGGTGATATCTTTCAGGATACCTTTGAAGTCTCTCTGTCTCTCTTTTGCTAGACGTCGTATTCATTGGCCATAATGGGAAGTAGTAGTTCAGTCGTTCTTTTGACAATGAAGGGAAGAAGGGTAACGTGAAACTGATGTCCATTGTTAATGTACTTTAGACTGTTCATGGTAACGCAATATTGATACAATATTTCCTCCAGAAAGTTTTTAACGTAATGTTTTCGTGTCTTCGAGCTGACTTACTTTTGCTATCTTACGGAGACAATTCAGGAAATATTGATAGCAATTTTCTTTCAAGATCAAGGCAATTTATTTCGTTCCTCTGTCGAGGGACTTCTGAAAGGCGTGGTGCCCGGAGACTAGTATGTATCTGCCTATTGTTAATCTGACGCCGATAATATACACTTTTATAATGACCTTTATCCGAAAATACTGGCACATATATATGTATATATTTAAGTCGGAGATAAACTGTCTGATAGACGAAGCAACAATAAGGGGATTTAAAGAGATCCTCCAGCTATTGTAAAGTACGACACCAGTTCAGAACCTAAGGTTCGGAGCTGTGAATGTGCTGCAGTACCATGCAATGAATCACGAGCGTCATGTTCCAATATCTGAACTCCAATGGCAGTGATTGAGGAGTTTTTTGCATGTTGTCAGCATAGGACGAAATACTTGTTTCCAGAGCTTTATCTACTCACAGGGTTGTTCTTATAAAATCCAACATTTTCTGCCCACTGCTTTGAAGGCAGTTGAAGGAAGGGTTCCTTTTGGGAGAGGGAACACGGTAGGAGAAGAAGTCTGGGTGAAGGGGGGCGGGGGCGAAATTTATTACTTCCATAAGGTGATGGCGATACGTGACCATTACTATATCTGGAACCTAAGAAAAACGGGGTCGGCCGATTTTTTTGAAGGGGATAAATTTCGGCAGGAAGGGGTGGGAACTGTAAGGTAGTGAAGGGTTTGGTGGTGGGGGAGACAGAGAGTAGGGGTGGTAGTAGTGCCTTCTCGTTCGTTCGCTCGCTCTTTTGGTATATTTCTGTCAGCTAGGTTATTACAATCCATCACAGGAGTGCGGCAATAAGGCGTGAGCGATAGCTCCACGGTCCAGCTTCTGTGGAAGGAAAGGAGGAGAAAGAGAGACACAGATACAGTTTAGCGCAACGGAGATAGATGTTCAATATGACTGCTTCCTTCCCCACTACTCCCTAACCCCCTCCTCTCCAAAAAGTCATTGGCACCATTCCCTCCTACACACACACATACACACACATGTATTCTCTGAGGTCTCCTTTCCGAATGGCATGGCAATCTGTCTGGCTGGCTGAGCCCCATGCAACATTAACAGTATTGTAGTAATCTTGGGTGCAATAACGCCCCTCGCGACCACTCCATCTCACTCCGTTTGACGACAAGCAGCGGCTCCTCCATAAGCAAATGGAGTTGAACGGAGGATTATCTCGCCGAGAGAAGTCAACATCTCATATTATTAGTGAGAATTATATTAATGACAACAGGGGTAGGAAGTACGAGGCTACCTGCCTTGATGAAAGCGATAATGGTGAATACCATTCCTTCACTAATTTTGATCGGTTTGTCTCTTCGAAGCTGAATTATGAGGAAAATAACATCTTGATTATCAGCTCCGTATATAGTGCCTGCAGTAGAAAAACACAGCACAGCCATCTCCATTACAAACCTTTGAAGACTTGTGGTATAATGAAAAATATTTACCAGTTTCTGACGAAACTATTTCCTTGTCCTCTTACCAATTTATATTCTATATGATATCACACATAATAGCTTCAAATCAGCTCAATCACTTGTGGGCTATAACTTCCAGCATTGATATAGAGTAAGATATTAAATTCTTTAAAATGTACAGTTATTTTACTATGTTATCGACTATGTAAATTACATCTTTACGTTGGTCAACGACAATAAAATTATTCTATTCTATTTATTTACTGGAAAAGAAGTCATCGTTCAATCAATCTATTGACTTGCCAATCGTCGAATTATCTTATCTGTGTGCCAGTCAGTCAGTAAAACCTTCTACTTGGCAATTAGCCAACATTTGTTACCTAGTGGGATTTAAAGACAGCCTTTGCCCTGAGAAATTAACTTAAAACTCGTTTATGTTGTAGGTTGTCTCATTTTGAAATGTCTTGGCTCCCTGACAACTAACTGATCTCACAACCCTCTTAATACTGACTCGATTGTGAGACCCAAGTTTATCTAATAACGTACCTCATTGCGTTCTGTGGTATTGTATTTGAGTCTAGAACTGTGAGGTGTGAACCAAGACCTGAAATCCTCGCAGTAATAATAATAATTTCGTGTGGCTGTTTCTAGCCGAGTACAGCCCTTTTTAAGGCAGACCCTCCGACGAGGGTGGGCGTCATCTGCCATGTGTAGGTAACTACGTGTTATTGTGGTGGAGGATGGTTTTATGTGTGGTGTGTGACTTGCATGGTTGTTGGGGACAGCATAAACACCCAGTCCCCAAGCCAAGGGAATTAATAATTTAAGGCTAAAATCTCCGACCCGGCCAGGAATTGAACCCGGGACCCTCTGGACAAAAGGCCAGCTCGCTAACCATTTAGCCATGGAGGCGGACATCCTCGGAGTAAAAGCTGTAGGGAATTCGAGGGAATACCACACTTATAAGGATTGCTATCACTTCAGGGCAATGAACAAGGGATTTCAGGAAGAATAAAAGCAAACTTGTAATTTGATGTGACGGTTAAGGTCATGATCATAGCCGCGGGATCTCCAGTTTAACGTGGAATCCGAACCACATGGGCGTGACTTTCCAAAAACTTCCACATGCAGTGGTCAGGATTCGAACATTAATGGTTGTCATTAGATGCCCATTCTAACAAGGGAAGTGTCGCACCCTTCATGCAGAAGGTAGCTTTCATAGGCTACGAGTGTCGGCATGTTCATAGCCTCTGATAGCAAGACTGT
This sequence comes from Anabrus simplex, assembly GCF_040414725.1. Classification (NCBI taxonomy): domain Eukaryota; kingdom Metazoa; phylum Arthropoda; class Insecta; order Orthoptera; family Tettigoniidae; genus Anabrus; species Anabrus simplex. The sequence goes on from NC_090266.1 coordinate 897,160,832, forward strand.
TCAGCTATCATTTGACTGTCTGCTTGAAATATAGAGATTTGCAGCAAAACTACAACTCGGCCGATGACCTTCGATGTTAGGCCCCTTAAAACACCACCACCAAACTACAACTACTTTTCTGATGCATAATTTCATATTGTTTGTTGAGCTTACATACAGCGCGTCCGGCTCCATGGCTAAATGGTTAGCGTGCTGACCTTTAGTCACAGGGGTCCCGGGTTCGATTCCCGGCAGGGTCGGGAATGTTAACCTTAACTGGTTAATTTCTCTGGCACGGGGACTGGGTGTGTGTATCGTCTTCATCATTTGATCCTCATCACGACGCGCAGGTCGCCTACGGGTGTCAATTCAAAAGTCCTGCACCTGGCGAGCCGAACATGTCCTTGGACACTCCCGGCACTAAAAGCCATACGCCACTGGTGAAGATGATGGTCACTCAAAGAAATGTTGCCGATTAGATTTATTGTACGTAGGAAAATAGAAATTAGTGACCTGCTTTGTACACATAAATAATAATTCACTTTTTCTTGTCCAATTGATTCGTTTTCTTTTGATTTCTCTCTTGCTTTCAAAACCACGCAGTTACGAAGTCATTATGCCGTACCGTTTTACACATTTACATTTGTGTCACTGTCTGTACGTAATTTAACTGACTTCCCATGATTTTTAAAATAAATAAATAAATAAATAAATAAATAAATAAATAAATAAATAAATAAATAAATAAATAAATAAATAAATAGTCTGCGTCTGTGCTGTAATGGTTAGTGTTACTAGCTGCTACCCCCGGAGGCCCGGTTTCGATTCCCGGCTCTGCCACGAAATTTCAAAAGTGGTACGAGGGCTGGAACGGGGTCCACTCAGCCTTGGGAGGTCAACTGAGTAGAGGTGGGTTCTATTCCCACCTCAGCCATCCTGGACGTGGTTTTCCATAGTTTCCCACTTCTCCTCCAGGCAAATGCCGGGATGGTACCAAATATAAGGCCACGGCCGCTACCTTCTCTCTTCCTTGTCTATCTCTTCCAATCTTTCCATTCCCCCTCGAGGCCCCTGTTCAGCATAGCAGGTGAGGACACCTGGGCGTGGTACTGGTCATCCTCCCCAGTTGTATCCCAGACCCAGAGTCTGAAGCTCCAGGACACTGCCCTTGAGGTGGTAGAGGTGGAATCCCTCGCTGAGTCCGAGGGAAAAACCGACCCTGGAGGGTAAACAGATAAAGAAGTATAAATAAATAAATAAATAAATAAATAAATAAATAACTTAAATAAATAAATAAATAAATAAATAAATAAATAAATAAATAAATAAATAAATAAGCATGCTCTAACCTCAGGATGCCCTACGACAGCTTTTCTTGCGGATTGTTTATCTATAGCGTAATTTCTTTGGTAGTTCAGCGTAATTTGAAAGAGGACCAGAAGTAGAAATGTAGGATAACGCAAATAACGTACATAAAATGAAAAGGAGGTGGGATTTATAACACGGAGGATTTTTATTACTTGCTGCCATTTACGGGAAGGAAGGTACTGCAGGACGGCAGAAAGTGAAAAACAAAAATAGCAAATAGAAGTCGAAAAATTAATAATATCTCTCACGACTACAAAAGCTGTAGTACCCCTTAAACGGATCCTCTGTGAGCCATAGAATGTCGAAATCCTATAGCTTAATACTGAAGGCATAAATGTGAAACGCAAGACTGGAATATAACGTGACTGTTGATGCCGTCTCTGCGGTCTAGGTGCAGCGTGCCTACTTCTCACCCGGAAGCCCCTGGATCTGAGGACTGCTTCGAGGTCCACTCATCCTGCGTGATTACAATTGAGGAGTTAACTGACTGTGAGATAGCTGTCCTTGTCTAGAAACCAACATCCGAGGGGATTTGTTGCGCTGACCACGCGTCACCTCGTCATCTGCAGGCCTTCGGGATGAGAAGCGATCGGTTACTATGCCAAGGTAACCGGGTTCTGTGTTACTGTTGATATCGCTACCATTGTTTTACGTGGAATCCTTACCACAAAGACGTGACTTCAGATTTCAAAATTCACATGTACTTTAGCAGGGATTGGAGCAGTAGTCACTTCGTGTGTAATCTAGTAACGATTTCACTCAGCTATCAGTCCCTCTGATAGGTAATTATTTGTGGTGAGATAGAGGCTGAGCTACCAATGAACACGTTGGGTAAAACTGTGCAGAAGAAGCAGCCTCAGCTGTGAGGTCATACGAGACGAATGGAGACACAAGAAGCAGAGAGGGACAATTTTTATGTTCGGTCCGTACTAATTTTACAGAAGGATGAGGAAGCAGAATAGGGGTCAACGAACAGGAAACCATACAGGGTGGGCCATTGATGTCGGTTTACTGATTGAACACACAGGGACTGTAGTTTACAACGAATATGTGTGCGTGTATGTACGAATGTATCAATGGCGGCTCATGGCTATCAGCATACTCGCAAGTGCACACCCGAATTGGTTAACATAGATGCCATTTATTTTAAAGTATAGAACATGCAAGGATATATAAGTCTCCGTTCATGTAAACTATGTTTTCAATTTGCGCGCGGTCTTCCCGCTGCTATTGTCAGCTCTCACGAGCATGCATTTTCCTGGAGGAATCCGAATATCGGGATCATGCGAGTGGTCCTGCGAGTGTCTGCAACCAAACATGTCAGCGGAGGAGTAGTGAGATAAGGCAGTCTCACAGAGGACATTTGGAGAGAATACTATGCATTGCTATAGGTTCTGCGCATGCGTTTTTACGAGTTGAAGTGGGTGGTGTAGGAAACACATTCCGAACAACTTTCACCTCCACTGGTTGGCTAACGTCAGGGTGGAGCACTTCCTGGGGACTCTAATTACTCACTCACCCCCAGTCAGGTGAAATTCTCTCACTTACCTATTGAGTGAAGTATGTCTTACGGTGCGGAGGCATTTTCTGTCCGCTAGTGGCCCACATGCTCGTCTCCTTTCTGTCAGTGTAAGATGCCCGTATTTGCTAAGTGGTCTAAACCGTCATATGGAAAGATAAGGAGTGTCAGTGACTGGTGGAAGGGTAACATAAATCTGTTATTCTGTTTTTGTGCGTATTTTTGTATCCGAAAGAGAGAGAGAGAGAGAGAGAGAGAGAGAAAAGGATAAAGAGAGAACGCGAGTATCAAAGAGGAAAATGTTGTACACCTATATGAATAGACCACAAGCCGCAACTGGGCTGATATGTATGTATGTATGTATGTATGTATGTATGTATGTATATATGTATGCATGCATATATGTATGTATTGTACCCTTGCCATTGACGATACTAGGACTCAAATGTAATGGGCCTCCACTCATGAAGTCTTATATCAGGTGGTGGTTGCCGTTCGTTGCAGTAACATCGTCTTCTGATTGGCAATATATAGAGGAATATATCAACTACTTGGTATTACAGAAAGATTTTCCTGAAATGAGGTTTATTTACCAAAACAATAATAAAATCAGAAAGATTAAAAACAAATTAAAATAAATTATGTCATTTCTACAAAGAAAAATTACAATATCAGAGTAAACATTGTGAAATTGAACGTTAGAAATGCATTGGTCGAGCCTAGTTAATGTCATTAGAAGGTTGACGTTTATTTAATAATAAACTGTGAAAAGGCAAGCAAACGCGAACCTGAAAATGAAGTTGGGTTTCAAGTTAATTGTAGGTTAAGTGGTTGTGAAGTGATTGATTGATTGATTGATTGATTGATTGATTGATTGATTGATTGATTGATTGATTGATTGATTGATTGATTGATTGATTGATTGATTGATTGATTGTCTACTCGACTGCCAAACCGCATCTATAGTAAGGATGTCCAATGATCAAAATCGCCAACATGGTAGGCCTACCAGGTAATCATCTAATGCACCCTTAACTGCTAGACCTAATCTCCAATTTAACTCAAACCATCGCTAATGTCTTACTTAATATTTGGTTAAATAAAATGTGCTTTTGATTTGAGCCTGAATGCTCCTAAGTTCAGTCTCTAATAACTGACGATTAAGATTGCACAAAAGTAAAATAAAATTGCGTCACTCGCAACAAGAACACCTACTAACACTCGTGAGCAATGTCTCTAAAAGTGTAAAACAATGCAAGTTAGCACCACAAAAAGACTATGTCCCAAGTGAACATATAACTGACATGAAAAATCTAAATTTCTTTCCAAAATATAACATTAATCAATTAGTAAATTATGAAATTAATCCTCAGGTTCGCAATAAATAATTGAAAATTGAAACTAGCAATTGTGCTCAATCTAAGCATGATTTGAATGATTTAAAATCATTATTGGTGCGAATAAATATTCCACTTGTGAATCGTGGATGGTCGTGATCGACTGATGATCTGAAACTGTACATTTACACAAGTTTGCAAGTTATAACGATCCGAAACGTAAAAATATACACATCATAAGGAGAAATCAACTACCAAATGTGAACAACTAAAACGTAGATGATTTAATAAACTTGAGTCCAACCGCAGTCAAGGAAAAACAAACAAACAAACAAACAAACAAACAAACAAACAAACAAACAAACAAACAAACAAACAAACAAACAAAAATCACCTCGTTATGATGATCTCAGAAAAAATCTATATCCTTAATTAACACTCACAATGAAATCGAAACTATCACTATCAGGTGACATGGAAAAGGGAAAGAAGATGCACTAACTAAAATAAAGTTTGGTAGCTGTATACCAGTGGTCAGAGTTAATCACCCTTCCATGGGATTCCACTGTGTGAGAACTAAATATATCAAACCATGTCATGCGATTCTAAATATGAAAGCATACCCAGGTGACTTGGTATATCCCACGAAACCATCGTCCTAAATCGAACCCTTGCCTCGAGCAAAAAAGAATATGAACACAAAGATACAAAGTAAACATTTTGAGCCCTACGTCAAATTATCATATCAGTCTTCTCGGGCTTAGCAGCCAACTGGTTATGGCCGAAATTCCGTTGTAACAAAGCCACATCACTATAATTACAGATTACCTCTCAAATATTAAACCTGCCGGGCTGAGTGGCTTAGACGGTTGAGGCGCTGGCTTTCTGACCCCAACTTGGCAGGTTCAATCCTGGCTCAGTACGGTGGTACGTCAGCCTCATGTCGGTAGATTTACTGGCACGTAAAAGAACTCCTACGGGACTAAATTACGGCACCTCGGCGTCTCCGAAAACCGTAAAAGTAGTTAGTGGGACGTAAAGAAAACAACGTTATTATTAAATATCAAACCACCGGGTGAGCTGGCTGTGCGGTCAGGGGCGCGCGGCTGTGAGCTTGCATCCAGGGGATAGCTGGGTTCCAGTCCCACTGTCGGCAGCCTTGAAGATGGTTTTCCGTGGTTTTCCATTTTCACACCAGGCAAATGCTGAGGCTGTACCTTAATTAAGGCCACGGCCGCTTCCTTCCGACTCCTACGCCTTTCCTACCCCATGTCGCTATAAGACCTATCTGTGTCATTGCGACGTAAAGCTACTAGCAAAAAAAGGCAATATCAGACCCCACCTTGAATTGATTCGACCTCCCCAGCTGGTGATTATAGGCTATTCTGCATCCTATGGTATGTTATTTTCCTCCACTGGCCTCCTTTATTCCTTTAATGCAATTAATTTGTTTTCATGCTCTATTATTATTATTATTATTATTATTATTATTATTATTATTATTATTATTATTATTATTCTTTCTATTTCAGATATCACGTGGTTAACTTGCGATAGATTTAGGGTGGTTTTAGTGAAGGTTGTTCGTAAGATAGATCTCATAAAGCTCACAGATATTATAAAAGTTCTGGGAACGATCTCGTAATTTCTCCGAAAGAAAAAGAAGGCATCGTTGTTCCTGAGGGACATAAATATATTTCAAATACCAGGTGAACGTATAGCTTTGTTGACGACAATATCAACTGTAAAGTATAGGCCAGAGTAAAGTGATTAAAAACTTCACAACTAGCCCCATACTTCGTTCACTGGTAATAAATGATAGCAAGGGAAGCAATCGAGTGATAACGTTCTCTTTGAATTATACCTTCGGAAACTCATTGAAAAGAAGTTCAAAACTGTCGACTCCCTACTTCGATCACCAAGTATTTCGTCTAATGGAAAATTAGGAAAATTTCTGATAGAAACCAAGAGGAGGAGAAATTTTCCTCTTTGACACCGATTTAAATAAAGAGCGGATTGTCGGCTTCAACAGTTCTAGGGCCCCGTACGATACAAATCTGATAGTCAACTGGAATGCAGAAAAGCAGATTCAACACAACTGATAGTCGACAATAGAAGGATTCCAATTTATTTTCGTCTTTTGTGATACTTACAGTTTCATAATAACGTTTAACTAATTATTATAGTGAATGAATTCAGTTTCTACTAAAGAAGCCTGAACAGTCTCGCTCTATGTGAATATATCCTGAATTCTTAAAAATGATGCAAATATTTCGAAAGGAGATTAGTTTGATCTTCTGATTGGTTGCCGTCCTTCCAGTTGACGATCTGAGCTTCTTAAATATGATGAATAATACGTTCAAAACATATACTTACTGAACACCTACCTGTAAATTGTCAGCTTATTGCTTTTTAATACTACAGAGGAGAAGTCTTAACAAACAAAACTCAACTCAAATACTTCACGGAATTTGTTGCTCTCGCTCTCGCAAAATAAAATCTAGGGACCCTCTTAATGAGATTTTCCTGGATATTAAATTACAGGTCTGCACTCAAGAAATACAAATTGTTATAGTTTCCCTTCTTGACGGTGGTTTGTACTTAGATATAACGTTCGCGTGGTCCTGGATGAAAGCAGTCAAAAAAGCTCTTTTCAAACGTTACTCCATCTACTTTTCAAAGTAATCTAGGAAAAATGATCTGTTATAAGGAGATGTCAGACAAATTCCGAACAGTTCCATAAAATCTTGACATAGCCCAGAAGACGGGATATTTTCACAATCCATCGTTTTATCAGCGGTTATTTATGAAAATTGCAGGCTGTTTACAAAAGAGCTTACCCATTTTAACATTTTCCAGTCTTATCTTTCGCAAAATACCAAGCTACAGAACGTTATAATCTTATAAACTAAGTTGAAACATGACAATACATGGTTATTTAGAAAAGGAGTATACGTATTGTTGATTGCTATGCAAGAATGAAAACCTAGATATTTGTGATACATGTTAATGACAGACATACGAAGTTTATCGGTTCATTGTAATAACACGCTGTCCCAATTCAGCTTTGAACAAGACTTGTGAACAGTGTACTCTGTACGACCAAATAGCTGAAATGCCCAAAATTAAAAGAATGATTATTAACCGTCTGTACCTTGATCAGATTCCACAACTTTCAGCATAGGAAGCAAGCACCTAACCCCGTACACAAGACATTTAGTAACTTCAGTAGCTTAATGATCATTAACATTTGGTGCTGTTCGGAACTACGAAAACAATATATCTTATGATATATAGATACTAGTTGAATTCATTTTACAGTAAAGGAAGAACCTATATGAAACAGAATAGGAAACGTGGCAGGAATATAAATGAATCTTTTCTGACCATGGTGGACGATTAGTAATTTTTATCAGAATTAGGCCTACACACAGAACTTGGTTGCGCAGACATTGACTCTTCTAGTTTCATAGAGGCGTGCACAAAATGCTCTTAGACTAATTTTCAATTATGGCCTTTATCCCACATGTATTGGGTTCAGCACGTGATATACATTTGGTCCACTTTTACGGTCGGATGCCCTTCCTGGCGTCAACCCTATACAGAGGGATGTACTATTTAACTAGTCTGTGCTTCTGTAATACTGTAGTTGGTAGTGTGGTGTGTGTAAATAGCGAGACGTGTATTGAGATGAGCACTAACACCCAGTTACCGAGTTAGAAGAACGAATCATTCGAAGTTAAAGTAACCAGTCCAACCGGGAATCGAACCTGAGGCTATTTGAACCGAAGGCTGACCATTCAACCAATGGCCGGACGACCTGTATAAAATATAGAGGTGCTAAATAATCTCTCCCCGTGGATACTTAGCCTTAGGAGACGCTACGAATCGTTGGACTTTATGTACTGTATGTTCATTTTTGTTACAACTGAACTTCTTGTTTAAGAGTAGAATATTGTAGTAGCAGAGTGAAGCGGGGAGTTAATGTTGTTTACTTGGTGGTGAGAGTGCAAACACGTTCCTAGGGTAAACATTATGAGGAGAAATGTATATTATATCATTTCCTGTGGCTATTGATAGACTGGTGCAGCCCTCATAAGTCAAACCCTCCGGTTAAGGTGCGCGGCGTCTGCTGAGTGTAGGGTACTGTATGTTAATGTGGTGCACCTATTTTGGGAACAGCACAAATTCTCAGTCCTTGAGCCGAAGGAATGAACCGTTTTCAAGATTAAAATGCCACGACCCGGCCGGGATTCGAACCCAGACCCCGACGACCGAAGGCCTAGACTCTGACCATTCAGCCAAGCAGCCAAGCGATGGCCAAGTTCGATAGCAGTTAGTAAGGTTAATTTCTATTTTGTTACTTAAATTACCCCAGTTGATATCGATTATATTAGTAGACACAGAGGTTAAATATTTGAAAGCTGGGATGATATAAGGCGTGATCAAAAAATTTCCATTTGATGGCGTTGCTGCAGCGGACATGCAACATGGCGCGACTCCGATGCGGGTATAGGCCTATAAGCACGGACATGTAGGCAGTGTGGCAGTCGTGCCCTGCCGAGGTGCGTGTGTTAAGTACGGCCACGTGAAGCATTGCGGCGTTATTACCAAATGCGTCCAAACAGGACCAGTGTGATGTTATTCCGTTCTTGGCTTCCGAAGGACTAACACATGTGGACATCCATCGGAGAATGAAGACTGTGAAATGGTGCACCAAGTACCTTGCGGATTGCGTTTCGACAAAAGACGCCGGTCGATCTGGGAAGCCAGCATCATCCATTACGGCCAACAAAAAGCGAGCAGTGGAGACACTCAAGCACCCGCACTATAGTCCTGATCCCTCCCCATGTGATTATCACGCCTTCGGTTCCCTCAAAAAGGCCTCGAGGCGTCCACGCTTCCTGTTGGTCAAGAATGTGCAGCAGGCGGTTACGAACTTCTTCACGCAGCAGGACACGGAGTTTTATCACACGGGGATCTTCAACCTGGTGGGTGGGTGGGTGGGTGGGTGGGTGGGTGGGTGGAATGAGTGCCTCAATACTCACAGCGATTTTGCCTGATTGGCATCCGGATTTAGAACTGTACGGAAACTTTTGATAGCCCCTTATATATTATTTCAAATCCCTGTCACTTACTCTACACCAAGATCAAAATAATGAAAGTCAGAAACATAACACCACGGAAAGTCAGAAACATAACACTACGGGCTATTACTCACAAACACCTAGGGATGAGGTCTAAATATATTATGTATATGTAAATATATATTTCATGTAATAAGTGGTAAAAATTCAGATAAATATCAAGTATCTTCTTTCCAAAACGACAGTTTTGCTATGAGATTTGTACAGACACTTGAGGTACAATCTATTACAATCCCTACACATCGAAAAGGCGGAAAAGAGAGTTTGTATTCTAATCGATTTCTACATGAAATTCCTGATCGGAATTCGAGAATTTAAATAATATATTGGGAAATTCTGGAACATTATTCCAACTCCCAGCCTAATTGTACACCATGGTGCGAAATCGTAGTGGGGAAGGGAGAGTTTCCCGTCCCACCGACGGCTTTATCTCCAAGGGCTCCTCCCACTAAAACTGGCCGAGGGGATTCTTTCACTATAAAATGACGAAGAAAATCTAGAACACGTATATTACTGAAGTTAATGTTGTTTACTGTCGATATTTTCAAAAAGCATCAGAAATAATACAGATAATGCAGAAATATTAGAATGACTACCAGACCATGAGCAATAAAGCGACGTAGGACAACTCCACACCTGCAGCTTATTTCATTTTCCACTTTGGTAAGTCCATCTGAAACCCTGGAATGACTTTCCAATGTTTATCATTCTTGTTATAACAACAGAATTTAAACAAGAAGATTTAACATTTACATTTTTCTGGGGGAGGGGTTACAGGTGAATTATATAACCTCCCCCCCCCCCCGCCGGGTACTGCCTGAAATAAAATCTAGTAGTTAAGCCCTATGATCCTTCTCTCCCCCGCTCACCATTTCTTTCTGATTTCGCACCTTGCGGCACACCATAATTCATCTCTACACAACACACCTTACATATTACCCAGTGCTGCTGGAAACGAAACCAATAAATCGTCTGTGGACAAAATATAATCTAGTTTTGTGAATGGATAAAATTAGCAAGTATGGAATATGATCTGTCAAAACGGAATTTAAAGGGAGGAAGAGCAAATATTTTCTTAAAGTGAAACTAGTGTACACGTACTCGGAATTTTACTTCATGCTGTTCTCTCTCCTCTCACTTGTAAGAGGCTGAGCAACATACATCTGTTCGCTAGCTTCTGGCTGCTCGGCTACTGTTGATTGAGAGCTGGATGACGTTGTTGTTGTGATCCGCAACCCAAACTTGGCTCCCGATGGCGTTTCTGCTTGAGGAATTGCTGCGTGTCTTGGCTGGCCCCCCGTCAGCTGTTCAGAGTCTTCACCGCGGGACACTCATCATCCGACTGACTCACCATCACCTTTTCAACCCGTTCACACTTAAGTGCTACCTACATCTTCGCAGAGAACGAACTACAAATGATCGTATTTCCTAATCCTGTTCCTCGGTTTCCTCGGGATGTACTCAAGGATGCTTTTACGAATTTTGTCTTGCAATACAAGACTGTTGCAATGAGCTAGAAATTGCCACCAACCGTATTATTGTAAGAAGGGAACGAGTTCACAGACGAAGTCATCATTACATTGTCTTCCATTAGACCGAATCTGCTGTGTGGGAGTGAAAACTACGTTGACTCAGGGTGCCTTATTCGTACCAGTACGTATGAAGTTACTGATGAGAAGCTAGTAAAAACGATTGTTGATAAAACAGGTAGGAAGGTACTCGAAATAAGGAGATAGAAATGAACTCTGTCGATGGAGCTTGTGTATAAATACGGTGAAACGGATGGAGGAGGGCATGTTTCATTGCGGAATAATTGACTCGACCATGGAGGGTACGAAAAGCAGAGAGGGACAAAGTTGACTTTGGTTAGACTCAGTTTTTTAAACATCAAGAGATATAGAACTAAATCAAACCATTGGACATAGCTGCGAACAGAGGATTGTGGAGGCACATAATTAATTCAGAGAGGCTTGCAGACTGAATGCTGCAAGGCATAAGAGTTTCTAATGAAGGCGTATGCATGTATGCATGTATGTATGCATGTATGTATGTATGTATGTATTTTTACGAATAAAACAGCCTGTTTACTGATATAATTTAAGCCTCCGTCGCTCAGGCGCCAGCGCACTGGCCTCTAACCTCTGCGTTCCGAGGTTTAAATCCCGGTCATTCCATGTGAGATTTATGCTGGACAAAACGGAGGCGGGACAAGTTTTTCTCCGGGTACTACTGTTATTTCATTTGTCAGTCATTAATCATTGCTCCAGAGGAGTGCGACAGGCTTCGGCAGCCGGCACTATTTCTATCCTCACCGCTTGATGGGGCTTCATCCATTCCATTCCTAATCCGGTCAAACGACTGGAAACAGGCTGTGGATTTTCATTTTCATTGATATAATTTAATGTTGAATGACCCAATTGGCACACACACACACACACACACACACACACACACACACACACACACACACACACACACACACACACACACACACACACACACACACACACAGAGTTCCTTGCTTAATAATGTGTGTTTTACAGGTATGTTATAGTGTAATATTGATATTTAACCCGTGTGTTCGACGGACTTATACGCGCTTAGGATACATTTAACTGAGTCGACAGTGGAAAGTATGGCATCCTTCTTACAAAGTTCCCTAATTAGTGGTTGTTTACGAAGTCTCTCTCCTCCTCACCGCATGTAGTCCGGCTCGCGGGTATTATCTGCGACGGCGATAATCGTGATTGACAGCTTACCGTTCACTTTGCTCCGCACGCTCAGTCAATTCACTCAACAGCTGCACGCAGAAACATTCGAACATAGGGCTGCTGACTGTCACAGCACTCAAATGCTGTTCACTTGGTTCGACTGCAGACGAATCCGATCACAACCTAACCACTCCTCACAGTGAGCTACTCAACACTGACAAATAGCAGCAAGAACTCAACAGTACGACAATACTCCTCACAACAACGACAATTTACACTGCTCACACCAGCTGTTCTACACGCTGACTCCATGTCGACACACACAAGGTACTCCACTCCGTACCCCAAGACGACGATTCCCTGACCCTGACACCAGTAGGACACTGACAAAAGCCAGCTGTTCAGCTCCCTAGACTTATTGTCTGTTCTGTTTTATATCTCAGGCCACGAAGTTCCAGACTTTTCGGGGTGCGGCTGGAATGAGAATATTCTGGTAACGCCTTTCAGAAGATCCAAGAGAAACAAGACGAAGATAACAATAGAGGGAAGAGGCCATCACTATGTCCTCCGGATGGGAGCTGCCAGCTGACTCACTAGTTCCTGAAATGGGCTGGCGCATAACATTGCGTATGCTTGCATATCACAGTACTAAATTCACTTTATTTTATTTCAAATCTCTCCCTGAAGAAAGTAGTTAAACAGGATTTAAATGTTCGTGCAGTTTGGAGATAGCATAGTAGCTTATCATCCAGGGTCCTAACTTGATTCCAAGGCTATACCAGGAAGTAATGTAGAGTCCCTCTCTCGGTTATCCACTACAATTCCACGCAACCGTGATGGTAGCAAATATCATGCAGGACACGGCAGCTGCTTTGTAATCCAAACAACAATTAAAATGCATTGTTTCTAATTCAGAGTCTTTCGTGAATGATGCTCTCTACTCTATTCTGCGAGGAAATCAAAGCAAAGTCATGAAGGCCCTTGGAGGGTTGGAAGGTAAAGACTTCCACTATCCTTAACCTCGGCACTTGATGGGGTAGAGTGGTTAGCTTTACGCCCGTCTGCCTTTGCCCCCAGGAATTAACCTGGTACTCATTTTTGGTGTAGGCTGAGTGAACCTCAGGGCCATATGCACCTCCGGAAGTGGAAACCTGCGAGGAAATCAATCCTATTAATTAAACGATGTGTAGCTCTATGTGCCAATATCACATTCTTAGTAATCTTGAGAAGGGAAGCTTGTACTTTTACGTGCCCGCTGATATCGTGATCAGAGGCACGTGATATCCAGTTTTATGTGGAATCCGAAAAGCAGACATGTGAATATTCATTTCTAAGGGTATAAAATGAAACTGTTTAGAAGCGAGTATATATACGGGCAAATTTACAATCGAAACATTGATTATATTGTCAAGGAAGCGAAAAAACTTTTAACGATATTTTTCTCTTGATGCTTGTCGTTTAAAGGGGCCAAACATCTAGGTCATGGGCCCATATTTTTCTATGAATCAATGTAACAAATGTCCGACTCGTTGGCTGAACGGTCAGCGTACTGGCCTTCTGTTCAGAGGGTTCCGGGTTCGATTCCCGGCCGGGTCGGGGATTTTAACCTTAATTGGTTAATTCCTACGCCACGGGGACTGGGTGTATGTGTTGTCTTCATCATCATTTCATCCTCATCACGACGCGCATGTCGCCTACGGGAGTCAAATAGAAAGACCTGCACCTGGCGAGCCGAAACCGTCCTGGGATATCCCGGCACTAAAAGCCATACGACATTTCATTTCAATGTAACAAATATAAGCAAGGTGCTTCAAATCTACATAAGTCTGAATCCAACCATTAACAACAGGAGGGATAAACATTCTCTCTGCAGGCGTTATAATTTACTGCATTCATATTAAATAGAACGATTTATATTGGGCTGCAGCGTAACTATACATTTCTTTTAAATAAACCTTCTTCGTGTTCATGCTGTGATTTCAGTATTTTAGTTCTTTGCTGACGTTAGATCACTATAGCTTTCTTGAGAAGTTTAGTGATATTCCAAGGACTATGATCGCAAAGTGACATTCTAAGAAGAACATCATAATATGTTTCCTTTGATATTTTAATCCGAACATTCTACAAAATATTAAGGTTTGTTGTATTCATATACCTCGTATAATATTTCTACTACAACCATCACAGAAGTTTTGCGAGATCTCTTCTGATTCCAATATAAGTTCGGTGGATGTTTGCAGATATTTATTGAATTGTATTGAGTGAACCAGATTTTAATGTGAGTTGTGAATACCACGCTAAATTTTAGGGAAATGGGATACAGGCGAAGGTAAATTAACAATAGGTATAACTAGAGAACGTTTTTGACCGAAAGTTTCGTGAATATGACATTTTAACGAGAGTCAGTCGGGATTTACAACACCGCCTTCAATGCTCATTAATAACATTATTCTTTTCTCGACTCTAATTGAGGTGAAGTTCAAAAACACACGTATCCGACACTTTCCTAGATATGTGTCTAAAAAGGCTTTGAAAATGTTGGTAATTAGTAACTTCAAGAAATATTCATGTCATCTCCAGTTCCATCCAAAATTACGACCTTGTTATAATTATCTAATTAGCATATAGATAGTATAGATGCATATATGCTGTAGGTCATAAGACCTCTTCACGGAAACGGAAGAAGTAGAAGGGTTACTGATATCACTCATTTTCTTGAAAATGTGTATAGCACCCGATCAAAGTATCCGGACACCTATCTGAATTTGGACTTAGACTTTACCCTTGTCACGTTCCCTGTTATTGGACATTAATATGGGTTGCGTCCACCCTTAGTCTTTACGACCGCTTAAACTCTGCTGGGGTTACTTTTAACAATGTGTCTGAATGCCTGAGGAGGAATGGCAGCCCATTCTTCCTCAAGAGCCGAAACCAGAGAAGGTAGTGAGTGATGCCGGACGCCAGGGTCTGGAGCTAAGTTGACGTTCTAACTCATCCCAAAGGTGTTTCATTGGATTCAAGTTGGGACTCTGGGCAGGCCAGTTCATTTCAGAAATGTTATTGTCCACAAACTACTGCCTCGCAGATGCAGCTTTATGACAGGATTCATTGATATAAACATTCATCGTCTCCGAACTGGTCCTCTGCTATATACAGTACACAAGGGTATAAAATATATTCACATCCTTCTTCATTTAGAGTTTTATTAAGCGCATTGAGTGGACCACACCCTGACCACGAAAAAACACCCCTTTACCGTAATACTACAAGCTCCGTACTTTGCTGTTGACACTGCACATGATTGCAGGTAACGTTCTCGAGGCATTCGCCAAACTCAAACCCTTCCATCGGATGGCCACAGGGTATAGCGTGATTTATCACTCCAAATCACATGTTTCCAGTCATCCAGTGTCCAGTGGCGTCGCTCTTTACACCAACTCAAGGTTAGCTTAGCATTGACTACAGAAATGTTTGGCTTATGAGGAGCCGCTTGAACATTGTACCCAATTCTTTTAACTCCCGACGCACTACAATTGTGCCGGCTGGACTGACGGTAGCACTTTAAAACTCACGAGTGATTCCTTCCACTGATTACTTGCGATTTTTTACAATCAGGCTCCGCAATGCTCGACGGTCCATGTTCGTCATTACATGAGGTCTGTCTGGTCTTGGTTTAGCTGCGGTTGTTCCTTCGCATTTCAACTTGAAAATCACACCACCAACAGTCAAACTGGGTAGCTTCAGAAGGATTGAAATGTCCCTGATGGATTTGTTACTTAGGTGACATCCAATGACTAGTCCACGTACGAAGTCACTGAGCTCTCCTGACCGACCCATTCTGCTCTTACTGCTTCTCTACTGAGAGCACGATACTCCCCACCTCTCGTGACATCTAGGGTTCAATTCCTCATTACGTAGAGGTGTCCGGATTCTTTTAATCGGATGGTGTACTAGGCACATACCAGATGAATTGAGTGGGTGGTCAATACCATCTCACAATAGTTTTCGGCAAGTCTATAACATGAGCCGTTAACATTCATGGGTTTTATCCATGGCACAGTTATTGTCGGCGACAGCAGGGATTCAGTACTGACATTTGCTAACGGTGTTGTTCGATTATTCATAGGGATTAAAAATGTTAAAATATAATGGGATATGTGTTCCAGAAATGCCAATTTGCTGCCTTTACAACAGGATAACTTAAATCCTGTATGAGAAATAAATTCATTCGTTATTTTTAGATTCATGTTTCTCAAGCGTCAGTGTTTAACTCAGAAGAAGTACTGAAGCATTTGAAAATTCCTTCTCCACACCATCGTCCTCCGTCATATTTACAAGCAGATGAAAGGTCCACAATCAAGAACACCTCGAAATGTCCGAGGGTGATATATTCTTTCCGAATTGTTTAAAATCCCACTAGGATTCCTGCTAATTTCTGACACCGTGATGTGAGTAATACTGAAAGAATTATCACAAATTCTGCCAGTTTTCCCAATAACATGATCTATACCGCCTCAATTCAACATTGTGGTATTTTAAAATAAATTGGGAAGTTACAGTATAATTACGACTTATCAATACATGAAAGTTACAAGTTCTTCCAAGGGTCAAAACCGCTATCGACGCTGTCATAAGGCAGATAAACCACTTGTAGATGTCCTGGGATCTTGTCCACTTAGTGAATTGCTATGTAATTCTCGACATCATATCACCAGTTTACCAGCCGTCGAAGTTCTTCAGGTACATAATGGTTGGAGAGTCCATCTGGAAATCTCCTCCGATGACAGTTGCAGATGATTAGACATCATCGCTATTGACTCTCGTACATACATCAGTAAGCCGACCTGTTAATACGGAAGAAGACAAAAGAGAACCAGCAAGAGGAAGTATATCTAGGAACACGGATAATTTATGAACTAGTAATGCCGCACTGCAAGAACAGATATAATCTTCTCAAAATAGGTGTCTTTGGCCTCAGGATTGGTGATCGAGGATCAGTGCCCTAACTTCTTGCCAATTTCAGCGAAGTATTTAGTTTAATCAAGGCTCTCATCAATTCCATTTCTGCAGCTACCTTGCTGGTTAGAGGCTGTGCTTTTCTCAGTGTTGACTTGTTTGTAGAGTGAATGTGAACCTCTTTTCCAGACGGTCGATCTTAGGTACGGTGACTATCGTCAGAAATCACACATGCGGATCGTAACGTGCCCCGTACAGCCATTCATTCACTGTTATATATGTGGTCTAAATGGGTGATGTATTATAAGTACTCAAGTATGCAATCGATAAAAATATGCATATTATTGGAATTATATGTCTTCTTGGACAATCATAAAATTTTCCTAAATGACTAGAAACCTCATTGAAATAAGGAACCGCAAATTTAGCCCCGAATTGCGTTAAAATACCTCTGTACTCGGATAAAACTCACATTTTCTGAGAAATATGATAATGCATCATGATAGTAAGTTTTATAACTTAATTTCTTCCAGGTCTTTCCAATAGTACCCACGAATACATCAAACTGAACATGGTAACTGAAGGAGCTTAATATGCGTCTGTGCTTCCTTCAGGATGCTACAAACTTATTATTAATTAGCAAGATACCCGTGCTTCGCTACGGTATTATACTGAAATTTATAATTGAATGCTTAACGTTTTATATATAATCCTCCGCAATTCGCGATCTGACTCGTTTTCTGAGGGATTACGGCAAAGTTCCTCGCATTTTCAATCTTTCTTTCCAGCAATCGATTTCGTACTTCCCGAGCTAGGTCCGAGTATTCCACGCGGTCAGTTGGGTCCCTAAATCGTTGCCATCTTTTCCTATAAGCATTTTTAGTATGGATCAAATCCTGAAGGAGATCCTGCGGGTGTCGTCTTGGGCGCCTTGGCGGTACTGAACCCGCGGTCGGACTGTATTCGTAGTCATTACAAGGCCAGGACCCGTTTTCAGCGCGGTCTGCACAATTTGACGACGGTCCAGAACATTATTATTATTATTATTATTATTATTATTATTATTATTATTATTATTATTATTATTATTATTATTATTATTATTATTATTATTATTATTATTATTATTATTATGAGATGTTCTGGACCCCACAGCAAGATGCAAGACCGCTACTTGGCGGTAAATTACATCTGCTGCCCATTGTCATTGTTGACAATGTGACCAGCATTATTGTCGCGCGTAGACAAGTGTGCGGGATTTCTGGCGATACGAATGACATACTTCCATGCATTATTGACCTTATTATAGAGGTGAACAATTTGACGGTCAATCTCATTCCTATCGTTTATTTCAAATGTGTGTAAATTTTTATTTATATCCCAGGGGAATCTACTCTAATCTAAGAACGTTCTCCGAAGGAAAAGATGGCTGTTGAAATCGAACCCAGGAAGATTAAAAATAATCGGTTTATGATCAGAATAAGTACATCGAAAATCTACAGCCTGTTTCCAGTCATTCGACAGGGTCAGGAATGGAATGAATAAAGCCCCGTCTAGCGGCGTCAATAGGAAATGTGCCGGCTGCCGAAGCACTCCCCTGGGGCAATGATCGATGAATGAAAAATGAAGTGAAATATTGGACAGTGTTGCTGGAATGAATGATGACAGGGAAAACCGGAGTATCCGAAGAAACACCTGTCTCGTCTCCGTTGTGTCCACCACGAATGTCACATGGAGTGACTGGGATTTGAACCACGTAACCCAGCTGTGAGAGGCCGGCGCGCTGCCGCCTGAGCAACGGAGGCTCCTTATAAGTACACTGACTGACAGTGACAATGCAACACCAAGGAGGAGTGGTTCGAAAGGGATGAAAGTTGGGGAAAAAACAGAGAGGGCACGGATGAATAATTGATGTTTATTTCAAACAGATATGCAGGTTACACAATGCGCACGGCATCGACTCAGTAGGATGTAGGACCACCGCGAGCGGCGATATACGCAGGAACACGTCGAGGTACAGAGTCAATAAGAGTGCGGATGGTGTCCTGAGGGATGGTTCTCCATTCTCTGTCAACCATTTGCCACAGTTGGTCGTCCGTACGAGGCTGGGGCAGAGTTTGCAAACGGCGTCCAATGAGATCCCACACGTGTTCGATTGGTGAGAGATCCGGAGAGTACGCTGGCCACGGAAGCATCTGTACACCTCGTAGAGCCTGTTGGGAGATGCGAGCAGTGTGTGGGCGGGCATTATCCTGCTGAAACAGAGCATTGGGCAGCCCCTGAAGGTACGGGAGTGCCACCGGCCGCAGCACATGCTGCACGTAGCGGTGGGCATTTAACGTGCCTTGAATACGCACTAGAGGTGACGTGGAATCATACGCAATAGCGCCCCAAACCACGATGCCGCGTTGTCTAGCGGTAGGGCGCTCCACAGTTACTGCCGGATTTGACTTTTCTCCACGCCGACGCCACACTCGTCTGCGGTGACTATCACTGACAGAACAGAAGCGTGACTCATCGGAGAACACGCCGTTCCGCCATTCCCTCATCTAAGTCGCTCTAGCCCGGCACCATGCCGGGCGTGCACGTCTATGCTGTGGAGTCAATGGTAGTCTTCTGAGCGGACGCCGGGAGTGCAGGCCTCCTTCAACCAATCGACGGGAAATTGTTCTGGTCGATATTGGAACAGCCAGGGTGTCTTGCACATGCTGAAGAATGGCGGGGCTGCCACCGCTTGGCGGCGGATGCGCCGATCCTCGCGTGCTGACGTCACTCGGGCTGCGCCTGGACCCCTCGCACGTGCCACATGTCCCTGCGCCAACCATCTTCGCCACAGGCGCTGCACCGTGGACACATCCCTATGGGTATCGGCTGCGATTTGACGAAGCGACCAACCTGCCCTTCTCAGCCCGATCACCATACCCCTCGTAAAGTCGTCTGTCTGCTGGAAATGCCTCCGTTGACGGCGGCCTGGCATTCTTAGCTATACACGTGTCCTGTGGCACACGACAACACGTTCTACAATGACTGTCGGCTGAGAAATCACGGTACGAAGTGGGCCATTCGCCAACGCCGTGTCCCATTTATCGTTCGCTACGTGCGCAGCACAGCGGCGCATTTCACATCATGAGCATACCTCAGTGACGTCAGTCTACCCTGCAATTGGCATAAAGTTCTGACCACTCCTTCTTGGTGTTGCATTTGCTCTGTCAGTCAGTGTACATTATGAACAGTAAAATCAATTGGTCTCACGTCCTTTTACACTCCCACCGCCTTTAAGCTTATTGACCCCCCCCCTCCAAAAAAATTAAAAGAAGGCGTGTTTCTTTATGTTTAAAGGAGATTCCGAACACAAATATTCACGTCTATTAACTTAAGTTTTGAGATATAAGTACCCTCATAAAAACAATTCACTTTTTTCACTTCCTTTCACACTCCTCCCCCCTTCCCCTAAGTGAATTTTCCGGCAAAAAATTACTTGTTTCTTTAATAGTAAAAGATTTTCTAAATACCAATTATCACGACTCTAACTTCTTCAGTTTTTGATTTATGTGTCCGCGTGAAAGGAATTCAACTCCTTTTCACTCCCGCCCCGCAAGATGATTTCCCCCCACCCCCACCCCAAAACGCGTTTTTCTTTGTTTTTAAAGGAAATCCAAATACCAGTTTTCACGTCTGTAACAACTTAATTTTTATCAGATGTATGTATTCTCATACAATAAAGTCAATTAATTTTTCAATTCTTACACCCTCCCCCCCCCACTTCATTGGATTTTCCGAAAATACGTGTTTCTTTACTTTTAAAGCAGATTCCAAATATCAAATTTCACGTCTGTAACATCTTCATTTTTGAGATATCAGTAGCCTAATTAAAATAAATCAACACCATTTTCAGTCCCTTTACCAACCCCCCCTTCCACCCACGTGGTATTTCCGAAAACTAAAAATACACGTTTCTTTACTTTTAATAGAGATAAAAAATACCATTTTTCACTTCTGTAACATGTTAAGTTTTTTGATATATACTGTAGAAATTCTCATTTAAAAATTTCACCCCTTTTTTCCCCTTAACTGGAGTTTCCAAAAACACATCACCTATGTTTCTTTACATTTACAGGAAATTCCAAATACCCACTTTTTACATCTGTAACATTTTACGTTTCTCAGATGTTCTGTAGATATAGTCTTTCGAAAAATTCACCTCAATTTGTCACTCCTGTTTAACCGCCATTAATTGGATTTTTCAAAAACAAAAAATACATGTTTCTTTATTTTTAAAGGAGATCACATATACAAATTTTCAGTTCTGTAATATCTTCAGTTTCTGAGATATATGTATCCTCATTTAAGGCTTGGGATTTACAGAAAACAAAAAATACGTGTTCCTTTATTTTTAAAGGAGATTCTAAATACCAATTTTTACATCTGTAAACTTTTAAAGTTTTAAGATGTAGACACACTCATTTTAAAAATTCACCCCCCTTTTCACCCCCCATCATTTGGATTTTCCAAAAACGAAAATATACCTGCTTTTTTATTTTTAAAGTAGATCCCAAATACCAATTTTCAGGTCTGTAATATCTTCAGGTTCTGAAATATAAGTAGCCTCATTAAAGGCATTCAGCCCCTTTTTCACCCTTTTCCACCCTTCCCATTGGGATTTTCTGAAAACAAAAAAATACGTGTTTCTTTATTTTTAAAGGAGATTCTAAATACTAATTTTTACATTTATAAACTTCAAAAGTTTTGAGATATAGATGCACTCATTTTAACAATTCACTCCCTTTTCACCTCCATTAATTGTATTTTCCAAAAAAAAAAAAAATACGTGTTTCTTTATTTTTAAAAGATCAAAAGTACCAATTTTCAGGTCTGTAATATCTTCAGTTTCTTAGATATAAGTACCGGTATTTAACCCCTTTTTCACCGTTTTTCACCCCTCCTATTGGGATTTTCTGAAAACAAAATAATACGTGTTTCCTTATTTTAAAGAAGATTCTAAATACCAATGTTTACATCAGTAAACTTTTAAAGTTTTGAGATATAGATACACTCATTTTAAAATTTCAACCCCCTTTTCACCCCCTTATCGAAGGAATATCCAAAAATCCTCCCTTAGCGAGCACCTACACCTTAATATGAATCTATGCTCGAAATTTCATTTCTTTATGTCCAGTAGTTTTGGCTCGGCGATGATGAATCTGTCAGTCAGTCAGTCAGGACAAGTTATTTTATACATATAAGAAATCTGTCACTAAACTGGGATTAATAATATATACTATAGATCTAATATAATCTGAAGATTTAGAATTCATACATTATAAAAATAATCTGTAAGGTGGTGGAATAGTTAGATTTATTTACTCGAAAGACATGAATATTAAATGTCAATTTACAGTAGACCTAAAGACTGCTTTTTACTCATGTATGGAACGTGAAAATTAATGAAGCAACGAGCACATGAATCGAAATGAAGAAACTCCTGAACAAAATAATGTCCCAGTAATGGCTAGCGTGCCGGGAGCGTCTTTAATATAACAGAACTATAACTGAATGCCGACCTTAAGCTAAGATGTCTGACTTAAACGAAATTTCTTCCTCATTAACTTTGTATGTACGATTCCAGCTCTTAGACGTTAACATACGAGCCACCACTATATCCTGACCAAGCCAGACATGGGCCAAACATAGACATGGTGTAACAGGATTCTCCGAGAAATGTATTCTAAGTTATGCAAGCACAGAGAAAACACGCTCTGATATGCTAATGTTACAAATGGAACTCAGACATTAAGAGCGAGGAACAGTGTCCGATAACTCATGGCTGATATACTGAGTTTCCAAGAATTACGTGCTAATTCCACCCGTCATCGACTGTCGATCTCCGATGTGAAAGAAGAGGTTACCGGAAGAAAATTCATATCTATCGTATATATCCTCCAGTTTTGGCTGAAATACAGCTAACACTCAGCCGTTAGCATTTTCCTAGAGACAAAAACGTATTTCATATATCGCAAGATACAATGAAGTAATTTCGTATGCTATGAGATCGACAATGTCAGCCAAGGTGAAATGTAATACAACTCATTTGAATTTCTTCTGCTCCTTGCCATTTCATCACCCCCAACTAATTTTGTAATGGTGGTCTGTATGCTACTGCATAATGCGTAATAACGTCACCATGATCTGCACCTTAATGGGCACGTTCTGAGTTGCTTCATTTCCGGATATTTTCCTTACTAAACTTCAGCCTAAATTCCTTTCAGAATAGTACCGAGGAAAGGATCGTCCCAAAAATTAAGAGTCTACCAATTCTGGAGAGGAATATAGCCCTTAGTGTTCGCTCAACTAGAGTACCTATCAAATACATAGGGGAGGAAGGACAGCGCGGATTTTCACCGGGCGTTGAGCTGACCATCTATTCCATTTAGCTTCGAGGTACGCGTAATGAAATACTTCACTTTCCGTTCCTCTAAGAACCTTCATGGTCTTACCGAGATGGCTTTGCTTCTCCTAATCATTCTTATCATCTTAGTTATCTTTAATATAACGATGGCCTAGATTGAATGCCTCGTGTCTCAGAAAGTTCTTCCTATCCATTATTTCCCTTAAGACTGGTCACGCCTCCCAGCCACATATGAATATGCAGTCCATCAGAATAATGTTCATTGGGTTTATTTTCCTATGCTGATCCGTAAAGGAAAAAGAACCTTTAAAAAATTGTACTCTAGGAGTTAGTAAATACATCACGCTGACATACATTCTTACAGAACGGTACGATAAGGTTCATTTTCCTTCACATGTCGGCATAGGAATGAAGAACACAACGAACATTGTTCTGATAGACTGCGTATTCATGTGTGGCTGGGAGGCGGTAACCAGTCTTAAGGGAAGTAATGGATAGGAAGAACTTTGAGATACGAGGTTTTCATTCTATGCCATAATTAACTATCCTTCAATTCTGCAACCATGAGCACAATTACATGTAATACTATAAATACTAGGAAAGAATGCCGGCCGATAGAATATTTCTCAATAACCTCATTTACGGTCATTCTTTTAAATGCCAGTATCTCTGAGTCACTGCGAAACTTGTCATATTTCATGTGTTCATCAGAGCGTGAACCCATTGCCTAGCAAGATCGTTTATGAGAAAATCCTTGGAATGATGTATCAGTGTTGATAAGTTTACGGTAAACAAAATGTCTTGGACTGCCTTAAGATTTATCTGGAACTTCAAAATTCAGAAAGGGTCGAAATCTTCTTCATCTTCTTAATATTTCTGTGGGAACGGAGCAGGTTAACACTCCAGTACGGAGAGCAGGAATTTCGGTCCCGATCCTGAAGGCGCCTATGTTTTGAAGTGTTCCATTGCTTTAAACGAGGCTGTACGTTAAGACCAGTTATGAAATACCCTGACAGAGTGCGCTGGAGTACATACGTGGGTTGCATTTTGGATGACACTAGTGTAAGACATTCATTGGTATAGGAATACATGCCTTAACTTTTGATATGTTTGTTCTCTGGTGGTGAATGTCTTCAGTTCGTTGAAATTTTGACCTGCCAAGAAGAATGCCTGCAAATACTAGAGTGTCACGTGATCAAAGTGTGACGGCCTCAATCGTACTGATTGGCTTCCTTGACCATTTCCGGTGCCTCTCAGATCATGCAGCTGCTTAGTTATTCATGAAGTAACTAAACAAAATAAAACCGAGGTAGATGTTTCCGTATTTACTTTGTGAGCATGGTGTACAGGAAGAAAGGTTAAAATATCGAACTGTTAAATATACTGTTATTGCGTACATTTTATTCATATGGCCAATAAAATAAGCACCAGCGGCAATAGAATAGCATGGGATCACCGTCGAAATGATCTAGAGATGGTGACAAAGGATCATATGACACATGGCCACATTGCTTAATTTCCAAATATGAATGACCAATTTAGAAGTGCCTATGATGGTTCAACATAAATGAAAGATTTTACTTATTTTCTAAAGATAACTTGTTTAAGTGAGGAACGTGGAAATTTGTAGATGAGTACAATGCCAGTAGGCATTCACGAGTTTCTCGAAATATAGCCGGTAATATCCCGTAGAATTGCTAATGTTTGCTAGGACATATCCCCAGGTGTACAAGTTAAAGAACATATTATTTTCTGGTTCCTTCGTCTCTTTTTTGCTTATTGGCGTTCAGTGACTACCTAGTTCAATAATGCTCGGAAGGTTCTAGGTTGAGAAACACGAAATCGAAACCTATGCACCAATAAGTAAGGTACAGTTGTAGGAAAGTACGTGATATTCAATCTTCAATATGGAAGTTACAGCTGAAACGTACCAAATAGCGTCCAGTAAGATATTAATATGAATTTAGAAAATACAATCTGACAAAGGTTCGAGTTACACTCATATTCCTTCGAGGTGAAATCGTTCATAACTCTCTATACAAGACGAGGATAAAATTTGTCCTATTCTGAGTATATCTGAAACAAACAGTAACTTATCCTTAAGAACTGTAATGATATATCTCGTCTGATAAGCCTTCTACGGTTAATTGGATATCGTGGACACTAGAACCGAAGCTATTTGTATGTGGCTCTATAAAACGCCTAGTGGACCAACTGAGGAAAAACCACGTCTGATGCAATGATGCTTTCATATATAAGTGAGAAATTTTCAACGCCCGTGTTTGTGACAGTGGAGCTCATCTTGCTCACGGATGGTTCCAAGACGACATTGATGCGACACCTAGTTGCAGTCGTCAGATATAAATATGTGAATAACAATTCTCTGCAAATTTTCTTACGTGCAGTATTTAGATAGAACGGATACTTGAAAGTTTATATTGTGTAACAGGTATTGAATACTTATTTTCAGAACAGTTTATCATTTGTATTATAAATATTGATATAAGTGTTTCTTGTATAATTATTACATGCTGTTCTGCCATACGATGAATAAAAATAAATAACAACTGCAATGTGAAGTACACTTTGTAACATTATTTCCTCTTAATTCAGCGTCTCGCATCTCAACAGTGCTGCACTAAGACACACTTCTCCTGGCTAATGCTCTTAGTGGGGCTGCTAAGTCTCAATTGTACTCCAGATATAACTTTTTATATGAGGAAAATATTCCAGTTACAGCTGTCGGGTAAGTTGTTCATGAAGATGCTATACCTATCTTGGACTCGTACCTGCATGATGTTTCTATCAGAAATCGTACATATGAACGGAGTTTCAGGAAGATCTATTAATTCCTAGCAATGTTCCTTAAAGAGACGAGAAAAAGAAACATTAAAATTACACATCGGAGAACAAAAGGGATTTGTTCAGATCACTGTTACGATCGTTATTTCGTAACTCGGAGTTCGGTGGTGATTGGGAAGATTATTACCATATTTTCCAAAGGCTCGTGCAAATAAAATCGCACCGGATAACAAATAGATCAGTTCGACAAACTATTAAGATTATTATTTAAGAAGAATCAGTCAGACGTAAGCCGTACGGGCAGAATTTGCATTCTTGAAATAATATTGAGTAATGATTCTTGCCTAGACAACAGACGAATGATTTTTGATTTAAGTTTACTATTTCAACTGCGAATATAATTGTAAATTAAGAAAACAAAACTGTTATATTTCATTAATTTTCTGGTTTCCAGACACTCTGTAGAGTAGTATTTGGAAAGTTATTGTGTAATACGTCAGATGCGTACCTAATTTAGTTAGACACTTCAGTGCTGAAAGCCTTAAAATCTAATCTCGGTGCAGTAGGTCGGCGTATAAGAACGATTATATAGGAGAAACGTCGAGAAGTATTTCTTCAGTGCAATAATCTGCCTCCTGATAGTCTCTTAACACAAAAAGGTACTTTTAAAAATATATTCAATACTTAATATTAATATGAAATATTTTACCTGCAATAGAAAACATTAAAAATTGTACTTTCTCCATGTCTGCTGCCAGATGTTGTTTTCATTTCCAGTGCACATTCAAGGAAAAGTGTGTAATATAGTATTTTCAGTGCTCTGTGTGTGTGTGGAGGTGTTAGGTGAACTTACAATGATGAATTCATGACGAGAGATGTCCACACAGAGCTATAGAAGGAACATTGTACCGGTTTTATCATGGAGCAATACACGGATAATCTGAAGATAATTCCACCCACGAGAGTAAAAACTGAGATTCATATCACAAAATGGGTTCTATTTTCAGTGCCATGCTTGTTCCCTTTCTTCTTTTTCTTCCATCACTTTTCAAACACGCTGATGAGATCACGTGAATCAAGTGTTTTCACACATGTGAACTTGATCTGCCTTACGGCCAAATACCCTTCCTGACCCCAACCCTATATAGAGGGAAGTATTCACTATTGTGTGTTCCTTTGGTGGTTGATGGCGTAAAGTGTTGTGTGCGTATGCAGAAGTGTGTATGGAGCCTAACGCAAAACCAAGTCTCCGAGTCAGAAGAATTAACCAGGCACGACTAAATTTCCCGAATAGGGCTGGAATTGAACATAAGACTCTCTTAAATGTAGGCCGTGATAATGGACATTTAGCCAAGGAATCTGTTGATAATATAATATGAAGTACAATGGAACGATGTTTGAACCCAAATTGGGGGCGTGATAGCCGAGTGGCGTAGTGAACTCAACAATGCACCGGTAGTTCGAATCCTGGCCATTGAGGGATTATTGTAATGGAATTTCACACCCCTGTGGTTCTAATTTCTTGTGAAACTGGAGGGTATGATCACAGTGTCAACAGTCAATAGAAACTACAAGCTGGTTTGCTTACTCGCTTTGAAGCTAAGTAGTATATTTATTTCAGATTAGTGCTAAAAATATAGAATATTTACAACTAGATTGCCGACATTCTCCAGTTGAGTTTACCAAGCAGGTAATGCAGTCTGCTGTTGAGTGAAGCACTTGGAATACAAGACACGTCGTGTGACAGTGACCTCATCCCATGTAATGGATGCTATCATCTCATCATTCCCAGAGAACATGGGGAGCAACTTTTAATTTACCTACTAATTGCGCACATTACAGACGTGCAGTGGACCAGAAATTTTGTGGTTGAATTTGGTAACTTTTTCTTACTCGGAACTAATGACCACATAGATTCATAGACTGAGCAAGATCACGTAGTCACGACTGAAATATAGTATACAGACATCCAAAGACTCCAAAGTTCGAGCATCCATTGTCTAAGTAAGATGCATTAGTTTTGCTTTCCACCACGGAGACATTCGAGGGTATTACTGGAACAGTTTGGGAAGTTAATACTTAGAATTCATAAAAATTAATTTCCTTGTATTTCTTTTCTTCTCCTTTCGAAACCAATAAATGACATTGACGTAAACCTACACATATGGTAAAAGCTCCTGGAATATGAAACTATGTACTACTCCATCATTTACTTGGAGTGAGATTGAAATTACGGAAGGAAATTTCATACTTAGTGAGTCAAGGTAGATTCCGTTGACATTCTAATTGCATACATTAGAATATCGATATTCCGAGCCTGAGCTAATCGAGCATCCATGTTATCCGAAACTTCAGAGCAACTGGTCTGCTGGGAATTCGTAGATTTTCTCAAGAACGTCTTTCAGATAACCCCATTTCGGACTAAATGAATACATACGTTCAATTGTGAGTTTGCAGCTTCTGGAGTGAGTGAAAATACACCTAATGTGACGAAGCAATGTTGAAATTGAAAGGAAATGCGAATCTCATGAGATGACTTTTTGAAAGCTATCTGAGACTTAGAAAAATATTCTTTACTCTAAACGTCATAGGAACAGTTACTCATTGTTCTGAGACTATTCATTCTAAAACCGGAATACTTTCCTTTGAAGGTGTCAGGAATGGCAACTATAGTGTCTACAATATTACAAATTGTTTTGTAGCATTTGATATGTTTTCTCATGTTTGCTAACAAACATTTTATAAGACGATGTATCCTATTATACACCTGTCTATATTCAATAACCACAGTAATAAGAGTAAAGATAGTTGACATAGAGAATTAGAATAACAGAATAGGTAGAGAGTATAAGAACAAAATAAATCCCAATGAAGTTCACAGTAGAATGAAAATAAGTGCATGTAATAAAAACGACAAATTTGAAAGCGCTCAAGATGAAAAAAATGTAGCGAATCGAAATTTACCACCAAATGTTTAAACATCGAAACAATCTCTCTCACTTCAAAAAATCTAAACCGGTAATCATTGCCCAAAGTTATAATACAGAAAACTTCGAGTTAAAGTTGGAAAACACCAAAACGAGAGAGTGCGGGTAAATATAAAATGAGAAACTATGGGAAATTTTACGTTGAGCCTACTCTTAAATGTCGTATTAATGAAAGAAAAAATGCGCAGGAGAAAGAGAATAAATAATGATCATAAGTTACAAAATTGGTTAACAAAATAATTCACAATCATTCCACATCAGAAAATTATCAGAGAAACACGCCATATATAAAATAGAAAAAAGCAACGAATAGAAAGACAAAATGAGTAGTCAAATGCAGTAAAAATGGCAAAAAACAAAACAAAGATTAATAAACTTGACTTCCTACAATAGACAATGTTTAGGAATAACAGTATAATTTAGAAACATAAAGGTTGTATACTAAACTAGAATTTGAAAAGAAGAAAATAGTCTGCTATGGCCATAAATTATAATTTATGTCTTACTTAGAGATTTCAGAAACGGGAAAAATCTAATGAGGGTATAATTTAATTGTATCATGGACTCTGGAGCCTATACTTACGACGTTGAATATTTTGTTGGAAATATAAGGATGCTTTAAAGAACATCCGTATTGTGTAATGACGCGGCATTCCATACCAGTCATTAACGTGTATCATCGTGTGTGTATGACATACAAGTAGAGCCCTGCACGGATGCGGATATCCGCGGATTTATCAATATTTTGGGTGTTATATACTGTACTTAAATATTGTTAACAATGATGCTTTCACGGCCCATATCATGTCTACTCTACTTAAATATTTACAGTATTCGCGGATTCGTATAATTTTCTCGGATGCGGATGCGGGTGCGGATGAAGGAAGTGCGGATGGAACGTATAGGGTTCTATTATCCCATAATATCCCATAATGTGTAATTTGTGTGAAGCATTTATATTATAGATTTATGATAGCGATGCTTAGTAGCTTGTCTGTTACAAAGGACAAGGAAGGGAATTACTTAGTAAGGGTACGCATTTTTGTTAATATCCTGCTATTGTTGGAAGTGTCCGCTCCATGGCTAAATGGTTAGCGTGCTGGCCTTTTGTCTCAGGGGTCCCGGCTTCGATTCCCGGCAGGGTCGGGAATTTTAACCACCATTGGTTAATTTCTCTGGCACGGGGGCTGGGTGTATGTGTCCTCTTCATCACCATTTCATCCTCATCATGACGCGTCAACTCGAAGGACCTGCACCTGGCGAGCCGAACATGTCCTCGGACACACCCGGCCTGAAAGCCATACGCCATTTCATTTCATTGTTGGAAGTGAAGTGTAACTGGAATCTATAAACATCTTTTTCTCTTGAGGAAGTGGGCCATATCTAGATTTCATGGAACGGTAAACGTTCATCTGAAAACAAATTAAATTTTGTGGTTAGTTTCAAGATGACCGAATGAATTGGCCAAGCGATTTGGGTCACTTTGCTGTGAGCTTGCATTCTGGAGATGGTAAGTTCGAACCCCACCGTCGGCAGTCCTTAAGATTGATTTCAGTTGTTTCCTATATTCACACCAGTTAATTGCTGGGGATTTACCTTATTTATGGCAATGATCGCATTCTGAAATATCAATCAATCAATCAATCAATCAATCAATCAATCAATCAATCAATCAATCAATCAATCAATCAATCAATCAATCAATCAATCAATCAATCAATCAATCAATCAATCAATCAATCAATCAATCAATCAATCAATCAATCAATCAATCAATCAATCACTACTGATATGATTTTAGCACTATCACCCAGGTGGCAGATTTCTTATCAGTTATTTACTAGTCATTCCTTAAACGATTTCAAAGAAGTTGGAAATTTATCGAACATCTCCCTTGGTAAATTATTGCAATCCCCAATTCATCTTCATATAGACGAATATTTGCCCCAGTTTGTTTTCTTGAATTCAACTTTACCATCATATTATGATGTTTCCTACTTTCAAAAACTCCATTAAAGCTTATGCATCTACTAACGTCATTCCACGCCATCTCACCGCCGATAGATCGGATTGCACCGCTTAGTCGAGCTGCTCGTCTCCTTACTGCCTAGTCTTCCCAGCCCGGTTTGCAACATTTTCGTAACACTACACTTTTGTCGCGATTAACCCGGGACAAGTCGGGCGGTTTTCCTTTGTTTCTTTTGTAGTTCTCGAATCAAGTAATCCTGGTGAGGGTCCCAATCACTGAAACCATACTCTAACTGGGGTTTTATCAATGACCTCTACGCTCTTTCACTACAACCTAGGGCTATACTGTACGCTTCTCCATAAGGCGCATTTCTAAATTTACTGACTACATGACGGGTAATTGCACCTACATCCTTCCAGATGGGGCAAGTGTGCCCTTAGCAACTCAGTTGGTCAGCCATCTTTAGACATCTTAGAATAGAGAAAATACGAGTATCTCTCCAAAACAAGAAGACAACACGTAATACGTAAGTTAGAATGAAAGTTTCCATTGCCCGGAAACAAAGGAACTTAGTTCACTGCAAGTTTGTTTGTAGTCCTACTGATTGAAGTTTTATTTATTTATTTATTTATTTATTTATTTATTTATTTATTTATTTATTTATTTATTTATTTATTTATTTTATTTATTTATTTATTTATGTGCCGGCCCCGTGGTGTAGGGGTAGCGTGCCTGCCTCTTACCCGTAGGCCCCGGGTTCGATTCCCGGCCAGGTCAGGGGTTTTTACCTGTACCTGAGGGCTGGTTCGAGGTCCACTCAGCCTACGTGATTAGAATTGAGGAGCTATCTGACGGTGAGATAGCGGCCCCGGTCTAGAAAGCCAAGAATAACGGCCGAGAGGATTCGTTGTGCTGACCATACAACACCTCGTAATCTGCAGGCCTTCGGGCTGAGCAGCGGTCGCTTGGTAGGCCAAGGCCCTTCAAGGGCTGTAGTGCCATGGGGTTTAGTTTGGTTATTTATTTATGTATTTATTTACAAGTGTTTAAAGGCGCACCGACACAGATAGGTCTTATGCCGACGAATGGATAGGATAGGGCTAGGAGTGGGAAGGAAGCAGCCGTGGCCTTAATTAAGGTACAGCCTCAGCATTTGCCTGGTGTGAAAATGGGAAACCACGGAAAACCATGTCAGAGCTGCCGACAGTGGGGTTCGGACCCGCTATCTCCCGAATATTAGATAATTAAGCGACTCGGTAATTGATGATTTAAAATAGCACAAATCAGTGGCACAACGTCAGATACAAAACGGCGCAGGTACTGAACTAATGCATAACAGGAGAAGGTGCGGCAAGGATCCTCTGTCTACAGGCGGAAACCATGGAACCTCTCAACATTTACAGGAGGACAGTGCTTGTATCCTGGGGGAAAGCGATGTATATATAATAAATGCCTAAATGAATCCTTAAATTTGCAGTGGTTGAATGGCTATGAAAGGCGGAGAACGCACTGGCCGTCCTTCAACACCAGACTCACTCCTTATTGTCATAGATGGACATCTGCGGTACAGACGACTTTCAAGGGACAGTAAAGTGAAGGACAAAATAATGAAATAGTCCAACGAATAGGATACCACATAACGTTGTCAGGGAATCATAAAAATAAATTTACGCTATGGCTAATGCTTCAATAACATTTGTGATTAGGTCGAAACATAAAGGGAAGGTACCAAAACAAAACCTTTATCGTTACGCCTGCCAAGGAATAGACTGCTCGCAAGTCATACTGTACAATTATCATATCATATATTCTTTATTCTTTCTCCAGATCTACATAATAGGTATATGATCCATTTATGTGGAGAAAAAATAACAAATCTTACCTAACCCAGCTCACAAAAGGAAAAGGAAAATACTGTCACCCTGTACGATTGTCATGAAAGTATTTCTTTTATCTAGATACCTTTATAGATACCTTGCAAGGAATTCACTGTTTATCTTTTCAAAAAACGGGGTATATGATTCAAGAAATAAAATATGTCGTAGTATTCAGACACTTTACAGAGATATGTGGCAGAAGTCATGTTGATGTGACTTACCATGATACTATTTGCTACCAAATCTGTAACTCAGAGGTCAAGATAACGTAACTAAAAAGCTCTTCAGTCTGGGACAACACTAGTTAAAACAAATACATATAACGTTATAAAATACCTGTAAAAACATGCACACTATTAAACATAGAAACACATGTTTCGTTCTACAAGAACATATTCAGATTCTTTTAAATCACTTTAAATCATGAGCATATATGTACACAATTGTTTACGTTGTGTAGACTAGTGAATGCTTATGAATTGGGCCAATTAATTAATGTAGTAGTACTCCACTGTATGGATAATTTTTGTACGTAAGTGCTATCGTCCGTTACCCTCAGCAACAATGTTATGGACTTCAGCCAGCTTCTCATCTCCGGTCCCGGTCTTGGTCTTGGCTGCAGCCCATAACACAGTTGTTGATAAGTACAAATAAATTCATAAGTATCTGAAATGACAGTGGATGTCAATGAAAGCTCACAGGAAATGCGCCCTTTTGCGGGGGATATTTTTGCTAGAACCCATAAGACGAAGGTAGTAGTCTCGTTTGTTCCCGACTTTCATTCGTTGAATCCGAATGTACACCGATGTACTTAATAGATATAGTCCTTTTGACACGGATCATGTTGTGGTGGGTGATTTTCAAAGGAAATTGCTCCTTTTTATTGGTCTGGTCTGCACATGGCATTCGAAAGTACTCATCTGCTGAAAAGCATGTGGGCAAAATACTATATTCCTTTTTCAAAATTTGGAAATAACACCTTTTAAACGGTCGCTACTCACACGTTTCTATAATCAAAATTTAAATCAATCGTATCTATTTTTATACATTAATTTAAAGTGAAATGTTCGAAGATAACCTTACACATAGTTGCTTGCATGAAATGTAATATCAGTGTTGTATTGCAGAATTAAAGTATTGTTGACTACTTAGTTGTTTTATGGACGAGGATTGAGACAACATGGTCAACAGGCTCTCGTTCTTAGTAGGTGTGAAGGCTGTTTAAGTACCTGAGCAGGTGCTATGTCTGTACTAGTACAGTATGTGTCTTTATAATGATCTGGAGCAAAGTCCTAGGAACTTTCCAGAATCATATTGGAGTTTAATTGAAAAGCCAATGGTTGACCAACGGTGGGATCTTAACCGTCTTTCCTCCTTGGCTACATTCCCTGTGCTAAATGTACCTCATTCCAGAACCCTGATTCAGTTAATCACTCCTGGCACTGCCGGGGGATGAACAAAGGTTTACTGAGTTAACACCTAGACCACGCCGGCTACACCAGAGATTGCCAGCTTTTCTTTCATTGATACGACATGAAGAAGAAGAAGAAAGTAAAAACTGTTGAATTTTTACTTTCTTCTTCTTCTTCGTAGGTGTGAAGGCTGTTTAAGTACCTGAGCAGGTGCTATGTCTGTACTAGTACAGTATGTGTCTTTATAATGATCTGGAGCAAAGTCCTAGGAACTTTCCAGAATCATATTGGAGTTTAATTGAAAAGCCAATGATTGACCAACGGTGGGATCTTAACCGTCTTTCCTCCTTGGCTACATTCCCTGTGCTAAATGTACCTCATTCCAGAACCCTGATTCAGTTAATCACTCATGGCACTGCCGGGGGATGAACAAAGGTTTACTGAGTTAACACCTAGACCACGCCGGCTACACCAGAGATTGCCAGCTTTTCTTCCATTGATAACATTAGCCCCAGCTAAGATGCTTCAGGCCTCGCGAGCCGTTGACACACTGGGCTATGATTGCTTCTCTTGAGGCAGGACTACATATCGTCTGTGGTCTCTAAGGCATACTCTACCTCCTCGAACATCAATTTACTTCACAGAATCTGCTTCCTTTCATCACCCAGCTCCTCAGCTGTCCTCGCGTGTGCAAGTGAATCTTAGACCAGACCCTCACATTTGTGTTACGGTTAGGACAGAGCTGAAGAGCAAATCCGGGACAGAAACTTGCAACGTTATGTTTTAGACAAGAGGGAGGCGCTTAACAACACTTCCAGCAGTCATAGTGAAAATGTGGGAGGTATAATGAGTTCTTAGAAGTTAACCTCAGTAATCAGGAATTCCACTGAGTGGATGCTTTCATAAAAAAATCTCCTATGAAGAGACCTACAAAACTTGAACAAATAGATAATTTCAAGTGAGGGATGTGTATTTTCCCAGGGTGGTAGTATGTTAAGTGAGACGATGAAGGTACAGCAAAGCTAAGGCAGTGAGTTAGCAGTTGCGATCAACAGTATTCCGCAAGAAAGAAGTCAGCACCCGACGTAATTATTTTAACACCGGTCTGTTTTCCGACCATCATTGCTTTACGGGAGTGAAAAGTGTGTGAAATCAGGATATTTTATTCATCAATTAGAAGTAACAGAAATAAATGTAGCGATAATGATCACTGGTATAAACAGGTGGGAACAATGGTATGCGGATACACAGAATGAGGAGGTAAAGGCCAAGTAAGGAATGAACACGAATGACGAAGCTTACGCATAACCCGGTTTGGTGCGAGGGTAATGTGGGGCGAATGGAGAAAGATATTTTGCCTTAAAAATATTAGATTAGCTCATGAAGAGTAGAGAAGTAGACGGAGACCAAGACGACGATAGACTTAGCTAGTAATGTTCTAAGAATAAGAGGTATGGAACTAAACGAGGTCTCCGAGCTGGTTACAAAAAGGATTGTGGAGGCGTTTAATAAATTCACAGAAGCTTGCAGACTGAACACTGAAAGACACAACAATTTATAACGAAGATATATGTATGTATGTATGTATGTATGTATGTATGTATGTATGTATGTATTTACGTATCTATTATAACCTTCCAATGGATTTAGGATCGAAGATAAAGGAACCATTGAAAAATGAAATGTCGTATGGCTTTTAATGCCGGGATATCCCAGGACGGGTTCGGCTCGCCAGGTGAAGGTCTTTCTATTTGACTCCCGTAGGCGACCTGCGCGTCGTGATGAGGATGAAGTGATGATGAAGACAACACATACACCCAACCCCCGTGCCGTAGGAATTAACCAATTAAGGTTAAAATCTCCGACCCGGCCGGGAATCGAACCCGGGACCCTCTGAACCGAAGGCCAGTACGCTGACCGTTCAGCGAAGGAGTCGGACAAGGAACCATTGACGTTTATGATAATAAAGAAACAAATGGAAATCATGTGAAGGTAGGCCTAAATATCTAGTAGTTTTACGTCCAGACAAATTAATAATTCGAGATAACTCGCTCGATTGAATAATAAGTTTAACGAAAATGGGATGTATATCCAAATTTATAGGCTCAGAACCCCGTGGTAATCAAATAATTTGAGTATAGGAATGTAATATTTGAGTACAAGAAAATACTGTTAATTGAAAATGTTATATTTAGACGGAAGAATAAAATAATTCTCTATGTTTGACGTTTACTTCCAAGAACGATATACACGACGGAGGCCATGGAATGGATTGAATGATACATGTCAAGTTCGATTTCATCTGCGCTGGTTATGCATTATGTAGCTGTTACGGATATTTTCGAGTAATCGGGAAATCGTTTATGAAGCAATCGATTGGTACATAGTTGAAGAAGACGACACGGATTGTTAAGCGTGTTCCTTTATCTGAACTCCCAATTACGAGAGTGTCTTATGTCAGGGAGACTATTCCTCAAATGTCAAAAGCGTATGGAAAAGAAGTTATATGCCATTGACTTATTATGAATTTTAAAAACGCGAGCTAACATCTTATTGATATAATAGAATGGGGTTTTGTTTCAGAAGAACAATGTAATTGAAAAGAAAGGGATTGTACATGGCATAAGACAATTATACACGACAAGAAGGAAGCTAGTCATACGTTGTAGGCATCTGAATAGTTGTTGTATAATAATACGAGAAGTAAATTATAAAATTAAGAGATATAGCGTTTAATATAAAGATAATGAGGCAAGTGTCGCAAAGAAACGATAATACATTTATTTTTGGTGTGTAATACCATACTAATCCTGTTGTACAAGTTCCTATATGAAGGATTGTTATTGTGAGCCATCAACCAGCATGAACATGCAGGCCTAAGCCAGGTTGGAATCCTGGCGGGTCTGGAAATATGTTGAGATAATTTAAACCATGATGTTAAAACAGCCGAAATGATGGAGCTGTGTCTCCAAGAATCCCCCAACGTGATAAGTACCCAAAAGATTGTCCCTTCTTTTATTCTATTACGTAGATGCATGACAGTAGCGTAAATTTTCTTTCACTTTATTAGAATGTGATGTGTTCATAGGATACAACTTGAGTGATACGATATGATCGTCGCTAAGTATTTTATGACATCCTTGGAGTGTCGCTAATCTTCTAAATAATAGCGCAATTGGAGTCATAGTTTTCCTTGTACAATTCAGCTGATTTCGAGCACGCAACTATGAAGTATTATGTAGGGATTTTACAAAGGATTCGTCAATTATGTTTCGTGACGTGCCGTCTTCATAATTGATATTTTTAACATGGCAGTTTCTGCATAGATAATTCTTATTGGAGCAGTCATAAAGCAATTGACATGTGTCGAGATTTGAAATCTTCCTATAAAGTAATGCTTATGTTATGCATGTAAATCTTCGTGAGAGAAATATTTGAATTGGACCGCGATGACAAAATGGCGAATTTCACACGTATTTGGGAATGAGATAGTCTTCTTCGGCGATAATATGCTTGTGTGTTTCAAATGAAGGATTAAGAGTAAGCATGATGTATATGCGAAATGATAGGAAGTATTTAATGATAGGGTCGTCGATATAATGAAATGATAATATGCGCGATGATTATAGTATAATAGTTTGTTGTGAAATAAACATTACGAGCAATGTAATGTAGTCTTCGAGAATCCCAATAAGGTTAATGGTGAAGTAATAAAA
The DNA here is from genome assembly GCF_040414725.1 of Anabrus simplex. Taxonomy (NCBI): domain Eukaryota; kingdom Metazoa; phylum Arthropoda; class Insecta; order Orthoptera; family Tettigoniidae; genus Anabrus; species Anabrus simplex. Next base: position 897,199,018 of record NC_090266.1, read on the forward strand.
AGTACGTGTTGATCATGCGAATATATTGATTGATACTGATAAATGGACAAGCATTCAAAAGTTGACAGTTGTATTTTAAAAATAATATTTCCTGAAGGATACTGGTACATTGAACGTGTGAATGCTCGTCAGAATATTAACCCGTGATATGGTAATGAAACGAATTTCGTGCATTTGTGTCGATGATTGAGGTTGGAAGATCTTCAACACCAAATAATACTAATGAGAAATCCGAAATATATTAGTGGCGCATGATTTAATGCATTACTCAGTACTTCCTTTTGAGTAGCGGTTGATGTAGTACGCATGTCTTGTAGTCAGTATTACAACTTCAAATCTTTACAGGAAAGTCTACGGACTATTCCAGATGCTGTGGGACCATGATAACTCCAAATCATGATTATCTTTGATGTTGTATACGTAGATATTTGATTTATTTAGGTGCAGCAATTTTTAGGATTCCATGAGTATGCTGTTCCTGTTCTGCAATTTGGTTATTATTTATTGGGGGTGAGCTACGAGTATCATTTTGATGTCATGTCGTTATTAGATTTCACGACTTTGAATGCAGGTTATTGACGAATACTCAAGTTCATTGTTAGATTTTTCGCTAATTTGTGCGATGATTTTCACGATATGTTAATAGAATACCGGAGGAGAAGATTTTGGTCAACAAATGTCAGATAAAATGAATAAATGTTTTTTTTATCTTATTCTTTTCGGCGGATGGAAACGAATAATATAAATAATTAAATGAACAATCAGATATTCTAAGCCTTCAGCAGATTATCATGTTGGATTTGATGAATTTTTTTAGATATTAATTTAACGTTACATTGATCATCAATATGTTTCTCTAATTGTAGGCCTACGATATTATAATGCCTTATGTGCGAAGAACATAACAACAAACGAAAGCATACAGATACTTATTCAATTGGGTTGATTGTCATATTCAGTTTCCTTTATTATTCGATCATATTGTTACTTTTAATTATTATTGTTAGTTATGTTTCATTATAAGATGGTTTAATTAAATCGGAACATCATTACAAACAAGAAATGAATTCTCCGCGTTCTTATTTATATTTTAGGAATTAGGATATCAAATAGTTATAAGGTACGTATACTTGTGATGTCGATAAGAGCCTGATGGCAAACGTTGTAACATGTGACCGGTATTCAACGAACTTACACACCCGCGAGTGGATTTTCACGGATCTCCGTTGACATCAGCCGTGGCATACCCATAATATTACCCGAACCTTTTAGTCAGAACCCTCCATGAATGATCATACATTTCCGCCGGCCAATGTAAGGTCACAGTATGTATGTATGTATGTATGTACGTATGTATGTATGTATGTATGTATGTATGTATGTATGTATGTATGTATGTATGTATGTATGTATTGCAACCTTTCCACCCCACGCCATTTGACGCATAGAACCAAATAACTGCATGATAATCCCTAAAAAGTCGGGATACCGCCATATAGCACCATACGCCAAGACGCCTGATGGAAAGGGACCTTTCTAGTCTAGAGTCAAATGCCACCTCATCAGTAAGGAACGAAATAGAAAATTTTTCAGAAATGATGGGTGAGCAAAAGCTCTTCCGACCGTGCAAGGGTCTACTGCACCCTTCCGTTCCATAGAATCGAACCACCGACCTCCCAGGGCCATGGTGCGTTCGCGGCGAAAGATCAAAGAAAATAACACATAACTAGCTTAAAAGCATAAATGAACGGAAGGAAACTGGGGATACAATGTTATTCGGCAAAATGACAGGCAGACAAAAGTTTAAATACCTAATTATTGAGCCTTGATAAATCAAATTAATTAAAAGTTGACCCTGAATATTTATAGTATATCAATGTTGAATATGCAATGTCCATTGGACTAAATACCAATTGCAAAATGTCAAAATTTTATTTCTCCTTTACCTCTTTCTTCTTCCCGACATGATGATAAGTATTACATTATAATTTGTATAACATACCTTTTTTTTAAAAAAAATCAGAAATATCCTTATAAATGCGACGGTTATCATTAAGAACTTTCTTCACTGTCAGAAGAAGCAATTACTTATACAACAAAATAAATTGAAGATAACTTGAAGTGGTCACCTAGCTAAATAATTATATTACAAAAAGTAAACAAATAATAAGTGAATGCTAGTCGATAAAATCCTAATCAAAATAAAATGACTGATGTCGGGTCCAGAAATCGAACCCACATCCCAATGAATCCATTGACAAAATTTACGAAAATAAAACTCGATTTGTCATCCACATAAAAAGTGAAACACGACTAAAAGAAAGTATAAAAAAATATGTACACATAATATGAAAAGAAACAACAAACAATATACACATGCAATTGGCTGTAAAAGAAATTATGTGAGAACAAAAATTCATGGTTGCCTCAGAACTCGAACCGATGATATCCAAGATGGCATCGACAAACGGGTCTATAAAAACTGCCTTTCTTAATTAAACATAGGGTCAACAAATAAATAATAATACTGGCGTTCCAGTTAGTTAAATATTATTATAAAATCTTACATGGAAAATTAAAAGGATCCTTTAAACAATAATCGGTGTCGCACTGCCTTCATTCTAAGTGGAATAGCTCGAACAATACAGTATACAGTAATCCTCTACAAGGGGCAAGCCTTCTTCACGCTCCCCTCAACACCGGTTTTTCCTACATTTTAAACTCAAATCAATAAAATCAAATATGGATTTTAAACATATCCATAATGTTATTCTCATATATAGAAAGGGAAAATGTTCGACATTAAAGGAAAACACTAATCTCAATAGGAGGGCGTCTGTTCGATGTCTAGGCACGTCACAAGTTACGCATATAATTAATACAGCCATCTACAAATATTATCATGCAAATTACGTGAAAATAAGAGTGCCTTGCTATCCTGATGTTAACAGTCGATAATCCATTTTTACAAGCATAATCGCCATGCATTATCATAATAAGCTTGGATATCACGTAAATAAATTATACAAAATTACGGCTTGGCTCAGTGCCAAAACAAATTACATTCATTTACTTTTACTTAACCTAAGCACTCTCAGACTAACTAATATTTTATCATCACGTCAAATACATGCATTACGTTAATTATATATATATTTAAGCCCATGGAGTAGACTATTAATTCCATGAAATGAACATAAATGAATATGAAGACCACTCAAAAGTTCTCTCTCTAATTAAAAAAATACATGCAATTTACATGTCTAACCTAATTTACGTGATTTGCATAATGAATAACCGCGCATTTATTTAAAAAATTATTTCATTTTAGTACTTATCATCATGTGGTAACAATCCAAGGTTCGGGTCCCGGGTAAAACCCTCATTTTCCTTTTTAAGCTTCCATAATGTTGACGTTGGTCACGGGTTCATGTCCGTTGCTACTCCCGCTGAGCGCGTTCATAATCCAACGGTTATCTTCTACACTTATAACAGCTTTTATTAGATTAACACTTGTTGCGTCACTTTAACACAAAAAATACAATTATTACACTTTAATGAAATTAACACTTGTTGCATCACTTAAAAATTACAATTATACCGTTCTTGCGATCACATAACTTCAACCTTTTTTAAATACTATTGTTTGTAGACAATTACAATATTCTCGAAGATATAAACTGTATATTTACAGTCTAAAACACTAAATAGATCAGGACACCATCAAACCGTGGTTCTGCTTTGGATCCTTCGCGTGAAGTGGATACTGTTGTCATCATCGCTAATCATTTTATAAACTTTCCCCCACTCATACAAGAGACAGTGGCTATTCCCCACTACTTTTTTAATTAATAGTTCCACGTGTCGTATGACATCGGTAATACACTCAAACGTGTGACTCATATTCTTAAGTAGTCTGGTTATGTGCGGAACCTGAATTGTTCGGCCATTTATTTAAAATTAATTATCAAAATAATGCCCCTACAATGTCCTCCATGAGAGTGCTGCGTACAAAGGAAGCGCCCTGACGCTTAGCGTGTTATATAACGCAACGATTGCGTATTCTACCACACGTTAATATATTATAAAGAACTGGAATTTTGGCGGATGTCTATAATGAAATCATATAACATCCCGAGGTTTCCCATATTAAATATTATGCATGTCTCGAAATCTCATAATACAAATGCAACTCGCGAGCTGGCAACATCGTGTTCGGCCATTTTTTCAACGGGTGAAGGTATCATTATCGACTTTTCTGGCTTGACATTTTCTTCTCTCTCTCTCTATCTGTGTATTCTTTTAGTTAAGACGGAGTGGTGTTTAGCAGGCTACAAAGGTTGTGTAAGCATGTGCAACCTAATGCAACTTTTTGTAACAAGTACGAGGGAGCTTTACAAAGGTTTTTCACTGCCAAATAATAAATAAATAAATATGTACATGACCGATAAGGTCACAGTATGTATGTATGTATGTATGTATGTATGTATGTATGTATGTATGTATGTATAGCACTTTTAATGTGTCATACTCATGACCTGAGAAGGACGCTTATACATGTTAACGGTAGCAGAAATTGCCGCAGAGGTCGTAGTGAGCGTAGGAAGTGCTCACACCATCATTAAGGACAGATTGAAATTTCGCTCAGAGTGCCCCCAATGGGTGCCTCACAGTATTCAACCAGCCGAGGATGCATGTGGAATGGACCTCTCTCTTGGTCATCTGCTGCGCTATGCCAAGGAAAGAAATGAGTTCCTGTCACAAGTGGTCGCTGGAGACTTGACATGGTGTCATCACTTCGAACCCCAGTCAAGACGAAAAATTCTCCAGTGGAAATATGCAGGGTCGCCGCCACCCAAAAAATCCAAGGTGAGCTAATGAAGGCTCTGGGAGGCAAACGAATTACCTCGGTCGACGACGTCAAGCAGTACGTACGGAACTGGTTTACAACGCAGCCCCAGGAATATTATGAGGCGGCCATTCACCGCCTTGTGTCGCAGTGGGAGAAGTACCTCAACAGTGCTGGCCAATATTTTTCGAAATAACGGTACAGGTTTTCATTTTTTAGCCCCCGGCTCGTTTCTATCCGAATGGCCCATATATCATCCGCTAATGACTCACTGCGTGCATAGGAGAAAGGCATAATACGACGGTACGAGACCGCAGACAGCAACGTTCTAAGGAACGAATAGATGAACGATAAAAAAATGGGTGACTCACAGTATTCAACCAGCCGAGGAAGCATCTCGAATGGAATACGACGGTACGAGACTACAGAGGGCAACCTTAGAAGCTAAATGTTTACTCCATTCTGACATAGAACGTTATTCACACGCGTCAGGAGAGCAAGAGCTGGCTCTCGTCCAACACGGCACTTTTAGTATTTCTGAGGCAGCGATTCGGGGTGACGTTTCACAGCGGGTTGCTCATAGATGGACACAGCACTGGTGGGTTTCAGGAGACATTGGGCGTCTACCGGGCAGTGGTTTAAAGCAGATTTCTACTAGGAAAGAAGAGAAAGGTTAAGTTTACCTTCACAGGAGAACCCATTTTTAAACTCGGCGGAGCTCATGCACGTGACAAATTGATCTGGATGTCCGTACACGGTGCGTGAACGATTGCGAGAAGCCGTACACCACTGCAGGAAAGCTGCCGCTAAAGGGGCTCCCTCCGATGAACAGAGGATTCAACGATGTGCCTGTGCCGAGGTGGAGTTAAATTGTAACTGGGATCATGTGATCTTCTCTGACGAGACTTCTCTGAGTTCAACGAAGCTCGGGCCATTTCATGTTTACAGGCCACGGGAAGCCCGATTTGACAAAATATACATAGCCGAGGGTTCGTGCAATGCCGGCATACCTGTGTCATGTCGGTGGAAGGGGTGGATTGCTTCATGAGATAGATGACCTTCTGGCATCGGAAAAATATTTGAACATTCCGCAGAATAATGTGGTGAGTGAGTGTGAGAGAGAGAGGGGGAGAGAGGGAGAACGCGCTATGCAGATAATGTAATTCAGTTCGTATAAAACAACTTCCCAGACCACACGAGCGATCGTGTTCAGGGCTTGTTTCCTGAGTATGACTCCATTCAGCTGCTCACTTGGGTCACTTACGCTCCACACTTGAACCCCAAAGAACGTGCGTGGGCAAGGTGGAAACGCTATATAATGAAACACTTCCCTCACCCTCACCCGCGTGATGTTTTGTAGGGCGTAATATTAAGCGCATGGGAGGAGTTCGTCCTCGACCAGGAAACTTTAAGAAACTTGTTTGATTCAATGCCACGTCGACAGCTACAAGATGTTCAAGACGATGGATACTGGTCGACGTGTTAAGTCATGTCTAAAACAGTCCTTTTAAAGACTAACATAATTAAGACACAATATCAGGTTTCGCAGTGAGTAGAAATACACTAGTATTTGGTTAACGCAACACTCTAATAAATAAGTGATTCGTGGAGTATGATTCGAACTCTGGGTTCTAACTCCAACGGGCGGGTAAGCTTCCTTGGGTCTAAATTGCACTTGCATGCATCCGCTTTGTATTGTAAGGCTATTCCCCGCTGTGCATAGCACGTAGCATTTTTGCACCACCATAACAGACCTTTTGGAGGCCAGCGATAATATACTACCAGCTCATTGCAAACGTTCGGATTGAGAATGGTGCAGTTACACTATAAAATAATGGAGTCCAGTAAGAAATAATGCCGATACCCGTATTCGAAACCGGGACCTCCTCGTTGAAAGCCAATGGCCTCTCCTACGCTACAACTAACGCGCCCTGCAGTGTTCACGTCGAACTTCACTTCGCAGCCGTGTCCCTCACTTCTCATATTTATTTAACCATTACGGCCGTTTCTTTTCCATTTCATTGTATTCCCTTATGTTATTCGTATATGCGGACAGTTGCGTTGTGTACTAGCAGTCGCATTTCGTCAGGAACGTGTTGTATAACTGTAACCGAGATGTATCACATTTCGTTGTTGCTGTACCGCCTCACTCAAGAACGATACAAATCCTAAAGGTATTTCATCTATCCGGTTTTTATTTTTCAACTGTACTAAGAGAGTCTTACAGTGCAAACTTAACATGCTAGATAGAGGCGATTTTATTAAGCGTATTATGAGTTAAGTTACCAGTTGAAATCAGATGAATTTATTCTGAGATACAAAAAATTGACGTCATGGACGTTCACACATGCTTATAACAAACCTTTAACCTGTACCATAAGCATCGAATAAAAAATGACGTTCCACAGTGAACACAAAAGTTCGCATTAGCAATGTCAAAGGCGATCTCCTTCGGAGTTACAAAGCGTTCAGGATGATTAACTGGGTATCCATTCAGTTACCTAGATGAACCACTGGATAAATTAATTCCCTGAATGTTCGTTACTTCCGTAGCCACAAAACATACGACGCACACGGTTCCAAAACCCAAAAATCCACTTTATATGAAAATTGAGTTATTAACATGTCTTTACAGCTCACCTGATTTAGCACACATTCAACAAGAAAGCTGTTCCCGAAATCCTGTTTGTCCTCATGCAAATGTAACACAAATTTAGATGACGTTCCCATAATCCGTCTTATCCTAAAATGTTGTTTACAAAATCTCCCTTATCCGAACATGGGGCACAGCAAGTGGAACGTTTCTTAAATAATACTGTCTGAAAAAAGCGTTAGCACGATGTTTATGAAGTTCCGTGTAGACTGAGTATTCTTTGAAACTGTTCGCAATACTGTTCCCGATTACTTCGCGCCAGGTTTTTTACATTCACCTCTCTGTAAGACATACTAGTGTTGTTTCAAGTTTCAAGAAAACAGTGCATATTTTTCTGGAGTAGTGGAAAACGGAAGCGCGCTGGAGATCAGCCACAAGCATAGTAGGAAGAAGACTAGAGACCCTTCCAGTTGGGAACAGCTTACAACCAAACGGAGCAGGTAAACATGCTTACCTATATTTTGCTTGAACATAACATTTCGTCATTCTCGTTCTTTCCTTATAAAAGCTATTGAAGTGGGTTAATTTTATTTGGTAAGCGATAAACAGTCTTACTTCCCATCCTTCGTTTCAGGTGCGACGTAAAGCCAATAGCATTTGAAAGTTGAGGAAGTAGGGAGCTTAAATGCAAACGTGGTGTGTGATTGTCCAGCTGCCCTCAGCCTCAGTTAGAACCGAATAACAGCGTGTGATTTAACGCGTCCACTTCCAGACTAGCACGCCAGCACTGCGTGTCGTTTCTTTTATGCGACGACAAAATGGCGTCTAATGAGCGAACAAGCCGTTGCGTATTACCTTATCAATATTTTGCAGCGGTATGATGACACGGAGTTCCGTCCACGCTGATGTGCAACGGATATACGATACGGGGTTACGCAACAAGCCTGGATCCGCCTAAAGAAATGATTCACCACAGGTCTCTCACAAAAGAAGAATATTGGAGGGGGCACAAGATCTTCTATGTATCTCAAAATACGAGATAATGATAAAGTCTTTAGTGAAAAATTTCAGCCGTCGACTCTCACCACTGCAGACGCAAATCTACCAGACTGTACTTGCCTACGGAACTGAGTATTAGCAAACTATCACGATGTTATAATTCGGGAGCCCTCCCGGATTTTCATAGTGAAGTACGATTCTTTCAGAGCATTTTAGCGACTGATTATATTAGTTTCAAGGCACCAGCTATTGATGTAATAACCATCGCACCATCTACACCTATAACATTGGAGGATAGCCACTTTCACAAGAACATTTCAGACTAGTTCGCTTTCGGTTGCATGCCATCAGTTTCCACCAACTCTCATCACCATGTTGTACCAATACGATTATCTTTGCATTCTATAGCGTTTGATACCTAGTTGATTGTCCTTAACTTCCAAGAGTTCGGTTTTGATCTTGGTGGCACAAACTTTTGTGATCGCTGTGGAGCGTCATTTTTCATTATTCTTCATGGCGTAAGTTAAAGGTTTGTTTCGAACATTTTATGAAGGTCTATGTTGTTCATTTTGTATTGGTTGCTCTCTGCACTCCCATATCTTTGCTTTGTGTTGTTCTTCTATGCACAGGGTAAGTAACTAGCAGCTAATATATTGCCGTTACCATTGTTCATACCCCACTAACAATTTCAAATGATAATTACTACACATTGCAATTGCAACATCGCACTGAAGTGCGTTATTCGTAAGACCAAACCAAACCAAGTGTTGACACATTGGTTTTCTATAAATATGCAAAATAAAAAGTCAACTTCTCATAAATGAAACACAATACTATCATAGTACTCCTGGCCAGCATTGCCTCTACCATCTTTAAAAGTTTAGAGGACTGAAAAGAATATCTTGTCCGAAACAACCTGTGATAGTACATATCACATCCCCACACTGGATTTATTACAGCATATTATTATTATTATTATTATTATTATTATTATTATTATTATTATTATCGACCTACTGTACTATTCTTATTATATTGGTGTATTAGGGTAAAAAAAATTAAAGCTGGTAGGTTTCTAAATGAAGTATTAGTAATTTATTTTGTACAGAGAGTTGGGAAACACACAGCTATTTCCAGGTTTGGAAATACACTGACTGACAGTGACAATGCAACACCAAGGAGGAGTGGTTCGAAAGGGATGAAAGTTGGGGAAAAAACAGAGACGGCACGGATGAATAATTGATGTTTATTTCAAACCGATATGCAGGTTACACAATGCGCACGGCATCGACTCAGTAGGATGTAGGACCACCGCGAGCGGCGATGCACGCAGAAACACGTCGAGGTACAGAGTCAATAAGAGTGCGGATGGTGTCCTGAGGGATGGTTCTCCATTCTCTGTGAACCATTTGCCACAGTTGGTCGTCCGTACGAGGCTGGGGCAGAGTTTGCAAACGGCGTCCAATGAGATCCCACACGTGTTCGATTGTGAGAGATCCGGAGAGTGCGCTGGCCACGGAAGCATCTGTACACCTCGTAGAGCCTGTTGGGAGATGCGAGCAGTGTGTGGGCGGGCATTATCCTGCTGAAACAGAGCATTGGGCAGCCCCTGAAGGTACGGGAGTGCCACCGGCCGCAGCACATGCTGCACGTAGCGGTGGGCATTTAACGTGCCTTGAATACGCACTAGAGGTGACGTGGAATCATACGCAATAGCGCCCCAAACCATGATGCCGCGTTGTCTAGCGGTAGGGCGCTCCACAGTTACTGCCGGATTTGACCTTTCTCCACGCCGACGCCACACGCGTCTGCGGTGACTATCACTGACAGAACAGAAGCGTGACTCATCGGAGAACACGACGTTTCGCCATTCCCTCATCCAAGTCGCTCTAGCCCGGCACCATGCCAGGCGTGCACGTCTATGCTGTGGAGTCAATGGTAGTCTTCTGAGCGGACGTCGGGAGTGCAGGCCTCCTTCAACCAATCGACGGGAAATTGTTCTGGTCGATATTGGAACAGCCAGGGTGTCTTGCACATGCTGAAGAATGGCGGTTGACGTGGCGTGCGGGGCTGCCACTGCTTGGCGGCGGATGCGCCGATCCTCGCGTGCTGACGTCACTCGGGCTGCGCCTGGACCCCTCGCACGTGCCACATGTCCCTGCGCCAACCATCTTCGCCACAGGCGCTGCACCGTGGACACATCCCTATGGGTATCGGCTGCGATTTGACGAAGCGACCAACCTGCCCTTCTCAGCCCGATCACCATACCCCTCGTAAAGTCGTCTGTCTGCTGGAAATGCCTCCGTTGACGGCGGCCTGGCATTCTTAGCTATACACGTGTCCTGTGACACACGACAACACGTTCTACAATGACTGTCGGCTGAGAAATCACGGTACGAAGTGGGCCATTCGCCAACGCCGTGTCCCATTTATCGTTCGCTACGTGCGCAGCACAGCGGCGCATTTCACATCATGAGCATACTTCAGTGACGTCAGTCTACCCTGCAATTGGCATAAAGTTCTGACCACTCCTTCTTGGTGTTGCATTTGCTCCGTCAGTCAGTGTACATCCAGGGAAACTTTAGTGAGTCATGCGGAGAGTCCAAGCCTGACACATGCATACCCGCAAGTCAAACTTCGGGCGTGGTAGGAATATGGCACGGGAGATCTCTCGCTTATGATTGGACAGACATGCCTGTACGACCTTGGGGATTTCCATACGGATTTGTTACATGTTGGGAGAACTCAATTCAGCGAACATTACTATCAGTCGGGAACAATTTATGGAGGAGTTTAGTGTGAATATTATCTACCATGTCCTTTTACTCTGGAAATTAACGAATGTACGATTTATTGTGGACAAATGGAGCAGCGTTGTTGTTTGCTTGCTAATACTTTTACTAATACTAATACTATTACTCTTGTACTAAGGTACTGATCTTCTACATGTGCACGGTCTTTCATATCTCAAGGCAACTTTTGGTAATCTATGGCCCGGTGTCAAGGCATACATCAACAGCGTGTGTTTGTGCAAGCGAAAATGTCTCTCAAAACCAAGAGTTGGTACCAGTGGAAAAAGAGATACAGTATAGAAAGTGGCACACCATGTGTTGATGGTGAGAGCTGGCAATTTGTGTTGATACACGAACACAGTGAAGGACAATATCACGTATACTGTATATGTATTGTAATAATTGGTCATCGGGCTCACTGCAAATGGTTGTACAGTCTTAGCTGTCGTTTCCCATGGTTTTGTTCTAGGATTAGTGGATGTATATAGGAAGTCTTCCAGTAGTTGTAAATATTTATTGAGTGCGTTGCTATCTTCTATCTATTGTGTGTTAATGAAGTGCTACTGAACAGATTATGGTTATTCCAGAATATAAATAGTTTAGTTTCAATTAGTGGAGAAGTTATTGGAGAACCTAGGCGCAGTTCCTACCTGTTTATTCGTTTTCAGGGGGTTAGGTAAGGCTCAATCACCAATAAATTGACCTCTGGTGACCTCTGACACCCATTAATCTGCATTTTAGGCAAATTATAAATGATAATTATTATCAGTATCGCCACTTTTTTATTTATTCACTCATTCCAAAGTTTATTTCTTTGGAAGTCGCCAAGTGATTATTATATTTAATTAGGGTATAAATGTTAATATTTTGATCAACGTATAACCCCCAAACGTGAGGCGATTAATAATTTCAATGATTTCATTTTTTCGTATTTTTTTGCTATTCATATTACAATTGTCACCAAACAGTGAGGGAATAGTTAGTAATATTATACAATTAGCGCCCAACAGTAGGACAGATATTTTAATTATATTACTACACATAGCAACATAACCAGAGTGCCATCGAGTTCTCAACCGGTATAGATGAGTACTCACTCACAACTACAACTTGTGTACACAAGCAGTAGTAGTTGACTTATAGTACTAAATTTTATAGTCATTCGATGTTAATGTAAATACTTTTGGGCTGGTAGCGGCTGAAGAGTGTAGATAGATAGGCGAAGAGCAATGCGAAAATACTGTATATACGGAGATAAAGTTTCTCAGATGCAGCACAACAATGGCACAGGACATAGCTTATTTTTATCCCAACCTCTAACGCACTGTGAGGACAGACGAAGATGCATCATTGCCGGACGCAAATAGTGAGAAAAAGACGTGTACTCTCTACCCAGAGGACATGAGTCGGGGGACACCAGCAGGCCTCTTTAGAACTGGGCTTCACTTGGCACAGTAGCGTCTCAAAAGTAATTTGTATTTTATTGCCTGTACACAAAATATTCTACAGCAACTATATCTTGTCCCAAAATGTCATAAGGATATTCAAATTCTGTTTTCGATGTTGTGATTGATATTTTCAGTGCCATAAATAACTCCTGACCTATTTTAGGTTTTAATTTTTGCGAAGACTTTGCTCCGCTTACTCAGAAGTGAGCTTCGGCTGACCACCAAATTTGCAGTAATAATGATAATAATAATAATAATAATAATAATAAGAAGAAGAAGAAGAAGAAGAAGGAGAGGAAGAAGAATCGACATCATAGTCTGCAATTTGCCTCTTTCACTCAGCTTATACCGGGTTGTTCACCACTCCCTTCCGATCCAATTTTATGCGTCCCTTCACATTTACTACAATTCTGAAAGACATCGGTCCCTCTCCCTAAACAGGGGTAATATAAGGAGATGTGTGTTTAAGGGCTAGAAGACAGCAGGAATCGTGAGCACCACTATAAATTCATTATGGGTACCTCGCATGAGCCCGTAAAACGAGTACAGATACGCAGAACACGTACTTTAAAAAAGGTGAACTCACAGATCGGGAGCACGGTACGGCTGGGAAGTGGGCGCCGTAGGTCAAGTGTCGCAGTAGCTTACATGGCTAGAATGTGTGACAGTTGACAGTGCTCGAGGGTTAGAGGGTTTAAGTCCCATGCAAGTATTCGTTTAGCCAGTTGTCTGAGATGTGGCAGGGTTGTATACTTAATACCGGTATAATTCACAGACTGATTTGTTTATTTGGCCCAGAAAAGGTCCGTTGGTTTGGAGCTGGGTTGATAGAGGCTAGGAAACATGTGACAGAATTTCAGTAATCCACGTCGTTTAACGCAGGTCCTGCTTGAACGGACGTCCTCCGTGGTCGATACAGAGCTGCGCGCGATGTTGTAAGGAAAGTCTGGCTCGTTGCAACATCTCTGGCGAAACGGATCGTCATGCCTTGGTGATGAGCTGTCTAAGGTGACAAGGACTGGCCGACTCCTGTGCATACACCAGTTGTTTTACATGAACGCACAGAAAAATCTAGGGGCGTAAAATCGGGCGATCTGGTGGGCCAGGGGACTGGTCCTCTCCTTCTTATCCATTTACCAGTATACGTTGCATGGAGATGGTTCCGGACGAACACCGCCGCGTGCAGTGGAGCTCCGTCATGTTGAAACCACACCCTGCAGCGGTCAAGGAGTGGTACATATTCCAAAAACGGTGGTAGTTCATCTTGGAGAAACCGCATATAGCGTTGGCTGGTCAGATGGCCTTCAAAGAAATGGGGACCGATGAGGTGATCACCCATGACTCCACGCCATACATTCACGCCCCACTGTAACTGAAAAGCTGTCTGGCACACCCAATGGGGATTATCCACACTCCAGTAATGCATATTATGGCGGTTAACGGTTCCATTGTTGAGGAATTGTTCTTCGTCCGTAACTAAGAGGGTCGCTAGAAAAGCAAGATCAGTGTCCACTTGCTGTAGGATCCATTTGAAGAACACCACTCGGCCGTCGAAATCATGACCATGGAGCTCCTGGTGTTAGTGCAATTGGCATGGGTGAAACCGGTGGGTATGCAATATCCTCATAACAGCCGCTCGGCTGATGTTGGTCTTCTGTGCAATGGCCCGTGTGCTAGTATGAGGGTTACGCCGGATAGCGTCAAACACGACCTCTTCATTGCCAGCAGAAGTCACGGGTTGATCTCGAACAGGCCGTGTACTTCCCAGGGATACAGTATCCCGCAGGCGTCTTTCCACACTCCGAAATGTCATGCCCGTCGGTTGTCGTCTATCCGGATAGCGTTCTTGGTACAGGCGTTGTGCCTGGTATGCGATCTGTCTAGCTTCTCCGTAGATAAGTAACATATCCACATACTCGTCGCTGGAATACATCTCGAGGTACTGAAGAAACTTTGTATTTTGAATTGCTTCGAAGGAGGGGAGTTCGCGCAGCTACATACTTATCTGCTATCGCACATTGTTATCGTTCCAATGGGCATAATTTACCCTACTTGTGGTCTACGAAACTTGGAACATTTTCCCATCCTCGTCCAACCCAGCACCTGACACAAAGCCACGATACATACGGTCTTTTACAGTGTCAATTAAACAAATCAGTCCGTGGATGCTGTCAGGTATGGAACCTTACCACATCCCAGTCAACTGGCTGTTGACAAATAATAATAATAATAATAATAATAATAATAATAATAATAATAATAATAATAATAATAATAATAATAATAATAATAATAATAATAATAATAATAATCGTATGGCCTCAGCTATCGTGTGCAGACATTTCAATTTGACGCCATCTGGCTGTGTGCTCGTCAATTTCGACGTTCCGTTTTACTCCAGGCCCGCTAGATGGCAGACCGAATAAACCGAAACTCTCTTGGGCGTCTATGGCTGAGATTTAATGAATTTTGTCGGGTGAACACCAAATATGTCACCAGAGATCTTTTACATGTCGACATCTTACGACATGGAGTGTCAAATGGACTTTTTTCCGCCCTTCAAAAATCCGACTACCTCTGCCGGGTTTGAACCCGCTACCTTGGGATGAGGAGGCCCACACTCTACCACTGATCCACAGACGCAGCTGTTGACAAAAACTATTTATGTGGGATTCGGACCTCCTACCTCGCGCACGGTCCACTATCACATACCTCCCGCCCGCTTGCCATGTGAGCTACTGCGACACTTCAGCTACGGCGCACACTTCCTTGCTCCCAGTCTGTGCGTCCAACTCCTGTTTTAAAGTACGTATTCTGCTTATCTGTACTCGTATTACGAGTTCATTCGTGGTACCCATAATGAATTTATAGTGGCGCTCACGATTCCTGTTGTCTTCTAGCCCATAAACACACATCTCGTTATATTACCTGGGTTAGGGAGAGGGAACGATGTCTTTCACAATTGTAAATGTTCAACGATGCATAAAAGTGGATCACAAGGGGGTGGTGGACAACCCGGTAGAGCATGTATTCTGTTTTCGATGTTGGAGTGCTTCATGCAATTTTTTTAGGGTTGCCTCGCGTCTACCAATAATGTCTCAACATATAAATATGTTTCCATCAACCCACAAATATGTATTTCGAAATACAGATGAACTAGGTTAATTCGAACGTCTTAAACCTACAGTGCCTGCTCGGTGTAATAAATTACCCCAACCTTTGGAAAACGGCAGTCGACCTGCCGGCCGTTGGCTCAAACGAGGAATAGGAACAAAATTTCACTAGACAGAGATGCCAAACCATCCTCAGAAGGGGAAATAAGGGTCCTAATTGGTCTTCTATTATTAGCTGATGTAAACAAGTCAGGCTCTCAAAATATAGTTGATTTATAGGACACTACTGGGTGTGGTGTTGAAATTTTCCACATTACAATGTCTTACAACCGATTCCGCGTTTCGCTACGGTGTCTCAGATTTGATGATGTCCGAGATCGAGATGATCGACGTCAAATTGACAAACTGTAAATCGTGCAATTCAGTTGGGAAATACGTCGCTATTGATGAGCAATTAGTGAAGTTTAGCGGACGTTGCCCATTCAGATAGTACTTGCTTAATAAGCCCGGAAAGTATGGCATAAAAGTATTCGCACTTATTGATGCTCGAACATTCTACGTATTGAACATGGAAATGTACTCAGGGAAACAGCCCGATGGCTCATTTCAACTGTCCAACCGCCCTACAGATGTTGTCATGAGGTTATTAGAGCCGCGTTTTGTTACACGTCGCAATCTTGTCGGTGAAAACTGCTACACAAGCTTTCCACGGACATGTGACCTTCTGCGAAAGGGAATAACCATTTGAGGAAACCCCAGGAAAAATAAAATTCCACCTGATCTACAAAAGAAGGGGCAACCAGTAAAGAGTATCAAGTTTGTATTTTGTTGGGACAGCACTCTTGTGGCATACACGTCTAAGAAAAATGAAGACGATTATAAACACTTTCTACAACGTAACAAAGGTGGCCGTAGACAGGGTGGATGTAAAGAGCACAGCATATGATATTGGAAGAAATACGAATCGTTGGCCATTGAAAATATTTTTTCACCTTCTGAACATTGTTGGTATTAAATAGCTATGTTGTTTATGATGGAAACAACCTTGAAAATATTGTCACTAGAAGAACATTCCTAACATCAATATTGCAATGGAACTGGTGAGACCTAGGATAGCTATTAGAGCGGCACAAACAAGTTTGCCTTGCAGTATTACAGTGAAAGCCTTGCAAATGAGTTCAAATCCTAAAGAATAAATTTCCCCGACCGCTCTGACTCCAATCTTGAAGAGAAAAACACTAGGATCATCCGGACGATGTGATCTATGTCCTAAAAGTCGGGACAGAAAAAGAAGAAACTCTTGTGTGCTGTGTGAAAAGTACGTATGACAAGATCATTTCAGTACCGTGTGTGAAGAATGCCTCAACAAGAAAACCGAAAGTGACTAAAAGTAAAGACTACACAAGCTTTCCACTGGCATGTGACCTTCTGTGAAAGGGAATAACCATTTGAAGAAACCCCAGGAAAAATAATATTCCACCTGATCTACTAAAGAAGGGACAACCAGTAAGGAGTATCAAGTTTGTAGGCCTATTTTGTTGTGTTCATATAGTAATGAGGTGTGATTGATTTTTATAGTTCTAGTTTTTAAGACTACATGAACTCCAGTGTTATTACGAACGAGAGTGTCCGCTTTGAAGTTGTGCAAGATATCTATTTTCTCTATGGTGTATATATTAATGTCAATAATAGGAGTTATATTAATTGTGTTTTATTCATTTATAGGGCCCTTATTCAGGTGAGTCATGAAAAGAGATTAATTTCATTTTTAAGTTACAGTAAATATACATGAAAGAATGGGGTAACATTTTACCCCACGCGAGCACTGGCGTGACAAAACTCCGCGCGAGTTCTGGAGGGTTAAATTCGAATACGAACTTCTCTCGCGGTCCCTCGACATTCCTATACTGGATACTGGCCGACCTTAAGCGACTGCAGCTATCGAGCTCGGTCCATGCGTATCTTTGTATAACTTCATATTCCTTCACACTGACGGAAACCGAGTAAGTGGCCGCGCGGTTTAGTCGCGTAGCAATCAGCTTGCATTCGGGAGATGGTGGGTTCGAATCCCCCACTGTCGGCAGCTCTGAAGATGGTTTTCCTTGGTTTTCCATTTTCACACCAGGCAAATGCTGGAGATGTACCTTAATTAAGCCCACGGTCGCTTCCTAGCCCGTTCCTATCACACCGTCACCATAAGACCTATCTGTTTCGGTGGGACGTGAAGCAAATTTGAAAATAAAAGCACCGATGGAAAAGTAGAAGTTTGCTCCTAACTTTCCACTAGATTCAATTTCAGCATTTAGTTAAAGTGAGGCAAGGAAAAATACGAGTGAGCTACGCTTTCTAAACAAAGGTTTCAGCAAAGGCTTTCTTCACCTAGTTCGAGTTGTACGTAAAGGTTGGCTCTTGAAAAACTTTTTCTGTACCATAATGTAATGATTTCACTTCAGCAATTTAGAGATTTCATAATGGGGCTCTCTGATGTTAGTAATTCTTAGTTCAACCTGAAAGTCTATAGCATTAAACACATTTGATCGTCTGAGTGCATGTGTGAATCAGAAGGGATTCTGTCTCTGTTTAACCCTCGGTGATGAAATGCTAGTCTGTTGTAAATTACTGTAATGCCCGCCCGTAATTTATTGTTGATACGGAAAATAATTTTCCTAATCACTTTAGGGCGGCTTGCGTCTGTTTGCAGTTTTGTGTAAAAGTCAGTTGCCATTTCTGCAGATATATCATTACGTTCATTTTCTTGCTTAGTGATAAACTAGTTTTTTCCTTCGCCGCTCTCCAGTTTTAATGTCTTTTCGTGCGCCCAGCTCTCTCCTTCATTCACCATGCAAGCTTGATGACGCCATTAGAGGCCCAGGGGCCCAGGGGGAAGATGTGCAGGCAGTATGCGTAGGGTACGATGCATCACCAGTTGTCATCATATATCTCAGAGCTCGACGGCTCGGGGAGCTAAAACCTTGTAATAAACACTACACTTCACTTCTTTGCTTCATTCCCGACTGCCTGTGCTCGCTGCGACGAACTCCGTCCGTAATCAAACACTGACGGATATATGTAGTAGCAGTCTTATCATACTAATGCTCAGGAATGACGCCACAAAAACTGGAACCATGTCAGATTTGATTCTAAGGTGTATTTGTGACCGTCATAAGTGCCCCAGGAAAATTCTTCTACTCATACATTTCATGTGACATTATGAGTAGGGAGTGTAAAGGGGGTGGGGACTTCGAGTGCAATACCGCGACGTCAGGTCACTGATAAGTATAACAAGGAAAGAGTCGACATTAGTGATATGACTTACGTAGAAATTCCTCGTCTTTCTGTTCAGAACAACTTGGCTCCGCGGTGTAGGGATAGGACGCCTGCTCCTTACTCGGAGGGCTCGGGTTCGATTCCCGGCCAGGTCAGTTTTATCTGGATCTGAGGGCTGGTTCGCGGTCCACTCAACCTACGTAATTACATTTAGGAGCTATCTGACGATGAAGTAGCGCATAACACCTCGTAATTTGCAGGTCTTCGGGCTCAGCAGACGTCGCTTCGTAAGCTATGGCCTTCCAGGGTGTTGCGCCATGGGTTTCGTTCGGTTTCGTTTGGATCAGTTTGGAATTGCGATTTCAAAATGAGGAAGTGTTTATTACCATAAATTATGTTGTTGATTCATTTAAGGGGCATAGATCGCCATGACCAATAGCCACGTTTACATAGTGTGTGTTTATTCAGTTTTATTTTTACAATTGGCTTTACGTCGCACCAACACACATAGGTCTTATGGCGACTGCATCATGGGAAAGGGCTAGAAGTGGGAAGGAAGCGATCATGATCTTAATTAAGACACGGCCCCAAAATTTGCTTGGTGTTAAAACGGGAGACCATGGAAAACCATCTTCAGGGCTGTCGACAGTAGGGTTCGAACCCCCTATTTCCCGTACGCAAGCTGATGAACCTCCTGTTATGCGATGTGTTCGGTCCATACGATTCTCATGACCCGCCTATAAACTCACATTTCAAAAACTTGGATCTCCTTCTCTCTAGCTGAGATTCTAACCCAAGTCTATCCTCAGTTACTCTCTCCTAGGCTGAGTACAGTCCTTCAGAACAACAACACGGCGGAGTTGTAAACCACATCTGGATCAAGTGAGCACTACAGTAACGCACAATTTAGGGGTGCATCAACGAAACAGGTTTCTCACAGTACTCAGTCCATAACTTTCCTGCGTGAATTTTGCATAATTACCGTTACTACTATGTTCTTTTTGCATTTGAATTACATTATTTGTGTCAAGTATTAGGATGGTTGTCTCAATATTTAAAGAAAGTTATATTTTTAAACATTTGGTATGATAAAAAGACATCATGCAAAATCACCACTCTGGTTTTCATCCAAAAGACATCGTCCTTGAAGACAAAACCTAACTTTGACTTGTTTTCTTCCTGGAATATGCCGTTATGAAACCAAACTCTCACAAATATGCCATAAACCTTCATCGTCGTTCTTTAGAACAACTCAGTTATTGAACCCTTGAACTGGTCATGTAGCAAAAATTACCTCGGCTAAGCCGGTGGCATGTTCTAGTTAAATCTGATATCTCAAGGTTCTTTACGGGGTCTTCGTCAATTGTTGACATGGCTAGCGGGTATCAAGGAAAACCTAGCTTCATGAAATTAAAGGCTTGGCTAAACTACCTGAAATTTATTAATCATAAGAGCAAAACTTCCATGACGACAAACTGATAATACAACAAACAACTATGAGAAGAACTATTGGCTTTAAAACTGACAAAATCTTTAATTTTCACCATGTTATGAGTTCGCGCGATTTCAGAACAAATTGACATTAAGTGCCTGAAGGGCTATTGAAACTGAAAATCACTCTTAAAATTTGCTTAAAACCAGAACAACTACAACCTGTAAGTCCCTCCATTCGGCTTCCATAAGCAACCGTGGATTTGCCCCCTTTTATTCTAGAAAGTATAAGATTCAGGGTCTGAGCTTCAGCTTCAGCCTTTCGCCATGAATAATGCTGTCCAGTAGATTGACATCAACGCAGGACAACTTGTTTGTCACCTGGACACTGAAGTGGATCGGAATAGCCTCCTGATGTCTTAAGGACTCATCACTATTGTTGGCTGACATTTAAATGAAGGTACTCGGGCTGATGGCAAAACATAACTCTCCAAAGTTAGAGCCTGATGATTGAAGATCATTCAGTTAAACATGCGTCTCAGGTGCCAATAAATCCACAAAATATCTATAAAGTATTAAAATTGCTGAACACTGCATTTCACACAATCTAAGTGGCAAAAGTAAAGCTTCCAGTTTAAATTCAAGCCTATCACTTATGCTTAATTGAACACTCGATTTGCGATTTTTAATTAAATAAGTGAACACTGAACAAATATCTGAGTTTAACACATAAATGATAAAACAATATTACTCCGAACAGAAGATGGTTTCCACTAAATTATTTAACGCCACAAATAATTATTTGTGAACATTTTCTATATAATAATTTATAATACTTCTTATAATTTTTGGGTCAGTTGTTTGGACAAACACCATTGAATACCTGCTGGCAAAAACGTTGTAACCCTCAAAATGCAACTATGTCCATTGAAAAAATGAAATGGCGTATGGCTTTTAGTGCCGGGCGTGTCCGAGGACAAGTTCGGCTCGCCAGATGCAGGTCTTTTGATTTGACACCCGTAGGTGACCTACGCGTCGTGATGAGAATGAAATGATGATGAATACGACACATACACCCAGCCCCCGTGTCAGCGAAATTAACCAATTATGATTAAAATTCCCGACCCCGGCGGGAATCGAACCCGAGACTCCTGTGGCCAAAGGCCAGCACGCTAACCATTTAGCCATGGAGCCGGACTATGTCCATTGATACAACGTTTCTGCACCCGTACGGCCCGTGGCGAAATTTAAACAAAAGAAAAAAGGCTCTTAATGTTCATGTTTGCCAGCATAACTTCCTACAAGCCTCACTCTGACCGCATACATCGTTTATTCACGGAAACCCAGCATTCTAGAAAAGTGAGGGTTACAAAGTTTTTGCCGGCAGGTATTCCATTGTCCTTGGTGATTATGTAAAAGAAATTCTGTGTAAATGCACTAATTAACCCTGCTGACATTCTAGTAAGTAGTTAAAGAAACACTACAGTAAAATTATTCATATGAAATTAAATCGTAGGTTACGCTTAAAATAACTGACTTCCGCTAATGAATGCATCTATATTCGCACAATGCAATCCTAGAATAATCCACAAAGTAAATGTAAATCCCAAAACTCTAATGATTATATACAACATGGACAAACAAACACTCATATCCCTTGGACTAGTGGTAAACTTCCCGATCGTTCCATGGAGTTTCATGCGGTACCGACTCTCCTGTGCAGACTACGTGACTCACTAATAATTAAGGATAGTTTCCTAGCTGCATCAGTTATTCAGACGTACCATTAGGCGAAAACCCACTTCACGAACCCTATCTTCGTGACACAATCCAACTACAAACATATGGTTTTCACACAGTGAAAACCCTAGTCGTCATAACCTATGTCCAACCACTGTCTTATATCAAAAACACCATGAATAAAATCACACCACCTAGGCGGAAAATCAGTCCATCTAAACTTCAAATTAAATAAATGTTAACTTGAATTTCTTACTATCACTGTGTGTATCCTCGATATATACTGAATGATGAACAAAAGAAATCAATATTACTACTATTAACGCTAAAAATATGAACGTCACTTAATCGTGAAATAATTGAAGATACAACCAACCTTACTTGAATCTAATCGTAGAAGTTGAGAATACAATTAACCTTCGCTGAGCTCAAAACTCAAATGGAACATTATCAGCGCAACAGCAGTTCTCATCTGAGAACGTGACATCCATTGACTAGGCCACCCTACACATACAAGCGAGCAAAAACTCTCCCGAGCTATTCTAACATCTTCACAATGGCTATGTTAAAGAAGCATAAAATTTCTAATAAATGTCCAAACAGAATGTGGGTAGCTACATTCGAATTTCCATCTAATAAGACCTACAGAATAACTATAAGTTTGATGAGCTTCGCTTGGACCTACTGGATAAAGGCAAACTACCATCTGGACCCACAGCTCTATCTAAAGTCTAAACAAAGGGATTTCTACACAGCACTTCCTCACACCTTTCATAAAACCATCGGGCATCTTGCGCACAAATCCCAGCATTATAGAGAACATTTCGTCAGGACCCTCAGCTTGGAATATCACTCGCTACAACATGATCGAAGTGACTCACAACTACAACTTCGACTCAACAACAACAACAACACAGAACGGTGGAGAAAACAATTTCAAAGTTTAAAAAAGCACCATTCCGTGGGAAACAGGTAGTCCGGAAAAGACGACACAAATTTCAAATGCCTCAACACTGATCTCAAAACCGATCGACCGAACACTGGCACTATCACCTCTTGACAAACATCTCAAAATATACAATTCTAAACAGAATTCTTCCAGAATGACCCTTACTGTTCGGTCCACTTGCAGGTTGACAAAGATACGAAAATATATCCGTGAATGTAACACTAAAGACCACTGTACGTTCTAGGATGTGAAAATGATTCTAAAATTCTACCTTGGATACAGTGATACTCTCTTAACACACGCGGATATCGCAACAAATCCACAAATATTATCCCCACACGAATAAAATGTCTCAAATTTACCCTAACTTTGTACACAACTGAAACATGCGGCAAATCTGGAATTATAGCATAGTAAATACAGAGGGCTACATACGTAAAATATTAAGTTACAGACCTTGGCTCTACTCCGGTTTCCATTATCTCAATCCGCCATGGACCTCTGGTATAAACACCATATTATTCAGGGTATTTTTAGTTACACATGTCTGACACATGACATTAAAATACCTTCATTTTAATGGTTTCTTGAGTTAACTTAAGAATCTGAAAACATGATATAAAAATATACACACGAAATAATCTGTGCACGAAATAAACGCACTCGTAATCCGAGTGTTTATTTTCGCCCGCACACGCGACTGAATCATTCTACACAAGACAATATGGCAGTCAGCTTCGTCTATATGAGAGGAAATCAGGCTGCTGTTAATCTATTCCATCCACTGTGGCAAATTAGTAACCACCTGTTGGAGAAATTATGGTTGACTTCTATTTGAATTGCTAGAGTCTGCCTGTTTTAGAAGTTCTCCCTACACTACCAGACAAAAAATATTTTTTCACAGTCCTGACTGTCAACTATGAGTAAGACTATGAGTAAATATCACAGTCGAGATTTAGGTTTCAACTCACCTAAACAAGGTAGGTAAAGGAACCAGCTCGCATAATAATGTACAGTTATCACAATTAGCGATACCAGTAACATTTACTACTTTTTTACCAGTTGCTTTACGTCACACTGACACAGATAGGTCTTATGGCGACGATGGGACAGGGAAGGGCTAGGAGTGGGAAGGAAGCGGCCGTGGCCTTAATTAAGGTACAGCCCCAATATTTGCCTGGTGTGAAAATGGGAAACCACGGAAAACCATTTTCAGGGCTGCCGACAGTGGGGTTCGAACCTACTATCTCCCGAATACTGGATACTGGCCGCACTTAAGCGACTGCAGCTATCGAGCTCGGTAACATTTACTCTCCATGACTTTAACTCTGTGGAGTTTGAGTTCCACAAGACGACTTGTTCAAAATTGTAAGTCCCTGCAAGACAACTCGTTCCAATTCTAAGGCCCATAGGATGTCTTCACAATTATACTAATACGGATGAATGTCGAGTCGCATCGAAATCTTTCATTAACATGACCAGGAGCGTAATGGCGTCACTTGTTTTACTTGGGTTGGGTCTCCAGTCAAGACCCATGGCGCAATTCTGAGGAATACCCCCATTTTCTCAGTTTTTAAAGGCGTTACCAGAATTACTGTCAAAATATTTTAAAAAATCAGCCATCACGGATTCACTGTCCAAATTAATGAAGGGATACGATTTAGGCCTGTAAAGTCTTGTGCGTCTCTCGGACAATACTCTCCTTTTTTGGAAGCTATATCAGCCCGCTTTACATTTGGCGCGTATGTATATGGCTTCACACATTATCCACAAAAAATAATATAACTGTTATTATAGGTCCTAGGAGTCAACCTAGGAGGGGTATTTACGGCTCCGGAAAATGGGGGTGAAATGCATCATTGCGACCATCTGCAACAATAAACTGTTGGATTCAGCAAGAGAATCCAACTAGCCTCTTTCAAACCTACTGCAGCACGTAACGTAGAAGAGGTGCCCCTGTTAAGCAGAGCAACCCAGTGAAAGGTTGGGTAAACAATCCCAGCGGGAAACTGGGTCGGTGAACCGATCAGTGCTGGGCGCTCCAAGGCTCACAACCTTGGTAGTACCATGGTCGGTGCGAAATATCACCAACCCCCGTCTACATTTTTTCAACTGTGAAAAGCATGGAGGAAATTTCAGCTAAAGCTACTACCCCAAGTGGTAACCAATCCACCGTTGTGTTGTACGACGCGAGCGGGCCTTCAGTTTCTGAGGAGCCTGCTCCGACATGCTCAGAGGTATCGGAGACTCCACGAAAGATCAGACATAGAGCCAATAATTTCTTTGCTACCTTTAACGCCAATTCTCTCCAAAAGGTTGGAAAACTAAAACAGCTCACAGATATCCTATCTGAACAGCAAATTTTATTGGAGCAGTTCAGGAAAAAGGATTTACAGATGATCAGGCCTTTGAATCTGAAGTTTACAGGATCCTCAAGGGTAAATCTGGTAAACGTGTCATACAAACTGTCCCCCAGCTCGGCACAGGATTTGTAGTCATCATGAAGATTCTGGAATCAATCACAAATTTCACCTCTGTGAAAATCACAGTATCGACTCTGTCTTTTCGAAGCACAAATGAAATGTACAGATTCCAAACGAACATACCACCATCTTTCTTGGAGATTTCAAAGCCCGGGTAAGCAAAGAGAGAAAGTTCCGAACCATCTTTGGAAATTATCCTCCTCAACCGAGAACAAAACGTAATGGAGAAAGGCTAATAAAGCTCTGTAAGGCATTTAACCTCGTAATGAAATTTACTGCCTTCAAACACCTGCCCAAGAAACAGAAGACCTGGAAATTCCCAAATCCCCACCTTGGTGAATTCCAGATTGATCATGTCCCGATCGCACGGAAGGCTCAGAAAGAAATTCAGAATGTGGAAGTTCTAGAAAATGCAAAACTGAACTCAGATAACTATATATCCAAGATAAAAATCAAATTGCTCCAGAGAAACACAAGGAGAGTTCGAGCCAAGATTTGATGGAAAAAACTAGGATCTAACTAGGATATAACCATGAGTTCATGCAGAAACTACAATCCGTGGATGCAGAGAACTAGGAACCACTGCGCGAAGCCCTCGTCGAAACAGCTAAAGCGACGGTTCAGCTTACTAAGCCCAGGAAGCACGCTTGCTGTAACAGTGAATGCGATGCAGCGATAAGGCAAAGACAGTTCGACTGGCAGAAGTAGAACTCACTAAAAAACCAAGTCAACCGGGCATACTTCCTAACTGGGAGAAAGTATTGCAGCAAAAACACTCCGCAGCGTTAAACGTGCTTTTGATAAACGACAGCTGGCTCAAATTGAGCAGGATTTCAAGAACAATACACGCGACTTTTATAAAACATTCAAAAGCAACTTGAGGGAAATCGATCCACCGAACCTACAGTTCAGAGATTCCAATGGAAAAACTACCCCATATCGACAAGGAAAACTGCTGGGTCTATGCAAAATACTTTGAATTCCTTCTTAACTGCAAGACTTCAACATCCAGATTCACATTTGAAGAAAAAACACAAGTCTACACAGATTGTGCCCCACCCACGAAAGAGGACATCAGACAGATTATCCAATCCTTGAAGAATAATAAAGCGCCTGGTGAAGATTCGATAATAGCTTAATTGTGCAAGTTTGCTAGTGACAATGCAGTGGAGAAATTAACGGACATCATGCATGATATCTGGAATACCACAAGACTTCCAAGTGACTGGACATCTGCCCTAATCCACCTACTTCAACAGAAAGGTGACAAGTCGAATGCTAACTATCGCAGCATCTCCCTCCTACTCATAACCCACAAAATTCTCTCGAAATCTCTTCGAAGAAGAACAGATAGTTCCAGAGCTGGGTGATTACCAAGGAGGTTTCAGGAAAGGACGGTCATGTGTGGAGCAGATTATGAAACTGAAATCTGTCCTTTCATATCTTAAACTAAGGAGCAAGACTTTCGTGGTAACGTTCATCGACTTTAGGAAGGCCTATGATTCAATTAACAGAACTGCCTTAATTCAGATCTCAAACGAATTGGGCTTGGACTTTAAAACAAGAGCGATCATCCAACACGATTTCAAAAGTGAAGTTCAGAGGAGAGACTCCGGATGCCTTTGAAATACGGACAGGAGATAGACAGGGAGATGATATCGCGCAGTTGAACAACTGCGTTCTTGAGAAAGTGATCCGTGAATGATGCAGAGAAATGAGTTATGATGGAGACGAAAGTGGAGTCAGACTAGGCCACAAGAACCTTTCAATTGACTCTCTAGGATTTGCAGACGATCTTGCAGTTTTCGCTGATTCTTTGCATGTGGCCACGAAGCAGGTCAACAAGCTTCAAACACAAGATCTCTTTTGAGAAAACGAAAGTCATTACAAACATCAAACCGGCGCCAAGTGAGCTGGAAGGGACTCGCGGAAAAGTCAAGCGGGTTGAAAAATGTAAGTATCTTGGTGAATGGATAGAACCTAACATGTCCGAAAAAGAAGCCTTTGCATCACGCATGAATAAAATTGAAATGGCTTACCATCGGACTAAAAATGTCTATAACAAAGTATCTATAACTCTGAATGCAAAAATCAAACACTATTGTAATCTCATCCGGCCAGGTGCTCTATATGCAGCGGAATGTCTCGCCGTGAACAATAAAGGCATGATGAAGAAATTGCAGGCTAAGGAAAGGAAGATTTCGAGAAAAATCATAGGTTCAGTCAAAGACAATGGCGAGTTTAGGAGACGGCCCAACCAGGAGTTGTTCTCGCATGCGGAGGAAAAATCCAACGTTTTGCGAAAGAGGAGGATTATTTTTTACGGACACGTGGCCCGAATAAATTCAACACGGTTAACTAACCTAATTTTCAATTTTCTCCAAGAGAAAAAGGCAGACAGGACGTGATTCAGTGAGATACATTAAGATCTGCAGGAAACTGGGATCTCATTTCAAGATATACAGGAGCGTGACCCACTTAAGGAAAAAACTCCAAGAACATCAGACTTTCCAACCAAAGCCGAAGCTAAAAACTGAAAATGCATGGACGAAAGAGTGAAAGCTGCAACACCGTCTACGAATGAAAAATACTGGACCAGCATTAAAGCTCAAAGGAAAAGTTGAAATGACGTGGTCCCTTAGGTGGCCGAAACGAAACAAGAATAACTGTTACTTTGGGAAATGTAATTAAAATCACTTCGGTACTTCCTGAGACTGGGCTTTCAAGGAACGTGAACGTGCAAATAGTCTGGCTGGCGTGAACATGATAGCTCGATACTTGTCAAGACCAAACCAGTAGATTTTGAGGAAAATGGATCTGATACCGATCGCAGTTTTTACGAGAGCTGACCACTCACAGAACTCTAAATGATGGGATTAAAGTATATATATTGAAATCCCAAGTGTGGAAAACGATACCTTCGAAAGATCCAGATGCTGATTTTCGATCTTTCTAATTCGACATTAGTAACTTAACATCGACAATGTCATCGACTTCTTTACCATTACAGATGAATACTCACTTCATGATGTTAAATTGTCTTCACAAACGAGGAGTAGTAGTGTTAGTAGTAGTGGTATTAGTGTCTTACACTGTAGATACCTTATTTAATCCACAGGAGGAATCATGGTCATCAACACTCCTTGGTGTATGTCAAATATACTGTTTACTTGTACTAGTATAGGTTATATTTGGACATGGAACCTGTTAAATAACGCAGTTGGTAAAGAATGAATCCAGGTGCAGTTGATTGGTCTTTAAGAACGTTTAATCAGTAGTCTATAGGTAGATTCACTGACACGTCAGCAAATCTCTTTTCAAGGCAAAGTTCCGACAATGTTATATGTGGAAACAGTACATTGTAGGACTTTAAGGTAACTATTTATTTTTTCTTCTTGTTGTTATTGCTAGTCGATTAACTTCGGTCTAACATATCGAATGTTTCCGGCTATCCAAAGATGGGAACGGTCGAGGATTGAGAAGGTAGCAGCCCTGGTCGTAATGAATGTACAGTTGGCGTCAAAATGGGAAATCACGGGAAACCATCTTCGAGGCTGACGACGATGGGATTCGAACCCACCATTTCCCGAATGCAGACTCATAACTACGTGACCCAAACCGCAACATCAACTCCCTCGGTATTATTGCTATTACTATTGTTGTTGTTAATGGGAGTCTTCGACCCTCTCCTTAGCTGAAAGGCCAGTACAGCTGCCTTCGATTACCGGGCAGTGTGGGGATTTTATCCACTCTGATTGATTCTTCTGGCGCGGGGACTGGATGCTTATTTATATACTTATTTAACCTATTTATTTATTTATTTATTTATTTATTTATTTATTTATTTATTTATTTATTTATTTGCTGTTACCCGCGGCTTTGATCGCGTGATAACCTGAAAATTCACAGAAAACAAAAACGAAAAACTCACAGAAAAATTGAGGTTCATTTACCCGTACCTCTTTGTAAAAGACGTTTGTGATATTGCCTTTTGGGGCTAAGGTGACAATGCAACTGTCAGAGGTAACTCTGTCACATGAGACATAGAACTGTCCATGTAAGAAACAGTCCTCTGTCAATTCGAAGAAATCGTGCTTCTTTATTTTTAAAGGAGATTCCAAATACCAATTTCAACGTCGGTAACATCTTAAGTTTATGAGATGTAATTATCTCCACAAAGGGAATTCAAACATTTTTCAGTCCTCCCCTCCCCCTCCCCCTTCCCCAAGTGGATTTTTCAAAAACAAACTATACGCGTTTCGATATTTTTAAAAGGGATTCAAAATACCAATTTGCACGTCTGTAACATCTTCAGTATTTTTTACATAGCATCCTCACAAAAAGAATACAACCCCGTTTTCAGTCCTATTTTACCCCCTTAAGGTGATTTTCTGAAAACAAAAAATGCATATTCCTCTATTTTTAAAGGATATTACAAATACCAATTTTCACGTCCTCAACATCTTAAGTTTTTGAGATATAACTATCCTCATAAAAACAATTCTACCACTTTTTCACTTCTTTTCACCCCCTTAAGTGGATTGTTCGAAGGCAAAAACATAGGCGTTTCTTTCTTTTTAAAGGATGTTCCTAATACCAATTGTCACGTCTTTGAACTGGTAGGTTTTTGAGACATAGGTATACTCATTTTAAAAATACACCGGGGGGTGGGGAGATATTAAAATAAACCTTCAATAGTGATGACGAGTCAGTCAGTCCGGACATGATATCTTACGTTTATTTATTTATTTATTTATTTGTGTTTCTTTTTTTTGCTATGGGCTTTACGTCGCACCGACACAGATAGGTCTTATGGCGACGATGGGATAGGAAAGGCCTAGGAGTTGGAAGGAAGCGGCCGTGGCCTTAATTAAGGTACAGCCCCAGCATTTGCCTGGTATGAAAATGGGAAACCACGGAAAACCATCTTCAGGGCTGCCGATAGTGGGATTCGAACCTACTATCTCCCGGATGCAAGCTCACAGCCGCGCGCCTCTACGCGCACGGCCAACTCGCCCGGTTATTTGTGTTTCTATAAAGTGGTGAAGTTAGGGCTCTTGGCCCTCTATTACACTTAACCATATACACATGTTGGTGTTGGTCTTGATACAGAACGCTTCATATACAGTGTATCACAGGAGGAGTGCTCAATATTCAGGGATACGGCAGGAACCATTATTTGAAGCAAAAAGCTTCATATGAACATGAGCCCTATTCCGAATTGTTTCCAAGATACAACACATTTAATATACACTTTTTTGTGCTAGTGGCGCGCACATATGTGTCTTACCCACCCAATATCTTTGACGTTTTATTCTAGCCCGACCTACCTCGTTGCTTTCAAACTCTTTGCTCATATTGTCTTTCTGCCATTAAACCAGCCCGTTGAACGTGCAGTTGTCCATGGCGTGATGTGAGTGAAGTAGTGCGAGGAAGTGATAGTGTATCAGAGAGAAGCATCGATTAACTTCGTTTGTACACGCACTTCTTCCAAGTTCTCATTTTACTTCTGAACGTGTAGTTCAACAACCTGTGCAGGAACAACAACACATTGTTGAACTGGTGCAGCGTAGTCTTACTACCAGCACAATCTGCACGTATCAGTGCCCTACGAACACGTGTATGGCGAACATTATATGTGGAAAATTGTACCCATTTCAAAATGACAAGGAGTTTGGTGGTTCAAATGATCGTTCCTGTCATATCCGTGAATATTGGCCATTCCTCCTGGAACACCCTGTATATACACAAATCACACTACCGACCTTCATATAGACCCCCTGTAGTGAACATCCTTCCATTTAGCGTTGGTGTTAGGAAAGGCAACCGGCCTTAAACCTGGGTCAAATGCACATGTAGCTACGACCACAGATAACTGGGGAACGGTATGGATTAAGAATAAGAATAAGAATAAGAATAAGAATAAGAATAAGAATAAGAATAAGAATAAGAATAAGAATAAGAATAAGAATAAGAATAAGAATAAGAATAAGAATAAGAATAAGAATAAGAATAAGAATAAGAATAAGAATAAGAATGCCGGGCTGAGTGGCTCAGACGCTTGAGGCGCTGGCTTTCTGTCCCAACTTGGCAGGTTCGATTCTGGCTCAGTCCGGTGGTATTTGAAGGTGCTCAAATACGTCAGCCTCGTGTCAGTAGATTTACTGGCACGTAAAAGAACTCCTGCGGGACTAAAGTCCGGCACCTCGACGTCTCCGAAGACCGTAAAAGTAGTTAGTGGGACGTAAAGCAAGTAACATTATTAAGAATAAGAATAATAAGATTACAGTTATACTCTTCCGAGGACTAGAAATGTGGTACTTCTGGCATTTATCTCCAATTAGTGCGAAAGAACGAGGATTTTTCTTACCACTTGGAATATATGCATTTAAATATCAAGAACTTCCTTTCTGCGCGGACACTGAATGTGTCACCCAGGAAATGATTAAAATAATTTTTCTCCGCCATTTCGTTTACTAATCATTTCTCTTCCAAGATGAGTTTTAGATGAATTCTGTTGGCAAGCATTCATGAGAGTTTACAGTAGCACATCAAACATCATTGACACGACAGATGTAGTGATCATGGAGACGTTTAGTCCGAGGCTTGACTCCTGTGCCCCGTGCGAGTTGGTCGTGCGGTTAGGGGCGAGCAGGTGTGAGCTTGCATTTGGGCGATAGTGGTTTCGAACCACACTGTCGGCACTCCTGAAAACAGTTTTTCGTGGTGTTAAATTTTTTTTGCTAGGGGCTTTACGTCGCACCGACACAAATAGGTCTTATGGCGACGATTTGATAGGAAAGGCCTAGGAGTTGGAAGGAATCGGCCGTGGCCTTAATTAAGGTACAGCCCCAGCATTTGCCTGGTGTGAAATTGGAAAACCACGGAAAACCATCTTCAGGGCTGCCGATAGTGGGATTCGAACCTACTATCTCCCGGATGCAAGCTCACAGCCGCACGCCTCTACGTGCACGGCCAACTCGCCCGGTGTTAAATTTTCAAACCAGGCAAATGCTGGGGGCTGTAACTTAATGAAGGCCTTGGCGGCTTCCTTCCCACTCCGACGTATTTCCTGTCCCATCGTCGCCGTTAGAACTACCTTTGACGGTGCTACGTAAAACCAATTGTAAAAAGTGACTCCCGTAGAGTGGATGGTCAATGATGGTATAAGAATGGTTGATTTTTCGCTTAGGAAGCTGAAACACAACGCTGAACTCTCCAGTGCATTTTCCATGACTTGAATTCAGATGCCCTTTGTTAGTGGGATTTCAATACTTGCACTTGTACACCAAATTAATTGAGACAGTAGCTATCTACATCTCGCACAAAACACCAACCCATCATTTTCGTGAAATTCTAAAAGGAAAACCAGGGAATTTCATTTTAAATGTTGTCAATATTTACCACAAATATAATTAACTTTTCTTCTGAAAGGCTCCACAAAAACTTGCCATTCCTAGAGTAGTATAGTTGTGAGGCGAATTACATTGGTCAGTTGAAACGGGAAACAAAGTTGTAATTCTTTCATCTGGAGCCTTCGTCACAGAAACTTTCACGACATCTCATGCTGCCGTACATGCATCACCATTAGAACTTTTGTGTGTTATAAAACATACATTTTTAGGGTGAACAATGAAATTATCTTAACGCGCCTGTTCCTAGTTCCCGGCTACGTGTGAAATTAGGTCGTACTTTTGACTCACTAATCTACTCTGCTGGATGAGCACCATATTTTAAAAATAAATATTATATTGTTCTCTTACCCGCATTTCCCGAGAAAACAGTTAATAACTCTGAATATACAATGATCTTATGACGAATGTGAGAACATTTACTTATTGAACAATTTTCAGATGTTTAATACGTTATAAACCTATTGATTATAAAACTAATCATATAAATTTCATTTTTATAAAACATAGACACTGATTAGTCTAAAAGTAGTATAAAAATAATGTAAAAGTCATCTTGAGATGAAAGATTGAAAATCTATCAGATATTTGATACGTTAGAAACCTATTTTTATACAACTAGAAATAGAAATTTCATTTTCATAAAAAAATAGAATCTGGTTATCCTAAATACAGTATAGAAAATTCAATTAAAAGTCATCTTGAGATAAAAGATTCAACTGAACACCTAACTATAAAATTACGTGTCTAAAATATCATTGAAACGTTACCATCAGGGATGATTCATAGTGATTACTTGTAACCAGCTAAAGTGAATTCAATTCTGTTTTTCACTTGCGTCTGTCAAAACGTCTAATGAAGTGAAACATACATTTTGATACTTTCGATATAGAAAGAATAGGTAGGATATATTCATAATTTACAAACAACATTCGCTAAAACCCGTGTGTTATTATATTTCATGACATTTTGTACCTTGGTCTGACGAGTTATACAAATATAATTGACAGCGGTGACAGGTGATGCGATAATTCGTGCTGATTTCCACGATTTATTGTGTGTCAAATTATGCAAAGCGTTCGTAACTCACATCATTCGGTTCAAATGGAATACAACTTAATGCGACATGAAATGTTCAAAAGTACATGGGGATGTGTACATTAGAATTACAACAGAATAATTCTGGACGTCAGAGGCAAACTGCAGTAAATACAAAAACGACGATTTTGAGGTTTTTATCGTATGTGACTTGATTTGGTGGTGTCTTCTTTCGTGTACATTATTGTGAGTGTGTTTCGCAGGAATGAAAATATGCAATATGATAGTATCGTACCTGCACGGAGAACCGATCGATAGACATTGGTAAGAGTTCGTACGAACATCAACCTAATGCCGTCCACGTCATTCCTTATCCTATTACCTCTTTCGACAGTTTATCATGGTCAGAACTGTCGATTCGACCTGGCTTAAAGGTAGCGAAATATAGACCTCACCAGCTCATTTCGGCTCTTCTGCATGTATGTATGTTCAGTCCTCAGCCCTAAGGCTGGTTGTATCCTCAACAGCTCCGCCATCAGCTGTCACAGATGCCCTAGGCATCACTGAAGAGGCGTACTAGGGAAATGAGGAGTGAGTTAGTTTCCCGTTGCTTTCCTCACCGAGCCAGGAGATGCAATTACATATCAGTCTGCCAAGCCCACTGAAATGCATGGACCAACTGACCCTATGAGCAACATTCTCACAGCATTCATTCATAAGAGGGACTGGCTGCATAAAGAATGGCGTTACTAATATCGCTCATACCTCAGTCACTTTCATATCGTCAAAGCCAAGGATAAGACTGAGACAGATTAATGAAAGTAACAAAATTGCTCTAGCCCATACCAGAAGACATAGTGCACTGTAAACGCAAGGTCTTGCCAGCAAAGGCATAGCTCTTCTGCATAGATAGTGAAATCTCACTTAAGATAGTTCACCTCTGACGTCCAGAATTGGAAACTGTTCCACGAGAAAGACGAAAGCAATTACAATACTTTATCGAAGTTGCATCAACTCGCAATATGATCCAAGATTCGGAACAGGCATCGTTTATTCGTAGTAGAGTGTTCAGTATCCGTTCCCGTATTCCACTGTATTGCAGGCCATCAGACAGTATCCACAGACATAAAAACCCACACCCTCTCTGATGGCCCTCGATAGCACAAATTTCTTATTCGAATCAACGAAAGTAATATTTCTCATTACTTCTTTAAAACCACCGACATATGATTTCTAGTTTAAATATTGACTAAAATCCACCCTGCTTAATTTATGTCATATTTTCTCAAAACTGTACACTAAGAAATAATACTCATTCGTTTGGGCCTATCAAGTGATCTATAAAAGTATTTTAGTATATTGTGCTTTCTGTTCTTCGCCTAGTCTTGAATTCAAATGTCGCATATTATTTTGGCACAGAGTTTTGAAATAATAAGTTTCAGTTTATGTCAGGCTTGAAAATAATCTCTCTCTTAAAATACTATGAGCATTCTGAACAAGTTTAAAATTTGAAAATAAAAGATTTTGTTGACGTCATGTATATTCGTAAACACATTCGAAGATAATTAAGAAATTTTAAGAGGCAGAGGTATTGACTACATAAAATATACTTTAAAGTAAAATTTGAACCTCTTACTGAATTTTACCTAACTTAAATACAGTAATCGACGGTTGATACGTATGAATTTACCATCACATGGAACATTATTTTTATGTCAAATGCTGCCCATGGTTTTGGATCTACAAACAAGTTTGCGACTATTGATATCGTGGAAAGAGCCAGGGGACATCCAGTTTAACGTGAACTCCGAACTAGGAGTACGACTTTTCATTTCAAATATCGTACACGCTTTCGTCGGGATTCGAACCAGGGCTTCCTTGGAGATAAGTCATCGACTATCCCACTTGGCTTTCACGCCAACTGTATAGAATCTAATGACATAACATTTTATTCTTATTTATAGAATGCGTGATTCCTGCACGTTATGTAGTGATTTTAGGTTGGAAAAGACCAATCTTACGTCTATGTCGCATAGTGCGCAATTTTTACGATCTATCTGGCAAAAATAATTTTTCATCGTCTTGACATGGGCCGAAATGTGTACTGAATTATATTCTTGACTGTACACGGAATGTTGGGATGTATGACATTTAAGTCTTCGCTAGCTATTTTTTAAGACTAGATATCATAAACGAACCCCAACTGCTTAGCTCGCTTGCTGTCATTCTTCAGTCGCTGTGAACTTCTCTTGTTAACAGACCTGCAAGTGACACTAAGTGAGTGATGTATTTAAGTGGAAGGCTTGGAAGTAAATAATACAGACATGTAGTTTTGCCTGTTGTGATAATGAATGTTGTCGACAATAGTTTGACATCCGTAAAGAAGATTAGATTTTAAGATGTAAATGTAAGTTTAATAAAAATTAATAAAATTAATAAAAAAAGTATTTTGGCTGATTTGGTTCAGAAACGTAAACAGTAATTTTAGGGTGTTTTCTAGGAAGTTCTTTCTGTGTTCGACAAAATGTCACGGATCCTTAGAAAGTAATTTTGAATGGCTGGGTGGAAATTTAAGTTTATCCGGAAGAAAAACGCAACTTCAGGGGGGAGTTGTACCTAGGCCAAGTATGGGTAGTAAGGGGCATCGTAGAAAATTGTTTAGTGTCAGGAATATTAAAAGTAATCATTGCAATCATTGCTACAAAACACCAGTGTGGATGGCGTTTCTTTTCTGCACAGTAATTTCTTTTTTCGACGAATAACATAACTTCTTTGGGTTTTGAACTTTGTGATAAAGAGGATAAATGATTAGAATCCTTTATTCCTCGTCCTATAAATGAATATTGGCCCGAATTTGTCCTCTTGAATTCCGACGCTATCTTCATTTTATGATCTTTCCTACATTTAAAAGGTAATATAATAATAATAATAATGTTATTGGCTTTACGTCACACTATCTTATTTTACGGTTCTTTCACAAAGGATAGACTCCTAAAAAGCAAATAAGAGAACAACAGTTTTAAGATTTGATGACTCCAAACTAAGAAAGAATGAAGATATAACCCAGATATATCAGGTGAATAAAATGCATATACCACCATTGTTTTATGCAAACCACCGTTCTACACACGTCCTGAAAATATCTATCCTTCCGGTGCGCACAGTAAAAACAGTAAAACTGAAATCTTATTAATATTAACGGCGTACACAATAATAGGAAGATTTTATGCTGTAATATTATTTAAATAATGGAAACCACGGATGCGTTCTCTAAATGAAATGCTATGTAAATGAAACGTCTGTGAAACACGAAGTGGACATTGAGACCGTGATAAAACTATCTTATGAGCTGTAATTTAAACGCATTATGTCGCAGCGCAGTGTAATGTAGGCCTACATGGTAAAAGTAAGACGAATGATACTGTGTGCCAGTCTTACATTCCGCGGGAGGTATACTATTTCATTTTTTCATTTATTTCGTTTTTACTTCTCTTAATGCACGTATAATATCCTCTTTTATGCATTTTTTCATAGAATGAAGGTGTATGTGCCCTAAAAAGACCGATAAGTCATCAGGTACGGACGACGACTGGATTAGTACTGGAGGGGGGGAGTAAACTGCACTAAAAATAGATATTTTCTTTAGCAAGTAAGACCTGCTTGGTATATACACTACTGGGCACACCGCTTAATGGATATTCTAGTGCGCTGTAGCATAGCCGGAGTTACTAATCTGCAGATTCCGGTGATGAGTTGGCGAAGGCGCTCGGAATTTTTTGGTCACCTGGATGTAAACTGCTTGTTTCAAATTCCCCGATGGGAAGAAGCCTATTGGCATAAATCCGATGACCTGGTGGACCAAGGGAAACGTCCTCTGCTTCCTATCCATTTTCCTGGATGTGGCTCATTCAGTTGGTATCGAATGGCTAACGTCTAATGTGGTGGATCTCAGTCCAGTTGAAATCACATCAAATGTTCACCAAGTGGTACATCCTCCAACAGAACAGGACGAATTGTGTGAAGACCCCCGCTGTTCGTAAACTTCTTTCAAATCGCACAAAGTCTTTGCAGTTGGATGTCGCCCGTCCAGATACCTATCCTGATACAGACGTAGTGCCTGCAACAAACTCTCTCTTGCTTCCCTGTAGAAAATGGAATATGTCAAAGTATTCGTCCGTGGAATACAGTACATGGAAATTGATGGAAGCGTCTTCTGTCCGACCGTATAGCAGTGCAATGTTAAAAAACAACAATACTGGCGTTTTCTCCTTGCGTATGGTGAATACTGTACTGTGTTTAAGCATTAAAGAGTTTTATCGATAGAAACACATTTTTACGATGTAAAATTCGAGCTATCAATAATAAGTTCCTTTAATTTCCAGACTAGCCTTTATCCACATGCGCTACTCCACAGATGTGAGTGCACTTGTGTTAAGAGTTCCTTAGTGTACGGAACTCCTCTAGTTCGCTCGCCGCGTCACTGCATCGTCGTTTTAAGTGCTAATTTAACGTTTATCTATCCCCGGTCACATGACAGGACATCTTAACATAGTTATATGGTGGACTGACATACGATAAGTGTTTGGAAGGATGTCAGTTTTTTCTATTGTCACATGGCGGGAACGATAGTAATTTCCAGTATCGTTTACAGGATGTGCTTAGACTGCGTTAAGCCATCGGGAATGCTAGCAGAAAAATATCGACCACACGACGATCTCATACATTTATTGGGCTGTAGAATAAAATATCGGTAGAGGAACTGATTCGCGTAGAGTAAAATAGAAAGGAAATGGGTTCCAAGCTCCAAGAGGTAAGGGAATGGAAGCAGAAGGATATTGAGGGAAAATAGGAGACTACTGAAAATATTTCGGGCGAAAAATAGCAACTAAGAAGTCATGTATGGTTTGGGGAACATTGTAGGAGAAGATTGAGTGACGCTTGAAGAAGAAATTTTTCGAGAAGAATTACTGTAGAAGAATACCAACTGAAGTGAAGCTGATGAAGAACGTAGAAGATAACAGGGGAAATTTTGAAAAAAGCATGATTAATGAATTTGGGGAGATAAACACCAAGAAGGCGATTAGAGCATTCTTTAGGAGGGTGACAGCTTTGTAGGATGGATTTCAACCGAGAGCTGCCTTTCGCAGAAGTAAGTGCAGATATTTTAACGGTGGTGAAGACAGGACGTTAGATCGTTGGGCATATAATTTTCAGTATTTTTGACCAGAGACGTGGAAAGTGAATATAGGAAAGAGGTAGAGTACTTAGATGATGAGCCGTAGGTATAAAACAGAGAAGGAATGAAAAATGAAATATTCCCATATCCCTTAATGGAAGAAGTTAAGAAAGCCATTCGGGAGCAGAAAAAAATTGCAGCCTCAGGTGAAGATTATATAACAAAGGAAATTATAAAATTTTGTGAGAAAGAAGCTTGCAAAACAGCTATATGAGCTTGCTATGGAGATAGTTAAAGGAAGAAATGCCAGATCATTGGAATACAGCAATACTCTGCCCCACACACAAGTGATATGACAAAGTGGACTGTGGAAACTACGAAGGCATAGCACTGTTTGGTGAATGCTATACGACATTAGCAAAGTTACTAGCAGGTAAACTGAGGGTGAATGTGGAATTATAGCAATATATATTTAGGAATAACAGGACCACCACAAAGCAGATTTTTTTACAGTTGGATAAATCCTGGATAAAGTTAAACTGCTGGTAACTAGAGTTACCTTGGTCCGGGCAAAGTATACAAGGCACGGAGTCTCATTAGAAGTCTAACGTTGACAGTGTATCATACTGTGGTGAGATCTGTAGTGATGTATAGTTCAGAGACTTGGACAATTGCATACACGGAGAAAGAAGTGTTAAACAGCTAGGAAAGGAAAATTCTTAGGAAAAATGTGATCTAGTGAATGATTGAGGATTTTGGAGAGTGAGAAGCAACAGAAATATTAGAAAAGTATACAATAGACCAGACGGATTAAGGTAGTTATTTATTGTAATCTTTACTAATGTATACAATTAATTATTTACTATACAAAATACTAAACAATACCATGCATAACAACAAATATAGGATATTAGCAAACTTAAATATGGAAACCTGCTTAATAGGCACCATGTATTGTCTCTGTTTTCACCTCCCTTGGATTTCTTTTCATAAATTACACTGGTATATAATTTATTACATAGTTTTGTTGCTCTCCCCGGTTCCTTCTTTACATGAATGTGAAATTCAAGTTCATTTTCAATTCTTATCTATCTCATCGGCATACTGTTCTCTGAATTTTCTTGTAATTAGCAGACGTTTAGCAGGTGTATCAATTCCACAACCATACTGCATGAAATGCGTTGACTTTCAATACTTCCCTTACTTTCTTGCCCTCTAGTATTTTAAAATAAGGTGAAAGAATTATAAGAATCGTTTGAGGTCTCCACCTAAAAAATGTAGGTTGTGCGTAAGAGAAGTTTTCAGGGTACTGCATTTCATGCACAAATCTAGCCTACAAAATTAATTACAGTGTAAATACTTATACTTTAAGCTAATTTGGTCTTGTTAACGGCAATGAAATTGCCATTTTGTCATCCTGTAAGCCGTCGTGAAACAAACTAGAACAAGAATTATGTTGACGGGCGCATCAAGTTAGCTGAATTTTTGTAATTAATTCATTAATCAACACGTGATTACATAAGGGTATTCTTTGCTATTTGTTGAACATCACATTAACACATCGTAGGTTTCCGGCAACGTAAGGATAAGAAAGGGATAGGTTTGGGAAGGTAGCGGACGTGGCCTTAATTATGTTACAGCCTTAATATATTTCTGATGTGAAATGGGAAACCATCGAAAACCATCAGGGTTGCCGACGGTGGGTTTCGAACGCGCTATCAACCGAATGCAGACTCACAGCTACGCGACCCTAACTGCACTGCTAATTCGCTCGGTGAGTGTACGTAAGTAAATTACCTAGTGAGAGGAATTGACCAACACCGCTTAAAGTCCCAGACCCAACCGGGAAACGAACTCGGGGCCCCCTGAACCTGAAGGCCTCAACGCTGACCATTCAGCCAAGGAGCCTGATTACAGCCGTCTCTATCCTGTGGAATATTAATCGATTACTTGGTACATGCTGGGCCGAACATGTTCTTTGTGGTCTGAATTCTCCATCCACTATTCCGTCCGTCGAAACTTTCTTTTTCTATATCTCAGTTTCCATATGCTTTTCCTTTTATAATAAACCAATTTTATTTTCACTAATACCCATAACCTAAAGATTAGCTTTACAAGACCATGCTTTCCATCACTTAATTCAATAACAATCGTCAATAGATAATAAATTGATTGACTTCAGTAAAACTTACCTCACTGGCAACAGCAACATTTCAGAACCAGGTGGTTTCAGATCTTGAATCTTCCCCTTCCTTCTTTGAACTCCACAGAAAGCAAACCACACTGGCAAGGGGTTTCAAACTTGATTTCTTAATGTTCTTAATGTTCCTCAAGCCAGGGAAATTAATCATTTACAATTAAAAACCCCTGACCCGGCTGGGAAGCGAACCCGACGCTGCCGGGTGACAAGCGGACACGTTATCCCCTACACCTCGGTGCCAGCCATTGTGCCTTACATACTATATCAGATATTTAACTGCGATCAGCGAAAGAATAAAACACTGCTCTTACCGTCTGACGTAGGCCCTACATACTGAAGGACAACTCTTAGAACAAAGGGATTCTCCTTAAACTACTTCGAGAGAGAATGTGTGCAGAATTAGAAAGTATATACCTAATGCACAGCTTGATCAACGTAATATCAATGATAATTACACAAAATCTCATCCTAGACGACTAAGTCGGCTGAGAATCAAACTATGAAATATCCTATATTTTCATTCTCCAAACGACACTTTTGGATATTTACGTAGAGTACCACATCACCGTCTAGAAAGAAACGGAAGGCAGTGTACGTAGGCCGACTACTTCGTCTTCATAAAGGGCTCTTGTGCCCGTGTAGCTGTTCATATATAAAGGAGAAACTATCCTGGTGCCTATTGATGGCTCATGCTTTGGAACATCGCACTCAAAAGTTGTCTGACTTGTTGATAACTCGTTTGGCTGTGGTATATTTGTAATTAGTTGGAAGGAGGCTTCGGAAGGAAGGTACAGACGTGCACATTAATGGTGTCCCGACATAAACAATCAACACTGCCCCATTCCAGTACTGAAAAGATGAGGAGAGAGTGAAGGGGTAGTGTTGAAGGTCAGTCAAGTACAAAACATGGTGGAAGGGGTAGTGTCGAAGGCACAATGACTCACCTTCTCGCTTAACGCATTGCTGCATGGACTGCATGCAGACAGCCCGCTACAAGACTTCGTTGTGATCGAAATGGGCACAGTGGCGGATGTATTGAAATACAGCATTAGGTTACCTACTCGTCCGGCCCCGCGGTGCACGGGGCAACGCGTCCGGCCGCCCCGGGTTCGATTTCCGGCCGGGTCAGGGTGTTTTAATTGTAAATGATTAATATTCCTGGCCTGGGGACTGCGTATTTGTGTCGTCCTTAACGTTCCTCACATTCAACACTCAACACTTCCGCAATTCCAATTACATGCAGGTTCATATATTGTGCAAGTAGGGGCAAAAGAACTCTATAGGTCGACGCCCCGAACAAATAGCATTTTAACATAAAAAATTAAAAAAGTAACCTACTCTGATAATTACAGTATTAAGAGGTAAAGGAGGTTTTTAACCGAAAAGTATTTTATACTAGTTAGCAATATTTTGTAGCTGCGTTATATCGGGTCTACCAACCCTTCTTCACCTTGTTCTTGCCATATTTCTATCCATCTCCAAACTGTCTTAAGACTGCATGGTATTGCTTGGGGGACCATGTGAGCCTCCCACATGCCAATAATACGGCCTCGATTCACCTGTGATAGGATAGGAGCCATCTTATTACAATGTTACAGTATAACGCCGGAATACACACACTGTGCCTTCAGCACTACCTGTTAACTCCCTTCCCCTCCTTTTCAGTACTGGAGTGGGGCAGTGTTGATTGTTTATGTCGGGACACCATTAATGTGCGTGCGTGTACAACCCTGGCCTGGAGATGAAGAGGATAACCACTGGAAAGCACATCTAGATTGTGATTTAAAACCCAAATGGAAGGGAGCTTGGAATTTTATGTCATTGTTGACGTTGTGATCACAACTATGGAATCTAGAGGTATACCTGAAATCTGAACCACAACGACGAGACACTTCATTTCGACAACTATCTTGTACTGACCAGGATTCTAACCGCAGTCGTCGTTTTGAGAAAATTGTGAAGATAACATTCAGCTAAAGAATTACACCTTGCAATATGTAAAACCACGAATTACTGTATTGTGAATCGTTATTGGGAATACAACGGACTGAATAATCTACAAAAAACCTGTCCTACCTTACGTTAGTACAGCACACATTTCACAAGCGTCACAAGCCTCCAAAATAACTTCAGATGCGGCTACTTCCCACTGCGTCTAACATTTCTCATATTTACCCCGAAATCTAATGTTCCTTTCTTCACATTCAACAGTCTACACTTCCGCAATTCCAATTCCACGCAGGTTCATATCATATGGTGCAAGTAGTGACAAAAGATCCACAGAGGTCGACGCCACGAACAAATATCATTAAAAAAGCACAATCGTCATTATGGAGAAATGGCTTCCTATTGTCACACCAAGCAATCTTAAGTTAAGGCCACTGCCGATTCCCTCCCACTCCTAGCCTTTTCCTATACCATCGTCCCCATAAGACCTCTCTGTGACCATGCGGCTTAAAGCAAATTAAGAAAACAGAAATAACTACGCGTAAGAAAAAAGCGAAGAAATCGCCATAAAGGCCATGAAGGACATTTGATCAGTGGAAGGTAAAGGTTTCCACTACCCCTAATTCCGTTACTAAGTGGGATAAAGTGGTTAGTTCTATGTCCAGCCGCCTTTTCTCTCAGGAAGTAACCTGCTACTCATTTCCTTAGTGAACTACAGGGCCTCCCAAGAAGTGGAAATATCGTTTCTAAATATTTCC
This sequence comes from Anabrus simplex, assembly GCF_040414725.1. Classification (NCBI taxonomy): domain Eukaryota; kingdom Metazoa; phylum Arthropoda; class Insecta; order Orthoptera; family Tettigoniidae; genus Anabrus; species Anabrus simplex. The sequence goes on from NC_090266.1 coordinate 897,243,213, forward strand.
ACTTCCTGATAGGGAATCGAAACCGCGCCCTCCATGGTGAGCCGAGCAGCTCATAGATTCAATTGGTTGAAAGAGAGAAATAATAATAATAAATAAATAAATTGTAATTCCACGCATATCATAGCAAACTCGAAGTCGGATGGAATATTTCTCAGAGGTCAGTTCACTCCTTCACCTACTTCGCCGTTGGATATATACAAGATGTCAATATACATATATATTGCTTCGAATGTTATGTTTGTAATTTATGGGAGTTATAAATCTTTTGCTTTTGATCTAGGACTAACCAGTATATCAGTTGGGAACAGTGAGTGAATGACGGAAGAAATAAGAAGGATAGGGAAAGAGAGGAAATGAAGGAGTAAACAATGCTACTGCACAAGTTCTGAACGAAGTCTATGCCGTTGGAATCTACAGCGCGGACTCCGGTTCGATACCTATACGGCAACTCTGACACGGGGAACCCAAAATAGGAAACAAATCCAAATATTCCATAATTGTTACCAACCTTTAGTGATGTAACGTCACCAAAAGAAGAAGAACAATTCGTTAAGCTGGGATCTAGGTCCTTACCACTTTTGAAGAAAATTGGTAAATTTCTTAGAGTCCTTTAAATGAGTTGATGATTGTAACAAAATTAATTCTGGACTGAGATGTCCACGTAGTGCAATAACGCCATACTTCAATGTTAACGGAAGACTCTATCGAAATGAACATGGAATCTTAACCACCCATAGTTAGTGTGACGGGTTTCAGGAAAAGCGTAATCTGTACTCATCTGCATAGAAGATTAGACTGTTGAAAATAACCTGGCTGACTCCCTTCCTAAGTACGTAAATCGTCCCAGTTGGCAGGCAATGCAAATGTATGATAGAAACGCTACAATCTTGTTTTCATCTAAATATTGAGTTTTGCAAGCATCCCATAACACTTTGTATTGTATATCGCAATAACATTTGATAATGGGGAACTTCCCCAATTACTTATTCATGACTTCTTCTTAATGCAATCTCCCGAGGGATATCTCGGCATATCGATCCGGCTCTGTACACTGGTCGTTGAGAGGGCCATAATTTCACTCCTTCCACTACCACCAGCGCCTTCTTTCTTCTCCGCTCACTCTCCTTCGCTTCCCTTTCTCTCGCAATATTGTCAGTTACGTTTTACTGTGTATGATGTGTGAGTGAGATTGTGAAGAATTATGGTCAGAGAATCCCGCGTGACTACTGGCTTCTAGTACGCGTAAATTATATGAACTGGACGTGTATAGGAAAGGTAAAGGAGGGGGGAAGGCTGCAATGACTGCCGTTCATCATTTTGATTGATGTTTCTTATAACGTTACTTTGTAATTAAAACGAGATGTACGTTGGTCTACTCTCATTTTTTCTTCTCGTTACCTCCCTCTCTATATCTCTCCTTCTCTCCATCTGTCTATCTTTTTCCCCCTTCCTTTTCTCTTGTGCTCTTCCTTTAGCTTGTAACCAGTTCATTTTCTAATTTGCACATGTATGGGAGTGAGAGGGAAGACTAGCATCGTCTGTGTCACTCTACCCGACTGGAGGTCACGAGGAAGTGACCTCCGATAAGCCATTTGGGGTTTTGCAGTAGTGGTTCACCTTTCTGAATGACGTCATGTGTGAGTCTCTTAAATATATCCTTAGTTGAAAGAACACACCGATATCAAACAAGGGGTGGCCATGAATGAGTTAATAATAATAATAATAATAATAATAATAATAAAATAAGGGCTTAGATTTCTATGACCTAAAATCTGTGGAAACGTACGTGCAATTATACCTGAATATACCGAAAAATGACAGAATGAATTTGGAAAATAAGACTCAACAATTAACTGTTATCAAAAATTGGCTTAGAAAACCAGCAGCAAACTGGCCACCTTACTAACATTCTCTTGTCCTTCCTATTTTTACCACTTACTGCTCGCAAATTACGCAGACTTCAAATCTCACTTCACCAAAAAACATTTTTAAGGAAATGACCTTATCAGCACAAGACATATGAATAATACTTGGAGAACGACTAAAAGCATTTGAATGTGACCAAATCAAATATGGCTTAATGATAAAAATGTAATAAAATATGCATAAGCAAGAAATAGGTGTGTATACGCTTAAGTTTCGTAAACTTGTCCAGAATAAAAACATCACGTATAATTGGAATCCGATTAATAATAATATACCGGGCGAGTTGGCCTTGCAGTTAGGAGGGCGCAGCTGTGAGCTCGCATCCGGGAGATAGTGAAATCGAACCCCACTGTCGCCAGCCCTGAAGATGGTTTTCCGTGGTTTTCCATTTTCACACCAGGCAAATGCTGAGGCTGTACCTTAATTAAGCCCACGGCCGCTTCCTTCCCATTTCTAGGCCTTTCCTTACCCATCGTCGCCATAACACCAATCTGTGTCAGTGCGACGTACAGCAAATAGCATAATAATAATAATAATAATAATAATAATAATAATAATAATAATAATAATAATAATAATAATAATAACGGGGCTCACTCAGCCTTACGAGACGATCCGAGTAGCTGTATGATGTGAGAAGCAACGAATCTCGTCACCTAAGCCAAGTCATACGGATGTCGTCAGGCTAGCCACGTAGCACTCCACCTCATGGCCATCTGGTTGGGCAGCAGTCGTTTTGACAAGGCAGGGCCCAAAAATGGGAGAGTTCTAGTTGCTCCATTCTTGTTAAGTTATTGTCTGAACTACTCTGAAGAATTCTGGTAAGCATGAAACATAACTGTGGGTATATTTATGTTATGATACGAAAAAAGAGTTCACAGCATTTTACACTATTGTACTGTATAACACATTACCTTGTCACCACAAAGCCCATTGAGTACTGGCGTTCAAGGCCAACGAATAAATACAAGACAATGGCTTCCGCTAAACGTATCGTCAGCACTAATTGTGCTGATCAGTATTCGAACTCCGGAATTCACCTGACACTCATTTCTGCAGTTCATTGAGTGAATCCCTGAACGATGAGCATCTTCAGAAGTGAAAGTTTTGTTTCTACATTTCTCTACTTTCTGACAGTAATTCGAACCCATTTCCTTACAGGTGAAAATAGGCACATGTAGGGGTAGCGTGCGTATTTCCCCGAGGCTCCGGGTTCGGCTCACGGTTAGTTCAGGGATCTTCATTCTGAACTGAAGGCCGCTGTTCCGTTTACTCAGTCTCTTGAGACCAATTGAGGAGCTCTGTAATTCAGAGGACCATGTCAAGGAATCAACGTAATATGGGTGAGGACGTCGAAACGCTGATCACATGCACTTGAATATCTGTAGGCCAACGGTCTAGATAGCGGTCCTCTTGGCAGGCCAAGGCCATGGCTCTAATGGACTGTTACACGACAGGTTCTTAAAAATGTAACTCCTGTCCACCCTCCATTCATTTGTTATACGATTTCAAGGTTTCAAATATCTTGGAGCAAATATTTAGCACCAGCTTAATTTAATTTAGACGGTCTAATGTTCCGCGTGCAAAGTTTCGAGAAAATTGAAATAGGATGTTTAAGTGAGCTTACTCCAAAGACAGACATCAGTGACTTATGAATCTGGTCAAATTGTCTATATAATCTCCTGTCTGAATTACCTCTCGACATCAATGACCTCTTTAAAAAGAAATAACATTTTCAATGGGCACTAAGGTTACGAATGAACTTACACTCACTTGTCAAGAAATACCATGGAGGAAATAACGAAATTAAAGAAAATAATTTTCCACCAACCTCGGCTAGGATTTTGAACACGAACATTACCGTGTGCCAGGAAGAATATTTGCTCTTGGATCCCAGATAGAACAGAAAAAGAGGTAAGTACTCATGGCTCCACAAAATTGAAAATAATTTGTAAGAACAAAGGTGTTTTAAGCTTTATATGATCATACACGTTCTATGAAGCATTTTAATTCACTTTAAAATTAAAACTAAATTAAGACTAAAAATGTACACCCACAATGAGACGTTTGGTACCATTGGTGCGAAATGAATTAAGTAATGTTTACAAGAGTATAAATAATTATTAACTTACTAAGTTGGAGTTTTGCAAGTAACCTCGTATCATTGCTTAAAGTGATAATATGAATGAAGGTACACAAAATGTTAATCTCACTAAATTTTGCTCGGAAACGAATCGTTGATATTAACTTTCAGATCCACTCAACGTACTCGTCCATACAAAATAGCGTACTATCGGTCTCCTTCTGTCCTCCGATACTAAATTTCGCCACATCTATGAGGATACTGTAATCTGAATCCTGTGAAAGTAGAGGGCTGGCGAATCATCCCTTCAGTTACTTAATTATCGGTGCGTTTTACAATAAGACTAACTTACTAAACGTAAAATATTACAGCGTAGCAAATTCTTCCATTCTTAAATATGATGATAGATCACATATGATTTCTGAGATTGTTTCCATTAAACAAGAATCCGACATTGTGTAATTATCTCATATTCAATATACTCTAGTCTGTAGATGCGAATTGCTCTTTGACTGTACAAGTGTTTCCAATAGCGTAAATGAGTCATCGAGTTGGAAAACCACTCATCTCCGAAAAATATGAAAATCAGTCTTTTGCTTGATGTGTTCGTTTGTCACTACTGTATAATATAATGCAGATGGTTTTAGTTGCAAAAAATGCCCTCTGTGTAGCTAATTTTGCATTGGGAAAATCGAGTTTATTTACTAATGCATATTTTTTTGAGCTTTAAAAACGGACATCCCCGTTCGTGCTTCAAGAATTTGTTTATAGAATTAACGCATGGGTTTATACAATTACTTCTTTAATAGTATTTGAATAAACATAGGTGTTGATTATGAAGGTAACACGCCTCATAAGGTGAGAGAAAAGGGGAAGGAATCCGGTCAGCTTCTTGTATGAGGGAGAAGGATAGGAGGGAATAATAAGTGGAGATACTTTCACTTACTAATTGTGGTAACTTGATTTTTTAACACAGTCTGTGCAAGTGGAAGACCGACGATTCGCACATGTGGTCATTCATGCAAAGCTTTCCAGTGCAAAACATGTCACTGATTTTAGTTAGCAATACTACAGGGATGAATAAGACCGTCTGGTGTTCATGATTGTTAAGGCATCAAGTCTACATGGTCTGACACCGTAGTTAGCCGGTTCGAGTCCCGATGGTTGAAATATTTCACCGAAATGGTGTTGGCCCGCAGGGTAGGATATGTGGTTGTATACAATTTATTATTACTAGATAGCGTGCCAACAACCTGGATTTAATTCCAGAAACCTGTCCACAGTGTTCATATGGAGCCAGGGCATATGGCGCTTTCGATGGTGATTCGTCCGTATGATGGGGACGTTACGCCTTGAGTAGGTCTCTTGGTGTTATTCGATCGGTGTAGGCCATGTGCCAATACCGGGTTTCGCCATCCCTCTACCTCCTCCTCCTCATCATCATCATCATTATTCCACCAAGTGAACTGAGCACGACACACCCGTCAATGAAAGCCGTACGATAAATACATAAATAAGTAACTTACATAAATATAAATAAGTCGTGAAGAGTGTTCAAAAGGCCTAGAGTTACGAACGAAAATTTAAATATCTGCCAATTTATAGAACTTTAAGGTAGAAATAGACATTCATAAGCTTAGGGCCAAGGTTGTTTATGCTCTAATGTAACAGCAGAAAGAAGGTCTTCTATAACTAAATTTCGACTCTCAGCTGAATTTAGCTATCCCTATTGTTGTAAATTTTACTATTGTGCAGGAGTCATCTAAAACATCACAATGTAAATATTTTGGCCCACAGTGTTGAAATGTGAATAAACAATTTTTACAAATATGTCATTGATAATAACAGTCTGTAAATTAATGACGAATTAAATAATGAGGAAGATGCATGTGATCATTTCTCAGAAAGTAATTCGATGTGCAATTTTAAGCTTTTACTATTCTTTCCAGAGAGCCTCCGTGGCTCAGACGGCAGCGCGTCGGCCTCTCACCGCTGGATACCGTGGTTCGAATCCCGGTCACTCCATGTGAGATTTGTGCTGGACAAAGTGGAGGCGGGACAGGTTTTTCTCCGGGTACTCCGGTTTTCCCTGTCATCTTTCATTCCAGCAACACTCTCCATTCTCATTTCATAGCATCTATCATTCATTAATAAATCACTTTGGGAGTGGCGACCCCATCGTACTAACAGCCTATATCTGCTTCATTCATTACATCACTGACCCGGTCAATGACTGGAAAACAGATTCTAGGTTTTCATTTTCACTATTCTTTCAAATATTATTGGTTTATTTGGAATACGTTATTCATATTTACTGGCCAGCTTAAAATAAATGATATTAAATGGCGTATGGCTTTAAGTGCCGGGAGTGTTCGAGGACAAATTCGGCTCGCCAGATGCAGGCCTTTAGATTTGACTTCCGTAGGAGACCTGCGCGTTGTGATGAGGATGAAATGATGATGAAGACGACACGTACACCACGTACCCGTGCCACCGAAATTAACCAATGATGGTTAAAATTCCAGAGCCTGCCAAGAATCGAACCCGGGACCCCTGTTACCAAAGGCCAGCACGCTAACCATTTAGTCATGCAGCCGGACAGCTTAAGAGGAAAATACACATGATAAATCAGAAACATTTTTTTAACTTTAAACTGCAGTAGAATTATTTACACAACTGAGAAGGAAATGGAAACTAAACTGGGAAAATTGGTTTCAATAGAGTATGGGGAACCTGTGGAGCAATACCGACTACGCCTGATTCTAGAATCTATATATATATATATATATAAAATAAGAGTTTTGTCTGTACATTGCTCAGAATTTGAAAAGAATGGTATTTCTGTATCGATCATGTCCACAGTAACAAGGAAATGAAATTTTTACTATTCCGTAATTTCTATCTGTCTGTCTGTCTATCTGTCTGTATGTATGTATGTATGTACGTATCTATGTACACCCATCACTAGAAAACGGCTAAAGAGAATTTAACGAAAATCGGTATGCAAAGTCGGGGAATAAGTCGCTACAATCTAGGCTATTAATAATTTTATTCACGCCGAGTGAAATGGTAGTTTAGGGTAAGGCCTAAAACTTAATTCTTAAATATTTACATTATTAGTGGTCCTATCTCATTGAAAATTGATATGCGAAGTCGGAGAATTTTTTTTTTGATAGGGGCTTTACGTCGCACCGACACAGATAGGTCTTATGGCGACGATGGGATAGGAAAGGCCTAGGAGTTGGAAGGAAGCGGCCGTGGCCTTAATTAAGGTACAGCCCCAGCATTTGCCTGGTGTGAAAATGGGAAACCACGGAAAACCATCTTCAGGGCTGCCGATAGTGGGATTCGAACCTACTATCTCCCGGATGCAAGCTCACAGCCGCGCGCCTCTACACGCACGGCCAACTCGCCCGGTAAGTCGGAGAATTAGCCACTTCAGTCTACGCTATAAATCATTTAATTCACACTGAGTGAAAATGGTAGTTTGGTGGAAGGCCTAAAATTTAATTCTCAAATATTTATATTATTAGTGGGCGTATCGATAAATACTACATAACCAAAGCTATATAGAATTAAAATTCCGACCATTTATATCTTATACATTTTTACCGTACCGGCAATGATAATGCAGATTTTAATATCAACTGATTTAAGTATTAACTTAGTAATTTATTTAAATTTATTCTCAGTTTTATTAATTTTTGTACTTTTCATTATTTTAAGTATTTTAAGTATTTTATTTAAGAATTTGATTAGTATGTGGTTAAGTGGAAGAGAGGGCCTCGAGCCCTAACTTCGCCACTGAAAGAAAGGAATAAATAAATAAATAAATAAATAAATAAATAAATAAATAAATAAATAAATAAATAAATAAATAAATAAATAAATAAATAAATAAATAAATATTCATGCATTTGTATTTTTGTTGCTAAGTTCATATCAACGCCGAGTTACGAGAAAATGGGTTAACGGAATTTAATGAAAATCGGTATATATAGTCGGGGAATAAGAAACTACAGTCTAAACTATAAACAATTTTATTCACCTTGGATGAAATTGTAGTTTAGGGGAAGGCGCCTAAAATGTAATTTTTAAATACCTATGTTATTGGTCCTATCGAAAAGTACTACATAACAAAAGTTATAGAGAATTGTATTCCCGGTCATTTGTGTTTTATTCAGTTTTAACGTACCAACTATAATAAGCGTGGCATTTCAGAGTCGGAAGAAAACTAAATGTGAAGGGCTACAATGTCGAAAGCGCATAACATTGATCAACAATAACATTACATTGACCATTGTTTATTGTGGTGTTCTTTGTCTCTTATGCTAACTCTCAACTCCGATACATGAGATCACTGCTGCGTACCGAGTGTAATAGCCTGACCGAATATTGCGGGGAATAGGCTGGGAGTTAGAAAACTTTCTTCTTTAGCATGCCATTTCTCTGGTTCATACATTTTCTGATACAGCTGGTACGTAACACACTGGTTCATCATAGTATTCCAGCTATTCGATCCCTACTCTGACGCGCTGTTTTGAATGAGCAGTGGGCATACTTAAGGCAGAGGCTCACTTAGTAGAGTAGTAATATGACCTGGTCTAGAATTACAATTGTGGCTATTTCAAATTATAGCACTACAATTCACTAAAATAACTCAAAATTCAACCCTCAAAAGAGCCGTTTCTAAAGAAAAGCTTCTTCCTCTTAATGTTTATAAAATTCTACATTCATTCTATTCAAAATTAGCAGTGAAGAGGGGGTTTCTCCTCTGGCTTGGAGGAAAATTGCCTCCAAGTCAGATAGATTTTTCCGCCACCAGTTTAGTGAATTGATACTTTCCGACTCATCGGGTACTCCTAGGAAACAGATTAGTAAAATGGTATAGTTTTTGCCCTGGGAGTCGCCACTGTTCGACCCCCGCCCCCGCCGAAAAAAGACGAAGAGTGTTGACGGCTCACAGCTGTCTGCGGCCTGATCATTCCAGCTCTGGAACTTTGGACTGTTAGATCAGCAGCGTAGTACTGTTCGTTAAAAAGTGATAAAATGTGTAGTTTTTCATTTGATCGAGTATTTCATATGAAAACATTGCTTTTAATCGCGCCATTCCTACTGACGTCATTGTAATGTATGTTCATTTCAGTTGGAAGAACCACTAAGAAAGTCTTTTTGAGGATGTAAAAAGGCAGGTGGAGAGTGCGTGTCTACCATTATAATGAAAGCTCCCCACCCTGAGTGTGACTGATGGTATGCAAGCGGGTCTACCATTACAGTGAAAATTCCCTAACTCAGTCTTCATATGAGAAAATATGTTTGGTGACTTCCCCTTCGCCTTTCTAGGGTAACATTAAGAGCTATGTAATTTCACACAACCTTGCTCACAACGTGTACACTACCTAACCTAGCATTCTGTATACAATGTAGAATTCCGTAGCGAAGCACGGGTACATCAGCTAATACTTAATAAAGGAGAGCAAGCCCACGTATATGGAACTCTCACGTTTCTAAATTTTTAAATGGCATTTGATGGTGTTGAGTGGATATTTTTAATGTGAAAGGAATCAAGTACGGTGAAGTAAGAGTAGACTACAATTTTCGCTAAGAACAAACTTCTTTTGGAAGATATATAACTTTGTAGAATGAAGAGTGAAGGGCTTGTAGCTTATCTCTTCTTCTCTTTAAAGTATAAGTACATCAGAACGGGTGATAAAATCAATCCAGGAGAAATTTCGAAAAACTATTGTAGTCCAAGGGAAATGACATTTAATATTTGATTACGATATCGTCATTTTAGCCTACGATGCAGATGATCTGCAGAAGCTGCTGACTGAAATGGAGTCAATCATGAAGTATGGATAGAAGATGTAAATAAGTTAAGTAAATGTAAAACTAATGTGATAGATAGGAGTCACATGAAGAAATGTGATGAAGATCTGATTCAGAAAAGAAATAACAAAGGAAATACAAGAATAATTTCGCTATTCGATTAGTAAAAAAGCCAATGATACCAGAAACAAGGACATAAAATATAAGGTGACCTTCGAGGGGAAACCCCTGCTGAAGAAATAATTGGTGACCTCAAACGTAGATAATGCGTATTGAAGTGACACTTTTAAAGACTTTATCCAAATAATGATGTACAGAAGTTATACATGGACACAACATGTGAGAAAGAGAGTGAAAAGTGGTGTTACAGATGAAAATTTACATGAGATGGGTTGGCAGAAGTGCAAATCAAGCGATATGAAAATTCAATGTGAGGAAAACTGTTTTCCCGAAGTCTGATCACAATAATAGGAAACGATAGTTCGATAGATCATAACCAGAGGAATTACAAATTTGTTCAGTGGGAAGTAGAAGGCGGTGGCGGAGGGGGTGTAGGAATGGTAGAAAGAAGTTAGGGCTTGAGCTTGAAAAACGCTACAATGGTTATATTAAGGGCCGTGCTCGGAGATTATTTTCCCAGGGATGAAATAGTTACAATAGGTTCATAGTGCTGTGATAAATTGAATCGAGCTAATCTGTGGGCTGATAATTTAAAGAGCAGGAACATCAATGGCACGGAAAATTACTGGCTGCATATCGTATTAAATCAAAGACTTACTTTAGTAAAGTAAGGAAAATCAGCTCAATTTTGTCACGAACCATACTAACTGCTTCATTTACTTGTGCATCACAGACTTACTTCAGTGAAGTGAGCAGAGAGCATAACATCGGGTGGCAGGGTACAGGGATATCTGTACGTCAAAGTATTTCCTTCGTGCGGTAAACAAAGGGAATCCCTGCTCATTAGTGGGCTTTGAGAAAGTTTTATTTGGCTTTGTTGTTTGGTGAACTAGTAACACGATTGAAAGAGGGGTAAGAGAAAGGGTCTTGTTGATGGTGGTATCTTCCTTTGCATGCATCCCACCTGTGAAGTAATATCGAACCCACGGTCTTCAAAATGGGAGTGAAGATTATCTTTCTCTGAGATTTCAAGTTACCTGTGATTTTAGAATTAATATTTTAAATTTTTAGCGTGAAAAGTTTGAAACAATACTTAATTAATAATATTCATATTCAACACAAAAAACTAAACCATGGGTCATCTTATCTGTAGAATGACGATTATTTAACATGAAATATACCAATACATGAGCTGAGGTAAGTGGTAAAAACGACTGTGTCAAAGTAAGATTTGCAGTTTGCATTTAAAATGAAAATAATTTACTGTACACTGGATAACGATAATATCGTACAGAATTACCTGAGATAAAGCTGTAAGAGCTTTGTCATGTAGGCAACATGTGATTTTAAGTGTAAATGTTAGTGGTGAATTATAAGTCGGAGGCTATAAGCAGTCAATTTAATCCCCTGGAAGCAAACACAAATAATATTGTCCTTAACAAACTACTGTAAAATTTTCACCTTGTCTGGATCTGGAAACTTCCATTAACGCATTCAAGCAAACAGTACAGTTACTTAAATAGGGAAGGGAAATGCTCAGTGAACATAAAGGAGTCCCATCGAACAGGCTAAATTGGAACGTCCCACCACCTCCTCGTACATTATTTAGTGGAGTGATATAGATGAATTTTATGGACTGCATTATCGCTCCAATACACGTACGAGAGTTCATTGCAGCAAGGCTTCTCTTGATGAAACGTGTGTATGCAGAACATTCGACCTTACACACACACACACACACGTATATATACGAAATATGACCGTCATATTTTCCTGTCCTCCAGATTCCAGAAAATGTCCAAACGATGTTCAACCCAAACTCCGTGGCCCATTCATCGGACAGTTCATAACCAGATATGGAGTATTATGCCGTCAACCTCGTCTATCACAAAATCAAAAATAATTATAACTCCTCATTTGACCTCACGAGGTTGAGAGAATTTCTTTCAGTCCCTAAAAGTTCTTGAACTAGTAGGGGATACAACACCCGGTCTCTGGATGAGAGGAAGGTAAGTTACTCCTACATAACGGAGCAGACATGAAAAGCGTGCAATGAAAGAAAACGTCTTCCCTTTCACAAAGCAACACTGTCACGGGCATAGCTACTGTAAGTTGGTGCAACCGGTGCATTGCACCGAGGCGCCAGAAGTCGAGGGCCTTAAACGAAAACCACCAATAAATGTGGGGGTCCTGTTCAAAAAGATTTTGAAGGTATCCTGTGGCAAAAAAAATTGTAAAATATTGTTTACTACATAATACCTACTAGTAACGTTGTTAAATACTATTTAGCCATTCTAACATTTTAGAAAGATCAGTCGATTTACCCATGCAAGAGCAAGTTACTTTTATATTGAAAAGCCTATTATTATTTTAGTTTGATAGGAACTTAAGTCATAAATAACTTCTGTTCTGATCCTACTGAACTTATCCTAACGATAAGTGAGTGCCTAACTGTTCGGACAAATAACAAGCACCGAGCTCGATAGCTGCAGTCGCATATGTGCGGCCAGTATCCAGTAATCGGGAGATATTGGGTTCGAACCCCACTGTCGGCAGCCCTGAAGATGGTTTTCCGTGGTTTCCCATTTTCACACCAGGAAAATGCCGGGGCTGTACCTTAATTAAGGCCACGGCCGCTTCCTTACACTTCCTAGACCTTTCCTATCCCATCGTCGCCATAAGACATATCTGTGTCGGTGCGACGTTAAGCAAAATAACAAAAAATAGCAAATAACAAGCTAAATGAAACAGTTAACATCTCATAATTTTATATCATTGCTCTTCAAATTGTCAAAACCAAATATTACGTATGAATAATTGTTTACGTATGGTTAAATCTAATTGATTATATAATGCGCGTATAGATTAGATTCAACATTCCTTAATTCACGTTTGGCAACCGCAGTTAGGGGCCCCATTTGGAACTTCTGCACCGGAATCTCGGAGAACCTAGCTACGCCGCTGAAATCAGTTCTGCCTGTGGCTAATTACAATGGCATTGTAACCTGCTATCAGTCTGAAGTAACTACCATTTTGTTTTCCAGATTTAACATACCACGTGAATGATGGTTTGTATACGACCGAGCTTCAGCTGAGTAGTCGGGCAACTTATGATTATTGACACTGATCAGAAAGATGTTATCGATCAAAAGATGCATGCACGGCAAAATAATACCAAAAACCAAATCCCATGACGCAACAGCGCAGAAGAGCCTTGGCCTACCAAGCGACCGCTGCTCAGCTCGAAGGCTTGCAGATTATGCGGTGTCGTTGGTCAGGACGACGAATCCTCTCGGCCGTTATTCTTCGCATTCTAGACCGGGGCCGCCATCTCACCGTCAGATAGCTCCTCAATTGTAATTACATAGGCTGAGTGGACCTCGAACCAGCCCTCAGGTCCAGGTAAAAGTCTTTGACCTGGCCGAGAATCGAACCTGTGGCCTAGTAAAATAATATAGTTACAAAAAGAAATTATTTGCCTGGCTACAGTCACATTACATTCCTACAAATATCGCGTTAAAACGAAAAATTAACTCACAATATTTATAGTTTATAATTCATTTATAGCTGCTCTTCTAAAATAATATTCAAATATTATAATATACTTTTTTGATTACAGTCGGAACACTAACTTTATAAGGCATGTCGACCCTGACGCCAAACAAGTATTCGTCTAGTCAACACAATGCAATAACTCAATCCCAGCAGACCATACCCAGACATTTCACCTGCTAAAGTCAGTTTGTTTTCAGCTTTGAGAAAATATGTATCAGACTTGAAATATAAAGGGACCCAAAAAATAAGGAAATTGCTGAGGAAGGAAGAATAATTGCAGCGAGATGTTTCCAAAAGGGAGAATCATTCACAAACATCGCGTACGTAATAAATAGACCCATCAGTAAATAGAGAGCATCATATACAGATTCAGTCAAAGTAAATTATTTTACAACAAAGCAAGATTTGGTCGGCCAACAATTCTGACTCTTGCATACTGTTCCGCGGATACCGTGGAGCACATAGGAGTAAAAAGGTGCGGGCATGAATGGGTGGACAGAGAAAAGGTAAAATCTTAATTTATAACTGTAAAATTTGAAATTTCGACGTAAAGCCCCGTAAAGCCAAAATTTGAAATGTTATTACTTTCTTTGTTTTTCCTTTTTTCAGATTTTAAACTTTGTTAAACAATAAAAATAACAATTGGATTGGTCAGGTTAGCTTGTGAGTTCGAGTAACAATACAACAACAATCAGACAACAACGATTTAACAGAATGAGCCTGAAGCTCCCAAGTTACAAATGTTACTGTCGCCGGTATGAGTGGCTCAGACGGTTAAGGCGCTGGCCTTCTAACACCAACTTGGCACGTTCGATCCTGGCTCAGTCCGGTGGTATTTGAAGGTGCTCAAATACGACAAACTCGTGTCGGTAGATTTACTGGCACGTAAAAGAATTCCTGCGGGACTAAATTCCGGCACCTTGGCGTCTCCGAAGACCGTAAAAGTAGTTAGTGGGACGTAAAATAAATAACATTATTATTATTATTATTATTATTATTATTATTATTTTTATTATTAATGTTACTGTTCCATTCAATTAATCCTCTAGAAAACTGCGCTCCAAAATTTACTACATTCAAAAGAGCGTAATTGCTCCAAACAATTAACTCGGAAACTACTCTCCAAAATTTGCAGGATTCCAGATTCTCAAACGCACAGTTAAACTTTTACAATAGGTAAAATACAACCAGATTCCACTGTCTTACTGGCTCGACATTCTGAGTTACATTTAAATAGGAAATTGATTAAGAATAGTTAACATTAAAAGAGGCAATAAGTGCCCTTTCTACATGACCTTAGTTAAAAAATAAAAAAGTTAAAGTTATTGGCCGTAAAGCAAAACGTTAGGAGGCGAACATTTGCACTCCTTTCAAATTCAATTGAAAATTCTTAAGACCCTATGTGGGCTTATGGCCCAAAGTTACGGAGGCTAAGCCTATACTACGGAGGTGACTAGATTGAGAAAAAATGAAATCGCAAACAAGAAAATATAAATTTCAAACTCAACGAAATCATAGTTACCCCACTACCAAGTTGAATAGGAATTAAGGGAGGATTCACACTCTTTATTCCCTAAGTTAGACTAAGGTCTTTAGACTTGTTTGAAAATTTACACAGAAAAATTGAAGTTTACATTACGAAAGAATTTTGAAACTTTCCCCTCAAACTAACTTACTGAGGTTATTACATGGTTACGAGATGTCTGCCATTACATTGAGCTGATGGACCTTCCGGGGATGGGTAAGGCTAGCCCGCTGCCTCCTCTAGGAACACACCCTACTTCTTGCCTGGAGCGATAGAAAGATAACATGGCCCAAAAGGTCCCAGCATTAATAGTGGAGAGGAAGGTTCCAGAATTCTCTCTGTCAAAGCCCTGTACACATCCACAGTTTCTATTGGTTGATTCAATAAATATAAAAAATTCCTGGTTGGCTAAAATTTTAAGCAGGCGGGAAGAGGTAGAAGTGCTAGTAACATTAAAACAACAAAAAATCTACAAACATATCAGTTTTGAAAACCTATGAATACAGAACTTTTCTCGATGCTTAATTGACCACCTTCTCACCAGAGGAGGCACATAAGTCGACAGTAGAGACATCTGACGGTAAACGTTCGAACTTCTTCAGAAATGAGTTTCACTGTTCATATAACAGATGGCCTTCTAATAGGGGCTTACTTTAAATGCACGGAGTTGTTGTACCTCCGGTACACAGACAAATGAAAGCTAGTCAGAAAATGTATGAGGGATCCGAAATAACTGCTCCTATGAATATGCCTCAAGTGAAAAGTGAATCGCCAGCATGTTACTGCACAAACAATACGAAATGTGCTTCATGAAACTGTGTATAATAGCTGTCAGCCTGAAGAAAAAAACCTTATATCAATAAGATTAACTGAGGAAAGCGTTCGCCTATGACAAGGAGCATAGAAACGATGCCTATAACTTAGAGTAGGACGTTGTATTTACAGATGAAAGTAAATTCAACATTTTCAAGTTGGACGGTCGAGTGACAGTGTAACGGATAAGAAACTGTGAACTAGATGCAAAAACCTCACGGGTACAGTTAAACACCGGGGTTTCGTACTTGTATGGAGGTGTATGAGTGCTAATTGTGTAGGTGAATATTGTTTCATTGATGGTAGCATGGACCACAAACACAACACATAATTTCCCGGAGGTGTACAAAGTATGGGACTTGCTAGGGACTTCATCTACATCCATGTTTACGACACTAAACATACAGCCCTCTACGCAAAGCTATGGTTTTTGTACAACATACCACATTAGATGGTAACACCCCCCCCCCCCCACAATCGCTGGACATCAATCCTATTGAGAATTTCTGGCATTTTATAGAAGAAAGAATACAAAAGCACGACATGTCAAACAAAAATGATCTCATGAAGGCATTGTTGGACGAGTGAATAAAGCAGAAACAACTGCCAACCTAGTTAATTCGGTTCCAAGAAGGTTGCAAGAAATCATAATGAGAAAAGAACGGCCGACCAGGTATTGAAGATAAAGAAGACCCCAGAAATTTGTATTATGTATTGCAGACGAATACTTATTTGGCGTGAAATGGAACATTATATTCTTTGTATGTTTAATTTGTCCTGGAGACAACATTATTTTTGTTACGTGAAAGTTTTGTACCCCCAATATTATGTATCAATTACGTGTACAAGGCACTTGCCTTATTACATTCTTTCCATTAGTTATATAACCTTAAACTCTATGTTATTGCTATTTTGCTTTACGTCGCACCGACACAAATAGGTATTACGGCGACGATGGGACGGGAAAGGCCTAGGAATGGGAGGGAAGTGGCCGTGGCCTTAATTAAGGTACAGGCCCAGCATTTGTCTGGTGTGAAAATGGGAAACCACGGATAACCCTCTTCAGGGCTTCCGATAGTGGGATTCGAACCCACTAACGATTAGGTTGCTAAGTAACTATTCTTGATCGTATTGATAATCAGAATTATTTTAAAGTCTGTATAGGCCCATATAAATGAAGTTAACAAATGAGGTTTTAAGGTTGGTGTGGCAGAATTCGAATTTTCTCGAAGAAAATACACGTTACTTGCTTACAGTTCAATCAATAGTGTAGAACAGGGCTACGTTCTGAAAGGATCCAGCCTGTGTTCATGTAAGCTAACTGAACTTAAGTCAAGACATCACTGTTTCCAAGTCATGGGATATGCCATCAACAATTCCATATTTGACTGGTCATCTATCACAGCATTCACATTACTGAGATTTTACCCAGTGAGAGATCCACAAAGGGAATAAGCACGATCTTTTGTGGTTGATTTCCGACAAAAGAGTAGTGTCAAGAAAACTTTGCCAACTTTGCGCTGAGAAGACGTGGAAGTAAAGAGACGAGCTGTTTTCCTGAGCGGTATGTTCCGAGCTGTCTGTGTAGAGGTCGTGGAATGATATTAGTAGACAAATAAGCTGAATGGAGGTTTTAAAAGTATAACATTTTGTACCAGGAAGGCATAGCCCTGGCACATACGAGTTATAAATCTTTATTCATGAGCGAACGGCTAAGTTACGATGCACAAACAGCTGTGCGAGAGAATGTTCTCGTTCTCACTGCACTGCGTGAGGGAGACCGTAAGAATGGAGCAAGGTCAAGTGACGTCAGCACTGCCTGTAGCTTCCCTCCCTTTAGAATTCTCTCGAAACCATTTATAAACTTCTCAACGACTGGATCAATAAATATGAGACCAACACTAAATTGTAGCCCATATTTTGAAAGTACAACCCTGCAAATTTGAGATTAATCCGTCCAGTACTTTCCATGATATAACATGTTGAATTTTGGGAAGTATTATCACGCCTTCATCACCTGACACAAAGTGCTGCTCGCAGACGGATATAAATTGGTCAACGAACCGAGTGTATAGCCAGTGTGTGTTCTACGATTATGACAGAACGACAGTATGCTCCGTCGCGATCAGCGAAGACGTAGAAGTCACACTCGAACACTTTGAAATTGTGCGAAGACTTCGCAAGTAAAGTTTCTACCGCGTCGTGACGAATGAAATGTTATAAAACTTTTCTCAGACTAAATCGTCATTATATAATATTTAGGAGTATGTTAACCGAGTGAAGTTACAATAGAAATTGTGAATTGAAGTGTAATTAGAGGTTTAAGTATTTCATTTACCAGTTAACGATATTGTGGACTTTGTCATTTTCACGTAATTCTGAACTTTGTCATTGACTGTGGCAGTATTCTAAGACATTACGTGTGATAAACTAAACTTCTAATTTGTGACCATTTTAATGATTCTGAGACACATTTCTCCTATACTAGTACAATTCTGAACTGTGTGAGGTACTATTCCACTAAACATTCAACCAATAACAGGGCTAAATGTGACTATTTTTTCGTGCATTTTCTCGAAATTTCGATCACTACTACGAGAAACTAACTGAATATTAAGAACTTCCTATGACAATATTAAGTCGTACGGACTCGTGTTATGCAAATTCAGTCATAAAATCTTCTTAATCTATGAACAGTATCAATCCAGAGACTGTTGTAGAGACTGTTGTTAATAATTTTTTTTCAAGTGTTTTATAGACTGTGATGATAATTCTACGATCAAACCTAAGACATAATCAGTGACTATTATAAACTGTGACAGTGTTCAATCCTTATTTTACAAACTGTGTGTGTGAAAAAGTGTGTTTTCTGTTTTGAAAGTGATTGTAAGTCATTACTTCATTAACCTGACTTACAAATCGTACTGTAGCATAGACTGTGATATTCTAAGTCACGTATTCAACGCCGTAAAACAAACGTGAGAATACGAACTGTACATTGAGACTTCCGTCGGTGTATAATACCAATCTTAATGATAATTGAGAGCTCTATAGTGCCAATTGAAAATTCCGTGTTCTGACTTTATCTCTGAAAGAACATCGGAAATCTTGGCAAAGTGTTGTGAGATTCTGCTGCGTCGAACGTCCTTTCTAGCGTGTGATGAACGTGGTTTCATCGATCATGGTACCCATCGAGGGACGTCGACGAAGGATAATAACTTGGTATCTTCATTGAACGGACTTGTCACGCTGCTGGTGCTGAGTTCGAGCCTTGGCTGCACGCTGCAGAAATTTCCAGTCACCAAGCCGCAGGACAGCACTACACCAACACTTATAAGCAGATAAGCAGATTTGAGAGAGTAATTCCACTTAAACTTTAATTGACTTTTACCAAAGCACTCAGTTAATCATAGTGCTTCCGTGGTTTCCCATTTTCTCACCAGGCAAATGCTGGGGCTGTACCTTAATTAAGGCCACGGCCGCTTCCTTCCAACTCCTAGGCCTTTCCCATCCCATCGTCGCCATAAGACCTATCTGTGTCGGCGCGACGTAAAGCCCCTAGCAAAAAAAAAATAATAATCATAGTGCTCCATCCAACAACAGAAAAGTGCTTCGTGCTATTCATAATAATTCAAGAAGGCTTCATGTCTTGCTTTTGAACTGTAAATTCCTCTTTGAAAGCTTTTATAATTTGAAGTAATTTCACGCAGATAAACTCTAGGGTCTGCAAGTGCACTATTTCCTTCTCTTGTAGAATCAACTTAGATGAACTGTAGGAGTATACAGCAAGTGTTTGAAAACTTTTATTTCAAGTGTGTGTTAATATTATGTTTAAAAATATTAGAAAGACTGTAGGTTTGCATCACAAGGGATGGACTTAATGAAATTCTGTATACAAAGTGTTATGGTGGTATTTAAATCAATTTATGCGATCATAGATGAACTGTAGGGTGTTTACGATCTCTAAAAAGGTGATATTTATTTTGGACATGTTGAATCAAGTGGATATCTCAGAATACAACAGCACCGATATTTTATTTTGCATTTTTGAAAATATTGACTGAAAATTTAATTTTGAAGATTCAACTGCAGGGTGATTTTCATGAATATTTTTAATAAATATTTTCAAAAGGATTTTACGACCTATGATTCGCCCTGCGAAACTATCAATCTCTGTACCTGCTGCAATAAGTAACCGAACACTACCTTAGATCCTTCCCATGCTCTGGTCCCATAATAATTTCTTGGTACAATATCATAATATGAAGATAAAGTTGGAATTCAAGAAGAAATTGGGGTCAAATATTCGTTTAGAGGAAGAGGAATTCTTTGAAATCATGTAAAAAAGACCGGGTAAACAAATGATAGGAATCTTCCATCTGGGCGACTGCTCTAAATGCAGATGAGTGATGAATGAATGAAATGAAATGATTCCGAATACCTCGTTAAGAAATTAAAAGACTGCCAATGGCCACCTTAACTTGAGTTGGAGGAGTCATAAATTACGTTAATTAATACCTTAATATTTCATTCACTTTCTGGTATCATGAGTTATCCTAGAAGTACTCTCAATCGTTTTAACGACGTTACATCCGTCAAACGTGGCATTTATGTCGATCACTTTAAATACACTGCAGTGTTCATAAAAATCAGAACACTACGATGGACAAGTGAAAAGCTCTTGATTTTAATTAGAAAGATACATTATGTGGCTGAAAGGAAATGTTTAACACCTCATTATCATTTGAACAGTTACAGTGGCTCAAACATTTTCAAACGATACAATTGCAGACATTTTTCCGTAGTAATCTGGTGTTGTCAAAAACGGTTTTCACTCTCGTCTACCACAAACCTGTGCCTCTCGCCACGCCTGTTAGGTTTCTACAGATGTGTGATTATGCGGGGCCTTTCCACGAAGAGAATTGGCTTCAATAAAGAGAACATATTTAAAAATTAGTTACCATGAATAATTATCAAACAGATGTGCTCAGAATCTTCTTCGTGTTTAGGGATCACGCTGTGAAAGAATGTGGCTTCTTCTTTATTATTAATATTAATGTTATTATTATTATTATTAGCATTCAAATTATTTAAATGTGATATAATATATATTTAAATATATCGATACTTTGACCTTTACCTCGTTATCCTATTTGAATACGAACGTTTCAAGGAGAATTAAGTTTTACACCCGGGTGGGGTCATGTGGTCTTGCCTGCTGCATTGCTATGGTTAGCGTCTACTCGCTGAACCTGCTGTTGTTGCGTCATCGGTTCGGAACTTCTATACTTGCACTACGTACATTTTGGTGGCATCTGAGCTTGCCACAACTACTGTATACCCAGTACTCATTTGTACAGGCCAGCGCCGTGGTGTAAGGGTAGCGTGCCTGCCCTTAACATGACGCCTCAGGTGCGATTCTCTGCTGATCCATGAAGTTTAATCTTGGACTGAAGGCTACAGTGGACTTCACTCAGCCTCGCGACAGCAACTGAGATGCTGTCTTATGTGAAAGACAACCAAGCAATACGGCTAAGAATGCCATCACACCGACCACGTGGCAATTCATAATCTGCTTGTCATCAATAGTCATCTTCGCAAACTAAGTCTAGATATGTCATGAGTTTGTTTGTTTGTTTATTCGTACGTTATTTTGTTCATTTATTTCTTTATTTGTTTGTTTGTTTGTTTGTTTGATTGATTGATTGATTGTTAGTTAGCTTCCTTGTTCTTGTTTGTTTGTTTGTAATCTTCCACACTAAGAATAGTGCAGTGATGTATTGTCGTCGAAAAATTTCAAAGCCTTTCCTTCCCTGATTTTAAATACGTCTTGGTGCTATATGCGTCTACAGCTCTGATTTTACACATTTGATACAAATTAGAGAAGTTGAATTTAATTGCATCGGGGCCGATGGGCCCTTTAAACGACAAGCATAATCATCATAATCATCATCATCATCTGTTTACCCTCCAGGTTCGGTTTTTCCCTCGGACTTAGCGAGGGATCCCACCTCTACCGCCTCAAGGGCAGTGTCCTGGAGCTTCAGACTCTTGGTCGGGGTATACAACTGGGGAGTATGACCAGTACCTCGCCCAGGCGGCCTCACCTGCTATGCTGAACAGGGGCCTTGTGGAGGGATGGGAAGATTGGAAGGGATAGGCAAGGAAGAGGGAAGGAAGCGGCCGTGGCCTTAAGTTAGGTACCATCCCGGCATTCGCCTGGAGGAGAAGTGGGAAACCACGGTAAACCACTTCCAGGATGGGTGAGGTGGGAATCGAACCCACCTCTACTCAGTTGACCTCCCGAGGCTGAGTGGACCCCGTTCCAGCCCTCGTACCACTTTTCAAATTTCGTGGCAGAGCCGGGAATCGAACCCGGACCTCCGGGGGTGGCAGCTAATCACGCTAACCACTACACCACAGAGGCGGCATAATCATCATCATCATTTTTAATTCCATCAGGAGTGCTATTACTCAGAAATACAAACAGCAATATGGAAATAAATAAGACGAAGGCCTATATTGTTGCTTCAATTAAGGGTTTTAAGACATTGTAGTGTATCTGCTTAATGTACCAGATAAATTATGTTGCTATCGTGACTTTGTATCTCAATTAATTAGCTCTAGGGCTAGGAAGAAATCGTTCAGAAACTCTCCGTAACTTCCCTGGAGATAAAATGTAAATCTTCAGAAATCACATCCAGAATAACTGAATATAGTAACCTTTCTTTGTACATTTTTCACAGCTATTTTCATGAGGCTAAGGGATCCGGGAGGTAAAATACAATTCTAACTAAAAATTATGGTGGTAGAGCTAAGGACATTAAATTGCTTTCCTTTACGATAAGCCATTTCGTAGGTTTCTGAAACCATTCTGTTGCAAGAAGAGATAACACTATTTTGAATAACTATCACCTATCATGGGTCAATCTTCAAGTACCCTCCATAGCAATAGAAAATCTTCCGTGAAGACCATACAGTAGACATTTTTAAACAGTGTAATATCCTGGAAACACAACTTACGAAAAATAGAGAAATGAGGAATATGTGAAAAATCTTATTCTTCCTATCAGTGACTCTCCGAAATTAATGTTATTTAAACAATGTAACTGACTGCCTCAAAAATGTTGTAACAGGAAATCTCCTGATGAGGATCGAGGCAGTTAATTGATTAACATATTTATTCCAGTTCTACTTGCCTGGTAGTATACTGTTCATTTAATAAGGCCTATTATAAAGGTATTCTATAAAGCAGGTTTTTTTGTTACATGTAAAAGTTCACCATTTCACTCGCACATGCTAAATCAAAATTTAATTCTGAAGTAGTTTAATTGCTTCATTGTTATAAAGTAACATGCATATCATAAAATTTACAGGCTATAAAACATTACACATATCGACTCTTTAATTTGCATATAATGAAAGGTTAGGGGTGAGGAACATTATATAAATAAGTGTTTCGTGTTTTTGACGTACGTGCCCTTCTGCAGTCAGAGCTATTAACCTCATAACTCATGCAGAGCATTTCTGTACATGACTTGTGAAGAAATTTCTTCTCTGGCCCTGTCTCTGAGGAGTCAGATAATTATAAAATGCCATTCATTTGCCAAGATGGTGGAAATACTAAGGTTATTCTTGTCGAGCTTGATGGATGTAAGTCAGGTGCGCCCCGCCCAGCGCTCATACCGACATCACATACTTCAAATGAAGTTCGCCCAACACTACAGCAATAGTCATATCCTTCTAAGACAGCTGATATTTTTCCTTTCAGTCGAGTGTCAACTGCTCGAAAGTTGTCTTTTGCACTTTTCGAATCATTCTTCTGTTACTCGTCAGTGAGGTGAATGCTTCCTTTGACAGTTCTCAGGATCGATTGCTTGCATTTGACTACAGCTTCTCAAATGAAATAGCCCACCTCAGAGTGCAGTCCTTAGCCTTCCTTCCTAAGAGTGCGAGTTAAATCCTGACAGGTTGGTGACATTTGAGGGTGTTCAATTGCATTAATTTCGTTTAGTTTAGCATGTTAAGAAATAGTCGTGAGGCAAGATTCCGACAACCTGGCGTCTGTCGAGAACTTGAACAGTAAGAAAGGAGACTACATAAATTAATAATAATAATAATAATAATAATAATAATAATAATAATAATAATAATAATAATAATAATAATAATAATAATAATAATAATAATACTTTTTAGTATTTGCTTTACGTCGCACCTACACAGATAGGTTTTACAGGAAATTCCCTGGTGTGAAAACGGGAAATCACAGAAAATCTCTTCAGGGCTGTGGACAGTGGGGTTCGAACCCACTATCTCCCGGATGCAAGCTCACAGCTGCGCGCCCCTTACAGCACAGCCAACTCGCCCGGTAATTATAATAATAGAAATAATAATAATATCGAGTGAGTACCCTCGCGGTTAGAATCATGTAGCTATGAGCTTACATTCGGGAGATGATGGGTTCGAATCCCACAGTCGGCAGCCCTGTAGATTTTTCCCGTTGTTTGCTATTATTACTCCAGGCAAATGCTGGAGGCAACACCTTAATTAAGGCCACGCTTGATACTTCTCCACTCCCGGCCCTTTCCCAAACCTGCTTCGACGTTGGACTACTATTAAAAATAAAATAAAAATAACAATAAATTAAAATATCATTTTTGGTGTTTTTTGGTTTTTTGAAACCCCGAGATGCTGCTACTTTGTCTAGCAAGAGTTATTTTACTTGCCGCAAAATCTAAGGACCCGAGGCTGATGTATTTGAGCACTTTCAGATATCACCGGCCTGAGTTGCGATAGAACGTGCCAACTAGGGCTGTTCCGTTTGAGTCGCTGGGCCCGGCGCACGTAATACTTATTATTCATATTGTTGTTGTAAGGTATATCCTCAATAACGGTGCGTCTGCTGCGTATGGGTAACTGCGTGTTAATTGTGGTGGAGGATAATGTTGTGTGCGGTTTATGAGTTGTAGTGATATTGGGAAATACCCATTCTCCACGCCAAAGCACTTAACCACTTAAGATTAAAATTCCTGAACCTAGCCGGGAATCGAACCATAGGCCTCAAGGGCCGAAAGATAGTACACTGACCACTCAACCATGGAGCTGGATATTGATTATTATTATTATTATTATTATTATTATTATTATTATTATTATTATTATTATTATTATTATTATTATTATTAAATAAGAGCTATGATAGTAGAGCCTCCGTGGCTCAGGCGGCAGCGCACTGGCCTCATATCGCTGGGTTCCGTGGTTCAAATCCCGGTCACGTCATGTGAGATTTGCGCTGTACAAAGCGGAAGCGAGACAGGTTTTCCTCCGGGTACTCCGGTTTTCCTTATCATCATTCATTCCGGCAACACTCTTGGTTGTGTCTTGATTGCGAACAGTCCAGATTTCGAACAAGGCAAAAAGCGTCGATATTCCGAACAATTTAAATATATCCTGTCCAGATTGCGAACAAGAGATTTAGTGTTGACGTGAGATACATAGAACTGATACAATTTTGAAAACAGTCTCATACGTAATTTTTGTTCTAGTAGTATTAACATTAACTGTTACATTGGGACGTTTTAGATAACCTAACCTTATTTAAAATAAATATTTTTCTTATTGAAAATGTTTAATAATTTAGTTTGAGGTAATATTACCATTTAGAAGATTATCTTTTTATTGTATAACATAACTGGAGGGGTAGTTGTTTATGGTGGATTATTGAGAGTTATATTATTATTATTATTATTATTATTATTATTATTATTATTATTATTATTATTCAAAATAATACATAAGAAGTGAAATAGTCAGTTTATTTGTAAACAGTGGGTTTTTCCTTACATGCTTTTAATTTTTTTTGTGTATTACCCAGTATTCGAATTGTGTATACCAGAACTTGGTGTACCAAATGAGGGTTAATTTTTCTGCAGCCCGTCAAATTGGAATTTTGTTCATATCCAAGTGAACATTTCTAGTCAAGCGGGTTGGGCATCTTTGTATGTCCCACTTGTTCGCAATCTGGACTTATTAATGTGTGTCAAACCCAAATCATCCCCTTCAGGTACCCACTTGTTCGCAATCAGGACACCACCACACTCTTCATTATCATTCCACTTCATCTGTCAGTCATTAGTCATTGCCCCAGAGGAGTGCGATAGGCTTCGTCAGCCGGAAAAGTTCCTATCCTCGCCGCTAGATGGGGGTATCATTCGTTCCATCCCTGACCGGGTCGAATGACTGGAAATAGGCTGTAGATTTCCATTTTCAAGAGCTATGATAGCGGCACGAGTGTGCTGATTACGGAGGGATGTTAGCGATCCTGTTCTTTTTCTGATATATTTGTTGTTTTTGTTGTTGTTGTTGTTGTTGTTGTTGTGCCTCACCTCAGGTTTGTCCGACTCGTTGGCTGAATGGTCTGCGTACTGGCTTTTGGTACAGAGGGTCCCGGGTTCGATTCCTGGCCGGGTACGGGGATTTTAACCTTAGTTAATTCCCATGGCTCGGGGGCTGGATGTGTGTGGCGTATTCAACATTAGAAATCATCCTAGGTAGGGCCCTCATCTTCACAGACATGCAGGTCGCCTAATAGGCCGTCTACTAGAAAAAGACCTGCACCAGGCCTCCCCAGAGGCCATACGCCATTATTATTATTATTATTATTATTATTATTATTATTATTATTACCTCAGGTTTGAAAAGCTAGTTTGCAACAATTGAATACAGACAATCATATAAATAATTGATACCACACTTGTTAGATTGGCCGCTGAACTGGTGATTGTTATTTTATTCTGTGGTACCTCTCGACGTAACATAAATTGTAAGCCTATAGTGACCGACTTGCGTAGTTTAGTTGCTTAGGCACTCACATTCGAAGTTCGAGAACCCAGTGCAGTTGGCAGTGTGTCTTTTCTTCAGCACATGGCTTTTAGTGCCGGGAGTGTCCGGGAACATATTCCGCTCGCCAGTTCTGTAGCTGCTTTTCCCGGTACACCCCAAGGATTGACTACCTTTACAGTAGATGTAGGAATATCACAGTGTCAGAAGAAAGCTAACTGTGAGGGCCTACAATATCGAAGGCTAAAAAGAACCTGATCAACAGAAACATTAAATTGACCATCAATGTGATGTATCTTGTCTCTTCTGCTGCCACTTATCTCCGATACATAGGATTACTGCTGCTTCCCAAGTAAAACAGTGAGACAAAATATTGGCGGAAAGCTGAGGAGTTCAATAATTTTGCACATGCTATATGATTATCCTGTCAACGACGCGTAATACAGCTAGCTACAGCAAGGAAAATAATAATAATAATAATAATAATAATAATAATAATAATAATAATAATAATAATAATAATAATAATAAGACGAAGAAGAAGAAGAAGAAGAATGTGTTTTATTTATTCTGGCAAAGTTAGGGATCTGTCCGCCGCTGTGGTGTAGTGGTTAGTGTGATTAGCTGCCACCCCCGGAGGCCCGGGTTCGATACCCGGCTCTGCCACGAAATTTTAAAAGTGGTATGTTGGCTGGAACGGGTTCCACTCAGCCTCGGGAGGTCAACTGAGTAGAGGTGGGTTCGATTCCCACCTCAGCCATCCTGGAAGTGATTTTCCTTGGTTACCCACTTCTGCCTCCAGGCAAATGCCGGGATGGTACCTAACTTAAGGGCACGGCCGCTTCCTTCCCTATTCCTTGTCTATCCCTTCCAATCTTCTCATTCCCCACCAAGACCCCTGTTCAGCATAGCAGGTGAGGCCGCCTGGGCGAGGTACTGGTCCTCCTCCCGGTTGTATCCCCGACCCAATGTCTCACCCTCCAGAACACTGCCCTTGAGGTAGTAGAGGTGGAATCCCTCGCTGAGTTCGAGGGAAAAACCAACTCTGGAAGGTAAACTGATTAATAATAATAATAATAATAATAATAATAATAATAATAATAATAATAATAATAATAATAATAATAATAATAATAAGCAGAAGAAGAAGAAGTTAGGGATCTACTCCCTTTCTTACACTGAACCAGTCTTAACCCAGATCACCGTTAATAATGACTACCGATGACAATAAAATTGAAAACAATATTAACAATAATAACAGTAACAGTATTAATAAGAGTAATCACACGTAAAAATCATATCATCTACATAATATACATCGTACGTAGAGTACATTAAAAATATATAAATACTGACTGACTTAAGGGAAGTTTGTATATATACATTTCTACAATATACCGAGCTATCGCCATCAATTGAGAGGTGAAGAGAAGGATTAGTAATAAGAAAATGAAGAATAAGATCTGTTAAGGGTGGAGGGAAATAATGATGAAGAGGCCTTGGGAGGGAAGTGTTTTCATTTCAAACCTTGATGATTCATGCATGTTTACCTAGTATTTCGACACAGGCAGGCTGAGCTGCTGGACATGCTTCTGACGTCCACTGGCAAGAGATTCCATTGTCGGGTTGCGGTAACGGTGAATGATTTCGTGTAGATTGCTGTTCTGTGTACAGGAAGGGATAAACACATGGTTCTGCGGGATCGGGTATTTTTGTTATGGTCTGTGGAGAGGAGCTTGATTCGGTCTTGGAGATAGGCTGGTTGAGAATTTTTAAGAATAAGCAAAGAGAACGAAGTGTGCGTCGTTCTTGCACGCGAAGCCACCCGAGCCGTGTGTAAGACGGTATGACATGGTCAGCATAGCGAAGTCTACAGATAAATATTACAGAAGCATTCCGAGTACACTGTAATTTCCTTCGCTAGTCTACTCCTAAGTTGTTGTAAAATGACATAATGCGAGCGATTCGACAATAATTTTCTTTAGTTTAGAAGGGGAAGTTAATTTGAAAGTACTGAGACAGTGTAGCGTTCCGCATATTTTTCTACACACAGATATAGCTTGGACAGACCAGAACAGATTTTCGCCAAATATTACACTAAGATTCCTTACTATCTAAATGAGAATAAGTCGTGAAGGAGCTCAATGAAAGTTTCAAGGTGGGCTCCCTTTACATTGGATGCCCTAATATCACAGTAAAAAGACCTAGATTTGAAGGCTTACAATGTCGTAACCCGATACCTAGCTTTATTTTATAGGACCTAGGACCTAGGGAAGGTTTTCATTCCGCTCCCCGAAGGGGAGGGGCGGGCCAACTAGAAGATGACGCCCTCTCTCTGGCCATTAGATTCGGCGGGTTTGGTGGATTGTTGGAGGTTGTAAGAGGAGAGATGGGGCTTTGATTCGGTGAAGGAGTGGGGAGAAGAGATTATATCAAGGTCAGCAATAATACAAAGCAATATGAAACTGCAAAGGGCCACAGAGAACAAGGAAGCGAGTACGTCATAACAGCGAGAGGCATGTCCACTTA
Source organism: Anabrus simplex (assembly GCF_040414725.1). NCBI lineage: Eukaryota > Metazoa > Arthropoda > Insecta > Orthoptera > Tettigoniidae > Anabrus > Anabrus simplex. The sequence continues at coordinate 897,272,435 of NC_090266.1, forward strand.
TTTGCCTCAGAATCTGGGGAACAATGAGAGGGATGGAGGAAAAATATAATCTTACACATGTAAGTAGTTATCCCGTCAACGACGGGTACTTCAGCTTGTACGTACTGTCAGGAGAAAAGGAATTTACCGTTGCTTTCCTGACTGAACAACAAGGTGCTACTATGTACCAGTCTGCCGAGCCCACTCAAACGTATACACCAAAGCTTTAAGAGTCATGTTATCACATCGTTCATAACAGGGTTACTAACTTCTCATACACAGTACAGTAGTCATTTTCATATTGTAAAATCCAGATGTAAAACAGGACGAATATTTTCTGGTCCACACCAGAAAGCATAGTCCAAAAAGTACGTATGTTATAAGACTGGTTGTTTGGGTCATCAGTCCATAGACTGGTTAGGGGCGGTTCTCTAAGTGACCCTATCCTGTGCTAAACGTTTCATTTCTACAGAACTACTGCATCCAACATCCGCCTTAACTTGTTTATCATACTATTCTCGTCTTTGTCTACCCCCGCCATCCTTACTACCTACACTTCCTTCAAGAACCAAGTGAAAATCACCTGGATGTCTCAAATTTTGTCCTTTCCGCCTGTCTTTATTATTCTCCTCTGACCAACTCGACTAAGTATCTTTTCGTATATGATCCGATCTACTCATATCATTTTTACAATTTTTCTGTAATACCACAATTAAAAAGCTTCGATTCTCTTTCAGTACTGGATATTGCCCATATTTACATACTATGCCAGTCTCTATACAAATGTCTTTAAACCAACTTTTTAAATGTATATTTGTGTTTGAGTTGAGCAAATTTATTTGCTTAAAGAAGTCTTCCTTGGTTTTACTGGTTGTCATTTCACATGCTTCTTACTTATATCGTTGCTAGTTACGCTGCTACCAAAAAACAAACAAACACTAGTACGCTGACTTAGCAAGAGTCATTGGATAGTCACCTAATAGCGCGTGGGGCTTATCTGGCCATGCGAACTGCAGTGAGACGCCTTGGAAGTGAGTCGACAAGTACCTGGTAGTCATCTGGACGCAGCTGACACCAAATCGTTTGCAGAGCGGCATCCAATGCTGGTCTGTTCGTGGGTGCAGGATCCAGGCATCCAGGACATCCCAGATATGCTCGACAGAGTTCATATCGGGGCTCCTGGGTGGCCATGGCAGTCGTTGGACCTCCGCTGCATGTTCCTGGAACCATTCCCGGGCGACGTGGGAGCGATGTGGCGGCGCGTTATCATCTTGAAACACCGCAGAACCGTCCGGGTGCTGGAAGGTCAAAAATGGGTGGAGATGGTCCCCGAGCAGCTCAACATACCGCGTACCATTCAAAGTCTCTTCCAGAACAACTAGGGGGCTCATTCCATACCAGGAAAATGCACCCCAGACCATAACAGAGACACCAGCGCCCTGGACCACACCTTCAAGGCACGCGGGATCCATCGCTTCATGTGGTCTGCGCCATACACGGTGCCTCCCATCGGCATGGTGCAGTTGAAATCGTGATTCGTCCGACCATATCACGTTACACCATTGTTCCAGTGTCCATCCCTCGTGACTGGCGACAAATGCGTGTCGTTGTGACCGATGACGTTGGGTTAACAGTGGCACCAGTGTGCGGCGCCGGCTCGCATACCCCACAGAACCCATGTTCCTACGGATTGTCCACTGGGAGACGTGTCTAGCACGGTCTGTGTTGAATTGAGCCGTGATTTGTTGCACGATTGCCTATCTGTCACTATTGAAATCCGTCTCAGATGTCGCCGGTCACGGTCATCGAGGGTGGCTGGACGACCGGTCGTTCGTCCGTTGTGGACGGTGACACCCGCATTCAACCATTCACGATACACCTTGGATATGGTTGATCGTGTGAAGCCAAATTCCCGCACCACTTCCGAAATCGCACTTCCCATCCGTCGGGCACCGATCATCATAACCCGTTCGAACGGTGTCAGCTCACGACGACGTTCAATGTTACACCTGTAACATGCACAGCCACTGCTCACAAGGTCTCCTATACAACTGCCGCTGGCACAGGGGGCGTGTGGTGCGCAGACAACATACCTGCGCATCAGTGCTCCGCTATCCTATGACATTTGCTCAGTCAGTGTAATTTAAATTTTTAAAGCCTCAATTTCCTGATCCTATGTTTCCCGCATCACATGATTTCATTCTTTTACGTTCTATACATTTTATTTCCGATAGATCATTTTCTTACTCCGCCAAGACTGCTGGTACCATTCATCTGTGTATCTAGATTTTCTGCACAGTCAAAACATTAATGCCATCGCCAAATTTGAATTCCGATTCAATATTGTCTGTTATCTGTAGTCTACAAGCTCTTGTTTAAAAAAGGAAGGAGACAATTTGGAGCCCTATCTCACTCCTATCTGATCCCGATCACATCCAAAATTTCAAAGAACTTGGTCAATTCAATGTTATCGAATACATTTTCCAGATATACAAATTAGATAGACGTGGACTGGCTTTTCTTCATTCGATCCTCTACAATTAGGCGTAGAATCAGTATTTCATCGCGTGTTCTTCCACTTCTCCGGAGGGCAAAGTGATATTCTCCCAGCTCTGCTTCAAATTGACAATGCTCAGTTGAAGTGACTCAGTGCTTTCACCAGCATCGGAAGCCTCTCTTTTTCACCATGATATAATCATATACTTCTTTGCAACCATGCAATTGCTGTATACATTCCGGTCTACCTCACTCCTTAGACAAATGTATTCCTTTTCGCTATGTTCGACGTACAGTCCTGAATCGGGATGCAAATCAGGCAAAATCATCGTGAGCATTGAGGCACTCATCCCACCGACACACCAGTTTGAAGATACTCGTGTGGTAAAACACCGTGACATGCTGCACGTCTGTAACCGCCTGCTGCACATCCTCGTCTGACAGGAAGAGTCGAATTTTCATTGCCTTTTTCTGGGACCGCAGGCGTGTTAATCGCAGGGGGAGAGATCAGGACACATCCTCATTCACCGCCCGCCTGTTGATGTCCGTAATGGATGAGGCTGGTCTCCCAGATCGACTGGTGTCCTGTGTTGAAACGCGACCCGCATGGCACTTGGTGCACCATTCCAACAACGGTGGTTTTCGATAGCCATTCTGCACCTTAAACAGTCTTCATTCTCCGATAGATGTCCGCCGGTGTTTGTCTTTCGGCTGTCAAGAACCGAATAACAGCACTTTGGTCCTATTTGGACGCTTTGGTAATAACTTTGCCACAGTTAACGTGGCCTCATTTAATGCACGTACCTTGGCAGGACACGGCTGCCAGACTAATCCCCTTTCTGTTTTCTCTTCGGGGGCCCCGAAGCCCGCTCACCCCGCGTGGCAATCGACTCAGTCTGCATTGCCTCCGACATGCTAATATTTCTCAGAAGAAGTAGCAGAGAGGAGTGTGAATGGTACTACAGGAGTAGCCGCCTGTTTGCACATCAGGCGCGTTACCAGGCAAGGTTTGTGTTGGTAAGGTTGTGTTAAGGAATGATATTAAGGGTCAGGAGAAACTTCGTAGGCAGAAAGAGAAAGAGCCTACATGCGAAACCTGACAAATTGTGACAGCACATGCAAGGATGTGGTTTCTGGATAGGTTCAGGTGTTTGTGTTAGTAGAGAAAAGGTGTCATGCACCAGCCATGATCCATATTCTCGCCATTCCATTTGACAAAGGGATCAGTCTGTCTGGGCACCGCCGTGACTAGCGCGGGCCTTGCTGGTTGCAGAGCCATGCCACTAGGGCCCGCCGCACCCAGCCACGTCCTTGGGGTCCCTCGTACCTATCTCCGATCCCGGAAAATGAGGCCAAACCCGCCTGGGCGGGGGCCTCATGGATGGGGGTGGTCATGACGCCGGGCCTCCTTCCTCTCTGCCCGTGACATAGCCCGAAACACAGGGCAACTACGATGCGAGGCCGGGTGGCCCTCCGCGCAGTTTGAGCACGCCGGCGCCTATTTAAGTGCCGCGCAGACCGTGTAGTGGTGATCACCCCCACAACGGTTGTACCTCACTAATAGCCCACACCTCTCCTAACGGTGGCCCCATCTCAGGCAGCGGAAGCACTGCAAGAGCTGCCGAGGGAGACGTTATGGTCTCACCTGATTGCCGCTACCCGCTGAGATCCCCTCCTGATTGGCTCCTCGGTCAACTGCTGTCCTGGGAGCAGTCCTGTTCTGCGGATGGGTGGCCCTCTCCTGGTGGGCCGGCGACGACTTCTTCCCTGCGAGAGAGTGGCGCCTGCTTCCTGGCTGGGGCTGTCTCTTCTCGGCAGGGGAAGAGGCCTCATCCCGGCCTGGCGACCCTGGGTTTGTTGTTGGCCCCGCGGCGGCTTCTCCCTCTTCCTGGCTGGCTGTTCGTTCGTTGCCGGCATCTGATTGCCTTCCCTGTCCTGTGTGGCTCACATCGATATCTGCAACATCACGGACACGCTGGCAGGCCGGGCCTGTGTAGCAGCCTCCGAACGCCAGGGGGCGTCCTCCTCTACTGCCGTGTTTCCGTCCACCGTCTGGAGCACCTTCATGGATTGCGCCCTCGTGGTAGGCCCTTTCTGGTAGGTTTGGTCTACGTCCACCTCGCACAAGTGGTCATTGGTGGAGCGGTCTGCGTCTACTTCGCAGTGCCTGGGTAGCACAATCGCGGTGCCAGGGGGTGGCGTGCTCCACCTCCGTTGTGGCGTCGCTGGTCTCCGGCGTGGATGGAAGGACTAAGTCGGTGTTAACCGCCTTGTTCCTAGTCCAGCTGTCCTTCCTATCCGCCTGGGTGATAGCTGAGCTGGTCTCCATCCTGAGGGCTCCGGCGTTCACTCCCTGGTAGTCGGACGACCGCGTACCGGGTGGAGAGCTCCTTCGAAAAGCTTTCGAGTTGCTTCTCGCTGTGGTGCCCGACTTTCAGGCCTCCCGGGAGAATGTTCTCGATGTACCGAGATGGGGATACCCTTATGACCCTAGGAGAGGGGTTGCGCATCATATAGAGGACTATGCCCCCTTTCTATGTTTGCGGCGTACCCCTCCCTGTAGTGCACGAGGAGAGCCTGGTTCTACGAGTTTGCTCCGGTCCCCCGGAACTGGAAGGTATCAGAGGGGTCACACCCGTCTCTTTGGACGTCGAACTCCGTCCCGTTGTCCGCTGTAGTCAAGCGGGTCCTACTGAAATAAAAGTCCTGAACGAGAAAGCGAGCACGGAGAAGTGCTTCAACTTAGACAAAAGCTCTTTCGAAAGTGTACCAACAAGTACAGCTGCCTGAATAATAATTGAAAAGTACAGATCGCCTGGCGAGGAGAGATGAGTCAGTGGGAAACACGTACGTCCTCTCGCTGTGACCACCAAGCTCGTCCTCTAATCCCCTTGCCTACATATCCGTGCTTATACACCGGCATCAGAGTCGCGCTACTTTAGATGTCCACTGTGGCAACGACTTCAAACGAAAACTTTTTGATCACGCCTTGTACTTTAATCATCAGCCCCACTGATATCATTCCTCAGGACTGTTTACCCTCCGTCTTGTGTTTCTGTCACACTATTTAGTACTTTAAAACATATTCCTCAGAAAATGTCATCGTTTCCCTTTTTTCAACTTAATTAGTACCACCTCCTTTTTCCCTTCCTCTTTTCGTTTTTATTAACTTCAGTCGGCATTTCAGGACACCAAGTTGTTGGTTTTTTTAACAATGCAGCAGAATTTAAGTAGCTAAGCGATGTTATGTTTCATTACAAAACTACTTCAGCCAATCATTCAGACTGACAACTTCCGTAAGACTGCTGCCCCCTTTCGATGAACCATTCGTCAGTTTGGTCTCTCGACAGGTACCCTTTCAATTTGCTTCCACATGAAGCCTGTCTATCTGCTTCATTGGAATACGACAATGTTACATGGTTCATAGTAAAGGTCACAAGGCTTGGGTCAGGATATTTGATTTTCTTACATGTTAATGTACTGCGCACTTTTTGACACAAAGCTGACTGGACGTTTGTACGAAGAATATGAATTAAACTTTGCACACTTCGTCCAGTACTATGAATTTTCGTAACGATATACATTCACTTCAATACATATTTGTCCATTATTTTGCTATTTGTTTTACGCCGAACCGATACAGACAGGTTTTATGACGACGGAGGAAGGGAACAGGTTTAGAACTGGGAAGGAAGTGACCGTGGCCTTAAATACAGCCGTAGCATTTGCCTGGTGTGAAAATCCCATCATAAGAATCATTGGAACATAATAAATATCGTTGCTTCCGAGAGAATTTAAGACTTTCGTGTAACAACCAGACATATCGCCATTTATATTGCATTTCTCTTAATCCCGAAACTTTAATAACTTTCATTCGTATATCAGTCACAGCCCCTTAAATCTGATAGCGTACATTTATTCAACTGCCGAAATTATAAGCGCTGACGCATTCAGATATTCATTTCCATTTCGGAATAAAAATGAAATAAACATTTTAATGATTCTTCTTTTCCTTCTTCCTCGCCTTTTTCCAAGTACTTGAGATCGGCAATATGTCTTGATTGAAACTAGTTTTACGACCGGATGCCTTTCATGACGCCAACACTATGTGCAGGGATACATATATTATTGTGTGTTTCTGCGAAGGTTTAAGTGTAGTGTTTTAGTATGTAGATGAAGATATGTATTAAGAGGAACACAAACACCCAGCTCTTAGCCAGAGAAATTAAGGATACGCGGAAAAATCCACCGGCCAGACCGCGAATCGAACCAGGGACCAATATTTTAATGATTATCTCAATAATACTGTGAACAAACCACACTTTCAACGTCATTAAACAGTCTAGGCTATATTAGCCTATATTGTACCTATCCTGTCTTAATTTGTGCCTAGCTAAGTGTAGAAGTGGTTGGTAGGTCCTGACGTGGCCAATAAAATCTCTAGTTACTAAAATATACTAAAGTATATGGACAGGAAATACGTACGTATAAATCTAGTGAATGAGAACGCGGGTTATCGGGTAGAATAGATTTATTAAACTAGAAACATGAATTAAAATTATACTGGTACTAAAAAAATAAAGAAAATAAAACAAAACGAAGAACCGACCATGATGTTGGTCAAAGAAAGCGGCACGCATATATACATGAATTTACATTGTTAACAAACGTTTACAAATTAGAAAAACGTGTAACGAAGCCGAGGAAATGGGAAACATCTTTACATGGTATATGTATGGATTCCATTATTTCATTGTGTTGACTGCCCCGTTAAGCCCCTAATTCTTTGCCCGAAGACTCGTTCTAAAACCGTTCATGAGATGCGATAGTAATATCCGATACACTAGTAATTGGCCTAATTTAAATATGTACAAACCGATCACTCGAAAATAAATATATAAAACATTTGTTCAGGGCTGCGTATAAATTACCCATCCAAAGCAACACCGATTCTACTCATATGGGTCCGTACCAATGAGCAATGGGTAAGGGCAGAACCTTACTTCCCAAAATTAGCATCGGGCTAAGTCTCGCTGTTAATCAACAAAAGACAACATCACAACACAGAAATAAATACACTGGACACAACAATAAAACACACAAGGTAAATATATAGAAATCACGCCTGTAAAAGTAAAATACACACAGTATATGCACTGAAGTTGATAGAGGCGTCGAGGCTCGATTCCAACATATCCAGGCTCCGAAAATTACATGTCTCACATAGACACAACATTATAGCATAATTCGACACGACAGGGGAGATCAGCTGGTTAGCAACAAACCTCTAAACCATTAGGGTTTATGAGTTGGCATTTCACGCATGTAACCGTACCCGTTGTAAACACTTTCACTCTCTACGCTCAGCCCTCAGCCTGTAGCTTATTCGAGGGACCCTCCTACGTGGGAAGCAATTATGTCGTCGGGGATTGGCTGACCTTTTTGGTGCTACATAATGGCACAAAAGATCTCACTGAAAAATATAGCTCACAGCCTACACATTCTCTCGCATAAACCGGCTGGCTAAACAATACATATAATGCTTGACTCCAAATAAAGCATATGGCTTTCATAGCTTTTCTCGTATCATTTAAGCCCCGTAAACATCTAACGGCAATTCTAGGATCCCATATAAAAGATCATTAGTTCGATGACCGCTACCTTCATGAATTTGCCTGCCACCACATTTGAAGACCCTATTCTATTTTCGACGTTGAAAGCTCTCCCGTCACGACTCGTCGCAGCTGAAAGTTCATGCGTCATGCATAGACACATCCTAACATTATGCTGTCTCTAGTCTAATCCCTTTAATATCGCGACGCTAATAGCGTACAGCCCATTTGGTATTTATGAAGAATCTGCCCAAAAACTCTGTCTAAAATCAACTCATACAGGAATAAAATACTAATAACTAATGCACACGCCCAAATCTAACCTATTCCGTCCTTTGTTCCCATCTAATTTATATACAATACTTAGCTCGGGGCTTTAACATCCATACAGCCCTGAACGTATTTATTTATAAACTGAGCAAATCAAATGCCACTCTGGCTGACATTTAACAAGTAATTTAGTTGTATAAGTGTGACCTAACTAGTGCATCAAAATATTACTTCACATTATTATAGAACAAAATGACTTAACAGCAACTTCTTCATCAACGACGTATCACATGACCACTATGTCACGAGTGCCTAGCCGATGGTGATGGCACACAGCACAGGGATGAAGGTCTTCTGATCGACTCCTGGATACTTCATGGTTGTCGTCTGCTTAATTCTGGTCGTGTCTGGAATTGTGGAATTATGTCAGAACACCTACTTCAGCGCTTATGGCGATCGTACACACGACTGCAACCTTAGTGTTTGGCTACTTTTGACTATAGCTTCTGCGCAGAAATTTGTCATATCTCTACGGCACTAATTAAAGGGAACCAGCCCGGTTGTAATCAGTCCTTGACAGCGGTTATATCTTAAGCGACTCGCACACGTTCCTAACACAATTCGCGCACACGTTAAAAATTATGATATATTTATATCATCACTAGCTCTCGTGAGCTAACTCACGGCGATTGTACATTAGTCTGACAACAGTTTCTCAAATAAATATGTCTAACTTGCTCGCGAATTACGCCACGCCGCACTAGTCGTTTCAAAAGAGCTGTTTAATGAGACAATGAGTGCCCGACTGACTGAGACTCGGTAAACGAACATCAAGTAAGTATCAACTGAATGAGCCGATTGAGACAGAAGTGAGCGAATGAGAACGCAGTATTTATATCCTCAGGAGGACGCTAGGTCCTGGAGAAAGCCCCGTCTAGCAAAGCCATCCAGATGTCAACGGCCGCTGCTTTAAATACGCACCTCTCTCAATCCAGCACAAGTAAGTAATATTATCGACTCCCGGCTCTCGATACATCTGATCTTAATTATGTGTGGTGCCAGATCTGTGGAATTTAGCATAGTGGTGGAATAATTGATTGAAATTCAGATGATTCCAGTCCTGGGAAAGAGAAGTTTGTCAACCTGTGTCAATTGTTTTGAACATCCCCTCGTTTAAATCTCACCTCCTCGAGGTTGCTGCGCTTGGATCTGGTGGTATAGTAGGGGTCTACATGATTGAAATAACGGCTTATGGCTCAATTTCTACAGGAATTAGTTCTATCCGGAGCACGTTCTCACGTCCTCTGGCACGGCCATCCAGGTGTTGTTCTTTCACTCCCCACGACTATATGGTGCGCTAAATAAAGTTACGCCACACTGTTATTATAAATAAATTGAAGCATATAATGATATGGTTAAATGAGTGTGAAACTAAAATCACATTATATTTTTTTAAAAGATAACTGAAATATGGGCCTCAATGTTACGAACAATAATTTAACGGCTCTTCCTGTGAACGCTGTTACGGTCAGAATTTGGTTTACATAAACAAGCCTTAACAATCTTTTATCTCTTTTTAAAAATGAAATGAGTGTTTAGAAAACAAATCAATTTCTTGCTTCTTCCTGATTTGACGTGGATTGTAGCATATAACACTCCTTTGGTCCGCTGTATGGTGATATCTAGTTGGCCGCTTACCTCCTGATCTAAAGTGGTAGACCGAATCGTCGCACCTTCGCGTCGGTTGGTTTTTATGATTGCTCAGGCGGGAGACACACGCGTTATGAAGAAAGCAAAAGCAATCCTGCTGTTTTACGAGACTATTGATTCCAAAATCGGACCCATGGGGCCTTCAGTTTTAAGTGGAATCCGAATCACAGGGACATAACTTCAAAAATCCAGCAAGCTTTGGTCAGTATCCGAACCGCTGTCCCCGTGGTGTGAAGTGTGTGTCTATAGCACACTGCTATGAGGCCCTTCACAGGTGAGGAGAATTACCTACTGGTACGTTAAAGGACCGAAATTCAAGGCCAACTTCCGGCGGTTGGAATGTCTAGAGATCAAAAATGACTAAAAGGTCATTTGAGATATGGACATTGTAATTGTCATGATCCTCCTTGTAACATTTTCTCCTTCTGTGAATATACAGGATGCAGTAAAACTTTGTTTCGTAAATTAAAGGAGTGATAGAGTGTACACATACAAGTATTGTGAACATAGAAAGCATAGGTCTACGGTGATTAGTTCCATCTGCCTACTACCCCGATGCTCGAACGTTAACGAGCCATACTGTTTTTGCTGAGGCACTGCCCGCATGACCTTACTTCCGTCTTCCTTGTGTTCTTCCGTCTGTTCTTCACCACTCCTGCACATCGTGTGCGAGAAGCAACATGTATTTGCCCAGGAATACACGAATCATTGTTATGTCGATATGAATTGTGTGCCGCCAATTTGGAGGGAGACATTTCGAACATCTGCTCTGAGGTACTGCCCATTTGTCCCTTATCATTGTCTGCTGATAAAATGTAAACCTAAAGCACGCCGTGTGTCACGTTTACGCTCGTGCGCCTGGGACGTTGGCAGCAGATCTGAAATAGTTAAACACGCATAGCGCCGAAACTAATCTGTGCAGAACTGTGGTTCCTATGTACAAAATACTTGTATTTGTACACTCTAACACTCCTTTCATTTAGGAAACGAAGTTTTCGTGCACTTGTATATTTATAGGATGCCATGTTGCATCCTCAGCTATAGTAAGAGTATATGACGGGTATAAATTATAACCCTCTACACTCTATTTCTCATCATTCACATAGATATAACGTTCTCAACAGTACGTTCACGGTTCAGGAAAACAGCAAAAGGCAGGGTACGTAGGCTGTGAGAAGAAGTGGTAAACATTTGTACTATCCATTATCTCGAGGATGTTTACTTAGGTAGCTCTCTTTCTCCACGGAAATATATCTGGTTCTCGTTTCTGTTGTTCAATGGCGCAATGGGTTATTCTTTGTCCTCCTGTTCACGAGATACTCGATTTGACCACAGCCGATTTCAGTAGCGTTTGATGGTGTTTAAATGAAATAATTCCATCTCATTGTCTACCGATAAGCTAAAGAACTCCTGCTGACTAGAATTTCGACAGACTGGTGTCTCTCAAAATTCATAACAATTGATAGTGTTTGAAATAAATAACATGATATAAATTTTTCTTGTTTTTAATAATAACAATAATAATAATTGTACCGGGAGGTACACCTCAACACCGTGCATTTAAATCTGACGCCTAAAAGAACTCCTCTATCTACCAAATGTGAAACCAATAATACAACAAGTTAGAACTTTACTCTGAAGATATCACCACTAAAATCTGATATCATTTTGTTATTGTGAATTTTCCTGTACTGTGTGAATTTCTACTTGTTTTGGTTGCCCTTCATCAAGAAGTTTGGACATTCTTCCTTAGAGGTCACTGCTGAAAAATTATGGTCATGCACCCTGGTGCGAAGTGAATGAACTTTTGATTTAAAGAAGTTTTGTATCCATAAGTTTTTTTTTTTTACTAATTGATGCTCATTTATTTTTGGGTCGGCAATATTTATAATTTCTTTCCGCCAGTTTTGAATCTAGCCAGTTTCAAATTTCTGTAATTAATTTTCAACCTCTCACAGCCTCCTTCTTCGATTTTGAGTGTAACCTTTAAATCAACCAATAAATTGAGAGGGTGTGGCTGGTTTATTCGTGAAAGGCCTCGAACTTTCACCGAGGGTTTATAAACTGCGGATTTTCACGTCTCATGGCCAATTGATCGTCAGCATACTAAGTGTGTGTGTCAAGCAGGAGGCGGGAGGCGCCTCTTTCATCAGGAAGCAGTACACCGACAAGGTAATGGCCAAATAACACCTTTATTTCCTGTTAGCTCTGCAGTTTAACCTGAGGGAGAGGTCCGAATCTTTAACTATGTAACCTAGTTTTCTGCCAGCTAATATAAAAACTTCATAAAATCTTTAACGGTAAATCGGGGATAGAGAGTGATGTACCCTCTCGAGCTCCACTTCATATTGGTTTGAGGTGACTACGTTTTGTAACTGGTTTCCTTCCCTTTCGTAATTTCTTAATTCACTCTTATACGAGTCACCTCCATAGTTTGGGAATAGCCCGTGTTTCATCGGCCTAGTGCCCCATAGGTTTTTAGAGTTCGTATCTAGGAGTGCAAGTACACGCCTCCATTCAATTTGTGTTTCGGGCCATTTTCTTCACCTGTTCTTTTCCGCAAAGGCTCTGTAGGTTGGCTATTAGATACCTCTGTGTAATTGATTTCTATTTGTAAATAGTGCCTTGTAAGGCCCGAGATGATTAGAGTTTCAGGCTATGTTGCCTTGAGTAGGCTTGGAAAGCTGAGAGCACGTTAGCTCTTCTTCATGTGTTGTAAGAGTGTCTCTGGGAGGCTTAATATTGCAATTTTGGGAGCAAATGTTCCAGGTATTAGGGGATTTCTGCCCTTTTGTAAATTTGTGCTCCATTGTAAATTTGAGCTAGGAGCTCGAGAATTTTAAAGCTAGGGGCTTGTAGCCCGAGAGTGTTAATTAAAGTTCTGAAATCTTGGATTTTTTAAAGTCTTGTACCTGAACTCTCATTGTTATCTCACTAAGTGAAAAGTTGTTAAGTTTGTTGTTTTTCAAAAATATAACCTTCAATTTCAGTTTTAAATTCTTTCTTGAAATTGTAGTTAGACCCATTCACCCCGGCACTTTCTTTCACCTCTTCTGCTCCACGGGTAACTCCGTAACAACAACAATAATAATAATGGTAATAATAATAATAATAATAATAATAATAATAATAATAATAATAATAATAATAATAATAATACATGGTTAGTCTGATTTAGTTCCATGGTCATGTGCTTCTGTAGGAGAAGAGGACTTGGTTCTGACAAAATTCGAATACAGCCTGTTCATGGTCCATCTGAGGCATAATAGTGCGACAACCAGGTGACCAGTAATCTTATAATATAAATAAGACCTACCCGTGCGAAATCCGATCGTGTTATCTCTAGTAACAAATAAATATCTTTCTTCCACTTCCCCTCCGCTCACAGGATTCCCCTTGTCAAGTGAGTGCGAGGACATAGAACACATGGCCCCAGTAACTTTCCGTTGTTACGTAACCCTCTATTCCTTCTTTTAGCAGAGGATTACTACCAAAAAGGACGTCACACGGTTTAAATAAATTCTCAAATCACGACCAGCTCTTTTGAATCATAATGCAGTGCCGTATTATAAATTTCGATTATTCTTTCATTATAGAGGACGAAGTTGATCATGCTGATTTAAAGATGGCTCCCATATTTCGATGCTAAAAAGTGTACCTCTCCCACTCGGGAAAAACATGAAGTGGGGATTACTTCTCCTTGTTTCCAGTTTAGGGATTCCTTGGTTCGGCCACAACTGTGGCGTTCCAAGCTTCGAGTTCCCGCTAACTCGCTACCGGACCAATAAAGGCTCGTCCCCTAGATTACCAGTCCTTGGTTCATGTCCTTGTCGGGTACAATATTGAATCGTCACTCTGTACAAATATCGTCATCCTGAACAGTTCCAAGCACCAAAAGAGTTCACCTTTAGGTAATATGGAGCTATTTTATGTGCCAGCGCCATGGTGTGAGGGTAGCGTGTCTTTCTTTAATTTGAAGCCCCCCCCCCCCGAGTTTGTCCAAGGATTTTTTTTTTTTGCTAGGGGCTTTACGTCGCAAAGACACAGATAGGTCTTATGGCGACGATGGGATAGGAAATGCCTAGGAGTTGGAAGGAAGCGGCCGTGGCCTTAATTAAGGTACAGCCCCAGCATTTGCCTGGTGTGAAAATGGGAAACCACGGAAAACCATCTTCAGGGCTGCCGATAGTGGGATTCGAACCTACCATCTCCCGGATGCAAGCTCACAGCCGAGCGCCTCTACGCGCACTGCCAACTCGCCCGGTCCACGGATTTTAACGGTACATTCCAAAACAATTCACAAAAATTTCAGAATACATCATCACCTACGGCTACGGTTATGCACAACGAAAACTTGGGCTCTTTGAGTAAATGGGATAGACAGTCAGGCTATACGAGCATGAAAATCGTAGAGTTACTTTTCTATCAGGCTGAACGTTTGGTTTTACACCGTTGTACATATAAGTCATATCTTAGTTTGATGTAGAGCTACACACAATTTATAGTCACATTCCCAGTAGCATTTATTCCAGTAACTTCCTATAAAAGACCGCAACAGATTTGAACTTCTACCACAATTTAACCGCGGTTATCTCCGAATTAGATTAGTAGCTACTTATTTGATTTCTTTTTCTTCTTTTGGTTATTGGTTTTATGTCGCGCTGACTTACGCAGATCTTATAGCGACAATGGGATTGACGAATAGTACTGGGATTAAGGCGAACCCGGCCTGAATTAAATTGGAGCCGTAGCATATGCCTGGTGAGAGAATGGGAAACCACGGAAATGTTTTTCACGGCCGCCGACAGCGGGGCTGCAAATCCACTAACACACGAGAGCTAATGCTCTGCTACGTGACGAAAACCGCGTATCCAACTTGCTCGGTCTACTTACTTCATTGTATCGTAATAATAATGATAAGGCTTATAAGACATTTTCAGCAATATTACTGAACATTTGTGTGGATATCGGAGTGGATTTAGAAAGGGGAGATCTTGCTCAGAACAGATATTCAACCTGAAGTCCATAATCCGTCACAGATTAATCAACTCCAAAGACGTAGTAGTAACAGTGGTAAGGAGCCACATTGCAGTAATCAGGTGAAGAAAAGTTCAGCAAGGTTAGATGTTCTCTGATTCATGATCTCTCTCATTACACGTGTTTATATTACTGTGAAGTGGAGTTCGGAAAGTAATTACAGTAGGTAAAGTATAATTTTCCATACTCTTTTGAGTACGGAAAGAAGGCAATTACATTATAGTATGCAGACGTTTGAGCCAGCGTTGTAGTGGTGGCGCCAAGAATGATAAGGCAATTATTTTGCGTAGTAGAACAAGAGTTGATGTGTCGACAAATATATTTAGTTAATTATTCTGTAATATATCCGTGTGGCAGCATTATTATTATTTCTTTTTAGTGGATATTCTTGTATTATGGAACGGACAGGACATTATTCAGGGCCGCAAGCACCGTGGAGTCTCCCATCTTGTTTGAAGAACGGATTGGAAATCAACCACCTGAACAACGAAACCCATGTGGTCCAGTGGTCGGACACATCAATGCGACGGTTGTTGCAAGTCATTCAAACTTTCTGTTAGACGATATGTAACTTACTGATTACGACCGGTGTAACGTGGCAGTATTTGACATCCAAGCCAGCGTTGGAGTAGTGGCACCTTGAATAATAAGGGAACTATTTCGTGTGGTGGAACAAGAGTATATTTACTCAATTATTCTATGATAAATTCGTGCGCCAGCATTTTATCTAGTGGATATTCTTGTAGTATGGAATGGATAGGACATTATTCAGAGTCCCAAGCACTGCCGAATCTCTAACTTACTTGAAGAATGAGTTGCAAACCAACCACCTGAACAATGAAACCCATGTTGACCAGAGGTCTGGTACATCAATGCGATGTCGTTACAAGTCATTCAAACTGGAAGTACGCCGTAATGACATTTTTCTAGCCATAATTGAAAACGGCAATACCGGTATACAGACAGTGTGGGGAAACGTGCAGGTTATGATGTAGACAGGTGTTATGCACACAGGGTCAAGAAATATAAGAACGTGATACTAACGCAGTCTAAGGGGAAAATAGCCATAATGGACACGGGAGCTTTGATGAAGTGGGCACCAAGTTTATCGTTGCTATCGTTCGCCAAATCAAGCCGCAGCTTGCTATTGAGGAGAAAATTATTAGAACATTAAGAAGAGAGAAAAATGCACCGGAAGAAATCCACTGTCTTCTAGATCGAGAAAACATCGTAGAAGTGAATAATACGAGACAGTACAAACATTGAAAGTACCCCCAACGATAACACGCGACATAAACTACACATCGCCCATAACAACAGCAAATCGCTTTGAAGTCCTTGGGAATCCAGAAGAAGATATTACAGCCGTTTACGCGAGAGCGAGACCTAAATAACAGAGTAAATCGGAAGAGGTTAAGTTTAAATTTCGTCTTTTACTGAGAGATTCTTTAGTCAAGAATATGTACCGTTGTCTAAGGGTCCAGGTTAGTCAACGAACACGGATAGTGTACACATACCGGAGAGAAACCGTTACGCTGCGTCGAACGCAATAAAGCTTGTACAACCGGGGGCAATCTCCTGCAACGTGCATACTGGACAGAGGCCGTTCCACCGTAAAAAATAAAAATCACAATATGGTGGTTTACAACAAGGAGCATTCTACAAAGACACGCAACTCCTCATACGGGATTAAAGATATTCCAGTGCAGGCAATGCAATAAAACGATTTCCGTAGACTTTCAGCTCCAAACCCTGCTGCCTGTTCATAATGGCGAAAGGCCCTCCCAATGCCAGGATTGTAACAATGCATTTGAAAGAATAATAGATCTAGCTTCCGAAAACACATGACGCCGCATACTAAAGACAGTCCAACCTGCTGTTAAGAATGCAACAAGCCGTCTACAACTAACAGCAAACTCCGAACACACACTGTTACACATACTGGATCGAGGCCATTCCAGTGCCGGTAATGCAATAAAACGCCTACCCAGCGAGGTAATCTACAACGGCACCCCCTTCTTCATAATGGAGAAACACCATCTCAGTGTCAGGAATACAATTAAACGTTTAGTCAAGCCCGTCTCTCAAGCAACATATCAACACGCATACCGGAGAAGGACCATTCTATTGTAAATAATGCAATAAAGCGTTTGAAGTTAAAGGGTAGCCTCCGACAACACGAAGTCGTACATACTGGAGAAAAGCCATGCCCCTGTATGAAATGCAATAAGACGTTTTGTCTACTTAGTAATCTTCGCACCCACTTGCTTCTTCATAAAGGGGAAAGGTTCTCTCAGTGTTAGTATTGCAACAAACTATTCGCTAGGCGACGTGACCTCCGGCTACACATAACGATACATACTGGAGAGAAGTCCTTCTACTGGAAAAAGGACAACCTGCACTCTTCGTTTGGTGTTGCATAGGATATGATCTATACTTCACTCAAACCTGGCGGAAGGTATACGTAAAACGTGACCCAGTTTTGTGGAGACAATCATAAAGGAAGACATTTATTACTTTAAACTTACATCTTTTCACGGTTTCTTGCTTGTGGAGTACAGTACATCCCTTATCCGAGAGGACTTGAAGTGTATATAGTCTTTATTTTTTTCGTGTGGTGTAGATTATTGATAGTTGAAAAGTTTAGTGTGGTTAACTTTTATACATGTCGCCTGTTATGTGATTGTCATATATCCTAGTATTCCGCCGCCTCATTCAGTAAATCAAGTCGACAAGGCAGTGATGTTAGAAGATCACGTGGCTCGTTTTATATTCTTTCCTGGATAACAGCGCATAGATAAGAATATTTCAATCGTAGTTATAGAGTCACATATACATGTTCGCAATATGGCTAACAATCCTTCCGACGAACAACAATCACATGGTGTACAATGCACGCACTGTGGGAAATATTATCGATCCGATAGGGGCGTAAGCATACACGTTAGCAGAGCTCACCCTGCAGTGCACAGAGATACCCTGGTCAAGAAGCAGAGTAAAATCAGCATTATACGAAATTCTCCAGAGAATCGCCAGTCCAATGAATCCACAACCAATACCGCTACTACTCAAGCTCCGAGTATGGACGAGTACAACCGCGATCTGATTGAATGGAAATCAAAGTTTTCCGAAAACCTAACAGGCGACCACTTCGACGAGGCCGTTAATGACTTTGTCCAATTCTTAGCTTCAGTACCACATATTCTTCCCGGACCGAAACACCCCGCCCAGAAATATTACGAACTGAGAAAGAATGGCCAACTAAATTCTACCCAACGTTCATATAGGACCTCTTCAAACCCTGAAAGATCAACGAAAAGGGGAAGAGAGAAGAGAAGAAGGAAGTACATGTATGAATCCACTCAGTTCTACTATTACAATCAGCGGCGAAAAGCCATACGCAATGTGTTTACAAACGAACAACCGATTTGCAGCCTGAAAGAAGATGTATTGCACACATTCTTTTCGGACATATTTTCTAGGCCTAACGACCACAAAAGACCAGAATACCCTCAAACATTCACTGAGAGTGAAATCATGGAGACTAACGACCTATACAATCCGGTCATATCTAAAGAAGACATTATTCAGGCAACACAGAACATCAAGATAGACACCGCAAGCGGTCCTGACCACGTAATCGTCCGAGCTATTAAAAACAGCACGATTTCAGAGATAATCGCAATCATCGCCACTAGAATGCTAACAACAGGGTTAGTACCATCGACTTTCAAGAAAGCCCGTACAATTCTGGTTCACAAAGGAGGCGACGTAAACGATCCCAGTAACTGGCGTCCAATTACTATATGCTCAGTTATTAGACGAGTCATCGAGAGAGTTCCCACAGCTTCGGAACTACATTGGGTTTCATGACAACCAAAGGGGTTTCACCAATACACCCGGTACTTACATAAATACCTCAATTTTGGAAGCCGCTTTACAGCACACTAGGCAAGAAAAGAACGATGCATGCATTATATTTCTCGACGTTCGCAAAGCTTTTGATAACGTCGGACATGCGCACCTCCAGAGCACACTGGAGTCGGTCGGAGTTCCCGAAAAACTGACGAGACTGATAATTGCTCTACAAGAGGGAAACGTAACACAGATAGAGACACGAAAACAGGGAACAAAACCCATCAAAATTAATCGCGGTGTGCTTCAAGGCTCCCCTTTGTCACCGGCATTATTTAACATCGCTACCAATCATATTGTGGAAGAACTTTCTGAAGATTCTTTAGCAAGGAATTACGGTTACTCGATTGCAAACGAGGAGCCTAACCTCACTATAATGTGTTTCGCCGACGATACGGTAATATTTGGGAAAAACACTGAATCCGCTGCCGAACTAGCCAGGATCGCCATATAAAGATTTAAGGAACTCGGCCTGCACATCAGCGCTTCAAAATCAGCTTGTCTTTCTATCAAGAAAGGTCGGCTAACGGAGGAGAATATCATCATTAATGACGACTGTGAAATTAAATCACAGTGCAACGGAAGTGCAATTCGTTACTTAGGTGTGAATTTCATCAATGAAATTAAACTGGATCCACAAGCCGTACTTGAAAAGACGCGAAACAAGATTGACACCCTTGTTAGCTCACCATTGCTGCAATCTGACCAGAAATTTTCAATTTTAAACAGTTCAATATCACCTACTCTTATTTATCCACTCCAAGTTACTCCCCTAAACAAGATACCTCAATCTTTTCTATCAGATGCGGATAAAATATTAAAGAGTGGAACTAAAGAATTATTACAACTACCAGCAGACGTTCCGGATCACATGGTATACTCCGAAAGGAAGTATAAAGGCCTCGGTTTGTTTCGCGCGACTTGGGAAGCCAAACTACAGCATATTAACATCTGTAATAAATTATCGCTTGCAAATAACGGCTACATTAATGCAACTAGAAACTTGGAACAAGAGCGTACAATTTGTTTGCAAGATCTAGGCATAGAAATGAATGATCGAGTTATGTCCAAAAATAGCCATCTTCCCAACGTAAGGAAGGTCCGACAGACACTACGAGACAGAGAAGTTCAGTCATGGACGAAGTTGCCGCACAAAGGAAAGGGCGTCGGACTCTTCCAGGAATACACGCCAGCGAACAAATGGATAAGAGATCACCGAGGCTTATCCTGTGCGGAATGGAGAGAGGCCATCAAGATGACAGCGAACGTGTGCGCCGTTCGCTCCGTGCCAGGAAGGTCCCAGGACAACACCCTCTGTCGGCGTTGCCACAGAGAGCACGAAACCCTTGCCCATGTCCTGGGAGCCTGCCCTCACGGGGAGGTATTGAGAAATTCCTGCCATCATACAATACGACACATGATTGCGACCTCGCTGAGGGATCACGGTTTCACGGTGCACGAAGAGGTCTCTGGCCTAGCTACCGACGGGAGTAACAGACGTATTGACATGATAGCCTTTCAACCAGCTAGCAAGCAAGGACTAATCTTAGATCCCACAATACGCTTCGAGTCGCACGTTGGCCAGGCCGAAGAGGTGGACGCCGAAAAGAAGTCAATTTACCAGCCAACTGTAAACTACTATAAAGATAAATATCACCTAGACAATATTTCCGTCCATGGACTCATGATCGGAGCTCGAGGCACAATCCCTAAATTTCTTGTACAGCTATGGGATTCTCTCGGTCTCAGCCGGACACGACTCCACGACATCGCTATCGCCGCAATACGAGGTTCAGTGACCATACTCCGCAATCATCTATATAACATCTGACGAACCGTATTGCAAATCTATTCCT
Organism: Anabrus simplex; assembly: GCF_040414725.1. Lineage (NCBI taxonomy): Eukaryota > Metazoa > Arthropoda > Insecta > Orthoptera > Tettigoniidae > Anabrus > Anabrus simplex. Next base: position 897,293,310 of record NC_090266.1, read on the forward strand.
GAGCCTTTTGGGGAATCTTCTACCTGGCACACTAGTCAACAGTAACTTAGAAGACAAAATACTGTGTAGTCGACATACTTTGTCCTTGTGGCAGCCTCCGCATGGGGGAAGTTGTAATAATAATAAAAAAATAACTCTGCCGTGCGAGTTGGCCGTGCTCGTAGAGGCGCATGGCTGCGAGCTGGCATCCGGGTGGTAGTAGGTTCGAATCCACTGTCGGCAGCCCTAAAAATGGTTTTCCGTTTTTTCCCATTTTCACACCAGGCAAATGCTGGGGCTGTACCTAAATTAAGGCAACGGCCGCTTCCTTCCAACTCCTAGGCCTATCCTATCCCATCGTCGCCATAAGACCTATCTCTATCGGTGTGACGTAAAGCCCCTAGCAAAAAAGGGAAACTCTAGAAAAAATAATCCGAGAGTTCGGAGTTAAAACCAAATTGGCAAACCTAATCCGTGAAAGTCTCACAGACGCCATATCAAAAGTAAAATTTATGGGTGAAATATCTAAATGATTACTCCTATTCATTGCGTCCTGGAAAAATAGTAAGAAATTGGAATGAAAAACTGAAAGAACCCAAGCTATCACAAATAACACTGGGAAGAAAGAACAGAGGTGCTGAAATAAACTGTCTAGAATTTGCAGATGATTTTGCCATATTTTCAGAAAACCTGAAAGATGCAGCAATGAAAGTCAATATTTGGAAGAAATAACCAAAAGAACAGGTTTAAGAATTCCTTCAGGAAAAAAAACCAAATTTATGACAAACATAAAAAGTGCGCCAGAATTTCTAATAACAGAAATTGGTCGAATAAGGAAGGTAAAGAAATTCAAATATTTGTGAGAAACAATTCAAGAAAATGGTCTGGAAGAATCAGTTGCAGAAGAAAGGATACACAAGATGGAAAGGTATAACTAGGCATATCTAGAACCAAAAGTGTTTATCTAAAAACCTCAAAATACAACACTACAACACAGTAGTCAAACCGAAATGCCTACACGTGAGTGAATGTCTAGTACTGAATTACAAGCCGAATAAATGAGAAGTACTAGAAACGAATATTAGTCGGAAAATACTCGGTCCGCTAAAAACTACAGAAATCTGGAAATCAAGAAGTACTCGTAATGATGAAATATACCGGAATATAGAAACTATAACAGTTACAATGCGGAAGATGCGATTGATATTTTTGGACATTTATACAGAATGGATCAGAACTGATTAGCCAAACAGATCTTCAAATAAATATGGAGCAACCTGGATTCATGAAGTCAAGAATTAATTTGAAAGAAACAACATAAGGGAAGAAAAAGCAACAGAGGGAGAGAGAGAGATTTTTATAAAGGAAGTGTTAAGAATCGAAGGATTCCAAGGTCGGAGGGAAAGAAAACACGCTGTAAATGGTCCGAGGAGAGGAAATGGAGGCATAGTGAGCAGATGAAGGAGTATTGGAGGAAGAAGAAGGAAC